>NC_088609.1:22589664-23224414 GCF_036013475.1 Columba livia | reverse complement strand
TGGCACAGTTGTGTGAGTGGAGTAGCTGTAGGATTCTGTCTGGGGTGAGGCTGTAGGTTTATAAACCAGTTTATCCAAGTTTAATGTATATAAATATTGAGAAATGTTTGAAATGCAGTATTTGCTATATGTAAACATGGTTTTCTGTTACATCCATATAGTTCAGAGTTGGCCTTTGTCAAATATTTCTTTATTGAATTGGCACTCCTTTATTTTACTTTTTATGCAAGAAAATAGCTTTTCTGTGAAATGGCTTATTCTTTGAAGTGGCTGGTCTGAAAAAGTTCATTGTACAGTCAATATTTACAGATGCTGTTTATACTCCCTTTCTCTCAAAATACATGGCTTTTTATTCTATTGCTTTCAGTGAAGCCCATATTTGTAGTCCCTAACAATAATACATTTTCATGCATCGTTGGCAATACAAGGCTTCATTTAGCTTATCGATTAACATTCTTACTGTATTAGGACTTGTTACTGTTTCATACCTTCAAATTGTTTGGTGATTTCAAGAATTGACCTTTGCAGATTTACAGTACGTAAGCAATTAGCCAGTAATAGATTAAAATTAATAAAGAAGACTTCTATCAAATCCTAGGCCTTCACAAATCTATCATGGCATGATACTGTCCATTTCTTTGTTTGTATTATGCGCAGCTGCTGTTATGAGCTGAAGTCCACGTGTGGTAAATCATGCTGAAGACCCTTGAGTTCCACGCAGGAAGAAGATGCTGCACGACAAGTTCACAATTTGCCAGGTAAGTGGGTAGGGATGAGAACTGGCACGAAGGTTGCAATGTTTTCTTTTTCTGTCTTGACAGTCTCTTTTTATTTTTTCAGCTGTGGATTTAACAAAACAAAGTAGAGCTAATTTTAATTTTTAATTAAAGTCAATAGCTTATGTTCATGCTGAAGTATTTGGTATGAAGGAGAATAGAAGAAAATACAGAGAGAAACTTGAAAGAGGAATGCATTTCTTTAGCTTAATTATTTAGTTTCCAACTAAGAAACAGCTCTGCAGAGTTCGATTATCCTTCAGGGATATCTTAGAAGAAGTGAGCAATTAGCTTGATTTTCTGTTGAATATGTAGCTTGTGACTCAGTATGTGATCTATTAAAAATATGGTAATTCCTTTTAAACTATGTCCTGATATAAACGGAGCCTGTTGCTGAAGGCAGAAGTCAGTGGAGTAAGCTAGTCCATCACCCTGAGACACAGCTTGTCTGTCTTGCTACACAACAGTCAATGCTATTGTTAGGTCTTCTAAGGAGTGTAAGGTAAGAGAAGGGTGTAAGAGAAGGACGATGCTCTGTTAAAAGGTAACCTGGGATACTGCTAAACAGTCACCACAGCCTTAAGCATCCTTTCCCTCACAAGCGAAGTCTAGAAGAGGGGCAGAATTTCTCAGGTGCTGGTTTCTGAAGGAGAGCAGTGACTGTTCAGCCTGAAGTCACGTACAAGGTTGAGAGTGTAGATCAACTGGCGAAAGACTCGGGCACCCCAGGGTGTGAAAGGTTGGTCAGAGAGGGCATGGCTCACCCTGCCCAATGCTGGCCGCCGGTGCTCTGGCAGGAGCTTTGCTGGGGCACTGTGCCGACGCACAGCACTGCAGTCCTGGCATGGGCTGCACCGGGCATGCTGGGGATAGGAAAAGCAGGAAATGGAAGGGAGACTCAAAAAAGAGTTGTCTGATCCGCACATTTTCTAAATATCAACACTGGAGCAGACTTGTCCCCGAGCACATGGTTTATGCTGCCACTGCCCCGCTTCGAGACTGCTGCTGGACTGGAAATACTCAGACCATAGAGCTGGGGTTTTGCATGTCTGCTGGTACTTGTGTTACATGGCTGGAACAAATAAATTCACTGAATGTCCAGATTTCACATAGGAAAAGCAGAATGCACAGTTTTACAGTTTGTGTGTTAGGGTTTTTTGTTTGTTTGTTTGCTGTTTGGTTTTTGTTGTTGTTGGGTTTTGTTTGTTTGTTTGTTTCAGGTTTGGTTGTTGTGGTGGTGGTGGTGGCGTTGGTTGGTTGGTTGGTTTTTTTACAATTGTGACATTTGAATTTTACCACAGGGAGAAACTGGAATGCTTAAAAATGAGTTTTAAGTAAGTGACTTGCATGAGGATGAATTTTGCAAAAGCACTGCCAAATTTCCTGCACACCTCAGTCCTACTTTGAGCACCTCAGTCTGTCAAACTGTGCTCTTCCAAATAAGCACTTGGCTGATGCTCAGCCCTTGATGAGCCTAAATTAGCAGGCACCTGTATTTCTGATATGGAAGCTCCCATGATATCTGAAATCTTGCTTCTGGTCATGTTTCAAAATGCCTCAGTCCTGTCAGACTGAGCAATGTGGTACCTAACTTATACCTTCATCTGCAACGTGAACCCAATGCTCTAATATTCCGTGACAGCAAAATCTTGGTCTCATCCCTTCAAGCATTTCTGCACCTTCCCAGCATACTCATGTAAGTGAAGAGCAAACCTGAACTGTGCTCGCTTTCCCAGAATTGTAGCAGGATGCTCAATAATCCCCCTCATGCCTTTTTGAAACTAATTTCAAGGCCTTATTAAAAGATGACATCTTCCCAAGTCCTGTACTCCAGTGTGACTGTTGCTGGCGTGTGCACAAGTGGGCTCACAGGGGCACAGCTCCTCTGCTCCTGGTGTGGTTTGCACCAGCACACTCATGTGGCTGCGCAGCAACTTGGCCTCCTTCACCCCTGGTCCCATAGGAACCCCCCCCTTTGAGTCCCCTTCCATCTCCGCTTCAACCTAAGCTGGCCCTGCTGTTGGCTGCCCAGCGTAGGGAGTGATGGAATCCAGCTCTTTGTCAAACTGGACAGAAACAAGTCTTTTTCCATGGATGATAGTTAAAGTTACAGCTCATTCATGTAAGAATAATTATAAGAAATGCTTTTCCGTTTTTTCTATATTTCTTTGCACTGATTGTGCATCATGAGAACTGCTGGTGCAAAGTAGTCTACCCTCCTCAAAGATAAATATAATGCTGGCTAATCAAGGTGACACCTACTCACTACTTCATACAGCCCAGAAAAACCAGCTTGTGTGGTTTCCAGTGCTAGGTGCAGTCCAGAAGCAAATTAGGTACGTTTTTGTGGCCAGGAGCCCAGGCTAATAAACTCAGCAGACCTAAGCTAGCTTTCATACTGATGGTTTGTGGCTTCCTGCATTGTGTTCCCATTTGTATTGAAAATTACACTGGATCTGGCAGCACTGGAGCTCTGCCAGGGCTAACAGGCCCATCCAGCCCCACGCTGACTCCTGAATAGATCCTTGGCTCCTTCCTGCATGGGTTTTTCCACCGCCAAGGAGCGCTGGTGACCAGAGCATGTACAGGCAGCGCAACCCAGGATCCCGAGCTTTTATTGTTTTGTTTGCACTAATATTTATTTTATTGTTTTAGACACCTTACATCTCTGCTGGCTTCAGGAAGGTAATGCTGTAGCATTACAGGGAACAAAGCTCTGCCTGGGCACAGGGGTGGCAAGCAGAGGAGCCAACGCTGTCAAACACAGCCCTGAGACGAAAGATGAGAGGTTTGCACCAGGAGCAACATCAGCCCTTTACGTGAGCATGGGTCCCTTCCCGAGGGTCTTCCTTTGGGATTTGCTTCTGGATTTTGCCTCACAATGTCAGTGAGGGGCAGAAGGCACATAGCCTGCATTTAATTTCTGTGGCCTTTTAAAAATTGAATGAAGTGCCCATAAAAGTGGGGTGGGGGTAGGTTCTGGTTCTCCTCTCTTTACTCAGGACTGATGAACTGGAAGGCTGTGGCTGGCACCACTGTTGAGCCAAATTTCTTATTACTTTTTGGCTTCAATTTTTGGAAGGAGGCCAGTAATAAGGGTGGAGTTTGGAGAGGTTCTCTGCCCTTCAGTGAAACACACCTTGCAAAAGGATGAACACCTCCTGAAAGGAGTGTGCAATTACTGATCACAATGTGATTTTCTTTTTTTTCCAGTGAGGCTGCATCTGCTGTCAGAGAAGTGCTCTGGTCCATCCTCCCCAGCTGAGACTCAAGAGATACCAGAAAATGGACAAATTTGCCCTGAGCGTGATTTTACTCATTTTGGCTCAGCTCCATTAATGGATTAAACCATGGTTCATTAAGCAGTGGCTACTGTGGAAGTTACGGTAATGTTTTGAGAGAGGCAGCCTGGCAGCCAGCAGCACAGCGTGGTGCATGGGGACCCAAGTGCAGCCCCGGTTCCCGGGAGAGCTGGCATCCCAAAATGCCTGTGCTGTCAGGTGCTTGTTTGTTCAGTCTCTTGCTTTGAAACTAAAATTAGTGAGTGGGAAGCCTCACTCTCTTTTCTGTTTTGTTTTCCTGTTGTTGTGGATGTTCTTGAGTAGCATTGCCTGTAATAAAGCAGTGCCAAGTTTAGCATCTGTACCTCATCATGGATCGAAAGGCTCTCGTAAGCGTGAAGGACAGATCCTGCTGAGCCTGGCTGAGGTGAAGCACACCTTGCTCTGCCTTTCCATGTCCTCTCTGCAAGGGTGTGGTTAGATCCCTCTCTTCTGTGGTGCTAGAAATTGTGCTTTTATGTTTCACCTTCCTCAAAACCAGAATCTAAGGAAAGGCTTGTATGGAGCAGGGTGTGTGCTTGTGTGTGCCACCTGCCTGTGCCTAATTAAAAGGAGGCAGCTGGAGCTGCAGGACCAAACCAGGAGGGTTTCCTTCAAGTGTTGGTACCACAGCCCAAGTGCTGTGTGGATGCTCAACCCCTGTCTGCATGGTCAGGTTTGATGGCACTGAGGTCCTACAGCTCCATGCTTTTCTTTTGCTCTCTCTGGGCTAAATGAGCTTTAGGCTTAAAGGGAATTTTAGAAATAGTTGTCTTACAATCAGAAAAGTTGTTTTTTTCCATATCTTAATCTTGGTTAAAACCAGTTAGGAGTTTTCTGGTGAAAAATGAAACTTTTTGAAATTGGCTAAAAGCTGGGAGGCAACTGAATGCATGATGAAAGGCAATGCTGGTGAAAGAAAAACCCCCCTGAGCAGAGGCGGGTTCTACATGGCAGTGGGGTGCAGTGGGACAGGCGTACCCAGCCCGGGGTGATGGGCTGGGAGGTGGTCTGGCACACCCTCAGCCCCACCATAGTGGCAGGCCCTGTGGATGGGCACCCCAGAGTGCCACGGTCATGGCAGCAAGTGATGGGGCTTCACTCGAGGTTTGAAGTACACAAATTGCATTGCTTTTGAAAGTCTTGCTTTTACATTCTAAACAAGGAATTAAATCAGTATGTGAGCTATTTCTCTGTGTTTATGCTGAAATATTACAGTGGAAGTGTTCTGACCCAGACAAGCTAGAGTACTAATTTTTCTTAAATGCTTTTGTAGACAAAAAACTATAACTTATTTTGTGTTGTATGTCTGAGAGGCTGTACAAAAGAGTTAAAATTGAAGGACAGGAAGAATTTTTAAAAAAAGGACCTCTGTCTGTTCAGAATGATTCAAGCTTAAAGATAGGATACTGCTGCATTTTCACTTCAAGCATCACTTCATCAATATTTCTGACATTTTGGAATAGCAGAGTGAAAAAAATACAGGGATCTCTTCAATCTGTTGAAAAATATCTTCCTGGTGTTCTACCAGAGTGCTGAAAGACATTACAAGGAAATATGTATATATATATAGATACAAAACCATATATAAATATTAATCTTTATTAGAGACCAAGTTCTGGGGAAAACAATATGACAAGCACAACTACTGTAAATGGTACAAATCCATTAAAGCTTACAAGTACCAGGAGCTGCTTTTGTGTTGAATAAAATTTCACAAAACCTAAGGTTGCCTCCAAACACAGAACTAACCCGAGAGTTTGGATTTAACACTGACTGGACCTGTCATATTTCCTCTTAATGAGGCTCAGTTCTGAAGAAAAGGAGGAAATGAAAATGGTTGGTGTGATAAGCTGTACAACGCAGTAATTGGGTCAAGCTGAGACACTGGTGGCCTTCAGGAGCAGAAGAATAAATTTGTAAGCAGGTTGGCCTGTGCATTTTTTTTCTATAGAAATTCCTTAATGCAAATTGTATTTTTCTTCCAAATAGGACTGACAGAAAAAACAGTTTGTGGATGTGGGAAGTGTTACATGTTATACTTCTCAGTCTGGTAGGACATAGGTGGTTACAGCTTTGCCCAGATCACCTTTCCATGCCTGGAAAATTTATTGTGGAATTTTGGAAGCCATCTTCAGTGTTGCTCAGCAGCTGTCAGGAGGTTTGGAGGCTCTGACTTCTGGACTGAAATACATACAGGAGGAGTAAGGTGACAGATATACAGGTTTAACCCTGGTAAGTCCAGAGCAGTCAGGTGGACCTAGATGTCAGTATGAGGCAGAAATATTCTCTGTGGATGTTTTCCAGCTATTATTAAGAATTCACAGAGACTATCTCTAATCTAATAGAAGCCCATGTATCATTGTGCAAATCTAAATATAAATTATGCTGATGATTAATTTTTCTAATGTGGCTTAAGACATCATGTTATCCTTGATTTCAGTTTGATTGGATTTCAGGAATAAACTTCATGTGTGAAAATAGGATAAATTTGTTTTATAAACATAAGCATTTGAGATAGACTGCTCTAATGCGGCCAAGATAGGGCAAGTCTTTCCTATGTTAACTGCTATGTTGCCCAGATAAATGTCAATAAAATGGAAGGTCAGTGTCCTGTCCTGTTCATATTATCTTGTAGGCAAAATAACCCTCCTTAAAGGTTTGAATTTGGCATTCATTTTTGTACTTGCAATGTAATTCTAAGGCTGGATCCTGACTCTTGGCCCTTCATTTCATAGATCAGCATCTAAAAGGCTACAAACTGGCCAAGGCAGGGTAACTTTATTAGCACCATTTGGGAAATAAAACATGTGATCGCATTTTCGAAAAGCAAAATAGTAGGTGACTATTCATCTACTAGGAAAGTAGTTTTTACTAATAAACTTAGTTTAATACTTTTTTAATATGTCTACAATATTGTGGAAGGAAATTTGGCATTGCACATATGCAAAGAATCAGTCACGATTGGATTGCCAGGTCCCATAATACCTGCAGTTCATAGTCAGAAACAGTCAGAAAGATCTCAACAATTTTTCCTCAAGTCTGTAGCAAAATGAATCAAGTCAGCTCTGTCAGAAGCCCCCTGAGCTTCTACAGGGACTGGCTGTTACATTTGCTATTTCTTGCCAGTAGTTTTATAGATTGGAGAGGTTGCACCAGGATCTTTTGGCCCTGTGTGCCCTAAGTACTTTAAACACATTGCAGAAAAATGTCTCAAAAGTACTGTCAGTGTCATTCATTTTTTTTTTTTTTTCCATTCACAAACTAAATATAATATTTTCCGCTGGATAAAAATTATTGATATTTCACAAGTTGCTACCAGCAAAATTCTTGAATTCCCAAATACTTTAAAATAATTAAGTTATCCTTACACAATTTCTTCAGGGATCACAGCAGTATACTGAAGCTTGGTTTCCTAAGGAAACTCAATCTATGCACTCATGCTATGGATCTGTTAACACACTGCTTTCTCTCTTTTTGAACTTTTCAGCTGTAACAGCCAATTTCCAATAAATCTGATGATACACATACCTTGAAGATATCAAAATTACTGCAAGCTCTGTGGCAATCTGCAGTGCCATCACTTTGGGACAGCAGGTTTGACAGTTACCTGGTGGCAGCAGGGAATGCAGGAGGGCAAGGGGCGAGGTGGGTGCTCAAGCCCCGGGACAGGCTCCAGCCGGAGCACAAGCTGTGTTGGGCACCACAGCACCGGGATAAGATGTGAACTCAATGCACTGCTCCTGCCACTCCCAGAGTGGCTCATTCATCCATGAAAACCTATTTTCCAAAGAGACCTTAGTGACTTGCAGAAGAACAGACTGTGTCCATGTGGCTAACACTTGGTGCTGGTGTCTCCTCCTCACTAGGCGTTTGTCTGGACATACACATGAGCTTGCCCCAGGAAGAAGTCCCAGCACACTTGCTCTTCTGCAATGTCTTCTCAGGTGGCTTATGATGTATTTATAAAAATGCATGGTACTGAAGTCATACAGATTACTTCAATAGAGTTTACAAATTATTTTGGGGAAGAAGGAATGCATTACAATAATGTCATCAACTGGAAATGTCTAGAAAGGACAGCTGGTTCAGATTAGGCCTTTTATAAGCTACAAGTTTTTATAACTGTTTAGTTCAGTTGTGAATTTTCATTTTAAGTAGATGCAGTGATGCCATGCCCAATACATGCAGTTAAGTAAGAATAGTGCCCTGTTATGGCTTAGTTTTTATTAAGAAATAGTCATACTGACCCAAAACAAGATATTCCAATAGAACTGTTGTGACACCAGCTATATTTGTGTGTGTCTGCCTTGCCCAGTTGTGGCAAACTCTTCTCGTATATGAAAATTATGTTACACATATGTAGATAAGTGTTTGTGCGGAAAGAAAATGTGGATGCAAATCTCCACATTATATTATACTAATGTAGTATTACTCGTATACTTTATCAACCATTATTTTTAAAAAAAAGTTTTTGCCAATTAAAAAATCCCGAAAATCTCTGCTTTGGAAAAAAAAGAAGTCCTACAGCCTGTGCCTTCTTTAAGAGAGCACCTGGGGTAGAGGTCCCTTAGGTGTTCTTTGTGACCCTCAGCCCTGGGGAGGGATGCCACTCTCCCCGCCTCACACGCTTCGTGTCGTCTCTGCCTCTTTGCTTTTTTCAAAGCGTGTCTTTCCTAAGTAGGTAGGGACAACGTGCCATCTGTTGGGGAGATTAGCATCCCCGAGCCGGGGCCCTGCGATACTCCTAGACAATATAGGAAATGTATTACCAGAATGTAGTGACTTGTATTTGCATTTCACACATTTAGCTTTGCTTCACACATTCCTCTCTCTCAGACATGATAAAGGGAGAGAACGCTCTATTTCTTGTCAGTGTGGATAGATGGCACCCCTAGAAGAATATGCATTTGAAGCAATATGTTCTGCATCACTGACGTAAGCTAAGATGCTGTTAAGGCTAGGCAGGTTCGTTTTCCCATTCAGTGCTACCGAGCGGGGCACTCAGGGACTCGGTGTCCTTGAATTTAAAGAAGATTGAAATGTCGCATTGTTCATAATGAAGGGAACAAGGATGGGAGCAGAATGATGCTGAGGCAGACGGTAAACACTTGATTGCAAGAGCTGAATGGACTTGGCCTACATTTCAAATCTCTCCATGGTCTCCTTTATTTCACCACTTTGTATTCCCTGACTGTACCATCAGTTCCAGGTTTGTTCCCATAGTTTCTCCCACATTTTTCTTCATGTCTGCAATGCTGATCATGCATCTTGGCAGAAGAACCATCCATGCCCAAGCATTCATGAATGAGGGATGCCAGGGTAGTGATGTGTACAAGATCATTTCTCCCTGTCTATGTTTTGTCCTTTTAAAATTGAAAATTGTCCTCATGAGATTAGCTTGGTAGTCTCTAAACCCACCATTTTATACCACATGGCAGTGCTCTAATGGTGAGGGTGCAGAAAGGTTTCTGCATTTCTAAAAGCACATTTTATTAGTAGCAAGCCCTGCCCTACCCACCAACCAGGTCCATCACTCCCTTTTCATTTCCCAATCCACCTGGGGAAGAAGTCAAGGTTGAGAGTGTTGAGCACTGAGCTCATCTGCATCTTACCAGGGACACATATTTTCTTATTGTTTGTTTACTGCTTTTTTTGGAATATCTAATAAACAGGGAGTGAATGGAGAGGGCAACACCTGCAGAGAAAGCCATAGTAGTTACAAGTGTATATTTCCTTTAAATATCCAGATTTTTGCAAATCTGTCAGTGGAGACAAAGGCATGTGTAAAATCATAGTTAAAGCTAAGATAGGGAAAGAAAAATGCAGGGTATTCTAACTGATATTTCACAGCAATAACCAATTTTACTTCAGTGGAGATCTAAGTGTCTTGCTGGAGCTGAAGGAAAGAAATGGAGACAAATTCAATGCAATGCATTTGTAATAGAGAAAATATCTTTTTTTTTATATTCGCAATGCTTGCTAAAATGGTTTGCTCCTGAAAAAAGAGTCTCTAGAACTGAAAATTATAGCTGGATTTACAGATGCCTGGGGGGGAGTTCTGAACCTTGTCTCTTGTATATTGGATGGATGATTAGAGCAGCAAACAATTGTGATTTACTCATCATTTCATTCTTACATACAAACCAAATTTTTTTTTTGTCAATTTGTTCAATATGTTATAGTTGATCCCCCAGGTATCTGGTAGATGCAACCTTGAGTATGATTGTCATTTAGAATGGCATCTTAAAATATGTAAGCTAAGATATGTTACTGGGCGATGCCTACAAATATGTAAAACACAGAGTATAAAGAATGATGTCTCGACTCTTTGAGAACAATAACATTTGCCAAAGCATCTTTAAATTTCAGTCAAGTTCTGTAGGATGGGTTTACCACTAAACTTCCATCACTGATTCCTACAAATATATCCCTGGTAATCACTGCCAAAATTGCCCTTGCTATTTGGCTGCATTATACGTGGGATTTTGAAAAGATTACAAATAGCTCAGTATAGAAACTAATACATCAACTACTCCCTGATTTTTATTTCATATTTATTTCAGGGACTGAAGGCACTACAGTATTTGCATTTGCCTAAGCACGAGAAACTTATATGGTAATTCCCCTGCTGGTGCATTAAAGGAGGAGTGACTTCAGGCAATGGATGAATGGGGTTTGTGGATTGAATCTCTGGCCGTGCTTGCACTCTGGAGGGTTCTTGCCTATGGCCGTTTGGAGAGGTGTTCAAGTCTGCATCAAACAGTACAGGGATGAACAGGCCTGAGGCGTGGACCAGTGTATGTGAGTATCGCCTTCTTCTTCCCTGTTGCATGCCCATGAAAACCAGAGAATCCAGTCTAAAATGTGATGTTTCCTATTGTGTCCTTTAATTCTCACCCATAACTTTGATCAGGGAGGGAGGGGAGCTTGCGAAAGCTAGTCTGAGACCCAGCTAGGATGAATATTAAATACATGTGAACATCTCACTAATGAAACAACCAGAGACACAAAGAAGAGCTGATGGGTTGTACATGAAGGATTTGGGCTACTAACCTTGGACAAAATGCTGACCCAAACATGGGGAGAGGGGGCAGGGGGCTGTCCACAGAAGAGGTCTAAGTGAAGTGGCACCAGTGTAAGGCAATGCACAAGTGACCACTGCTACAGCACTGGGCATTAGCCCCACTGCACAAATTGCTTGGTTGTACTTCTGAGTGATCTTGGATTATGTATTTCCTTCCAGCTCCCAATGCTGCAGCGTGTCATGCCCTGCATGATGTTAAATTCAGAAGCATTCCCCAGTGCAGAGCATGTGTGAGAGCTGTGCAGTGCTCAGGGACCAGCAGCAGAGCAGACTGGGGTTAGGGAGAGGCAAGGTTTTGGAACACTTCTTCCCAGGTTCTATTAGAGGCAACAAATCTATAGCTTAAGATCAGACATCGTCCCAGAGAGACAAGAGCTTTCCCTCCTTCTATTGCTCTGTAAGGCAGAATTCCAAAGGCCTCAGCTTTGTTTCACTCTAAATGTTCATCACCACTTTTTAATGACCGAATTCTCACTCAACCATGAAATAATTTAGGCAAAACTGCATTAGTAAGCAAACGTGCTAAATTAATAATTAAGGTATTTTCAAATATTATGGATAGAAATTAACTTACTGTGCTGTCTATGGGAACAGTGCAGAAGACAGGGGGTTGTCTTGTGGAATATTTATGAGATCCTTTCTGGTATTGGTGGAGGACATAGACTAATCTGTGGTGATGCAGTAGTGAAAGTGTTGGTATTCGTGTAGCCTGGAAACATTTATTTCCACAGTTCAAAGAGAAATTAGAAAAATCAGTGTTTCCTTTCCCCACCAGCAATAGCTGAGCAGGGAGCTGTGCTGGTGGAGGGGCGATGACCTACGGAAGCTGCCAGGGAAGGGGGTGACACCATTCCCACGGTGGCTGTGGGCAGAGGTCTCAGCACAGCGCCTCCGTGGCAGGAAAGCAGGCAGGTGGCAGGGGAGTTTTGCTCTGAGATTATTGTTATTTGAGGAGATGTCTGAAAAGCAGCATTTCCCTGCAGGCCTGGCAGGGAGGGAATTTGTGGGCTGTAGACCCCAGGGTGGCACAGGCTGCCCTGGATTCAGCAGCATCACCCACCGGCGCTGCCCATGCTGGGGGAGTAGTGCACCCCGACAGCACCCAGCCCTCATTGCAGCAGCAGTGGCCAGAGCCGAGGTGAGATATGCGGTGCTGGCAATGACACCCCTGGATGTTTGGGTTTTTTTTTTTCTTTTTCCTGTTTAATCATGTTTCCCCTTAATTGTGTCCAAGTGTGTCTTTTTAAAAGGAAACCAGCAGCAAGTGTGTTAGGGGGTCCTTGGAGGATCTTTGTGACAATATCAAATGCCCCCCTGTTCCTCTGCATCCAAAACATCAGGGGCAGCTCACATTTTCTGTCACCTCTGCCAGAGAAACTAGAAGTGCGGCTGGTCAGGACATAGGCAAGGAAAGGATTTTGGCAAGAAAAAAGTGTTGTTTTGGTGACAAGCTATTGATACATTTATGTTGGATAAAGTAATGAAAAACCTAATTTAAAGTCTTTTGTTTGGGATATTTTTGTTTCAGAAAGGAAATGAAAATTTTACTTCTACATGTTTATTTAAAAATGACTTCTCAATTTAATATTGACTACTGTCATCTTAGGAATGAGAAATTATTTAAACATTCATTTTCAGCTTTTAATTTAGAATTATGAACTCAACCTGCTGAAAATAAACAGAGACACTGATCTAGAAAAACAATGATTTTCAATAAGTTAGTTCTACAAGGCAGTCATCCTCACTGATTGAACAAGTGTCATAAAAGAATAGGAAAATTTCAGCATTTTCATTACATTCATTACATGATGACTCCAGCAGATGATGCAGTGAACTAAATATCCCACAGCTGACCTGGTAGGATGGAATGTAAGATAACTGAAAAGATTTTTACAAGAAAAATATGAAATTGTGATTAAAATAATTTTGGTAGTTTTTTTCCAATTTCCTGGATCTTAGGAGAAAAGCTTTTTTTTTTTTTTTTTTTTTTTTAATTGGAAGAAACACAAACTTTCACCAGTAAATGTGTCCTGCAATTCTGTATTGCAGCAGGCTGGCGATATGACAGGATGATTGAGCTGAGATTAACCCAAAATGAGCATGAGCATTTGGAAGCAGAGGAGAGAAAAGGCAGAGCAGCAGTCCTGCTTCTGAGGTGGATGGGCAGCTGGAGCTTCCCCTACAGCTGTAGACCGCCCGGAAAAGGCTGAGCAGCCATGGCCATGGTTGCACCCACACCTGCCCTCCTGGAGCTGGACTGGGCACCTGCCCCCAGCAGATTTGCAGCTCCGGTAACTGGGTGTTTGTGCACCCCATGAGTGTGCGTGTGGCCCATGGAGACCCTGGCAGGGAGCCAGAAACCCCACTGGAGAAGCCTGAGGCCAGCAGTGCAAGGTGGTCCCCTCTCACCTCCCCTGCTGTATCAGCCTACGGGAGCAGGGTGGAGAAGGCAAACAGGAGGTGTGTTTTAGGAGGTGTGTTTTTAAGATGTCAGTGGGGAAAGGTTTTGCATCCTTCCTTCACATGAGGCTATGATGAACCTAGCAGGGTTCAACTTAATCACAAAAGTCATCCACACTGGTAGTGAAGATGTTGATGAGCTATCACTGAGATATGATGTCAGGATGTGGAAGTTAGGAATGGAGATGATGTGCTGTGTGACTACAGGCACCAGCCTGGTGCTGCACTGCTGCTGCATTTTCACAGGGGAAGCTGCTGTCAGCCTTGTCCTTGGAGGACGTGATGCTGGTCGTTGGGTTGGGACTGGGGAATCAGCTACCCCACGCAGCCTTTTTGTTTGTGTCTCTAATGAGCTGGCTTGTGGGGATAGCAAGAGTTAATGGCTAACATTGTTTTATGGCCAGTGCATGTGATAAACAAGATTATCTGTAATGGGATTAACCTCAGACACGCTAAACCACTGATGAGTTCATCTTGGTCTGAGGCAATTCTGAAGCAATTGTAGCACCAGAGAGGCTCTGAAGTGGTGCTGGCCATCCCAGTGTGGCAGGGTCCTGCTGGAAAGTGGTGGCATCTCCTTCTTGGATGGAAGGACAGATGCTGCAGGTAACAGGTGGCTGCGCGTAATGCACCTCACTGTAGGCATGTGATGCAAATGGACATAATAAGCTTCAAAGAATCATCTCTGGTGAAAACTGAGTACAGTTCCAGCTGGAAATATTTGTGAGTTGCTCTGTGATTATAGTGGTTCATATTAACTTAAAATCTGTCCATGTAGTGCTGTTGCAATGGAGAACCGATCTGGTGGTGGTTTCATGCCAGCTCAGTTATCCACTCAGTCCATCCCAATAAGTACCCACCGGGAATGTGTCTCCCTTAGCCCAAAGTCCCTGCTACAGTAATGCACAAGGCAAATGGAGAATTATCGACATTTTAGCAAACATCATTTATAATCCTGCCACTGCCACTTACTGGTTTCAGACCCTTATTTCCTTGGCCAAATGTCACTGTCATTGATCAACTTTTTGACACTGAAAATCTAAAGCAATTTGGTATTTTTTTCAATCAAATATTAAATGGTTATTCTAATTTCAGTAATTAGCCTTTTAACAAATGTAAATTATGTTTTTAAGAGAAGAAAAATATGACCTAGAAGTCTTTCTTTTCCTGTTGCTTTTTCTTTAACTCTATGCATGTAGTTACAGACTGAAATGACACTGCTTAAACTTGATAGAGAACCACATCAGCAACAAAAAAAGGAAAACAAGACAGAGAAAAAGAAAGGAAAGTAAAAATCTCATAATATACCAGAAAGGCTTTTCTTTTCCATCTTATATTATGCAGTGTACAAAAGTATCGAATTTGAAAAACTGACTCAGAGCACAGTGCTAGTGAGAAAGCAGGCATAAAAGCAGATACAGAACTGCTCACAGACTCAGATTAAGTGAGCTTCTTGCCAGCCCTTCCCCACCCCCAGCATCTTACAGATTGGAGAATTAGGCAAGCTGCATCCCGCAGCGTGTGCATGAGTCACATGTCAGATGCACAGCGAGAGAAAAAAGTCAATTTGCAGAGTTTCATGGCTGGCAAGGTCTGGCCAGGGCCACCCCTGACTCGGGCATCGCCTGGGCATGGGGCCCCGCTCAGCCGTACTCATGCTCTGCCGGGGAATGGCTGGGTGTCGTTTGCTCAAATGGTGCCAAAAGTATAGATGAACTAGGTAGAACAGTTTTGTGTATTAAATTGTCTCAGTGCAAATTGAGAGTAAGCATATGAAGAGGAAGATTGGCATTTGCTATATTTCTCTTTCTCAGAAACCCTATTAGTGATCTCCCACTTCAGCACTTCACTTGTTGGTTAGTCCCCATTCTCCAAATGCCACTATGTCACAGAGGGAACATCAGCCCAGAAATAATTAGTATGGCAATTTGGCACTCACTCTGCAAATTACATCTAGCAGTTGCATGCAAAATTGTCTGTAGAAATCATCTGGCTCTTACCAAGAGTTAGTTTAATAATGGAGCTTGTTTTGTTACTGCCACTATTATGCTGAAGTCTGTGGTTAAGATTTGTTCCCCTCTTGCTGATGGAAACATCTTCTAGCAAGAGAGAGAAAAATTAAGCCTTTTCTGCTACACTGTGCTTTGTTGGAGTGAGGAGTCCCGATTTAATGTCTGTTCAAAATATAACTGGTGGCTGATATTGACTCTTTTGGGACACCCACCCAAATGCTGTATTTCATGCACATAATAGGCTATTGGAGTTCTCTGCACCAATTAATGATTACCTGGTGCAGAGGCAACAGTAAGATCTCCCACTTCTTAGGTGGCTGCTGAGCCCAAGCTGAACCACGATTCTTTCTGGTACTGAGGAGGAAAGGCAGCAGGAAAGACTAGAAAACAAAACTCTCTGCCCCAAAGATGAACCAGCTCTTCATTGCAGTGAGGTACATTGCCCTCAGCTTGACATTGCCCTCAGCTTGACATGACAACACTCATCTCCATCCTTCGTGGATGTTCTCAGGACACTTATGAGACAAAGGTGGACTATATTTTCCTTTCTGTCAACAAACCCCATCATGGACCTGAGAAAGCTGCTTTAGCAAAAGTGGGGTTTGCCCCAGCCAGTACAGTCCCTTGAAAAGGCCCCAGTCCAGCATGTCAGCATCATCACACCAGCAGTATATTGCCAAACTTCCAACCACTTTACTAAATGACCTAGCAACCAGCCTTTCCTGTGGCAACAGGAGATTCTGCAGCAGAACTTGTAGGTGGCATTTTAAGAGAGGGAATAATAGAGAACTACCAGATTCCTGTCAAAGGAAAATACAATATCCTTATGATATGGACACTACAGGATTTCTGATGCTGCTTTCAAAATGGATCCAAAGAAACGAGGCAGGTAGTGTACTAGCTGGAGAAAAGTACCCAACAAGGAACACGGTGGTTTGTATGCATGTGTACACATACTTCTTGGGCTTTACACACACATCCAAGTTATTAGAGGACAGCAGGTATTAGACATCAGCTGATTCTCCATGACACTACACAGGAACATCGTTAGCATATGCCAGGCAACGCAGATGAGTTTGTGCATCTTTTCTTGACTTACCTTGCAGCTCAGCTGGTGGGAAGTAGGTCTAGTACCTGTGACTATGCCCTCAGTGACACAGATGATACGCTTTTTCTGAACATGTGGAAGCATGAAGAGCTTTAAACACACACTATGTGACTGTCTTCACGTGGCAGGTTCTTCAGCTGTGTGCTCTTTGGCCACTGCTTAGATTTCATGTGTTGTTTTCTTCCCATGGATTAAAAGAAATGTAGCCTGCTGTCAGGCTAGTCATGCGGCCAAGGAGCTGGGTGGAGAGGAACAGGAGAAGGTGTGATTTTTTGCTGTCCATTGATTCCTTGGTACTGGTGCTCACTTGAACTACAGTGCAATTAACTGAACACCTGATGCTCATGCAGCAGGGCACCTGACGGCATTTGTAATGGTACTTAGTTGTGAGCACTCATGGAATGGGGCATTGTTCTAATTGTCAGACTTTACTTCTGGCAGCCTTTAAGTCCCATTAGATTAGTAGCTCCTATAATGATTATGACTGCCAAATTAAGCCATCTGTAAACACTAAAACTTACAAGCTCTTACCAAATTCATAACAGTTGTGTTTGGGAAATAAGTTTTGCATCTTTTCAGCTGGCTGCCAGGAGAAATGCTCAAATGGTTGGTGTGAGCCCTGGTCCCTTCCTCCGGGAGCATCCTCTTCCCGTGCTGTCACAGCCAGCATCTCCTCCACCCAGCTGCTGTGGTCCTTGGCATTAGCACTCTCGGCGTCCTTGGCACGCCACGTTGCACTTGTGCCTGAGCCTTTCTGTAAACATGTTTTGGCAAACACTATAAAGAAGTCATTTGACAACACAGTCATTTGAACCCGAAAGGCTAAAGCAGAAGTGACAGAGTAGCTTCGCCACTCTGTAACTGCCAGCTTATGTTTGTTCTACATATGCTTTTGCTGCATCGAAGTGGTATTTTTCAATTAACAAGTGAAATGAAGAAGGAAATCTTCTTTTTTGGTTTCTTCTTCTTTTATCATCTGCACAGCAAACTCTGGATTACTGCATCCCAGGTGAGTAAATAGTGAGCACAGAAAGTGCTGATGGCCACAGCTGAGCTCCCCAGCAGCCAGGGCAGGCAGGGGAGGCAAAGCCCCTGGGCAGCGGGGCTGGAGGAGGGGGCTGTAGGTACAAACGGCTGGTGTGGGCTCTGACTGCAGAGCACTAAGTAAGCTACCCTGAGTGACTGTGCAGTACTTGTGGCTCTAAAACAGCTCACAGACGAGTTAAAGCCCTCCCAGTAGTGAGGCAATCCCTGTGCAACACGTGTGTTTACAATTCAAGAGCAAGGGAGGAACTCGTGCCTTATAAGCAGGCTGTGTTCTGCAATAGGAACCCAAGGGGCTGGGCTCATTAGGTGCTGTTCATCCTTACTCCTTGCAGCAAGCATGGAAGGTGCGACGCAGGCTGCTCAGAGCAGTGTCATCATGCAAATCTGCTCTCTGTAGCTGCCTGCAACCTTGGCCGTGTCCTAGGTGCGCTGCAGCAATGATCCAGCTCCCCTGCTAATCTCCAGTGTCAGCCAGCCTTGATCTAGACTGAGTCCCTGACACTCAGCTTGGTCTGCTGGTAAGCACTACATACAAATAATTATGCAAACAAAATGTACAGTGTAGTAACTGGCGGGTTCCTCACACCATACCAGCAATGTTAAATGTCTCCAGGCTGCTCTTCAGGAGGGAGGATGGGCAGGGGCAGAACTACTGAAAAGGGAAAAAACCAACCTCATGGACAGTCTGTGGGAGTCATCCCCCTGTTTTCTGCTGTTTTTAAAGGATCAGTTGGCTGATGCCATGGGCATCCCTCTGGAAAAGGCAAGTCAGAGAAAACTGGGATATATGTTAAGGACTTTAGCTTGCCGTCATCACCACAGAGTGGCTGGGTGAGCAGCTCAGCGTATGCTGTGAGTTGGGCTCAGGGGTTTGGCTGGAAAGCAGCAGAGCTTGGGCCAGTGGTGACAGCTGCCTGCCGAGCATCAGCAGGACAGAGGGAGTCACAGAGATATCCTGCCCGAGACAGCTGAGGGCTTTGAAAATGTGTGAGGTGACCTTAATTTTGATTTGGGGTGTGCAGTAATGAGAAAGTGGTGTGATGAATGAGTAAAGCTGACAGAAGGCACTGGCATTTGTAAAGAAACAGGATGTGCAAGGTCAGGAAAGGTGTGCGGGGTGAAGCGATGTGTCAGAGGCAGCGAGCATGCCAGGCTGATTCATGAGCTGAAGTGTGCAATAATCACAGGTAATTATTGCACACCAGCCAGGAGGAGGATTTGCATGCACACCATGCTGGACTACGGGCCCCATTTGGGCTCTGGCATGCTCCAGTCACAGCACAGAGCAGACAGGCAGAGAGATGAGAAGCCATTTCCAAACAGACCCAATATTCTGGTTGTCTCCCCATCTAGCTTCCAGATGTGATATAGAGTTGTGTCCTGCAAGAGTGAGGAGACAGGGAGCTACTGTCTTCAGAGCAATGAAGGCAGAGGAGTGCCTGTATTCACCCCCTCAAAATATGGCTGTGCTGCAGAAATGTGCTTCTGAATCAATAGTGAGGAGATCACTTTTAAGCCAATATATTTTTAAATGAAATGAAAACAATGGAAAGCCTGAAAAGTAATGAAATCCTGTAGGACAAGAGCTCCCAGGTGACACAGGCAGTAGCTTACCAGCCGTGGGGCGAGGTACCGCACCTGCCTGAGTCTCCTGTGACCAAGAAATTTTGAGGGACTTCCATCATCCAGGGGGCTGGGGGGCACGTTTTGAGACTGTCTTCGCAGCAGGAAAATAATCTGAGTACCTTGTCTCTGGTCAAATTAAGGCCCTTGTCTGATTTGTGTTTAATGTCACCTTATCCTCCCTTGATCTTGTCCATATATGCAGCCAGGTTAGTGCTGATGGCAGTGAAAGTGCATGTTGGTGTATAAAGACGTGACGCAGATGAATTATATCCCAAAGTGGCTATCTGAATGCAGAGAAGAGAACAGATTTTCAGAGTGCCTATGAACAGACCAGGCCTTGAAAGAGGAGTAGATCTACATGTCTTGTGGTTGAAGGGCAGGTAAATGTTGTGCATTGGGTAGGGGCTCCTTGAACCTTCTGCCCACCACTCTAAGTACCCCCACAATGCAGCTACAAAAAGCCCAGGAGTACAGGTGGCTCTTACTAGGGATCTTAGGGGCATCCATCAGTACCTCTACCACCAGCCAGGCTTCAAGCTATGTCTGCCATAGACAACAGTGTTTGGAGACAGACAGCCTGTTATCAGTGTCTCACACGACTTGCTTAGAAACAGAAGCTTAACTGTGAACAATAATTAGCATCTGGCTAGACTTACATATGAAAAGTGTAATATATAAATCATATATATATATATATATACACACATACACAATGTATTGCAGGTAAGTACATATAAGGTACTGTTTGTATGCCTAATATTTCATGCTGCAGAACATTGTTTCAACATAAGTAATATGTTGTAGTACTCTTTCAGCTACAATATAGACATTTCCAATCTATTTTTAGCTCTGTCTGGCTAATTCAGCAGCACTTGGGTAACAGTAATACTTTCCCTTCTCTTCTTATGATGCTAATTTTATTCTGGTATCCAGGGTCTCTCTGGCGATAGCTCTGCCTTCTGTTTCATCTGTACTGATGGCCGTTGGAAAGTGAAAATACACTGTGACTGATATCATAGCACCTCAGTGCCTGTGCTGCTACTTGAGTAGGAAAAAAAGAAATGCTATTGAGTCACAGGTACTGTGGGGAGCTAACCAATGCTCAATGATTTACTTTTAAGGCCTCGAATCTGTATTACGGGTAACTGGGACGAAGCCAGACACCCAAGAAAAAAAAAATCTCTCCATCTGAGTGTAGTGACTGGACAGCAGGTGTGCTGTGACAAACTGGACGTTACTCCTTTCATTTATTACTGAGGGGCAGCTGCAGACTGCCCTGGAGTTAGGGTGTTCAGATGTTTTCAGAACCCCATAGATGAGATGTGGCCAGCAATGCAAACACATCTGCATTGTGATGCCCACACTGGGTTGCGGTGCACACACCGGGTTGCAGTGCACACACCCAAATTGCAGTGCACACACCGGGTTGTGATGCACACATTAGGTTGCATGCACACACTGGGTTGCAGTGCACACACCCTGGGCTGAGGTGCACACACCTGGTGGGTTGTGGTGCACACAGTGGGTTGTGTGCACACCCTGAGTTGCGGTGCACACACTGGGTTGTGCGCACACCCTGAGTTGCTGTGCACACCCTGGGCTGCGATGCACACAGCTGGTGGGTTGCGGTGCACACCCTGGGCTGCGGTGCACACAGCTGGTGGGTTGCGGTGCACACAGCTGGTGGGCTGCGGTGCACCCAGCTGGCGGTTTGTGGTGCGCCCCTGGTTTTGCGGGTCTCGCAGCCCGCCTCGTCCCGCTCGCGGCGCGCACCCCAGTCCCACGGCGCCTCGCTCCCAGCCGCGCGCGGTCCGTGGGTTGCGTCACGCCCCGCGCGACGTCCGACTCGCGCACGCGGCCGCCGCTACCGGCCCGGCCGGTGAGAGGCTGCCCCCTGCTGTGGGAACCGGGCACCGCCGCCGCGCGCTCCGCCGGGCCTCTGGCGCGAGGGTCCCCGCGGTGGCAGCGCCGCCACCCGCGCCCTCCCCGGGGCTGCGAACCCGCCGTGCGCGGCACAGCCGGGGCGGCCCGGGAATGCGCTTCCCGCAGGGCCGCCCGTGCTCGGCGGGGCCGCTCCTGCGCCCCGCTGCCGGCGGCTGCCGGCGGCTGTCAGCGGCTGCGGCCGCACAGCGAAGCAGCGCGTCTCAGGCGACATCTCTGTTTTTATGCCTGCTGTTCACAGGCCGCCTTCAGCAGCCCTCAGACCCATTGGGGTGTTTGCCTTAGCAGTCACCTGAATTATACCAGCTCTGCACTAGATGGTGAAATAATACCCAGCTTGTTGTAGGCAGAGCTTATTGTTCAAGTGTTAATCAACCTTAGAATAGCCCTCAGGAGGAGTGGAGCAAGTTTTCAACCTTCATTTTACAGGATGTAAAGGGAGATTAACAACGGACAAGGACTTGCTTCCCTGAGGTTCAGAGCTGACGAGGCTGCCCCGCGGATCTGCAGTCATGTTTGCTCAGCCACAAGGGCACGGACGTACCAGGAGAAGGGGGCCCAGGTGTTCTCTGCACCGCGGGAATAGGGAAAGGAAGGCAAGGCCCCTGCTTTGTTTGAAACACAGTTATTTTAAACAGTTGTTTTTCCACATGTTTTGGACAAGAGGAGTTCAACGAACTGCAGCTAAAGGTCCCCTTCCAGACAAAAATCACTCCATCTTATTTGTTGAATGTCTAAAGTACCCACCTGCCATTTTTAAAGCATGCCAAGGTCTAGTAAAGGATGGAAAGGGGTAGCTAAGGTTGAGATAAAATATAGTGATGTATATTAATTATTGCACCTCTGTGTGGGGGAAAAAGTGTTTAGCTGCAATGCTTTTGGAAACCGCAAGCCCACTGATAATCATTACAGGACATCTTCTGGCTAAACCAGATGACAGGTTCCCTACTAGTTTGAAAGCCTAATGTTAATGTAACATTTACTAGTCCAAACTCCTCACCTACAACATCATGATATATGATGGTAAAATTAATTAGTCCTGTATTGCTGGGCAGCTTGGAGGTTGCTTGCCATACACAAAGAAAAACAAAGGCGGGAGGCAAATATGGCATCAGCATGATCTGCAATGTGCACAGAGCCTTTGTGCTTGGGCTTTTGTGTCCAGGGCCAGTGGCATCTCTCACTTTGCTAGCTACAAAACTTTATCCTTCTGGGTCTTCTGGCATTTCTTACACAATGAGTTTCCTAGGAGATAGCACTGAAAATTTCATTCAGGTAGGGAAGGCAGTACATGTGACTGATATAGATTCTACTAGCCCTTGTAGATTATATGATTTATACATTCACTTAAACAGCAATGAATGAACAGTCTTACAGGAGGCAATATGCTATTGTGCTGTTACTTCTATGCTTTGTCTTTTTAAAGAAAGGGTTTATACCTTCAAAATTAATTAACTCATTTCTGAAAATCATTTACACATCTGTTTCCCGTAAAACTTAGTTTTGCATTACTAATTTCAGAGTTATATTAGAAAAAATAAAAAAAAATATTCACATCAGATATGCTGCTTCATTTGCAATGACTTCAGATGTGGAATTGCTAATAATGATGAACCTTGTGGGCTGAAATTTGGCCTGTGACTTTGCAATGGTGGCTCTAGCCAAGAACCTATGCTGTACTCACTGTCACACTGATGGTACGAAGCAAGACTAAACCCAGCAGACCCAGTCTTGGAGCCTCGCCGGTGTCCGCCTGGGCACGGTGGCCGCTCTGTTGCTGGCAGGTAGCAGGTTAGAGTTGAGGGGGTCTCCGATTCCTTGCTGTGCCCCACCTGCCACTGTAGCCTCTGTGGCCCCCTGGCACCAGTATGTTATGAAGAGCTTTTCCAGCTGACCGTGGGGCCCCGTTTTGGTTACTGCTGGCCAAATCCTGGGACTGCCAAGGGGAGTGGTAGGTGTTGTGCTGGTCTCAGCTGAGCTCCACTGCACCCTGGCCCCCATGCACAGGTGTTGCACTGTCACGGGGATGGGACAGGTGTGATGGCAGCACTGGGGACAGCAGAGCTTGGGCAGAGCAATGCAAACAGGGCTGACACTGCCCTGCCGGTGCCACACACCCAGAGTACTCCTGCTTCCTTCTGTTGATGGGCCGACTTATTTTTTTAATGATGGTGTTATTTCAATAACCATTACAACATGTGGGCACAGCTCGGGAAACATTAAACCCAAGGTAAACAAAGAGTGTAGCACTCCATCTGCTTTTAACAACCACAGTTCAGCAACATAACTGTTTGGGCAGCATACGTAGCTGAGTACTGTTCATATTTTTGGTAGAACACATCATGCCAAGTTTAGCCTACATGCTGATCACAGGCATGAGTTTTTCATTATTTTAAGTGATTTATTCTTTTCTGATGCAAAAAACACCACTTCTCTGCACTGGATGCTGCCTGTGAAGTCTGCTTTTCCACTTAAGGGATGCTAAACAGAAGCTAGCCAATGCAATGAAGGTAAATTTAATTACCAAAAATACAATGTTCTTCAAAAACAACAGCTCATTCTCTCCCCAACAAGGAAAAATACAAATAAAAACCCTTTGGCAATGCTGAGGAAAAAATCTGGGGCTGAGGTGAAAGGGACACAGCTTGACGAGCATGCTGAAAGCTGAATGTGGATTACCCGTGAGTGCAAAAATGAATAAATGTGGTTTATTCCATTATATTAATGAAATGGTTAATTCGGTTGCTATAGCAACAAAGAACAGCCGTGCTAAAAAGCTAAAGAGCTATACATAATGCCTGATACAAGGTTTCTCTAATTCTAAAGCTGATTTTCTTGGCTACAATAGAAGTGATGTGTGTTTTCAATATCATCTTAAGCTTTTGCATCAAATCCTCAAGCTAATCCAATAAATAGGCTAGTAGCATAAAATAGCATATATGTTTGCTCCTCATAAAACTTATGAAAGGGGTTTACCTATCCACAATAATAAGAAAAGATCCACAGAGTGCAGCATGGGGCTCTTCAAAAAGGCTGCTCTGCATGTGATGGTGAACCAGTAAATGTGTTACAATGGGAAGTCCCTGCAGCTACAGAGCAGGTGACTGTACAGGAAATCACTGCAGCGCCTGCCCAGACACCAAAACATAATTGTGCTTACCACTCTGGTAGCATGTCACCTTATGGAAAATAGATTCTGTATTCTTTTCACTTGCATTTCACATGATTTTGGTTAAAAATAATAATCCTTAAAGACTTCAATAAAGGATCCTGCAGTGCTTGTTTTTGTTTTAAGATTAAAGTAATGCAAAGAGTGACCCATGGTCTTCCAGCAGCACAGAGGCCATGCAAAGACTGTGCCAAAGCAAAGGAAGAAGAAATGCCTTCCTGCCCTGCAGAGGGGCCTGGGCATCCCCCCCACCACCCAGCACTGCCCAGCCCCAGTGCTTCCACCGGGCTGGAGCCCTACACCACAGCACAGGATCCCTTCTGTTCACTTTGGCTCCCTTTTGTTATAGTGGGTTTTGTCAAACTCCACATCACTCACTCTGCCTAAAGCAATTAACAGAGACTATAGCAGATCCATACAAGAAACAGAAGGCACTGACTCCCCTCACTGAACTTAGAAAATTTGGCATCATGCACCTGCAGAAAGCAGGTGACCTTTTTCTGCAGTCCATCTAATCTGCCTGATAACAGGAGTTCATTTCCCAAGAAACATTATTTCTCAGCAACTGAAAATGAAGACTTCAGTGACAAGATCTAAACCTGTCTCCAATAAGCAGAAGTTAAAGCTCTGACAATAAGTACTCTCTAGGCTAAACAGGTGAAGAAGATGTCCTTAGTGATGATGATTAGCTTTATTAGGTGGTGTCTGACTCTCATCAGCAATTACCAGTATGAGTTACCCACTGGAGGCATTTGATACTGGTTGCCTTTCTTATCTGAAATGCAACAAAAGAGCTCTCATTTTTGAAGGCAATAATACTGAGGAACAACTTTCAACTATATTGTGATTTGATGTGATGAAGAAGAAAAATGCTTCTTCTTAAAAAAAGAAAGACAACGCAGATCAATGGTTGCTGCTGTTTTATTCAACTTGTATGACAATCATTTAAGACTCTCCTGAATGTCACCTAGTACCTCAAAAATGGTTGACCAACAGCTGGAAACTATTTGCTGCCCTTGTCTTAAGGATCCTGGTTGCCAAATATATGGCAAGGCCCACACTAGACAGACAAGTCCTGTCTAATGTCCAGATCCAGAGGCTGGAAGGCAACACTGCAGCTGTCCCTGCAGAGGAAGCCCAAGCCTGGAAGGTGCAGTGCAGCTCTGCAGAGCGCAGGAATCCTGCAATGCTGAGGGTATGTATGTGAGAGGGTTGGTATTTCTATGGTACCACAAGAAACCCCAATGAGTTCAGAGATATGTTAGTATTTGGCAAAAGATAATGAAAAGGAACAGCTACGGTTTTCAGCTGCTGATCTACGTCAGGAAGGAGTTGCTTCGGTTCCAGTCCTCAAAGTTAATTTACATTTATTGCTGAGTGATGGTGTCTGAAAGTATCCAGGTAGGCAACTCAAGGTAAAGCTTAACAACTTGCAGTTCTTTTACAGAAAATGAACAATTGCATTTCTTTGTGGTAACTTTAGTTTGCTTAAACTAGAAGGGGAAAGTGTGTGTGTGTGTTTTCACTGTTAAGATGTGAGTGGTTTTTTTAGGGCTTTATTTGTGCAGACGTAATGCATGCCCACTTGCCGAGATGACCTCCAGCTTCACTGCTTCATAGCTGTGAGAAACTCTCCTCCTACATCACAAAAAGTCACGATGGGCAGATTCAGGGCTCCAAGAAAGAAAGAGGGATAAAAGCAGGGTCTCTGCTCCTGGCCAAGGCCAGTGTGGGTGTTTGCACAGACCCAGCAGACCAACCTGAGGAAGTGTTATTAAAAACGGATCTCCTGGAAAAATAACTAGAGAGCTTACGGTTCCTCAGGAAAGAAAGGAAACAGCAACAGCAAAGATGAAGTGACCCGGATGGGTCATAAGCAGGCTAATTATATGAAAGACCCAGAAGCAAAACTGAAGTTACTAATCCAGCTGCTGAGAGAGTCTGCCAGGCTGTCAGATATTGCAAATGAAAACCTATCATCTTCTACAGTTCATCAAAGAAGTGGAGCAGCCTGGTGAAGTAAAACCTTTGCCAATAAAATAAATATTTTATCTAAAAAAAATATTTTCTACTAGGAGATGTTGAAAAATATAAAATTTTAACAACATGCCCAATGCCATGTTACAGTAGATAAATAATGAAATATACATACAGAATATGTTGGCCGGATCTTATTGGTAGAAAATGTCTATGCTAATGTTATATTTCTAAGGCTGCAGTCCTGGATTTTGTTAAACAAAGTGGTTTTATGAGGCATGAGATTGACGGCACTCGGGGTTTGGATAGTTTGCCTTGAATCTAGCAATCACTTTTGCCACCTTGAGATAAAAGGCTTAAACAACGAAGCTGGAGGAGCCAAAGGTGGCAGTGATAGGTGCTGGAAGGCGGGGAGACAACAGAAAAGCCAGCGTGATGCTCTCCCAGAGGCCACACAGTGGAAAGCCCTGTGTCCTCCAAGCCGCAACGAAGAGGGGCAGCAATTTGACAGGTAACTTGCATTTTGCTCCTGACAGATTTTAGGAACTGAACAAATGGGTGTCTGCAAAGGTGGCTTCCTCTGGCAACTGGTAAAGCATCAGAGTAAGGAGCAGTGTATGTGTACCTGGGCTTCAACACTGGATATACAGGCTACCCATGAGATTCATGCACAAAGGCTAGATTTAATTTTGCTAAGAGATCAAATTAATATTTCATTTTAAATCAGGAAATTATGTCTTGTAAAAATCCTGTGTAATTTTTCAAATGTGGCTATTAACATTGCCAGTCCTGTGCCTTGGAAATATTATGTCTGTTCATCCTAGTGGCCAAAAACCAAACTGCCTGTATAGTCTGTTAGCAAGGCAAAGCACCTCTTCTTCCAATGAACATGTATGAGTGCACTGGGATTCACACAAGCAGATTTGGCAGCTTTTTCAAGTATTTCTTGGACTGCAGAGCATACGCTGAACATGGGGAGGTTTTTCTGTTCAGGAATATTATGTGAATAAGAATGTGCTACTGGAGCATAAGCTATGGTAGTAGTATCGTAATTTAATTTGTCAAATATGGTTTACAATATTTTATAATAGTGATCAATAGGATGACATCTAAAAACTGCAAGGGCTAGGGTTGCAGGATCTCACCCAGCGTGTCTTTAATAATACATTATGCCTTAAATGTGCAACTAAATCACTGAAATATACGAGCTTAATTTTGAACCTTTTACACTTTGAAAATTCATATCCCTTTTTTAATAACTAGCTCTGGCTTTTGCAGAATAGACCAGATATTTCTGTTTGTTTCTTGGCTCTTGTATACACTAAATGGGATGGATTCCCCAAGACAGATGTGAAAACCTATAAACCTCAGGAATAGGTCCTTGGTGGCACTCTCCCCTGCCTCTGTGTGCACCATGCCTTTCCCTGATGACTTAAAGATAATCCTGCAGGAGAACGAAATGTGGCCATTTCTCTGAGTTTCTGTAACACACAGATTTATTGCTGACTGTCAGAGATAGAAAGTATTCACATTCATTTGGGAATGTGTTTCCTGGAATGGTTAACAGACTTGATAAAACAAGAGTGGGGGAGGGGGTGGGTAGTGAGAAAGAAACCTGCATAATATAACCTGTTATTTCTTCTTTGGTAAACAAATTATAGTCTTGATTATAATCTTGATTCACAATGAATGCCTTTACTCCTCCAAAGATTACTTTGTAGTTACTTGGGAATACTGGATGTCCTGTGACTACTGTATATCCTAGGAAAAAGCTCTAATTTTGCTGTTATGTTTATGATGTACATGTGCTAGCTACTTAAACAAGGTCTCCTGGCATTGTTTTGTATTTAAAAGCCACACTACCAGATCTGATGCCCTCAGGATGGTAAGGTAATCAGGGCTGATGATGTAGCAATGAAAGACATGGAGAAACTGGCCAGTCCAGTGGCAGGTGAGACATGGCCTCTGGCCCTCAGGGTTCATGTTAGGTAGGATACAAAATGAGAAGCACATGGTACCAGCCTGGGTGATTACAACTACTTTTCCCTGCATCTGCTAACTGAAAACATAAAATGTTATCTGCAGATTATTTGATTTTGATGGGTGTTTTTGCTGCCTGTCAGCAGCTCCTTGGAAGAGGTACAAGCAGTAGGTACATGCAGAGTCTCCAGACTTCACCCCCAACACTCACAGAATAGCTTGTTCTTCCCATGAGTCTTCTATAGCTCATGAAATAGAAGAAACTACTACAAGACCAAAAGCTTTAAAGAAGTTTCAGGCAAATATTTTCTAAGCAGTACAACTATCTGTTCCTGTTTTCGTCCGAGCTTGAAGAATCCACAATGATGAGGAGAAAAAGTATGAAGAGAAAGCTATTAGTGGAGACGCTGGTTCAAGCCTGCCAAGGGATCTCATCAAGTATCGGCAAAACAGTGTTGATGGAGCAAAGACACTAAATGAAATGATACTTCAGAATGTTAGAGTGACGTAGGGTGCATGTCTGTGTGCACACCCCTGTGTGTGGGGAGGGCAGGCAAAAGGATGATGAGTCAGGGCAGACAAAGGGGTGCCAGAGAGGGCAAACAACATGCTGCATTCTGCAGGAAGGCAATTAATGGAATAATGTACACATGGATGAAGTCATTAATGATTCCTGGATGATTTCTCTATGAGAAAAATCTGTTTAGTAAATGAAAAAAAAAAAAAACAAAAACAAACCCAAAGAAACAAACAAACAAAACAAAACACCACAAAAAAACCCAAGCTGATTTCAACATTTATTTATAATTCAGTGCACAATTGATAAATCAAGAAAGAAAAGTCTGGGTCTAGTTTTAATCAAAGCTTTTGCTGAGCACAATATAATGTATAAGAAATTGAACTGATAGATCATTTATTATTATGAAGCTAGAGGCTTTATATTCTTAAGTGGAGTAAAGCAGACAGCAATACATTCATATCAGAAAGTTCCTACTGTGAATGCAAAATGGATTAAAACTGAACTATTGTTTAGCAAGACAGATGAATCTATATTTCTTTTTGGTTGTGAAACCGTTATAACCATATGAGTATGAAGAATTGGCACTGGGGGAAATCATCTTGCCAGTTTGCCCTACATGTCCGTCTTTGGCAAACACAGTCTGCAGGGTGTGTATTCCATTTGCACGTAATCAGATCTCTGACCTGTGATGTGTGCATTCTGGAACATTAATAGGAACAATTAAAAAGTTATTTAGAAGATAAGCTTGGAGGAAAAAACGTTGTCGCATCTCAGAATGCTGAAATACAACCTGGACTTTATTATAAACTGATTTAACTGTTTTTAGAGATGTTATGAGTGTTCACTGGGGGGGAAAAAGTAGCAATCAAGTTGCCCATGCAACATACGAATCTGTAAAGTCCAGCATGTGTAAGTGCACAGCAAATTTATTCTGTAAAGTGTCTAGTGTGAGAAAGAATTAGAAAGGATTATAAAAATACACTGCCATATGCTGTAGTAGTTGAAAGTGATTAATCCAGTTCCCAAATCCTATTTTAAACTCCCTTTCATTTCTTCCCATAGAAAAATAGAAGCCACATTGCTTTATTTGAATGCTATGTAGTTAATTACATCTTCTAAGAAACTTTTTTAAAACTAGATGTAATGTTTAATTACAAAAATGCCTCCTTGAAAACAGTTAGCTTGTACATTGATTTGTAGTTCATTAAAAATGTTTTCTTAATTATATTTACAGCCAAAAAAAATACATAGAGATTAAAGCGTCTATAAAGAAATTTTGAAATTACAGCAGGAATTGTGAGGAGAAAGTTACACTTCAAATGGTGGACAACTGACAGCCATGACTGACTAATCACAAACTTTCTGTAATTTCAAAGCTTAATTGTTGTAAAAATAATAAGTGGAAAGCACAGTGTTCATTGTAACGGCTATCAATATTGCATCTTTTTATAAGAGTAGATTTCAAGGACTAATTAGAAAGCAAATCAATTGCATCAAACAAGTGTGAAGTTCCCGGTAGCCGTGGGAGCGATGGCCTCAGCACACGGGGCTGCAGGGCAGGGGCAGCCCGCGCTGGGGCTGGTATGGGGTTGTCCTGGAAACCATGCGGATGCAGTCGATAACGGGGCAGACGCTGAGACACAGGGTGCAGCCTGTGCAGCTGTCAGTGACTGTGGGCAGGTGGGTTTCGGGATCAAACTGGATAGCCTGCGAACAGGAATAAACGTTATTGATGTCACTCATGGAAAAGGTCAAAAATTGCTCCTGTTTTTTTTAGCATCTGAATTTCCTGTGCTACAGCACTTGGAGACATCTTGGTGTGATTCTGCACTGCAGCTATAGCAACTGCTCAGCTGGCATGGAACAAAACAACCCTCCCCCCCGACACTTTAAAATGAGAAATATGGGCCAAATTATACCTCAGTGAAAGCTCACAGGTCACAAGGGCTGGTTACAAAAGGAGGAGTTTGGCCCATGGTGTTTAAACTCCCAAAGGGATATTTCTCTTTTGCATGAAGGAAATATTTCGTAAGACGGTGATTTGGCAGGGTTATTGGTGCAGACACCAAACCATGCCTGTATGGCTTCAGCACAACAGTGGCCACACAATGTGTTCTCTTGACTTTCATTTTCAGCATGCATAAACAAGCTAATATAATAAGGAGTAGAGAAAAACACAGCACGCTGTGCTTCATGTGATTATTTTCCTTTGCAAATCTTCGAAAGGGATATCTGAGTTTTGTGCAGGCAGAGCTTGTTTTAGTTCTCACGTTTCCAGGCAGTGAATCCTCATTACCAATTAGGGCGATAAGTATATTTGAATGTGAAATAACAATGGCAGTTTCAATGAAATAAGCTCCTGGTATAATGGAAATGGCAATTAAAAGCAAAAACAAAACCATCACACAACCACCAAAGCTTCAATATCTAAGAAGCAAGCTTAGAAAAGTAAAAAGTAAGAAGTTAAAAAAAAAAAAAAAAAAAGGCAAACCACCACTGAATATCTACTTGTCAGAGTTTTAGGAAGGAAAAAAAATCAGGCCTGAAAGCTGAACTCTTTCTTCTCTGCAAGAAAGTGGTGCCTCAGCAAACCTCCCTACCCAATGCCAGCGACCAGGGGAGCTGGGAGGAGCCAGGTTGGCTCCAAAGGCAGATGTGGCATTTGGGGTTTGACTGGTAGGAAAGCACAGATGTTGCTGTAGCAACCAGCATGGGCATGAAGTAGGTACTAACTGCCCTGAATCTACAAGTTTTAGATCAATTTGAGCAGAAAAAGCACTGTGGTTTGTAAGTATTTAAGAAGGACTCCTTCTCTCCCTAACAACAACACATGTCTTGGAAGGGAGTTCAAAGAAGGAGAGAAGTCGGGACTACAGGGCTAACTTTAAATTAAGGAAAGCTGCTCTGTTGGAGTCATATGAGGTAATAGCTCTGTAGACCAGCGTGGATATTTTTGAAACAAAGAGAAGCACAAAGCAGATGCTATTTTGGAGGGAAGAGAGTTCGATTTCTTTTCAATTCTTTGCAATAATTTATTAATTTCCTTAATTTTTTTTTTGTGCTTAGAAAAATCTCCTGAGGTTTTACACTTCGGTTATTTTGGTGCTGATTTTTTTTCCCTAGTGAATAGAAAATAAAGTTTTATTAAATATTATCAGATTCTCTTTTGCTTTCCAAGGGCTATATCCTCCCCTTCACTGGGAAATCTGATCAAAGGAGAAGAGGTAAAAATTTTAGTGTCAATAAGAAATTTAGACAGTTAAAAAGCTACTGTAATAATCTAATCTGCCATAAGTGCAGCATTAGTTTTCTCATATCAGTGGAAAAAAAACACATGTCTAACTTTGCTCTGACAAACTTGTTTTAATTGCAGGAGTTGATTGTAAAAGGGAAGAGTTCTTTCTTTGACTAAGTAGTTTAACCTACCCTTGGTTAAAGTGAATTAAAGATAAACAAAAGGTCATGGTGCTCAGAGGACACTTGGTGCTCAGCTGAAGTATTTTTTTCTGACAACTGTTCTTGGACTGGGATGAATGGAAAAATTAATGTAGAAATTATTGCTTACTGCATATTGGATTCCACAGAGGTTATGCAAAATTGTCTTTTAGTTTTCTATTAGGTTGGTGCAAAAGTAATTGTGGTTTTGGACTGTGAATTTTAAATTAATGTAACAAGGCTCAAACACATATTTATTAATCAAAATAGGAACCATTATAATCAACACATTTTTGCCAATGAGAAATAAGTTTGTTTATTCCTGTAGCATAAAAATTTGTGCTTCAGCATTCAACAAGCTCTTAGAAAGCATTTTCTGCATCCTCCTGGTTGTGGAGGCATTTTCCCTGCAACAAGTTGTTGAGACGCTTGAAGAAGTGTTAGTCAGCTGGCCAGAGGTCTGGTGGATGTGGCAGATGAGGCAAAACTTCATAGCCCAATTCATTCAACTTTTGAAGTGTTGGTTGTGCGACATGTGGTCGGGCGTTGTTGTGGAGAAGCATTGGGCCCTTTCTGTTGACCAGTGCCGGCTGCAGGCGTTGTAGTTTTCAGTGCATCTCATTGATTTGCTGAGCATCCCTCTCAGATGGAATGGTTTTGCAGGGATTCAGAAAGCTGTAGTGGATCAGACCGGCAGCAGACCACTAAACAGTGACCATGACATTTCTTTGGTGCAAGTTTGGCTTTTTGAAGTGCTTTGGAGGTTCTTCTCAGTCCAAACAATGAACTGGTCATCATTGGTTGTCATTTAAAATCCACTTTTCATTGCATGTCACAACTCGATTGAGAAATGATTTGTTCTTGTTGTGTCGCATAAGAGAAGACAACACTTCAAAAAGATGATTTTTTTCATTTTTGGTCAGCTCATGAGACACCCATTTATTGAGTTCTTTCACCTTTCCAATTTGCTTCCAATGCCCAGCAACCGTAGAATGGTCAGCGTTGAGTTCTTCAGCAAATTCTTGTGTAGTTGTAGGAGGATCAGCTTTGATGATTGCTTTCAGTTGCTTGTTGTCTCCTTCTGCTGTCCGGCCACTATGGTCCTCATGTTCAAGCTCTCATCTCCTTTGTGAAACTTCTGGAACTACCACTGCACTGTACGTTTGTCAGCAGTTCCTGGGCCAAATGCGTTGTTGAAGTTGTAAGTTGTCTCTGCTGCCTTATGACCCATTTTGAACTCGATAAGAAAATCACTTGAATTTGCTTTATGTCTAACATCATTTCCATAGTCTAAGTCGAAAATAAACAGCAAGTAATAAGTCAGTAGCAAAAAAAAAAAAAAAAAAAAAAAAAAGGCAAGAAAAGTCCATTAAAATGACGTAACCACCTTTATTTAACAATGTATTCCAGTATCAAATGGCAATTTTCAACAATGCGAAAACTGCAATTCCTTTTGCACCAACCTAGTAAAAGAATATGAGACCTCCTGTACTGCCTTTTTTACTGCAGACCAGTCCATCAGCTCCAGTGGATATGGCAAGGAACGACACGTAGAAATGCTGATACATTTCAAACAACATACATTACTGTACTGAGCAGAAATCAGAGAAATACTTTGCTGCAAATAAGAGCCACAGCTCAAAATTGTGCTACTTTCTGGTCACAGTGATTTCTGGAAACTTCAGCCTGCGGCTCTAAACCCTGGCAGCTATCCTGGAGAAAGGATTTGTACCTCAATTGAGATCAAAACAAAATCCCACCTGCCTGAAACCTGAATTAGTCCAAGTTCAGTTACGCTGATGGAACAAGGACTAGGTTTCTTAAAAAGCGTTTGGTAATAAGAACAGGTCTTGTCTCCCACATGCCCTTGGTGGGAAGGGATGCATTCTTCCCTTTCTCCCTCATAGACTTGAAAACCATCAAAGAACTACATTTATTGCCATCAGACCTGAGTCTCCTTTTTCTTTCTCTTAAAAAGAATCTCACTTCATGCTTGCAGTTAGGGAGAGACCAGGAGGGTGACCTGGAGTGAGCGGGCGAGATGCGGGATGCTCTGTGTAGCCCTCCAGAAGAGGCTGTGCTGGCTCGTTTCTCACCGCCCAGCAAACAGCTCAGGCAAGGCGCAGCCCAGGAGCATGCTGGGCTTCGAATCCAATATTTTAGACATCTGTTTTTACCACCTGCTCATTAACAGAAGGTGGATTCTTTCTTCCCAGCAGCAGAAAGATAACTCATCATGCCTTTCTGCTAATTATAGCTGTGCTCTTACCTGGTAGCCAGAATCATTACAGGTCATGTAACATTTGCCACAGTTGATACACATTTCCTCGTCAATCAGAGCCACAACTTGCTCTGTGTTGCAGAGCTCACCATATGTTCCAATATACTGCAGTGCTTTTCCAATTACATCCTAGGGAAAAAAAAAAAAAGTTATTGACTCATTTAGAAGATACCGAATCAGTATCTATAGCTGCGCAGGAGCACTCTCTAGTACTTTAATACGGAAGATTTGGCCATGCATTGTGATTTTTCTTATAAATTTCCAAGTTGCTGACCTTCATACATCCTCTACAACACAAAGAACGTGCCATACAGGCACATTTTGAATGTACACAGCACTAGAAGTACATATTTGTATACAAATATGTTCTACAAATAGGTTACACATTTAGTTCTTGATTTTGAATGTGCTATTGTTTTGCCATTATTGTGTGAAACTTCAAGGAACAAAATGGAGCACAAAACAGGAGTGATATGCTACAAACAATCAGATCATCCTCAGCCATTCTCATTCACACAGATTTAAGAACTCACAACAAGGCACAATCAAATAAACTGACAGAACAATAACTGCTTTTCTCTCTTTAATAATATGGGCAAATGACATGAAGATTACCAGTTTATTGCAAATATTGTACAGAAGTAAGATGTGAGTCTAATCCTGGAAGTCTTGATTCAATTCTGTTAACTTTGCAAGGAGAAATTTTTGGCATCAACCTTACACATCTGTGCTACAAAAGTATGGCAGGAAAGTGTATGGGTACATTCAAAGAAGTTGTTGGGGACCTACCTGATGCAAACCATTTCCATCAAGGGAAACTGCACAGCTCAGTGGCAGTTCAGCTTCACTGAGTCAATGGTGGAGATGGGACAAGTCCCAGGTACTTTGGACTACAGCTGTCTCTCAGTTATATTAGTTTAACTTGTGGACATACAGCACAGGTGATGGACATGACTGCATTTTAACAGATTCACTCTGTGGCACTCGATTGGTTGCGTGGATATTTTGTCAGTTTACTAAGCACACTTCTACAACAGTTCCCACATTGCAAAACAAGTTTGATTTTATGTGCAAAGTTCTACATTGTTAAGATAAAGTCGAGCTCAGTAAATGAAGGTTATGCATGCAACAATACATTCTACTTTTGCTTTAAAAAGGGTATAACTGATAAGTATTAGAGAAATCTCACTGAGTGATAGGAGAGCAGAACTGGCTTCAAAGTCATTCTACTGTAATAAACCAGGAAGTCATTATGATTTTGATTATGGAATTTGATCCAAGTCAATTGAAAAATGCTCAAGATCAAGCCAAATATGAGACACAGACAAGTCTGCCCAGAATTATAAGTTTCAAAGCATTTACCTTTGGTCTTGCATCATCAAGAAACATGATAAGGATTTCTTTGTGTATTCTGTTTCTCAATATTTTTTGAAGAAGCAATACTTACTGTATTCATATCAGTAAAAAAATTATTCTGAAATGATTAGCAATCATTTTAAGTGTATATTAGTATACTATATTTAACCTGTATAATCACATACAATGATTCTCAATTCCAATTGCAGAAGAACCAGATTACAGTAACCTAATTTTTCATTGCATATCTTATTTTGGGCACCCTTACTTTCAAACAAACTAAGCATCTCTAATTATTCCTAAGCCACATCAGAACAACAGAGCAATATGGCTTTATAAATGTTAGCTCTAAAGGAAACCTCTGCTACATTAATCAAATGCAAAAATTGATCCAAAGTTGTCTTCCTGAGTCTGCTGAGAACTTGCAACAGCAGCTCTACTTCATGAATGAACGACTCCTGTTCATCTCAGGGAAGTTTTAACTTTGAGGCCTACCTGGCCTTCAGCACTTTTAAATTACAATAGTATCTTTATGCAATGATACACATTTATTTGTTTGCTGGACGAAGTGGTAGGATCTATAAAGTTGTTCTTAATGATTTGAGGTAGGAATACAACCATAAGTCCAGGAAGGAGAACAGGGAAATTGTACTGTTTTCTTGTTCCAAAAATACTCAAATGTTTTCCCTCTGCCAAACCCTAAGTTGCTGACATGTGAAATACCTTGGTTGCATTCATTCAATGCTAAAAGCCTTCCAGTTCTTCTCAGCAACATGTGGAGATCATTAACGCTCTTCCAGCATAAACCAGCTATGCCACATTGCTAAAGGCAGCATGATGAGTGGAGACAGATGACTGTAAGTGAGCAAGTTATCACAGCTTAATGAGTTAGCACTCATCAACAGAGCTGTGCAAGCTGATTATGTGCACAGTCCAAATTCACTGCAAATTTGAAGTAAAATCTGTTTGCTTAAAGCACTTTAAAAGGTCGCTTAACTACTACCAAAGTGTTTCAGCTTTTTACTTTTTCATTGGGTATTGCAAAGGACTAGACTTGAACACACAACTCTTTACTGTGCATCCACAGATGCGCCACAGTAACTCAGTCACGTGTGATTTCTTAGGAACTGCTCACACCCCTGTATTTTCATTTCAATGTCTTACTCAGAAAAGTTCTTGGATTTACTAGCAATTTCTCAGCAGTATTCAGGTTGCTACAGTTCTCAGGTTTCTGCAGTTGAAATATTGTAGTTGTAGAATTCAGCTCCAGCTTTTTTCAAGTCTCATGTAGGCTTGTCTGTAACATTCCTGCTATAGGTTTCAAAAGGCATATCTTTGCATGATCTACTGCCCCCAGCAACACAATGTATCCTATAAGCCTTTCTTTTGTGTATATAGCCCTCAAATATTCCACTCTATGTTGCAAATGCATGTGTTGTCTGCAAGTATGGGTCTGTGTACCGAAGAATTTGAAGAAATTATGTAAAACCTGTGCAACATACAATGAAGTAGCTTCCCACTGCCTGCTCATGCTGTAAAAGTTATCAACATGGGGAGATTCCTGATAGTGAAGGGCTTTTTAATCTAACAAACACAGATGTTTAAACAGCATAGGTAATTAACAATTTTCTCAAGGAGGTTCCAGATTCACATTTGTATTCTTTAAATATAATTTAGATGTTAACAAAACCCACAATGCTCAAGCAGGTTGCAGAGATGGGCTACTCAAATAATTTTGGGATGGAGGGCATTACTTATGAGAGAAGACAAAACGAGCCTAACAAGATGCTTAGCCTTGGACGATGAAGGCAATGCAGCAACATGATGTCTCTTTATATATGCATCAGAGAGGCAAAAGAGCTGTTTAAGTTAAATGACAATGTTGGCACAAGAACACATGATTTTAAGCCAGCCATGAATAAATTTAAAGCTGGAAATTAGAAAAGGCTTTTTAAATGGGACAGGAGTGAGGTGGTTAATGGCCTTCCAGAGAAGCAGCTGAGGGATGGGAGGGAGACAGTCCAAGGTGTAGGACAGCATTAGATAGTTTGGGATATGGCTGCTTAGAAGAACATGATCAAAATAGATTTTTCCAGCTACAAAGTTACAAAGGGAATAACAGAAAACAATGCATATGGCATGGTGATTTCTGAATTTGTAACCAAGTCTCACTTCTCACAGCTCACAAAATGCACTCCTGGGGACTTAGAATCCAAAATAGGGAGGATGATGGCATTTTAGAGGCCTGAAAGTGATTTCAAAAGACTGTCAATGATTTACTGCTCATTTACACTCCTGGCTGTTGTGTCTTTTAATCACTTCCTTCTCTCAAGCAAAACCTGGATTTTTATTCATTTGCAAAGTTTCAAGACTTTATTGACTAAAAAAAGCAATGGTTCTTAAAGGATGTTTTGCAGGTGCACTCTTTTACAGCATCTCAAGCTATCTCAGAGCTTCTTGTTTCCATCAAATCATAAATGTTTGGAACAAAATAAACAGTGCAGCAAGAAATAATTAGCTTTCACTGTTTAAAGTGCAGTTTCACTCCAAAAAGCAACTGTCTAAAATGGCACTGTGGGATTCCACACTTGGTATATCTCAATGGCCTCCGGATCAAATTTGCACTGTTTACAGTATAATGTTTTTCTTGCCAACTGCCAGACCTGCAAACAGAAGCCAGGTTTTGAAAGTCAAGCTGTGTTCTTTCTGGCTTATGCATTACTAGCAGCAATTAAAAAAAAAAAAAAAAAAAAGAAGCTGAAAGTTAAAATTTGTCCTAAGTTGCACCTTTGCGATCTCAGGAACATGGAGCACTCCTTTTGATTACTGCTCTGTTATCCCACTCTTCTCAACAAAACTGTACTGAACCAACTGGGAGAGGAACTTAGTCCTGCAACTGGAACTGGCAAGGAATTCAGTTGCTATGGAGAGAATCAGAGCAGAATCCATTAGTTTTATGTTACTAATGAGTACAGAAAAAAATTCATTTTGTCACTAAGCTAGGCAGATGTGGTTTTGAGTATACACTAGGAGCAGATCTGTTCAGTAGGATTTCATTTTTACAATGCTATTTTTATTACTATAGCTGCATTTTTAATGTTAATATACCAAACATTTTATGGTGATTAGCTTTTCATCAACCTTCATATTAGGAAACCTATATTTGTAAATACAATTAATGATTGAGGTTTGGCTCCTTGTAGACCTGCTGTGTCCATTTTCATGCAGGTCACACAGTAAAAGACCACACTGTGGTGTAGAGATGTTGTACGCTCCAGGCCTCTCATTAGATCATTAGAAAGCCATACCAGTGCAGGTACTGCATCTCATAGAGCAATTTCAAAGGGAACACGCATGCTTGTCCTCTTATTGCACTTTTTGAGTCACCATAGAACACTTTGCACGTCACACTGGGTGCAGGAGAAAGGTTCATTGACTAGGAACTTTGTGCACTTGAAGCTGGCAGCAGCAGCAGGTAAGGAAAGCTGGGCAATCTTTAGATACCAGAAGCAGAGGTCTGCCCTGCCAGCTGTGAACAGCAGCCTGTCCTAAGGACAGGCCTTTCATGCAAATGCTGAAGTTGATTCACCACCAAGTAGTATAAAAAAATGCCTAACAAAGCATCTGACATTCACATAACAAAGTCATGTGCTTGATTCCAAGTGTTCTATCATCTGCCCATTATTACTTATGGCGTGTTTGAGCAGGTCTCAGGATTCCATAGGCTGTGCAAGAACAAGAAGCTGCACAGAAGTGCCCTCGCTAGGATGCAGAGAGAGCACGGAAAGGGGATGAAATGTTGCCAAGAACGTAAGTGAGACTGTACCGGTGTTGATCTCCATTAGAGAGATGCCTGCCTTCCACCTGTTCTCTTTCAGTAATAAAGGTGAGCTACTGTCAGAGAGAGAAAGATGAAAAGAAGAAATGTTAGAAAAAAAATTACAGATTAAAGAAGAAAAAGTCACCAGAACCTGAGGGTAGATGACCAAGGTCAATTTACAGTAAAGTACCTAACAAAAATATGTAATCTCATTAAAACTAACTTTAAATTGAAAGATTAGAGATGTTTTTCCAATAGTTAAAAAGGTTATTAAATGTGCTCTGGCATTTAGGGACCCCTAAGCCTCGTTTCAGTAAAGCAAGTAAAAGAGTTGCAGTACTACCTAAACAGGGACTTACAAAATAACTGAAATGACCCTTCGCTACATAATTCAATATGGCTTCTGTAATGAAAATTATGCCTCGTGAATCTATCACAATTCTTTATGAAGACTGTGAGGCAATAAATACAACACAAACAAAACAACAACTGGTAAGTTTTATGTATCAATATGCTTCTGACACAACAGAGTTCTGAAATCAAGTAGCCATGAAGTGGGATTGCAAGTTGGCTAAACAAAGGGATAAAAACATAAAAAAAGGAGCTGATACACTTCCCTGATCAGGAATTCCCCAACATGGGACACTTTTAAGAATCAGCTGGACAGTGTGCTGGGCCATCTTGTCCAGACTGTGCTTTTGCCAAAAATGGTTGGACCAGATGATCCTTGGGGTCCCTTCCAACCCGGTATTCTATGACTCTACAATTCTATGATTCTAAAACAAGCACATAAATGGTGAACAAATATTATGGTATAAGCCCTGAAGGACAAAGAAATAAATTATTAGGGAAAAAAAACCATAAGAATGTATCAGGAAATAAATTAAAGTAATAAGGACATTACCTCAGGTAGGCAAATACATGTGTGGGAGCTGTAAAAAATTGCAACTGAAAAGATCCAGGGCACATATCCACATATGGCAGAAATTTTGATATTACAGACAAGTGATAAAAGAAAAACTGCTCTGCTGAATATCAAAGTATGCAGTTTCAATTAATATTGAAAAATAGAGAAAATAAAGAGAAAAGCCATGGGAAAGTCTATCCAAAAATTAAATTAGATTTTGGATAATCACAGACAGTTTTTAAATCTATTTAAAAAGGCATTCTGGCAGCATGTGGGATTTAAACAAATGTTGGAATTTACATATTACCAACCCAACAGCTGATTAGACAGATGAGGGAGTTCTGGGCAGGCATTAGGAAATTTGCAGCAATCCTCCAAAAATGCAACTAGCCAAAGCAGGGGTCATAGCTCTTATAAGGACAGCTCAGGTCCAATCAGCTTCCAAGCTCTCTGCTGCTCCAGAGAACCAGAGTTAGGCTGGGACCAGATGTAAGAGCTGAGCATTCTCACCCCCGATATCCCAGTCTGAACTAACAGGACGTATTCCCTCCTCAGTCTAGAGGGTCAGCAGAGACAGAACTACTTGGAGACAAACTGGGATTTGTAATTCTAGATGTGAATGCTTCTTGGACAGGTACAAATAAATCACCCAAGTCCAAGCTCCTCTGCTTACCTCCGTGGAGAATCCCTGATCAGGGAAGGGTATCACATAAGTCACCATTTTCATTACGCTTCACTCAGCTTCCTTAATGAATATTATGAATCCTGGCAGATTTTCTCCACAGTATAATAATAGATGGATCTATTAATAACAAACTTTATTAAAACCTCCCTTTGTAGTGGCAAGCTCCCTACTCAGGCAAAGCCCAGGTATTTTCCTGTTTCTTAGCAGGCATCTCTCATTGCTGCTTTTCTCATTATGGTTAAAACATTGTCTTCTAAAGAGACAGTCAGACTGAAAGACTGTCAAGAATTGGCTTTGGTGGTTCCTAACTTCTTCTAAATTGCTTCAGTCTTTTTCAGTCTCATTTAAATGAAGGTCTGAGAGAGGCACTAACCTGATTTCTCTGGCTCAAAAGCTCCTCACAGATACCACACAAAAGTATTCAGTGTCTTTATAAACAAGTTTTTGGTTTGGGGAGCTCATTTTCCTCTTCTCTGCAGTAGGTCCTCTTTTCTGCTTTTTAATCCATCTCCTACTACTTGGTTCTTTTTCACTTTTGTACTCAGAGTTAGGTTTGATAAATTATTGACCTCAAGTTTTTATTTATGTTATTTTCAAGTCTTTATGTCTGTTTTTCGCTCTTGCTAAACTTCTTCCTTCTTTCAGTTTATTTGTTTTCGGATTATATCACTTTTTTTTTTTTTTTTTTTTTTTTTTTTTGTTTTTTGTTTTCTGCTGTTTTCAGAAGCAATCTGTCTCATTGAAAATGCAGTTATTGGCTGTTGCTTCTTTTTTCTCCTTTTCCCTACATCAATACTCTCCCTGAAAAGGGAACAGAACCATAAAACCTCTGAGGTCAGTTAGGCTTTGAGAATGCTTATCATAGTGGGAAAAGAAAAGCGGAGATTGCTGTTCTTTGAAACATTTATATACATAGAGAACCTCAGCACAAGAGGAGGGGAGCTGTTTTCTATAGCATGACATAAACCAAAATAAGTAGTCCAAAAAACTGAGAGAGGTCTACAGAAGTGGCAAGCTATTTAACTTAAACAGGAAGATGACTTAGAATTTCTCCATGACTGATTTTGCAGTGCTACCAGTTAGCTTGGAATACTGCATGTGTTGATAAACTGAAAAAATCCCTTGGGAACTATGTGTTGTTTTGAGCTACCGCTCGTATTTCATGTTTGGCTTTATTTTTGCAAGAATTCTTACAGGTCGGATCATACAGTGAAAGTTACCTATCTGTAGATTTTTTATATCCTCACATATATGAGGAAGACAGTCAAGAAGTTCAAGAGATATAATTTTCGCACTGCTTTATAAAGGAATCCTGATTTCAAATGGATTTTTTTTTGCCTGCTTCTTTTTCCTATTCAGACAGGAAGTTTAAATAAGTTCTGAAGGGAACACCTAGAATAATTACCTTCTGATGTTTCATTTTATTGACATTTATTGGCTACCTAAGGGAAGAGAGAAGCTCCAGTATATGGACTATGCAGTAGATAGGGTCACAGGTTTTATTTTCACCTTGACATTTACTCATTGTAAACAGTGGATCAGCTATGTAGACAAACATTCTCCAGCTTTAAAAGTTCAGCCTGAAAACCTATGACACAACTTTCATATGTACTGAACTATTGATCCTTTTCCATTGATCCTACGTGAGAGAGATGGAGGTATTTAGCACTTTGCAAGTAATCAAAAGGCATCGTGCAAAACTGAACTCATACTGCATTATTCAAACTGAAATAAATGGTTAACAGTCCTACTTCGTTCCTCAAGACATTACCCTTGCCTTGTTCTACAATTACTGTTCCATTGCTTGAATATCTTCATTTTGAAAAATGACATTACGGAAACACCTATACATGTAGATCAAAAATAATTTCCCATCAATTTTGGTTAAAAGCTAGAAAGTCTGCATAAATAGTTGTCTTTGATGCCCCCTAACAAGCTTAAAAGCAGTAATAACCACCTCAAACTGCAAGAAATGACTGTGCATGTCAACTGCCTGATGGCTGATCATTTCTTATGCGTAAGCATGGATTTTTGTTACCTTGATAGATGGAATGGGCTTCTTTGGAATGAAATGCCTTTTCTGGGGAAGCATGGCAGCCATACTCTGTTCCTTCAGTTTAATCTTGTTCTCAGCTATTATCTTTTTGCGTTGTTCCAGGTAAGGCCCAAAACTGGGTAGTTTCTGAAACAAAAATCAGGAAACATGATTATGCTTAATGAGCAGGTGTAGCAAAACATGAGTCTGATCCCAAGGACAAGGTCTTAAGTCCTTCCTGAGTGTGACTTGCTTCTTATGCACGAAGTTGAAATTGAAATGAGTGAGACTGTACCAGAGTGAGAAGTGAATAAATATCAAATATGAACTTCAGGATTTGACTTGAAAATATATATTGAATATTAAAATATTAATATGCCACAGGAGAAAAATAGCTGAATTGCAGGTCAGCATCCAACAGTTTTATATTTCCCCATTGCATACTTGCTTATGTAAAAAAAAAAATGTATCACGTTAAATAATTCAGATGCATAACTTTATTTCTATAGTATGTGGAAAGGTATCATAAAACTATCGGTTTACTTGGGTTCCAGCAGTGTGTCAGATTATTTGTATGGATACCCAAATATATCAATATATATTTTTAAAACTTACCAACATGTATTTTGCATTCTGATAACAGAAGGCTGTCTTGACCTGTCAAAGTAAGGCTAACAAACACCAAATGAACTGAAACACATTCTAATTTCCTAATTTACTTCTATGTCCCACTTGCAGTCTTTTCTGCAATATTTAATCCTTGAACCCAATTAAGGAAACTCTAGAGGAAGATTTCACTGAATTGCAAAACTCATGTCTCACTCAAGAACATGAAAGAGCTGGTTCAGATTTCATAAAACACTCAGCTTCCTGAAAGAAAAAGTCCCTTTTCCAGAGATATGGACAACTGTAGTGTGCCACAATCACAGATTTAGGTGAATAAAAATGGTACAAGACATGGATACCCTTTGCCCCCTGAAACTAGTTCCTTATTCTGTAAAACTATTTTATCCACCTCATGAAACCCCATTCAGAAGCTACTGCAGTACTGCAAAAACGAGCAGGTAGTAACAGGGGATGCACAGCCTCAGCAGTTGCTAGCATTAATTCATGCTAATAATACCACCTCAAAGAGCATATTGAACAAGATACAGTACTGCTGTGGTTATCAATTTTTTAAGAGGGAATTTCAATGTGAATTTTAAAACTAGAATTATTTAAAAATTTAGAAATTATTATTTTTTAAAATGAAGTAAATCCAGAAGAGGTTATCTTGCCCCTCTGCTAATCCTTAGGAGAAAAATTCCTCAGTGAGCTCTGTCAGTCATGATACCCAACCTTGGGACATTAGGCTTCTTGTTATGACAAATAAAAGCCTTCTCAGCTGCTAGGTTTCTGGCAGTCTGAGCATACAGCCAGAGGGTGAGGTCCTTGAAATGCTTCCCTGCTTCCGAGACTTGGTTTGTAGCCTCCACAGATTTTTAGCGTCAAGTCCAAACAAGATGGGCGGTCTGAAGGCACCAGAGGAGGTGCCTTCCCACCAGCTGGGACTGAATGATACTCTGGGACACAGCCTCAGTCTAGACAAATGCAAGACCAGAACTGTGCGGGATGTTGCAGACCGCATCTGTCCCAAATCTAGAGGCAGCCAAGTCTTCCCACCAGCAAAGGGCTCTTATTTTGTCTGTTCTACGGGAACTTTGCTCCTGTACGTCATATTCAAGGGCTTCCTTACAGACATCAAACAAACCTTCCTTTCTGCACAGTTGCCATTCACGATCTTGGAAAGAAAATGTGCCAGGGTGTCTTAAAATATTACTGCTAACAGCAGGACGGTAGTGGCCTTACATACCTAAGTCTAATAAGAGAGCAAACCCCAAATTATTTTAAACATGAAAATGAGTAGAAGGAAGAATTAGTCTAATTTTAATCTAATCAATAAGCTCTAAAGCACACACACAGAGACTCAATTCTTTGTATGACTTTTAGAAAGCCTAAGACTTTTAGTAAAGATCTAAAAAAAATATAAATTTTGAAAAAAAGTATTCTTGCATGTCTGCTTGGCTGCATCAATTGGAAATACATTTTGGCTATGAATTAGTAGTACCCGTGTTGCTGAGAAACTATTTTCTTTCCATAATTTATAAGCTGATGCCAACAACTTTGGGCTTGAGAGGGCAGGAGACGTGATGACAAAGCATTTTCGGACTCTTGCATCTGTGGCCAGGAATTGAATTGCTGACTTTCAGAGCAGGTAGCAAAGCTAATTTTGCTGAGGTTTTAACTGAAGTAGTAGAGAGAGTTGACAGTCATTCATGGCTTGACTGATTGAAGATCATCTTTCAGAAGAACAGCCAAACCTTTGCAGAATAAATCCTTTACTGTTCTTTTCTCTTAATGTATGCTCAATCTCCTAATTTCTACAGACAGAAAAAATGGGTATATTTAAATGAAATAGATGATCTAAGGAAAAGGGTGGAAAAATAATTCATTTCTCTGTATAGGTGAAGAGCAAATTACAAAGTCAATTAATTAATTTTCTAAGTATTCAGATTTTTATATCTAACATAGCTGCTATCTGGAATGTACAGCAGACATTTTGAAAAGTGTGCAATGCTATCAGTACCATAATTCAGATGTTTGTAGTTACGTGCATATGGTTAAATTACTCTATATAATATGTATCTTTTAAAAATAAAATAAATTAGGATTAATCTGGGAAACTAACATCCAACCTTAGTCTTTTCTGTGCATTGCTGTTTTTCCGTCAAGAAATTAACGAAACAGAATTAAAAATAATCAAGGAAGCACCTAGGTCTTCATCCAGGTGTGGGCACACACAATGAGCTTCCAATGACTTAACAGAAGGTGACTGTGTGGCCGTATGAACTGTCTGGTTATTTTGTGCTCAGAGTCTAGTAGTTCACAAGCAGCCAAGCCAAGTTTCATCAAACAGCACTGAAAACCAGCAATCTTTTCTATAACAATAAATAATACATAAAAATGTAGCCTCAGGAGCTTAGGAAGGACTTATTGATGGTTGCCCTTATGAGTAATGCACAGATATAGGGAATGCTGATGCGACTGCTTATTGTTGAGAGCTGTGGTTTCAAACATTTTCGAGTCAAAGGCCATTTGAAATGGCAAACAATATTTTAATGAAGCGAGTTACTGGATACAGCAAAACTGGAAACATGTTGAGGTAACTGCTGAAGAGGTGGATATTTATTTATTAATCTAATAATTGTAAGGGATCTCTTCCTAAGCACATGGGGGATTTAATAGCACAATTCCCAATGAAAGCACAAGCACAGAACTTGTTGAGTTTAACTCTGCTTTTGAAATCTTTCTACAGAATGTGTTTTTTTTTGCATGTTTGTTGTTGTTGTTTGTTTGTTTTGTTATGTTTTGTTTTAATTTCCAGATATTTCAATGTCACTAAACTCTCCATACACTGATATCTTTGTCATACCAACATCTGCCCAGAAAAAAAAAAAAAATAATATGAATATGTGGATTATAGCAAGTGCTTAGAAGATTGTAACAAGCAGAGTAATTAGATAACTCTTGTCTACTTAAATATCTGTATCAGTGATGTCTATAGCTGCATTATTTGTATCCATCTGTCTCTATATAACCATAATTCAATGTGTTTCTATTGGAGGGATAACATCAAGAATGGAGCCAAAATAAATATATTAAGTGGTATTATTTCATTGTTTATAATTGCATTATCACAACATTGGAAGCTTGAAATATTGTGCTGCAGTATTTTATAGAAAGAAACGAAAAAATCCAAACCCTACCCCTCCCCCCAAGACTTCCAAAAGCTGCCTTTTAACTGATGAACTGTATAAATCTCCAGCAACATTGTGATTTTTGTTTCAGTACTTTCTCCAGGGATTCATCATTGATGAATTTGTTCTTACCAGAAAAGCTAAATCCTACTCATTTAAAGATAACAGTATCTTCCACTAAAACTGTCTCTATCCAGATATAAAAAAGCATTACCCTGCCGATAGAGAACTGACAACATAATGAATCAACAATGAAACCTTAAGCCAGGAGAGCTTTAAGGTGAATAAGTCGGTTTTGATTATAATTTATTCATGGATCAATCTAAAGGTAATTGAGCATATTATGAACTAAAAAAGGTGCTTGTTGCCTAATGGTAAAAAGTAGGGAGAATCCTCCACTTCAGATTGCTGCAGTTTTTATGGGCACATCAGCAAGCAGTCTGACTGGTGGAACAGGCTGGTGACCGGGCAGTACAAGATGTCTCAGATAGCCCAGACTTTATTTCTAAATTTAAATGGATCTGCTTCCTGTTCTAGGAAAGTCCATGTATGTCTCCATGACATAGTCATGGGTTGCTTATTTGGGAGCTGTCTCCTGCTAAGGCAATAGATGCTATCTACTGTTCGAAGACCCAGATTTCAGCTGGCACAGCTAGTTACCATCATAAACCAAAAATAAGCAACAGTCTCCTACAGAACTCCAGTGGATCTGAAGTATATTCTGCTGGTATATGCTGATGAGATGTGGCATCAAAAAAAACCACTGGAAAATAGTAATTTTCACAAAAATTATTTTCAGGGAGCAGTGGTAACAAGGTAAAGGAAGACCTTACATAAACTATTCTAGGGATCACTGGCTCATGGAAATTTGGGGCACCAATATCATTTAGCTATGAGGCAACATGTTTCAAAAATACTGTTTTCCTCATGTGTGAAGAATTTTCCATATTGAATGTAATATCATTATCCAATTTCTTTCATACTTGAGTGTTGCCTCCAGTCTGAGGTATGAAGATGTGCGTGCATTCATTCTATAAATTCCTCTTGTGCACTTTCAACATGTAAATAATTTTAAATGACACGGTGATGTCCCTATGCATCTGCAAATTGAAATGAAGCCCAATTGTCTTATTTCACATTCATTTTTCAAGTGCATATATTTGCACATAACTAAACTAGATGGGAACAACAGTGCAGACAGAAAGATGTCTGACAAACTGCTAAGAGAGAGTTCAAATTGCTCTGCTAAAGTATTCTGTATTGGTTGCAGTGGACATGCACCAAACAAAGGTCCACATATTCTGTAGCTATGCTAATGGAAGGATAATTGTCACACAAAAAGTTTGCCACATAGTGTCAAACACTAGCGTGTCTTAGAAATCAAACAACAGGTGGCTCTTACTCTTCCTTCTCTGTGGCTTGTTTTCCTGAATAGCTCTTTCTCTGAACCAATAGCTTTCCCCCAGAGAAGGAGAGAAAAAGGAAGGAGAAAATACAAATTCTTTTAATGATTGGAAAGGACAAAGGTGGTCGACTACCTGCACAGAATCACAAAGTGGCTGAGCTCGGAAGGGATGTCTTGAGACTATTCAGTCCAAACACTGCCCAGAGCAGGGTCAGCTACAGCAGGTTCCACCAGTTTGTCTGTGAGGATGCTACAGGAGACAGTGCCATAAGCCTTGCTAAAGATAACACCTACTGCTCTCTTCTCATCTACCAAACCAGTAATCTCATTGAGTTGGTCAAACATGGTTTTTCCCTGAACAAATCCATGCTGATTACTCCTTTCTTATGAAGAACAGTTGATCTGCAGTTTGCTTAGCTACCCTCCCCAAATACCACTCTCTTCTGTAACCAAGAAAATCTGGGCTTCATCCCTTTGCTGCTTTGGCAGGACTACATCTGGGAAGGTTTCCTGTTGGCTTCAGGGAACTGGGGAGACAAGTACATGGGTGGGCAAAAGCTAAGAATGAAACAGCTTAGGAGGCCACATGGCCAAGCGACTACCTCAGACACAGTTAAAGCTATGAGGACTGCAGACAAGAATGAACAGCTTTGAAGAGGGTAATAGGTGAAGCAGTACCCCTGAAAGTGGGAGCGTGGTACGGAAAGGCAATCAGATAAAGGAAACATTAACATTTAAGCATGGTAGACAGCTGCCCTCACCCGGGAGCTACAAGAATTTAAATCAGGTTTGTATGGGTCATTTTATATGCCCTCAGCACAAAGGTTTTAGTAATGTTTGACCCCCATTTGTTCATGTGGAAAACTTCTATATTTGACATATAAAGTTTTCCAGAGAAAGCGCTTTCAATTTTAATGATTTTTTTTTCCAGTTACTTCTGAATTCTTCAAGTTCATTTTTTCCTAAATTCTAAGTGCTCAAAATGTCTGCATATATCTAGAATCCTTATTACATGCTGCACCCACACATGGCCCTGACCACACTTGACACTGCACAACACTTTCCATTCAGTGGTCTGCCTCCATCCTCTCGCAACTGAACAACAACAACAACGACTACTAAAGTTTTCCAAAGTGCTATCTGCTTTCTTCCTTTTTCTCCGAGAATACAATGAAACATGACTCCTACATTTCCATAGAGGAGGAAAACACAAAGTCCCAGTACCAAAGAACATCAACAGTAACAACAACAAAATCTTGTCACAATGTCAAGGTAGCTTGTGATCCTTCTGGGAAAAAAAAAAAACAAACCAAACAACCCAACAATAAAGCCAAGAGCTGAATTCTGTTCCTCTGAGGGCAGCAAATAACACACATATTCATATTCATAGATATATGGAGAGAATATTCAGCACAAGCTTTCCCCACTAATCGGGTAAACTGCTTAACTAATGAAAACTATGTATGGTAATGGAGAAAGTGAAACTCCTAATTCTTATTCTTTTACATGTTCTTAGTATTTAAGATATTCACAGCTAAATTATCTTAAATAGCTGCTCTTCTCTGTGTTAGTCTGGTAATGCTGATGAACGAGCCTCCCCACACAGCATGATGAGTCACCCAGATGTGGGTGGGTTCAGGCCAAGCCCCCCAGCAGGGACCTCTGCAGAGAGCCCCTGTGGTCAGGCGACATGCTGTGGAGAGGATGGGACACTTCACTCCATCAGTTTCCACCTGATAGTGGGTTTCTGGGGCCAACAACAGTTGTTACAGCCCCAGAGCTGCTGTAGTTACATCAGCAAGAAGCCACAGAGTCTTTTTCTCTTATGTTAAAGGGTTCACAAATTCTCACAGTTCTGTTTCTCAGAGCTGAGACATTACTGGCATCACTGTCTTTAATAAGCCGATGCCTTCACAAAGGACAGAACACAACAGTTCTTCAGAAAAAATGAACTCTGCCTTTCAGTTATTTTGATTTTTTTTTTCTTGGAACTTTTATTTGCTATATAAACAGTGCTGTCTCAATCACCTGTAATTGCTGCACATATACTTATTCCTGTAATCTCTGCTCCCCACACTGTGTATATACCACGGCATTTAGTTACTCAATTACTCTGCCCACTCTCTAGACCATGATTATTTAAAGCGGGTGAGCTAGCCCCCAGCTCTGCAGTAATTCTGAGACTAAATGGAACATTTATGTGTGTTCTAGGAAAACATATTGCTCTGACCTCACCATGAGATATATATTACCATGCTTGGTTGTGCAGATAAAAACCATTATTTAAAATAACAATTATTTCTTCTTTCATCATTTTTCTAACACTGCCAAAATTTTCTCTACTAGCTCAAAATCACGAACAAATTATTCTTCATGTTCTACCTCAAATGTTTGGGTTTTAGCAGCTTATACATACCAAGTGAAGGAAAAGATTTTAGGATTATAGGCTTACTACAGTGCAGCAAAAACTTACATTCTACAAATGTACTGAAGTCATGAAATATTCATCAATAAAACAAAAAGGAGTTAATATTTGAAGCAAGCTTAGACATTTACAATCAAAAGCAAGGATGACATAAATGATAAAGAAAATGTTACCTTCTGGGGTGAAGAAAAGAAGATACTGATACATATTACTGTGCTACTTCATGAACATCTGGCAGTCTGTCACTTAATAGACAACAACATCTTCTCTAAACAGAAGAGACTGGAATTCATCAGGGATTCCTGTAGTACAGTATGTGCTTAACTTAAGTACCTGCTTTCTGTGATTTCCATAGATTACCATATTCATGACATTGTGGAGTGAAAGCATTCTTCTCACTCTCTAACCAGAACATGCAAAAGAAATTAAAACATTGGCAGGCACTTTGTCTCCAGTTTGTTGGACACGTGAGGAAAGGACTTTCCACCCATTTATGCAGATAAAATTCTGTCAGCAAAGCAGCAGCATAACAAAGATGTCAGCAGAATGGCTATTAGCAACTATCTGTCAGGCAAGCAAATATAACTGTATTCAAATGCAGTTAGAAAACGTGGACCAGTTGAGCTTTAGTATTGGAAAAAACTTTGTGCAACAACAATTTTGTATTTTTACTGGTACAGAAGTCACGTATCACATTTTCACGTGTATCTATATACCATAGTGCATCTATAACCATACGTTCAGCTTATGTGCTTATCACATCAGTGTTGTAAATTACCTGATCACATGAAAAAACACCATTGCTAGTTACTTTTATCTATCTTCTCCTCCAAGCTGGCTGGTAACTGAGGTGTTCAGAACAACCCTAAAATCATCTGTTTCTTTGGATTTAACCATCCTCTTCTGAGCGTACATGTACTGAGGAGACTGAACTCTAGCAGTACCTAATGGCTCTCTGTTTCCTAGGTCTTTTCAAAGAAGTTTCAGAGGTGCTGGCGAGACTATTGAAAGGGAAAAATAAATCTTTTCTTACAGCTATGAGAGAGCATGAATATCCTTGCTGCTATGGCTACATTAGTGTTACCAACCAAGCTGTCAATCACAGATGCTGCTGACCCAGTGAGGTGAGCAGAGCTGTATTAAGCTGAATTTGCTAATTCTACTCATGCTAAATGAGCTGGGTTGGGTACCAAGAGCAGCCTCGCCCTGTTTCTAGAAATGTGAAGCCCCATGAAGCTGCATTTAAACTGCCTGCATGACCCACATGAACCTGTTCAAAAGCTCCTTAAGCACACCTAGACACTGTTGCCAGGAGAAGGTGAAATGCAGCTATGCACATCCTCCTTAGCTCCCCCACGCTCCCTTCCAGCATCGCCCTGCTGGAAATACAGCTGTAGACACCCTGCAGTACTTATACATAGAAAGTCTTTGTATGCACCATGGCCATATAAAAAATATGCAGTCTAATCAGTAATGTTCATCAAATTCCTGCTCTCAGGGGAACAGGAGACCAGGCAGAGAGGTTAACCAGCAACCACCTCTTCCAGCCTCTGGAAGAAACCAAGATTTTTAAAGCCACTCTATGAGGCTCTGAGTACATTCAGTAAAATAACTGCTGTTGCCACTGTGTGCAAAGAAAAGTGCGTTTTCACCACTGGTATATGTGTTTTAGCTACAAATTTATCTATCAAATAGTTTTTGCTAAGTTAAACCTTGCACAATTGTAAGAGCATATACCTTTTCCATCTGCTGGAACCTTTGCAGATTTCTGTTTTGGTGGTGTTTTGATTTTGTGTTTATCCTGCCTTTTTGTTTTGATGGGGGTTTTTCGCATGGAAGATCCAGACTTATTACTGATTTGCCTATACTGTAAACAGCATATCATTTCAATATATCTAGAAATAAACTCCGCTTTCTCCTGGTAGTTTACACATCACATAACTATACATATGTTATTGCACTGATAGATTACTTAAATGCAAACCACTGCTAATAATTCCTAAGCAAACCTTCTTCCACTTCAGATTCATTGTAATCCATCTTTTATGGCAGATGAGCTACAGTACTTATCCTCCTTCTGCAGAGACTACAATGCTTTCCCTCATTCATCTCTCATACACAGTAATCCTTCCATCTCTACTTCACACAATCCTAATTTAAATGTAAAGTATTCAGTGCAGACAAATGAGCTCCAGTCAGCTCTCGCAGTTATGACCAAGGAGCCTACCATTGCCTTTTAGAGTCTTCAAACGCAATAATATAATGATTTTTACCATCATCTCAATCATCTAAAGTCTCTAAATTTCATGCTAGCAGTCATAATACAAATAGTTCTGGCATTAATAGTAAATGCTTCCACCCCTAGATAGTCAAAACTTCCACTTCAGTTGGTGAGAGGTAGGATGAGAAAATGCTGAATGCTCTCCTGTGAAGAGTTTGGGTATTCTGGTTTGATTAAGGCCTTCCAACAGTTTTGAAGATGTGACGAATCAACATATAACATATGATACTAAAAAAATTACGAGAATATAGCCAGATGGTAAAATTAGAATAGTCCACTGGAAGAAAGTGATGATCAAGAATTTTGATAATTTGAAGTCATTAAAACTTTTAAACAGATCTGAAAATAAATGAGTAATTGCTAAGCTATTTAAAATTAATATTATACCAAACTTAGGAATAAAATATCAATACACATTACAAAAGTGGTACTTTCATTAAACTGATATAAATGCTTCCTATATCACCGCCAAGCAGTGAGGAGATGTCAATGTGTATGTACCGAAGTAATAGATGCTATATGAAAATCTAATGTAGACAAACAGAAAAGTGCTCACTAGAATCAACCTTCCAAGTCCCCCACAGTGCCTCTCTTGCATATTTATCTGTCTTTATAACAGCTGAAGTATAATATCTAAAGTATCATGATATTCTGAAAATGACATTACAATGGTCATATATTCTAAAGTGCTAATTTGATTAGATTTTCACTCAAGTCAGTCAGCCAAGGATTTTGACTTTACAAAATCTAATGTGTAATTAATTAGAAATACAGATCACAGGCATACATCATGGTATTTTTAAAAACTATCTTGTTTTATATTACTGTAGTAGCTTTAAAATTAGTCCTGATCATCTTGTTACTAGAAGATTTCACTGATTTGTATGCACAGTTAGGCTTGTGAGTATATGCATTCAGCTTGCCCTCTGCTATTAAATACAACCACAATCACATATTGCTTCAACGGGCCATCCACTTTTTCACTGGTTACATGCTCCTTACACATAAACAATGGAGATACATAAACCTTTCCTTTACATACCACTTTGCACTGTGCGCTCGTTGGGCTATTTTGGAGGTCAAAAGGATTGACATGGCACAACAAACTATATAATTTATTCTTGCAAAGCAACTCCTGTCCTGATCCCACAAGCTCTTATGTGTGGCTGACCCTTAAACATGCGAGTAGTGACACTGGCTGAGGTTAAGCCTCTGTGCAGAGACTGAGAGACCTGGGACTATATCTCATTGGCTGACCACAACTAACCCACTCTTCTTAGACATGTAAATACGATTCCACCTGACCTCATCACAGGAGTTACAAGTGCGTAATGAAAGATAAAATGGAGCCTACAGTGCACATCACTTTTGTGCTACTTGGAAAAACTGTCATGTCTTCAGCTGTTTTGCACCCAGATCATTCCAGATAACATACGTCTTCACGGATAAGTGATCATGCAAGCCCTACAGAGCTTCACTGCTCGAAAACATGCCATATTATAAAATCTCATCCTCATTTAAATTGTAAAAATTGTATTATTTTTATTTCTTGACATAATTCATCTTGTTAAAATTATGCCAGATATTTATAGTGATTCAACCTACAGCTCAAAAAAAAAAAATCAACTGTAGCCATTTCAACCATAAGACAGAAAGGGAAACAAAATTTTCTGCTTAGTACAACCTCTTTACATTAACACTGTCTACAACAGCATTGCTGCTATAAAGGTCACAGGTGACATAACTTATATTATTATAGACAATCCATGTTGTCTATCTATCTGACTTTTTTTCTCCATATTTTATAGAGGTGCTGTGTATTCTGATGCATAAAGTTCCTAGGAGAGCTTCAATCTGAGCGGCTCACAAAGGCAGGAGCAGCCACCACACAGATTTGCTGCCTCTCAGGAAGACTGGGACCATTTCCTGTCTCCCAAGAAGATGCAGTGAGTGGTCCTGCATTAGCAGGAGGTCTGTTCCCAAATACCTCCTCTTGCAGTGTGCAGACCACTTTGATGAGCCATGACACCACAGCAGGACAAACTAGAGTGGGACAGGCAGGGAGATGAGGCAGGGTAGCAAAATGCAGATTAGCTAACAGGGACTTCGTGAAGAACTGTGGCACAAAGCCAGCTCACAGCTGTGAAGTATTTAAGCAGCACTTGATTTTGCTGGAGACAGACCAGGGTTGCCCTCCTGCACACCATGGCTGCTGGAAATGCTTGGTGTGGGTCTGGAGCACTCACTGAGCGGTCAGGGGAAGAAGAAGGGGCAGGGCTGTGACAGGGAGCAGTGCAGGGATGAACGGTGGGGCTCTCCCGGGCAGCAGCACCCCTCAAATTGCCCACTCCCCCCATCACCCCAGGCTGCTGCCTACTCTGACAGTGAGTGACTCGACTGATGGAGCTGCTCGTCCCCCTCAGCCACCATTTCAGACTACCTGCAGGCTTAGACCAACAATTTTCTGTGCTCAGACCTCAGAAATGAGAGAGTGCACCTCAGTCCAGCCTTTAATCCTTCTTCTAGATGCATTATTTTCTTTCAACCTTTTTTTTTTTTTTTGAAGCAGCTCTATGCTCCCCAGCACACAGTCATCCTTTTGAATGGAGGATTCTGTCCCAGAATAGCTTTGACAGGCACCCAGCAGCATTTCTGCTCACTGATCTGGGTGTCGTAACTTGAATATGTATTGTACAGTTCCGCTCCAGGAGATGTTGGGATTTCTCCCTGCTCATATGGCCCATGTGAAAGATCGATGAGCATGAGCTGACGCTAATTTTTTGCCTTTTTCAAACATACCTTTGTAGCACCTACCTCAAACTGACAAATAGCTTAAAAATACTTAGGTTGAATCTCCTCATTTTCTCTATTTCTATTATTTTGAGAATCTGATATTATTGTTCAGCTGTCCTGTGTTTCTGTACACAGCCTGGATAAGAAGCCAGGAATGTACATCTCAATCCCTTTCCAGATGTTGAGCAATGCACATCACTGCAGGTTTAGCAGCATTCCCTTGTGGTTACTGCAGGGGTGCTAGTTCTGGATTTATAAAATACTTTGTAATAATTGATGGCCACTTTGTATGGTTTCCTGTCCTTGAAACACAATGGTTGCACTTGCACGCATTACTCCAGTATGTCCCAGCTGGGCTGCTCCTACACTTTGCTGGTAGATGTAGAAGCCATTTTGGAGGAGTTGTGTTCTACATATGCCTCCCAAAACCAGAAGTGCCCACCCACCCTGTCTTGTGCGATATAATGGCCTTGGCATTTACATGCTGCAACACAGCACCGTGGGATATTTTGTACAGCTCCTTTATATATGAGAAGACTCTAGCGAATTACAGCAGTTGTATTCATAGTGTGGTTTTGTTTAGTAATCACCTCAAAAGACTGTACCGGTCTGAATAGCACAGAAAAGTATTGTGATATGGTTTATGAATCCCACTGATCTTCAAATTGACCAATTTTCAGGTGTGGGCCTATCCTGCTTGGTTTTTACTTTTTAGTAGCTGGGTAATAGCCTTTGGGAGGTCAGCAATTATCCCAGTGCTCCAGGAGTCAACTACAATTTAATCTCATTTTACTTCATTTTAAATTTATTGCCTTGGTCATTTCAAGCAGATAGATGAGAATGTAATAATGATCAGCTACAGCTTTTACTGTTCTGTTTCTGTATCTATGCGGCTATGGCAGTCTCGTTAGTACTTGCTGACACTGCTGCATTTTTCTGCCACAGGTCTGATCTCAAATTGCACTTTCTTCCACCTGCATCCACCCTAACGGATGCTCGAAAGATACTAAGGTAGTTGCTTTCTTTACTTCTTATGTCTGAGAGTATATATTTGCAAATATACCAGTATTGCACCAGAAACTGAAACTACTTTTACTTTTTTAAGATGGAAAGTGTATTACCACCTGCAGGTCTGTATAATGGCTTGTTAAATTGCTAAACGACTATGCATATGTACAGCTTCCCGCCTTCTCTACAGCTAGCTTGCTGCCCATCTGACCTGTGGCACTGGAAAACCTCAGCGATGAGACTTATGCCCTCCTTACTTCCACTTGGCTTATTGCTTTGTTTCTGAGTGCAGAGGACATTCTATTAAGCAAGCGCTTTCCCAGCTGCATCGCTGTTTTCATTTCCAGCTCTCGTTTGCCTAGAAGACATCCCAGACCTTTAAAACACCATGTAGATACCTTGCTACAGTGGCCTTCCAGCTTATTACCTATTTAAGCTAAGTTTTCTGACTCTTTGTAAGTAACTTTTTTATTAATTATTTGCCCCAGTTCAGACACATGCTTCATTAATTCAATTTAGTAAAAAGCAGAGCATTTGTGTATTGCCTATATTTCTTGTTATTTCAAAACATTTACCCTTTCTTGGTAATTTACATTGTCCTGCTGGTTTTTATTTTTCTATTGTGTAATACTATGCTGTTCATTTTTGTCAGCAGTTTTAGATTCTCACAAAATGCCAACAAAGTCTCTGTTATCCAGCATTTACTGATATTCAACTGTCCAGCTGGCATTCAACTTCTCTGCTTTTGTGCTGCTGCTCTTAGTTTAAAGTTCATGCTTGTGCAAATGGCACCAGAAGTTTATTTTTGGTCTTGTGTAGTGCATCAAAGCCAGATATGTGCAAAATTACATTTTCTGAGTCAGTTTCTTTTCCTGATGTGCTGGGTTTTTTTCTTTTTGCTATTGTAAGCAAGCTTTGGCAAGACATTTTTCTTGCCAATGCAAAGAATCCCATAAGAGAGACAATTACCAGCAGATTTTTCTTCTCTGCTTTGTGTAATGCATTTATGTTTGCACAAAATTTCTCTTTGTCTATGCAAACGTTTTCTTTTCTGAGCGGGTAATGGCTTCTGTCTGTGCTCCACTGACGGCTGGCCTCGACTTGCTCACTGATAGTGCATATGGGCTCTGCATTGCTGTAACGCTGCTGCATGAGCTCTCCAGGTGCCTCGATGTTTAGATCAGGAGCACGCCTTGGCAGTGAATCTCCTGATTATCCCCACATATCGCACTTTGGTTCTTATGGCACAGCAGTCTCAGAAAGCACAAACTGGATTCTATTTTGACTGAAATAAATAACCTGAATGTGTGCTCCAGGAGTGCACCTAAAATGAGCTCCAGCTACTAATGGGCATTTAGCCCATGAGACCAGACTAGAGATAGAACACAGTAAAAAACTCTGAAACGCATATTTTGTGGACACCAGTCTGCAGTGTCAACCATTTAATTCTGCCACTCCATTCCTATTTGGCCTATTTGTCTGCACTGCTTCTTAATGTAAACAGAGCATCGGAGTGCTCTCATTTGAGTCACTGCACCTTTGTCCTGCCTACAAACTGAATTAATCCATTAGGATGCAAAGAATTCATGGATGTTCATTTGAAAAGACACTGAGCTATCATTTTTTTAGACTGTTCATATCTGGATAACACACACACACACATTATTCACACATTTATATTATATTACATTACATTCTCCTATGTTTTAGAGAGAAGATATTTCTGGAGATTTTCTAAACATTCTCACTGGTTTTCTTGATTTTGGAGCCTCGGGCTGTGAGAATTCCTTTTCCCAGTGTAATTTTCACTAACATTCAATATGTCTATCTGTCCATCTTTCATGCTCGCTCACATAGTACTATAATCATTGCTTTCTCCCTTTTTTTTTTTTTTTTTGTTTTGTTCTGAGCCTTTTGCAAGACCCTCAGTCTATATCAACAGCAGTAAATCAGTCTCTGGGAATGTTCCTGGGCAGGAGTACATCATCTATCCTAAGGAAGCATTACAACTGTGGGTGTCCCAGGCAGTTCCCTGCGGGCAGCCTGCCTGCAGCCAGCCTGCTGTGGAGACCAACAGCTTCTCATCATTAGCACAGGCTGCTCGGTGCCAGCTGGCCAAAGCACCCGGGAATAGTCCTGGGCACACTTAATTTGAAAGTACAGACATATCTTTCCTTTCTGAAGTTCGGTGCCTACAGGAATCTAGTCATTTCTGATATCAGTGCCCAGGCAGAATGAAGGAGATCAGCATAACATCCAGCTAGTTTCCATAAGCGCTATCCTCTGTCACCAGGCATTTCTGGAACTAGAGTGACAAAGCTTAATGCATAAGCATAAAAAGTATGTCCTAGTGTGGAGTTGTTTATCACAGAGATCACTGCAATTTTTAACATTTAAGACCACCATTTTTTGTTTGGTTTGTTTTGTTTTTTTTCCAAAATAGAGGTACAAATACAGCTTTAAAAAGCCAAGAAAATAAATAATGTTCCAGCATAAGGCGAAGTATGAGCTGTATCTTCAACCTAGTCTTAAAGTAAGCTCCTGTACCAGGTATGTCCTTAAAATAAATGATTTCTCCCTTCCACAGCTACTTTACACCAGACAGGACTCCTTTCACCCTCTGCAAAATGTTGCTGTAATCTTAATTAAGAAGTGAAGCAACCTCAGGATGCTATAAAGTTTTCTTTTTGACACTTTAACTGGTATCAGTGACACTGATATTGACACTGCTACAGACAGATCATAAAATCATATTTTGATTTAACTCTCCTTTCTAAGTGAAACCACAGCTTTAAAAAATTAGTGTTGATATCTTCCATGGGAACCCAGCTTATTTAATATAATTTGCTACCAATTGTTTTATTTTCTTATGAAAACTTTGCTTCGAAGTCTTTAAACATTTCCCCAACAGAAACGAGCAAATCTGGGGTTTCACTGACTCCTTTTTATAACAATGAAAGTGATCTGAGATATGTCAAATACTTGGCAGGCCCTAAAGACAGTACTGGGAGTATGGAGCATGTGTGAAGACGAGCCCAGACACCTAGTTTCTCTCTTCAAGAATGAGAAATACCTTGAGAATTCTGGTTATAATGTCTTACTTTTTTTTCTGAAAATAATACAAATTGAATATGCACAGAATCAGTCTGGGCAACAGCACTGGGAACTAATTTTCATTTCTTTTTGGTATTTAATTAGGTTTCTTGAGCCTGCCTCTCAGTGTCTCTGTTTCTGTTCCACAAGACAAAAGAAATGAGATAAAATGGACACTTGTTTCATAACGTTGTCTTGCCTTGCAGAGGTTTTATGCCACCTTCATCACTAAAATATCCCAGCAGTGTCTGTTAGCTAATGAACTCCAGCTATCTTGCATGGCTCACCTGCTCTCTCATTCTAATTCTTTGTGTATGGGACAGGCTGCTTTGTTTCCATAAGAATTTAGTAATTTCCTTCCTGTAAAAACAAAAGCAAGCAGTAACACAGATACACTTCTGCACAGAGACAGCAAAGTTAGAAAAGTGCCTTTTACTCTCAGAGCAAAATGCAAAGGCACTGGCTGAGTCTCAGGTCCTGTGGGAGTGTGTCGCACAGTTGTGGACATGCCCCTAAGTCAACTCAGTCACCTCACACAGCGGTATTATAAAAAGAACATTGCTGAAAATCCAGCCAGCACAAGGAGTGAATGGAGTCACAGAGTTTCGTCTTCCCGTGGGGTTTAAGCTCACATGTAAGATATGAACGATCTTTGCTACTGGCCGTGCTGAAGAAAAGAGCCAAGAGCTGTTTTGCTATTCTGTGCTGGGATGGCCTATCCAGGGCTTCCTCACCACCAACACTCCTTCCTCATTGCCAGCACATGCAGGGAGATGGGGAAAAAAAAAGAAAAATAAAAAGTGGAGGCCATACAGGAGGTCAGTGCTTCATCTGAGATGGAAGATGGAAGATGGATCTTTCCTTCAACGTGTGCTGAACCTTACAGCTGAACTGCCATGTCAGAAATGCTGGGGATCCAGCCTAGGAAATGGAGGGAGGGTGGGTTGGTGTGCTCACATCAGTTTGGTTTTGGAGCAGACATGCTGCAGTATCTTCTGCAAGCTGAAGTTTTCCAGGAGATAATTACAACTCCGGTTATTTCACACTTTTACCTCTTAGTAGAAGGTAAATCACAGTAATAATAAATTCTTCTATATAAATGCAAAGCAGAGCTAAAAATGAAATTGATGTTGCAATTTTAATTTACCACTTTCATTGTTGTTAATTTATACGCAAGCAGCATGCCAGAAGTTTCCCCTGGAAAATAGTCTAATTCCTTTCAAGCATCCCCCATGAAAACCAGATACAGACACTTTCATGCCATGTTCTTTGTAGGTCTTAAAAGACTTGTTATTTCTTGTAAGTTGGGGAAAAGAACATACCCCTGTAGCGAGACAAAGTAAAGCAGGTTTCAACCTTTATCTGAAGTTTCTGATTGCTGTGATAAGGGGTGAAGAATAACTTAAGATACCATCAGCTATAATAGATCACAGTAAAATTTACCATAGCCTTTTTAAAAATCTTACTGTTCTTACGTATATAAAAGCCATCAGGGGCATAAACAAAGTTGAACTTTTTGGCTGAGCTCACTTCACAGCGAGCAGCTTGGTTCCAGCGCAGATCGCTAAGCTACAAGTTATCTCTCAGAAATTCCTCCAGAACTTAAGCCCAGACAAACACCACAACATAAAATTTTCATGGCCAGCCTGCCTCTTGTACAGCACATGGTGCAAGCAAGGGTCAGGACCAGGTTATCCGGCTCCACCGTGGCCGGGCTCAGAGTTCGGGGCGGCTCATACAGAGCATCCCCCAGGCCTGGGCTCACAGAACGAGGTGGGCAGGGGGAGGCAGGGGCCATGCAGGGTGAGCCGGGAACAGGCATCACGGAGCCTCTGCAGTGGAGAAAGCCCTGAAATATTCTGAACTTCTTTGCAACTATTTCTAACAGGCTGTTCCCATGGGAAAAGTTTACATGTCTAGTAGTCCAGATGATTTTGGAGGGGAAAGCGCCCCCCACAAACTGGAATTAAAATTTTGAGTTGCAGAAATTTCTGTTTGGGAGAATGCAGGTAAGCTATGCTGCTCGAGTCAGCAGGCTGTGCTACTGCCCATCCTCACCTTGAGATCACCGTTTGGTGTGTTATTCACTTCTAAACAGGAAAAAGAGGGCAACACTACTGAGAGCAGTTGTGTTGTTTTCTCTGCCGGGTTTCCTGAGAAACGGGCTGCATTTTGGGTTGAAACTTATTTCAGATTAAACAAAGTATCTGCAATTTGGTTACCACCATTATTGTGCTATTACTTTCATTGCAATGCTACTTAACATTTCATTTTGTATGAGTAAAAACTTCAATCTCTGAACTAGAAATAATTCCCTAAAACCAAGTAAAACATTTTCAAAAGATAAATCACTTTTGTACTACTGAGCTAAAATTAAGCAGTCTTCAGCAATGTACTGAAATTATTTAAGTGTTTAAGTAAGTGTTTACAAGTACTGTTAAAATAAAAATTATTAATTTTCTTAACTCTGAAAAAGAATTCTATCCCTTCATGACTGTAAAAGCCAAGTAGAACCCACACGCAATAAAACTATCCCAGCCTAATATTTTAATTTGGTTGCTCAATAATTTCTATTTCTTTGCATTATTTTTACTTTATTATCATTTTATAATACCCTCAAATACATCTATAAAACTTTACAGCCCTTTTCCAAGAGCATATGGTGTGTTGCGAAGAGAAGTATGTTTATGAGCTGCAAGACAGGAAGAAAATTAAAGTGCCCTTGTGGGACTGAAGCAGGGACTATGGTTATGAACTGAGATTTTAATGTATCCATCACTACCTACCTAATTCTTGAGCCTCCAAGTTTTCACTGCAATTCCATTATAGAATTGTCTTGTGTTGGGCTGATAACGCTGTACAATCTCACAATGCTTGAAACTGAAAGCAAGTTATGATGCAACACAGTTTGTCTACAGCAGCAAATGAGAATATCCCGGCTAGATGAACAAAGACAGCCTTGAATGAATTTAAAGGGACTTTTAACTGAACTAACATTTATTCCACTAGATATGTGGAAGCAAATACACAATGTACCTAGGTACTATTCAAGAACCATTTGTAATATCCTGATCCAATCCCACTCCCTAAATGATCATCAGTCAGTTGAAATGGGATCTAACAGCAGCAACTTACTTGTCTTTGTGCGAGATGCGCTTAAATGTGGCTGGTTGCAGTTCTCGGTTCTGGGTTGCTAAAACAAACTTGCAGGAACAAACTCTGTGGCTGACGTTATTTTGAGTGAGAGTGAACACAAGGTGGTCACATGAGCTGTAGGATCCAAGTTTTTGGAGTCCCGTACTCTTTCCCACACCCCTGACTCCAGCAAGAGGGAACCTTCCTGGAGTTTTAGGGCAGCTGAGAAACTCAAACGTAACAAAACACTTTTTGCACATGCATGCACATACACATGGCTGCACATAGTTGGTTTTTTTTTTTTTTTCTTTCAAAAAGCTCAAAAGAATCCAATGACATTTTGGACGAATGCCTCAACCCCTTCAGTCTGATGTCCTCACCCCTAGAAGCAGTAAGCCTGGTCAGTATTTCACTTCGACTCTTTGCTCCCTCTGGAGAAGGAACAGTCTCTCTGGTTGAGAGAGCATAAGCTTTTGGAAATAGCTTTCTGCATCCTTTTCTGGCTCTGTTTCTGCTTGTCAGGCTTTTGGTGTCTGAACCACGCTAAGCTTCTGAGCAGGACAGGGTTCATCTGCCCCTGCACAGGTCTCTAGTGCCACGCTCCGAGATCCAGACCTGCAGAGAAGCCTCAGACACCTGTAAGGTCTTAAACCATATCTGGAGGCAAATAAATCCAACTCTGAGGGTGTAATGTACAACTATTCCAACATCCTGATATCTGACATCAATGCCTATGGTCAGGGGCTTCACTCCTTGTGCTGGAAACTCCTAAGGGCAATTCAGCCAGTCAGATATCATAAATTGAGACCTGTCTCCATGGATGAGCTGGTGATGGTATTTGGACAATGTAGTTGGTTGCTTACAATAGACTGTGTTAATACTCCACTGCAAAATAAATGGTCAGTTCTGCACTAAAAATTATATTCCCAATGCACGCTGAATTACTAACCAGTACTCATACAGTCAAAATAGTGGTCGTGACTTCACACAGGCATCCTCTCCCAAACTGCCATTTAGGAACAAGACAACTAAAGACACAGACTGGATGAGAAGGAAACGCTTTTCTTAAATGAAGGCAGAGGCAGACTTTCAAGCCTTTCAGACTCCACATTCATTACTCAAATGTTGTTATAAATACCTTTGCAAAAAAACTCACACTATGTAGACAAAAATACCTCAGTGATAAACAACAGAGAAATAAATCCTATGGAAAAATGTAAACACTAAGTTTCTCCTCCATCTGCTTTATCCTGGCAATTAAATTCAAACTCCAGCAGCAGGCACAGAAGCCCATGCACAGACCAGGCGCTGGAGGTCAAAACCCAAGCTATGACAAAACTGCTCACAAAAGTGATCAAATGAATGATTCTGACTTTGCCGTGAAGAGCAAGAGGGACATTCTGGAGCATGAGGCATTGATGAGCCCTGCTCTGTGCCACCCAGAACAGCAGGCCTGAGGGACCACACTTGCTCCTCCTGGGTGCTCTTTTATGATTATGAAAGACAAACTTATGCTACTGTTGTCAAAGGATTTCTTGTTGCTCCTGCTTTAACAGGTAAGTTTAGAGGTTTCAGAATACCATTTATGCTAATGTAAATGGCATATGAGTTGCTTACAGCTTAGTGACACATTTTTAGCAAAAGAGAAAATGTAGATATATTTGTGCTCACAGAGATTTGTGGGTTTACAATAAGCCCTCTGATTTACAATTTACAAATGGAAATTTTTTAAATGGACATTTCAAAACGTCAGGAGTGCCCAGCATTTGAAAGAAGGCTCAGTAAAGGCAGTGAAAAACTGCTGGAGAGTCTGGATTAGACTCTTGGTCTGGAATTGGGAAAGATGCCTTTTGGCATATATTTAATACTTTAAATGAGAGCATAACTATTGAGGAAAATAGTAAGTAACGATTAGCATCTAAGATATAATGCTCTATTCTGTAATGATGGATAGTATAAATAAATAAAATTATAGTTGTTAGGCTCTAGAATTCAACTACTTTAAACTCAACTGCAAGGTCTTGTCTTGAACAATCTAAAAAAATGTACTATTTCAGTGATATGTTTCTGGGTTTCTCATGAATCCAGACAGACTACATAAAACAAGAAGATGTTTTATAGTTCTTGTATATAAATAAATCAGCAACTTGGAAGAAATACAACATAGTAATGGGAAAAAATGCATTAATTATTCCAAGCAGTCAAACAGGAAAGAGACAAAATGATTAAAGAAAGAACAGATATATGATATGACATATCCTGACCAATATATGGGTTACACAGTGACTTACTTACACTGACTAGTTCCAAATGTGGCAATCGAAAACAGAGCTGTGGCATAAAAAATAAGAGGGAGCTATTTCATTAAAACTTGCCTGCTGAGCTGAATGAAGGGCAAACAAGGTCTTGCCTATGTGAGGATTAGACCCACCTTCTTAATAACAGCTAGGGTAGGTGTTCTTAAACATCCACCATCAGAGTACCCAAGTGCAATCAGCCTGAATGAGATCCCAAGAAATCAATAAAATTCTTGCCAGGTCCCTTCAAACCATTAGAGAGTCCCAACGTGCTGCAGAGCAGCAGATTACAGGCTGACTGTAATTGTTCCCTGGAACAACCCAAACACTGTTCCTGGGCCTTAATGAATTCTGTACAGCATGAATAGGTCAGCAAAGTGCAGAAATCTCTTCTCAACTCCTACATGTAGAAATGGTGTGCCCAAAAGCTCTGTTCAGTTACTGGGGGCAGTTGCCCTGTGCCAGTGTATGACTAATAGACAATGAAACGGAAAGACATTTTTAATCCACCTGTCCATAAAAACTCAAGAAGTAACTGCTCGGACTGCTGAGGCATCCATGTGGTTGGATCAAAACCACACAGGATTATAGAAAATCCTTCAAGGGTTTTTCAATGTAATCAAACTGAAATAGGTGGGAAAGAACATAATCATGTTCCTTAAGTATGATCTTAATCTTTGAACAAAAAGGCATTTCAACTTCATATTATTAGATACTGTTAGCTCCAGTGGCTTACACTGAGTCTCTATCTGAACACTTTGTTAGGATGCTGAGGCTTCCAAGGACAGCTCCCAATGTGCAGCTGAAATGCTGGAAAGGGCCATAGGCGAGCTTGTGCAAATCAGAGAGGAAAAGTCCTGGCAACGCAAAATTTCTGCCAGTAGTATTTCACACACTCAACTTTTAAAAGTCTCCCCTACCTTTAATCTCAACAACCCAGCATGAAACCTCCATCATTTCTACAAAAAAAGGCTTTTGTTCCAATCAGGATAATTTTTCTCCTGCTTTTCCTGAACATCTCAATTTTTTTTTCCCCAGTTCAACTCATCAGTCTTGGTTCTCACTCTACATCATAAAATCCCCTTCTCTCAATTGATTGCCAGCTTCAAATATTTGTAGACCACTGAGTTCTCCACCTCTTATGTTTACACACATCATTTAGGCAGGACAAATGGACACTTAAGAGTTTTAGCTTCTTTAGCTTCCCCCCATAAATCACTCCTCCTAGATTTCTTGTACATCTGTGCATGTCACTACAATTTGGGTTGTGCTTACGGGCCGAATTTGTTCCTAAGAGAACTGAGAGATGTCATAGTCAAAACTTCTCTCAAAACTAGCACAAGAATAACACAATTCTTGGAAAACAGTCTGAAAACAAATACTTAGTCCACTGTCTATGACCAATACCACAAACTTTGTTTTGCACCTTCCTTGCACAGAGTGCTGTGGCCCACAGACCACCTCACTACCCAATTAACAGCTTTCTTAGATGAGTTTATATGAACAATGATTCTTTCAGAAGCTAAAAACCCAAGCCTTTACATGTACATCAGTAAGTACATCTGTGACTAGCACCATAAACAAAATGGGAACACATAAATAAAAGTAGGTTTTACTAATAATAGCTACTTGCAGATACAGAAGAGACATTTCTGATTGCATAGATGTTTCTAAGCCATCTGGATATCTGTAGGATATAGCCTGCAACTCCATAAGACTACATCTTGTATAATATCAAGCATTTTTCCAGTCCTTAATAAATAAAAAGATGGTTAGAAGTACTGCTTAGAAATAGACAATATTGTTAATAAATGGCTTCTCTCACTAGGGGTAGATTCTAGAGGAGGAATTTTGTATCATCGGGTTCTCAGACTAGTAATTATAGCTTACATTTTGGAAGGCACAACCTTGCTTTCATGGATGCAATTTGCATCGAAATCTGCACTTACAAAATCAGGGAGAAGAGTTTTGCGCAAATAAATAAATTGTCGACACCTTTCCTCGTGCTTGAACTGTAGACAATTAGCTATCAGTCACTACTGACCAGGGCTTTACTCACTGAGGACGCAAAGAATAAAGCTCTGCAACTGATACCAGTCCCACAAATACTGCAGAGTGCTAAACATCCCAAAACTCCATGAGTTTCACATGACAAAGAAAAATCTCTTTGGCAGTAAAAGCCAGTACAGAACTGAAGGTTGCAGAAATAGGGGGGAGAAGGAGAAGCAGAGAGAGAGACTGATTTGCTCTCAATGAATATGAAAAAGCTGATCTCTGCCATTGAGGAAAATTCTTGCACCAGCAAGTGCTGACTGATTGCGATGAGGAATGCTTTATCACCAAGATCCAGACACCCTTTCATATGGTGATTATTATTCCTGTCATGACCCTCTGGTCATCAAGCCACAGTGTCTTTTGTCACGAAACAACTATCCAATAAGGAATAATCTAGGAATAAGCCTGTAGCATAATATCTTCTACTTGCTTATACACACAGCAGGAGGAGGAAAATCTTCTTCCTATGAGTTATTACCTGCTCTAATCCACTTTGGAAAATAGCAGTATTTCCTTAATTTTGTGAAGCATGCAAACATATTTTTCACAAACCACAGCCACCTGAAAAGCTCAGCCCAGAGCTGAAAGCAAATGTAAAAGCTCTCTCAGGTAGTAACAAATAGTCCAACATTGCCATCAAATCCATGGAAGCACAGGAATTGTCAAATATTCCCATTAAAACTTGATAATGATATGCAAAGGCTGCATTGCGTGCCAGCTTGCCTCTATGTTTAATTACATATTGTCTTCTATAAGGCTGAGGTCTGGCCTAATTCCTGATACTATTCTTGGAGCAACAGCTCTGACAAACAGCGGTAATGCAGGTACAAAGCCCCAACAAACAGCACATACCACCCAGCAACATTAGCTGTGTTTAGTTTCTGTACAATAAAACAATGCTGAATGCTACAGAACAGAAACCTTTTATATTAACACCAGCATTGTCCATATTAACATTATTGAACTCCAAAATTCTCATTTAACCTTCGATGTATTATTTCTTTGGCTGTCCTAATTTAGCTGCTTGAGGAAGGGGCCACCGCTCCGCAGCCACAGCCAGTGTGCGCTGCGCTGGGAGCACCACAGAGAAGGGCTGGGAACCCCTGCCCTGGGAGCAGCCACGTCTGGGCACACAGGCCAGTTCTTTTCATGTCTTTTCTGCCCTTATTGCTTATGTAGATCACCTAACACAAGGACTGTTTGGAATGGTTTTCTCCAACCAGCAAGCTAACCCTAAGTAACAAATACAACAATAAATATACAACAGTACAGAATAAAAAATTAATGGTGTTAGAGAAGGACGATGCACAGAGACATTATGTGTGACACTGGGGAGGAAGCGGGGGTAAGTGCGCATGGTTAATATGAAAAGATGTCAAAAAAAATGAAGCATAATAATAGTGCAATTTATCCTTGCTAAACGTACTGCGCTGTGCTATAATTAAATATGAAAACCTAAATTTATCTCTATGTTCGGCTGTCATTAACTTAACAGGGAGTGCACATGTTCTAATCTAATGGCTGATTTTTTTCTCCATGTGCAGCATATTAAAATGTATATTAGCCTCAAGGTGCATAAACACAAAATAATAGACCAAAGGTTTTGGCCTGTGGAGAAAAAAATCCATGCTCAAAGGCCGTCAAGTAGCTGGTGATGCAGGGGAGACACTCACTTAGCCTCATTAAGCCAAAGCTCTCTTTTGCTTGTCTTTTGTTCTGCATGACAGCAGCTTCTTTGTTGTATAATAATTCATTCCAAGTTCGTTCCAAGCTACCGAAACTGGTGAACTGTGGCCATTTTAATGAGCAGTATTGGTGGTATGCATAATCTGGGAGCCACGTGGACCAGGCAATCACAGAGCACTGCAGCCAGCAAAATGAGATACTGTCGAAATCACAAATTTGTCAAGTTGTTTTTGGACAGGGTATTATAATAAGCACTAAAATATGCATCTTATTACTCTGCATCTGCCAGTCAAAGATCACTGTAATGAATGCATGCTGCAGGGTATGACCAGGCCGTTTCCATAAGTAAAACAAACTGCAGAGTACAAAAAAAGGAATTATGTATTTTTGGCAGTGCCTGGATATTTTTTTTTAATCCTTTTGCATCAGGAGTTGGATTTTCCTGGCTTGATGTCGGTTGCCAGCAGTGAACACACTAAAACCGCCCCAGCCAAGGAGTTTAACGTGAATACATTGTTTCTTAACAGCCACGTTTACTGGCTGTGAATATGAAACTTTAAACTCAGTGCTGGAAGCAAATTTAGCATACAGTACATATAAAACCCACAAAGATTAAACTACTTTAAATCCACTTTAATAATCCCAGTTCCTTTTGTTTTATCCATCTCTACCGCAAATGGCTTTACCATTAGGGAAGATACATTTTATGTAACAACCTGCAGTCTCACTGAGAAACAGCACTGTAGATAATCACAACATAAACTTCCATAATAGACTGGTTAGGAAAAAAAAATAATGTAAGACAGCTCCTTTTTTTCCTACAAATTAGGCAAGTCAGGGATTGCTCATAATTACTTTAGGCTTGCAGACACTGGGAGGTTCACCAGCAGCAGCAAACCTGGTAAGCGTGAGACACGCAGTAGGGTGTGGGGGTCTGCTCTGCTGAGACTCCCCAAAACGCAGCTGGCAGTGCTCCCCAGAGGGACCATGGGGCTCCAGCTGCTGCCGTACCTGCGAAGACCTGCCATCGCCTCTGGGGAGGAATGGACGGCTGAGAGGAAAGGACTGACTTCCCCACCTGTCAGCAGATTCTGGCTCAGATACATTGCAGCAGAGTCTTATTTTTGGTCAACCCAACAAGCATATGTGGCAACAGCTCCCGAGTGTGCGGATGCACAGATCCCATAATATTATAAACCAAGAGGTGTCCTGATCAATACTGGCTACACTTCAGATGCTTTGCCTGGCTGAGAGCTATATTTCAGGCGCAAGCCTTAGCTAATGGCAAAAAGAATCGAACAGCTTAAAATTATTTTTCCACCCCCTCTGACTCTTCTTCAGAACTGGCAATGGCAATACGGAAAAAAGAGTTTCTTACTCTATACTACCATATGACGAGATGGTCTGTATTTCTGGACATGGCCACAAATACCATGTGTTCACTCTTCTTTATGCAGTGCCAGAAACAAGGGGAAAGCTCTTCACCGTACTAGACAAACTTGCCTTTCTCAACAACAACGAGAACTTCCAAAAATGAAGGGTGAAAACCTCTGCTCAGTTAACGTAGTCAGAAGTTTGGAAGAATCTGAAGGCAGCCAAAACTTGGTGCATGCATTGCAATAGTTGTCTTGCATGGCTGGGTGTACACATTTAAAAATTTTATTTAATAGAAGAGCTAGTTTAATATTTTGCATGAAATCTCGATGGTATAGCAAGGTTTTTTATCTGTCGTACAAAAGGCTATTTAGATTTGACTGCGATCAAGTCAGAATTTAGCAGGTTTGTACTATTCCAAGAGTCAGCTTTTAGTACCCATAGACATTTGAAGGAAGTTAATATTTTAGTCTTAATGGGACATGCATGCATTCAGAGAATAAAATCAGTAGCTTGCTAAATTTAAGGCGGTAAGAATTTTCATTGAGTTTCATACACTGTGCTCATTCAGGACCATTCTCTCTCATCTGTCTGCTGGAGAAAAACACCTTCCCTATAAGTGTTTTTATCAGATATGGTTTTAACATTTTCAATACAGCACAACCTTAACAGCTGAGGAGAATCCACTACAAAAATCAGTTTGTCTTGGGCTTTGGATATTTCTGGAATCATGCTGCTTAAATTATTACTTTACTTTTTTTCTTCTTTTTATTTTTTTTTTTTAACCTTGACATATTTTTTTTAACCCTTTGACATAATCAAGGGTCAGGTTTGGCAAAACTACTACTGCTGAAAGCAAGGTATGAAACATCCATATGTATTTATCTCTTCCTATAAAAACACACCTTCCAACTGCATACACTGTCATATTTTTAATGTTTAGCTACCTGGCAGGTATAGAAGTCACCGTGTTAAATATGACTTTTATAGCTGACATTAGGTGGAAGTTTATTCAGAAAACCGCTATACTACTTCTGTGACCACCAGCTGACACCAGTGCATTTCTGGGACCTAATCACTTCAGCTCTCTGGAGTCAGATCAGTGAGCAACTAATAAAAGAGTCCTGTAATAAACAGACAAGGTGAGACAGTGACTACACACAGGAGATCAAATTGCACCTGTGGGGAATACTGTACCTTACCCAGATACCTGGTGAGAACAAAGCTATTTTTATTGCTCCTGGTCATGTATCTTCCTGAGAAACTCAGGAACATTATTTTAAAACATGATTCTGTTAATTTTGGATTATAAAGATACTACCTGTGCTCTCCTGCTCTCCTCTGCAGCCACTGTAATAACTTTGGGTTGTAAGAGCATGCTCTACATCTTAACTGCCTGCTTGATTGCATCATGCACTTGATCTCAGTCCTAAATTCATGCTGAGGTAAATGTGCTTTTACAAAAACTCTTCCTCAAGGGAGTCAGTGAGAAGCAGTGTGGTGTCATCATTACCTTGCCATTCTCTCATCTCAGTGTCAAGATTTGCAAACTGACATTATGGCTGAGACAAGTGGACAAGTTTCACTCCATGCATTTAATGGAAAGGTGATTCAAAGGTGATATTAATGACAATCATCTCTGTCAGGGCTTCTGATGCCAGGTCCTCACATTCTCCCAGAGAAAAAACACAGAACAAAACAAACCACAAAAACAACAAACCAACACCACCCCTCCCCCCCAACAAATCAAAATAATAAAAAAACAACCAACCAACCAACCAACACCATCAAACCCCAAACTAACAATGAAATAGGCCATCAGAAAAGCAAAGAGGAAGGAAGCGCAGAGACTGGCTTTGCCCACCCTTGTGAATCTGATGCAGCATCTATGCCAGGACTGTCTTTGGAGCAGTCACAGGCAAGGCTACAACCACAGCAAAGAATGAATCAAATTGGTAGAGCTGTGGAAAACAGTATCACCTGGTGAGTGAAAGCCAGGACTGAGGTTAACTTTTCTAAGGAGGAATCTCACTGCTCTTGCAGTGAAATACCACAGGTCACATCTTGGACATGGCAAGTAGTGACTCCAGTAGCCACGGCTGTGTTAGCAAAAGGGAAAAAGCTATCGCTATTGAAAAGACTACCATAAAATATCTACTAGCTGGCTCAAAACCAATAAGTTTAGTATCTATATACCAAAAGATACATTTTGCAACAGTGAAAAACATACAAACAGCACTCAAGTTTCCAAAATATTTTCCAGTGCTATGATGCTTCTCATAAGTTAAGAGCTATAAATTATCAGCTGAAAGCATTAGTTTCATTAATGCAGAAGCATGAACAGGTACTAATCAACATGATTCTCTTTTTCAGCCAAAAGTTTATATATTTGCTATTAAACTGCTTATTATATTACACTATTTAGCACAGTATTTTTAGTATTCTTTCTGTTTAGGGAGGAAATTATTGCGATAAATGTAACAACAGACAGTGATAACTGTTCGGTTTGTCATTTATCTGGTGACTGCATGGCAAGACAGTTTCACTGTGATGTCAGGTGTACCATTCAGAACAAAGTATTTATCTTTTAGTTTACTTTGGTCATCAAATACTACAATATTTCATGACAAAACTCTATCGTGTCACTCTCCTGTGGCAACACTCTGCACTCAGCATCTGTTTGATGCTGAAACCAGGACAGAAAACGAATTATCAAAAGAATAGCGCACTTCTATATAAAAATATGGACATCAATATTCAATATTTCACTGTGAATGAAAATAGTTACTATTGTGAACATATGTAGCTGGGAACAGTACCAGTCCTAACTCTAATATATCCAAAACTGGAGACGCTCAAAGAATTTGTATACAATCAGAGGGCAAGTGGCTCCTCATATTGTCAAAAATATTTCTTGTCCCTCAGCTCCTTCTCATTAAAGTGGCAATTGACTGAACTTCTTATCCCTGTGATTCTATATGAAAATTAATAGGAATTTTGTAAAAAAAAAAAAAAAAAGGTTAATTCCTTTATATTTCTACATTTACCAAAATTAGCGCTTTTTTTTTATTATTATTATTTTTATTTTTACTTTTTCTAATGCGAAAGTTCATCAGTATTTGCTGTTTAGCTTCTCATGGGGTCCTACTGAAGAAACTGCATTTCACCTCACAGTAATATCAGGACAAACCTGGCCAGGTCCTTCTAAGGTTTTAAAATCGTAATGCAGGATTTTGCCTGTCACATTTTACTCCATGTGTAACACATACATGCCTACGCATTACTTCTATCAATGAGAACATATATATCACATCAACAGGCTATCTTCTCTTTTCCAAATAAAGAGTAAGGACATGCTTTGTAGTGAATTTATTTTGGAAAGAGAATCAGAAGTGTGTGTTATGACTTCCTGCCAAGCATGCTAGAGATTTGTGTTTGAATCGAGATGAAGCTACAGTACTTAACTAAATTTACTAGGCACAAGTACATGAAATCCAATATTGATAATAATTTATGAAGGTAAGAATACTGATTCCTATAATACTGCAAACTTAGTTTATGATAACATAATTAGTTACACTAATAACACTGCTTAGGCACAGTCTTGCTAATTATGACATTATAAATATTAATGATATCAAGCCTTTGTATTTGATTGCCCCTAGTAGGATCATCCATCATGGTATTTCCTTTTACCCGTGTTGTATTATTTTTCTTCCTTTTCCCTTGCATGTTCATTCCTGGATAAACAGCCATCCTGAGCTTATGCCTAAAATATATCACTACCTTATCAATGATGCAGCCTGGTTAAGTTTATATGTTATTACTTAGTAGCAATGATCCAATGACATAATTCAGTGCTAAGGGCAATCAAATACACAGTCAGTTATATTCTGTATGCCTTGTTCCTTTTAAATGTCTAACAGAGCCAGCCAGACAAGATTACGTAGGGCTTTGTTTTTCATTCTTTCTCATGTGACCTGTTTCAAGTTAAGATTCCTTTGAATTATTAAATGCTTCCTTAAAGCATCTTTTTATACTACCTTTTTAAAGTTAATTATTGATGTAGTGACAAGCATAAAAGACTAAGAATTATAATTTTTTTCCTCATTCCAAAGGACATGAGAAACATCTTTGACAATGGTTGTCTGTGTAGTAAAATACAAAGGTAACACAAAGATAGAACACTGAATGCAGCTTTAAAGAAGAATCACAAGAAATCTCTGTTACACGAGTTGGAAATTCTGTGTATGTTTCTACAGGTGTTAAAGGAAGGAAGTTTAGATATAACCCTTTGAGCCTGGCTTAACTGCTTAACATAAGTAGATGAAAATGAAACTGCTTATATCTTGTTTTACTTTTAAGCAGTGTATTATCCACAGCTTTAGGAGCAGGATTCTTTTCTCCTGGAAGGTAACGTTATAATTTTCAGAGCTCCACTGAGAACAACAACAATATAGGAGTCTCTAATCTCCTGCTAAACCCAGCTCCAGTCATCAGCAACGATAAGCAGAGATTTGGAGGTGTTTGACACTCCAAATCCTATTCTTTTGTAATTCTTTACTTTTTACAATATTTTCAACAGTTTTATATCAGGTTTTTGGAAAGATAATCAATAGGCATGATGTATAACTGAAATAAGTCTTCAAAGTGATCCCCTCTAGTAACCAGAAGCAAAAGCTCAGGTTCCCTGCTGTGCAGGTATTTTGCTTGGAGCAGTAGGTAGCAGCAGCAGTAGGAGGCCAGTTCCACCTCCCTGCTTCCCAGCATGGGTCAGCCCTGCCCTGGTGGGGGGCGGGCAGTGCTGGGGCAGCTGCAACCGACTGCATCTGGCAAACATCTCCAGAGATGCTTTTGTAGCAGGGAACTACTCGAGCAGAGAAGACAGTCCAGAGGTCAGGATTTCTGGGAGACCATAGTTTACATTCCTATTCCACCACAGACTTTCTAGACTTAAATGATCTTGTGGAACCTATCAAATTATTCAGTGTCACTGTTCCTCACCTGGAATGTCCCTGCCTTGCAGAGGATTTGGGAGTCAGCACACATGAAAGACCCTGAGATGCTCAGCTATGATGATCGAAGGGCCACTCCTACCTGGTCTTGTATTCCAACTAATACTGGTTTGTGATAAGCTGTCTCAGCTGGTCAGGTCCAGTGCTAGGGGGATTTCATGCCTCCTGATTGTTGCACCCTGGCTGGAACACCCAGGAATGTCTGGCACATTAGTATCAGTCTGAATTGAGTTTCATTAAAACAAGCAGTTCCAGAACTTGTTCCAATGCGTTTGTAATTTTATATCCTAAACTTCTTTCAAAGACATGATTTTATGAATCAAATGGAGAGGTAATATTTAGAGTAAAAATTTTATCCCATAGCAAGTCACTTCAAGTTTGGCTTCTTAAGCTGCCTCTAGATATTTCTTAATAATCAGAAGAAAAAAGACTTGGTGACTAATTGTGACAGCAGCAGTGGTTAGCCAAGCTAAGGAGCAGAAACTGCATACAATGATTATAGAAGTGCATTCAAAGGCAAGACACAGTGCCATTATACAGGAATGGCAATGAAACAAAATACCTTTCCCATCAGATCAGCAATTCTAGGTACTGGTTTTCCTTTCTGATGGCGCATGGTTGCAGGACTCTGTCCATCCCAGTCTTCAAGTTCCTCAATGCTTTTCAGGTAAAGGAGAGCTCGCAGTCCAGTGCAGTAGTCATCGATAACAGTGAAATCTTGATTCTGGATTGCACTGCACACCTACAAAATATAAGTTATCAGCAACATACTGCCAGAGGAGCATATAGAATTAGCAAGCTCTTTGGACTTACTAATTATGAGATGATCCTTCTTGCAACTTCACTGGGGAAAAACTGCAAGAATTCAGCATATTAACCGGTTGCTTAATCCTATGTCATTATACCACCATTGCAGTTCAGAAAAAAAAAAAAAAAAAAGACTTGATAAGACTAGTTATGCCTCATTTTCCTAATGGCAGCCCTTAGACCAGACCTGAAGGCTGTTCCCAAGTAAGCCAGCAAAGCCCAGCCCCAAGTGTGCATCTCAGGACACTGATGCGGAGCTGCCAGCACACAGCCAAAGCCCAAGCTGAGGTCAGAGCTGTGCCTGCAGATGGGCAGTGCTGTCCCCACCTGCTCTGCTCAGAAAGTGCAGGTGTACCCAGTTAGGTCCCAGTCAAGCAAATCGCAGAACCACATACTTGCTGAGGTTGCAAGGCATCTCTAGAGATTGTCTGGTCCAATCTCCCAGCTCAGAGAAGGGTCAGACAGAGGAGGCTACCCAAGACCATGTCCAGCTGGGGTTTGAATATCTCTAAAGACAGAGACTACACAACCTCCTCAGGGAACGTGCTCGAGTGTTCAATCTCCCTTACAGATTTTTGTTATATTTAAATGGAATTTCCTGTGTTCCAGTTTGTGGCCATTGCCTTTTCTCCTTTCGCTGGGTAACCCTGGGAAGAATCTGCATCCAACAAAAGTGCCTCTGCAAACACCACCCATGAAGCTGACCTGTCAGTGTGGGTGAGAGCATTGCCAGGCACGGAACAGAACAGTCCCTTCTGCTCATCACCATTTGCCATTCGGTGGTACTGAGAGGGCAGAACACTTCATTTTAGACACTTTAGAAACACAGATAGCAATATAGTAAACGTATAGAGCAACAATCCCTGATGTGCAGAGCTTAATATGTAAACACAAAACTACTGACAGCAGAGAATAATCTGACCATTTACACAGATTTTTCTGGACCACTTTGTGGACATCAAATCAGATTTAAACCCACAGAGATCTCCAACTAAACTGACAAGTGTATAAAAATTTCCATGACTGTACTCTGAACACCTTCTCATTAGCTAAACTCTAATCATCCATCAGTGACGAGGTGCAGGGTTGGCTGAGTACCATTAATTGTCAGTCCCTGGAAATGCTCTAAAATTCCAGATGTGTCAGTGTTTCCAGCCTCTGATTCAGCTTTTATTCTAAAAGCTAAAAAGAATGCTCCTGATAACACCAACACTTACACACACACATAATGGACATAACAATGAAATAGCCACCTATTTTAGAACACGCATGTGTGCGCATGCACAAACAAATACACGCTCCTTGGACAGCAAAACGCACCTTAGATCATAATTGACATCAACACTCAAAAAATACAGAAAATATGTAATTGTTTTTCACATTTCAGAAATGATAATGCAACTTTCAGGTGTGCATGACACTGTAAACCAGCATACACTATAGTCGTACAAAGAAAAATAAGGCTAAACTATAAAACAAGCACAAGAACATTTTCTATGTAGTGTCTTTTTATTAAACAAAATCTGTTTCTCTGGAGAAATAGTGTGGGTATTAATTAGGTCTGTTATGCCTTCCATAGACTTCAAGACTTATTTTCTTCAGAGCAATTATAAAGAAAATCATCATAATTTCCTGTCTGGGTTATTTAACTGCAAAACTCCACAGATAGTTATTCAAACCTTTTTGTTCTATTTTTTTATTATTATTTTTATTTTGCTTTTAGTGCATGGGTAACACTTTTATTAGCTATTCTTAAAAATACTACAACTGTAAAAAAATCCAGTTAAAAGCCATGTCATGTCACTTGAAACAAGTTCAGGCACAGTTGTCGAAATCCTGAAATATTTTGACAGGATGTATACACATGAGATACACTGGAGGATACTTATAATAACCTTATAAATAAAGAGGCTTTTACTGTTTTCCATCTTGTGCTACAGTGTTATGAACTGCAATAATATAAAAATGTGCAGAAGATGATATCAGACTAAGAGCTAACATTGGATCCCTGTGAGTCTATGTGCAGTGCAGTGTTTGCCTTCCCTGGAAAGAAGGTTCCAACCCGAAATTAGGTTCCAAAACTTAAAGCAAAATGCAATTTTTTAAGGAAAATGTAAATCTCTTAATGAAGGAAAAATGTTAACTGAAATGGAAAGACTTAGAAGCATAATTAGCAAGTGGTTGCAGACAATCTTCCTCTTCTTATGACTATAGTACCCAGTGGTGCAGATAATTAACCAAAGGCACGTCTTTCACTGATTTAGTGTGATAAAAGCAAGTGTGTATGTTTACAGGCTTTGCATAGAACATGAGAGATTCAAATATCAACACATAAAAAAACAACAGATAAAGTTTTGCATTTTTTGGCAAATTCCAAAACATTCTGAGCTTCGAAATTTCTTATGCTACATATATCAGATGGTGAAATTCGTGTTTTAGGCTTACAGTATCTTCCATGAATCAAGTTAGAAGCCTTTGCCGCATTTTAAAAGGTGGTGAATAAAGTCAAGATAAAAGGTCACCCTGACCCATCAGCCATGACAATTTCTGTACCACAGAGAGAGGTTTTTAGCATCATACCTGGCTGCTTCTGAATCACGAGTTTAAATGACACTGTGTCCTCTTTTCAGCACAAGAGAAGTGGCAGGGCAATACACCAGGTGAGACTCAAACTCACGCATCCAGAAAAATCGCAGAAGAACTGAACCGACCCATCTCCACACACCATTAACGCCTCCGCTTCGCTCCTGCTGCTGTCACGGGGAACAGGCACGCTCCCCCGCCCTTGCAAGACAAAATATTGAGTCCCCCCTTCTGCTGGTGGCTTATTTTTATGGATGCAACGAGCAGGAAGAGCAGTCCAGCTATGGCCATATTTAAAATGGAACTGTGTCTTGGTTGCTACCACCTCTCATTTAATGTCTTGTTACGCTGTCTCAGCAGGAGACAGAGGTGAGCACAGTGACACGGCAGCACAGCCAGCCCGGCCCGCTCCGCTCCCCAGCATCGTGCTGCTCCGACCCAGCACAGCCAAACTGCTGCCCTGGAGACCCTGAGGCAAAATCCTGAACAAAAATGTAACTTCCAAACTGAGAACATACACGTGGTCACACTGTGCCAAAACCAGCAGTCTGTATCCCGTGGCCAACAAAAGCTGCTTATGGACAAGTGAAAGTAACAGAGCAAGTGTGGATCAGTTGCTCATGTGGTTTATCATCAGCCCAGGTTCTGGCAAGCAGTGGTGCTGGGACTTCGAATGGCAGAGATGGCACCCATTTAATATCCATTTGTCCTAAACAATCCAAGTGAATCTGTTTTATGAGTAAATTAACATTAAACTGTTCATTGACTCAGGCTTTTACCTGAAATATTTAGGTAGAAAGTAGCTTTTTCTTTAGGAGATGAGCAGCAGGCCTTATGGGACAGAGTGAGGTCCAGATCACAACAAAGCTGTTAGCTGTCCTGCTGACAGGTGCTGTCTTGTTTGAGTTTGGCTCTAGCTTTGGACTATGGACTAGAACTTGTGCTAGAAGAGAAAGGTGCTACATTTTTCCTGCTTAGAAAGGTACCATATATTATTCATATTGCACTTATATACAGGGAGATAATTTTGCACAAATTTGGTTTTACTGCATTGCCTGGCTCTGCCTGGGCAGTAGAACTGCTACAATTTCACTTTTAACATCTGACCTCCTCCCCTTTCCCCTAGATCCAGACTCCTAGTTCCACTCCAATGATTGCCCCTTATGTCCCAAAAGAGACAAACAGGCCAATGTGCCATATATAATCAATTATATCATGCTCTCAGTATTCTGAAATATAAAACTGTTCAGTATAAGTTGTAAGTGTAGGTTACAACTCAAATCTATACAGACATGTCTGAGATACTAAAGCACACAATGCCTTCTTTGCTGCTGGTAAATCAAACATACACCAAATGATCTCATTGGGGGATAGGGATGTGAAATGAATCACAGGCTGAGGCTCCAAGTAAAACTGTTCTGCAAAATGCAGTGATAGGAGAGGCATGCAGAGGTCCCTGCTGATGTCTTGCATAAGAAATGACCTGTCTGCTCTATTACTAAATAAACATAAATACTGAGTCTAACTTTGTCAAAGGATTTAGAGCCATTACAAATCTTACTTGAGGAAATGGAATAAATTGTCAGGAGATTATTATTGTGTAAAAAGAATTTTACAGGTTACATGATTGTTATTAATCACTCACATCAATCTGAAACTTTAATTTACATATTTTGAAGAAAAAGTTCATTATTGGTGACAAGTGCTACTACCACATTGGTTCCAAAACATTGTAAATACCTTTGCTTTTAGCAGAGCATTACACAACAAAGAGATGCCAATTTCTCAAGTCTTTACTGAGGCGAATCCCCTGCACCTTTTACTGAGAGCTCTGTCTGTGTAAGACCTTTTAGTTTTGTCCACAGTCTGTGTTTCTAGGAGTTACAGGAAAAATACCAAGACGCTGCATTTTATTTTTGTTTTGCTCTCTACAGAAATGGCTGTGGTTCGTATCCAAACTTTGGCATGCCCTGGGGGACTGTGTGGAAGGCCTGTGCCATCCGTGCAGAACGTGGACAAAGTGGCTGAGACACTTCCAGCCAGATCATTCACTAAAGCAATTCCTCTTCCCTGTTTCCTTGCATTTTCCCATTGAGGGATGTTGTAGAGGAGAAAATATTTTCTGTAACACTAGAAAGAAGAAGCACTAGAAACATTAGAAAGAAGACACAATGCCCTTCTCTTCAGGCATTACTCTGTCCATTTTTTTCAGTTTTTACATGAACTCGTTCTTACATGCTGAAAACCCAGCTGGACAGGTAATGATGGGGAAGATGGTACCAAAAATGGACCCCAGTCCCCACCCACATTCTTTATGTTCCATCCATAGCACGGATTTCAGCGGAAGTGGCAGAGGAGATACAGAACTAGGCATGTTTGTATCAGTTCTTCCTTACACTGCTTTCAACTAACAAGAAGGAGTGTGTCAATAATCTCATATACTTCTAGTTCACTGCAAAAGACTGGAGCAGGTCAGAGAATCTAGACTGTTTAATAACGTGTTGCTTTGCAAGAAGTGAAAGTCTTCTTGGTGTGACTAGATCTGTGAGAACTAGAATGCTGCAATGTCTGGCAGCAGTCATGCTTCTATTCGAAATAATGTCAAAGCACTACGAAAACCCTTTGCCAACAATGAATTTGTGGCAGGAGACAACAGCTTGGAGAAAATGTTAATTTTTACACCCCTCTAAAAGGTATATTTCTTTCTTCAGAATATGGGCATAAAATAATTGTCATTTTTATGAAAACAGAAGTAACAGCAAGGAGGCAGATGGGTGGCAGTGATACACAATCTAGAAGTAAGAAGATTGACGGGTATATATTTGTATATACAAACGCAAATCACATAGCTTGACTGTTCTACCATATTAGTTTCTATTTGTTGTAGCTGTACAACATCAAAGCAGTGATGTTCCCATATATTGCATTTAGTGGTAATATAACGGACTACTGAAAAAAAAAATAAAATCAAAGTGAGAGTTCCTAAGTAGTTTCCTGGCAATTGAGACAGCAGGCTCTTTCATCTGTGCTGTAACTGTGGCAGTGCATTGATTTAAACTCCTTCTGAGATCTCAAATGCTTTTATATTCTTAGGTCTCGCTGGCTGCTTTTTTTTTCTTTTGCCATTTTTTTTTTTCTTCCCTTCAAATGATAAAACTCTAGCATTTAGCAGAATGCCATCATGCTTCCCCAGAAGACAGAGACTTATTGCAGCTATGGTTCTAAACTGCATAGGATCTCTAAATAAAATAGCTCTCAAAATGCCATCTGATTAGGAAATTGGCCTTTGACTTCACAGTTTCTAATATTCTTACCATAGCAAGGGGATAAACAACTATTATTCGTCTGAGATACCTGTGAGAGGTTTTCCAATGGATTAACAATTTTGCTTTTCCACTAATTTTGTTGACTTCCTTTGAAATATTTTTACCGATATGCCCAAATGGTAAGCAAAAGTTTTACTCTCTTGTTTTTATATTATATTTTCAATTTTAGCATTATTTATCATATTTTTATGGAAGCTTAATTTTTCTATTAAAAATTCTTACTGATAAGTACTGAAGACATAAATCCACCTTCCTGTTGGAGGAACATTTATGAATGACTCTAAGCTGTTTCTTAATGTACAGTTGAAGCTACTGCTTTTTTGATTAGTGCCTGTTGATTAAGATTATGGTGTAAAAAGACTGAAGTTGTAAATGAATGCAAGGTGTTTCAGGAAGGATTCTATTTGTGCCTATCTGGGTATCCATATGAATCGACATCCTTATGAAAATTAATTTTATTGTAGTGGGCAAGAGCATTATTATAATTTGGGTAAGGCACACATGCCACTTAAAATTTTTTCTCAAAAGCAACTAGCAAAAATTGACTAAACTAAAGGGAGATTTTTTCTGGGCCATGCAATCTAAATGTTGCATAGCTCTTGCCTATGGAAATGAAAATGTATGTTCTCTAGCCCCTGTACAGTGATTTAGATGTGCCCAGATCTACAAAGTAAAAATCAGTACACACAGCACTGGTTGTCTGACACTGTACTCATAATAATGCAGCAAGAGTTGCAATGTGAGAGTAAGCAGACAAATAAAACCTCCTCTGAGAGGGGTTTCTGTGCTCACAATCTCCAGGATAGCAATGTCTATGGAAAGGCTGCCTGTATGACAATGGTGCCTCTTCCTCATGTCTCGAACACTGACTTAGCAGTACATTAAATGCCTAGCCTAAATTATCCTTTCTATCAGCAATTATTACTTTTGCTAGCAGGTTGTAGGATTAAGGACATTAGGGGAGCGGATTATTGGACGTTGTGGTGCACTCTCTGGAAAAAAATCCAAACAAAACAAGATTCTTTGTTTTAAAGAACAAATTTGTAAGTAAGAAAAAGCTTCCCAAATATTGATACAGTACAGATGGAATGATTTGATTCATTCACATTAGCTGCTTAAATGACTCTAGAGATACAGGTTAGCAGATGGGATGTTACTTAACAAGGCTTTGGATTCTGGATCAAGATGCAAAACTGATTTGGATGATAGCTGATAGCCTTTTTAAAACATTAGAATTGAGCTAATATACATGAATTAATGAACTAGTGTTTGTTCCACAGTCTAGTATGGCTTTCAGAAAGCAGTTTGAAGGACTCAAATATTACACCTTTGAATTGTATGAATTGTGGGAAAAAAACATCTTTTTTTTTTTTTTTACTGAGTCCTAGAGTTTAAGTCCTAATGAACTGAGGGCTTTCTAGTGACATTTGAGGGGCAACACACAGAATAAAGATCCAAAGATGCTAGTAACTCCAGCTCTGCTGAGTAGGCAACCATTCACATAGGGCTCAAGAAATCTACATTTAAAAAATTACTGGATGGTCTGACGTCATGTGGGTGTCAGTAATGAAATACCTCAGTTATTTTGTTATTCCTCAAGTAAGTTAATCAGACAAGCTTGAGGTAAAGTGTCATTCTAATCAGAAGTATAGGCTAATATCAGTATGTAATGGAGCTCACAACAAGTTAGAAGGAGGAGAAAGTCTCCAGCCCATGCAAGACAATCTTGTGGGACAAGAGCTCTATCTCCTGTAAAGCTTGGATCCTCTCTGCAAAAGGACAACATAACATTGACGTGGTGTTGAGCAGAGCTGAGCTGACATTTAGGGAGCAGTGAGGCAGGGACCACAGGTAAGGAAAGATGGATGCGGTTGCTGGGCAGCAAGAAGAGCCACAAGTCTTGTGTTAAAGCCACAGCAGCCTCCTGAGACAGGCTGTGATGAAACATCTCCCCAGCACCAAGGTGACAGTTGCTCCCACCAGCACAGACACCCCAAAGTACCTGATATTTGGTGGCAAAAGACAGACCTTGTTCGTTTATTACCCTCCAGCAACCTTGGGCACCTGTGAGTGGTCAAAAATGAAGGAGGAGAAAAAAGTCTGGAATCCATTAGCTGCTTACCAGACAAGGGCATGGCAGGGGATAAGAGCACTGTAAGGGATCCTTTAGGAAAGTTATCTGCCACATTAATTCCTAGCCTACTCAAATGTATTTTTCCTCCCCTTAAGTTCTTCTCTGCCAATTAATATATCTTTCATCTAAATAGCTAAACTGTGTGTTTGGGAGTGGAAAACTGGTACTTATCAAGGGACCCTGAATGATGCAATTTCGTATCCCGTGTCTTTGAGAGAGGGAATGTGGAAGAAATCAAGACTTTTCAGAAGGCTCCCTGAGGTTTTTTTTCCCCCTGTCAACCACCCCTACAGGAATGGTTAAATTTCCTTATCTCACTAAAGCATTCTGTCAGTTTTTGGAACTACAAAGTGGACCTTTGCATGGTAGGTGGGCTCACACACTGATAAATGTAGTGATTGTGATCATCTTTCCTAAGAAAACAAATATGACTCCACATGCCTTGAGCATTGAGAAGTGTGGGAAACATCCTCATAATCAGCCATCTACAGCAAATTATGTCGTACTGTAGATCTAGAAAATGAAAGATATCTTTGAAAGCAGAAGAGCTAACTCCCCTGTGTAAACAGTCCAATCACATAAAGAGGCTCTACAACTATCTTTAAATATATGTTGAATATCACTTCATATTTCATTTATTAACAACCAAAGGTCTCATCTCACTCTTACAAGTACTGTTGTGGGAAATGAAATCCTTCCGTTCTCCCAGTGGTTTTACAGCTGCTGGTACAGCATCAGCAGGTGTGTCAGGTAGATGTAGATATACTTGACCCATTTCCATAAACTGTTTCCTTCAGGTCCTCCAAAGATATTTTGAAAGCAGATTAACAGTTAAGTCGCTCCGATCTGGTGGTTTGATGTTGAAAGTCATCAAGTAACAAAACTCATTTAGTCAGAGGTCAGCAGCATTTTTCAAGATTTTTGTTTTCTGAGTCTAACCAACAGGAACACCATCCGCTCTGGACTGCAGTTGGTCTGTTATTCCATTTTTGGAAAAGCATATTTGTCAGAAGTGAGCCTGGTTCTAGGAAAGCACGCTTTTCAGGAAAGAACTGTGTTCTGAAAAATGTGTGGAAGAGAGTTTCAGAATCACCAATATGTGTTGTTTGACAACACGGAAGGCAACAGCTCCATTTAACTTGAAAACATCTGGTTTGCAATCCAAGTTAACTGGAATGAAAAGATCAAAACTAAAATATGTTGCAAAATGATTGAAACAAAGTTTTGATTCACCCAAATAATATTTTTTCTTTAAATGCGTTAATTCTGCACATTCTTAGAATTTTGATTATCAGTTTAAACTGGAAAACTTTTCCATCCCTGAACTTCCCTGTGAGAGAATAACTATTTCCTGATCATTTGTAATACACGGGTTCATTAATGCATAACAGATCCAGCATAGAGCTTCAGTGCTCTTCATCCCAGAACACTCTGAATCAGACACAGCAGGGACCTGAACCTAGATCTATTTTGATTAAATGAAATTTGTCAATGAAAAACAGTTTCCTCAAAGAAGTTTTCAACAAACTCTAATGAGAACAATCTATTGAGTGACATCCTTCTGCGACTGGAATTTTGAAAGCTGCAGACCTCTCAAAATCAAACAAAAAAGCAATTTTTCCATTTTGGAACATCAGTTCAGCCCTGCAATGATTAACCCCACATCCTTGTGAGTCTCTCCTACTAGTACTCTCACATTTTATTTCAGCTAAAATTACTTTCATCCTTTATCAGCTTGCCTGTACAAATTTGTGCTGCAGCTGCTGTGTCCATTGAAGAGTGAGATTCATGTGAATAAAATAGTTCTGACCCTCTGAGTCCTTCGTGTCTGAGATAAAAACCCACTTCTACATTTCCCTGGGGATTGTTTTACCTATCTCTGTCCAAATAATAAATATCAGCAAGCAAAGCAGTGAGATAACTCAGATATTGAAGGAAGTTAAATGTACTGCCAGCTTCAGAAAAATGGTTTCTCTGTTTGTTTCTTTCATTCAAATTGCATGGATAAAAGGACCTCTCACCAGACAGATCAAGTTGTGTCAGGAGCCTTGTGTTGTAGCAGGAAAAAAAAACACTTCAAAAGGCATCAGGGTTTGTATTCCCAGGTTGCTCCCTCCTTCCTGGGCAGAAAAAAGATTTTCCTAACACTGGGAAAACTGGCAGATGGGTCACCAAACTCTGGCTATCCCCGTATCGAGCCCAAGTTGCACAGCAGCGCTCGCCTGTGCCGGCGCAGGCTGCAGGACCGTGCCCTTCCCGAGCCAGCGCAGCCTCCTCCACCACCGGCTCTCCCTCTCCTTTCCCTGCCAGCTGCAGCCTTGGACTGAAAGATCAATGGAGCTGCTACAATACAAAACCAAAATTTTCTTGTAGGTGTATGTTCTTTGTATGACCAATAATGCTTCTGAGAAAAACTCTGATGGCAGAGCTTCGCAAACCTGAATGTTTTGCATTTTCCCTTTTTGGAAAGCAAGTCTCCTGCAGTATAATTTAAAACAAAACACAGGAAATTCCCTAAGCAATTAATGGAGATGGCAGTAACAAACAAACAAACAAAAAGAAACTCGGCATCTTCCACTGTACTTATCTCCCCTGCTATTTACATTTTCAATATCCAACAAGGAGCTGGATACATTTTCAGATTCACCTCCACACTGGTACATGAGGGGAACCCTGTCAACAACAGAGCCAGCTTCGTGGCTGACAGCAACCTGAGCTGAGTAAAAACAACTTGCCCACAATTTCTTGAACACTTAACTGAGCTTCTTCCGAAGAGTGATCTCCATGTTGCTTTTACTTGGTAAACTTTTAAGAAAACTCGCTCAATGTCAACTCACACCATGTGGTTTTATCTACAGGGAGGACAGCTCTGTGCTTGTTCATGTAAGATACTGGTGGCACGAATGCCCATAGGTAGTGTGGATCCGCATTAAAAATAGGTGCAGCAGTACTGAGGTTTGGAAAGACAAGCAATATTGTCAGTCCTTGGGAGAGATCGAGAAAGCACTTAGCCAAAGCAACTATTCTTCACATCTCCTCAACCCTTCTAGTCCTGGTGACAGCAGACCCAGGGAAGCAGGGTAGACACCTGGGCAGAAGGAGAAAGAAGCAGCCTCAGGGTCCCCAGGTACAAGAGCAGAGAACAAATCCTCTGCAGGGGCTGGGAGTGGCTGGTACAGGGTGGCGTTTGAGCTAATGCTCAATTGAGACTTAATTGTTATTAAATAATTATTACTATTCAGTGATAGTTCAACTTACTTTGCATGAGAATCCATTATAAGAATGACAAATAGCAATTGTTATGGAATGAGTTTGAATTCATTCTTACAAATTTATGAAATAACAATCCTATCTATGCAGACCTCATTTACTAGCTGGTGAAATGAACAGACATAAAGGAAGGCTAATAGATAAACCCTTTAAGCAGCTCCAAAGAAAATGTAAAACTACTGCAAAACTGCACAAAATAAAAGGCACTATTAGCTTAGAGTTTAGTCCATAACTTTACAATGTGCTGATTTGAGTATTGCAACTTTCCATTTAGAGTGGCAAGATAATAAAAGTAAAAATCAAGAACAAAGACCTGCTCTAATTTTACATTTTTTTCCAACTATAACCAAACAACTTTCCAGAATTTTTTTTGATTGACAAATTCTGATTTCTGTTAAAAGGAATTATCTCAGAAAATTTTCACTATCAATTAGCAATTTCCATCCCAAGCATCTGTAATGGAGCAAATGTGGCAGTCTTCTAATCACTTTTTTTTATTAGCAAAGACAGACAGACAGTTGAGAACAGGTTGAGTTTCTGTAATGAGCACTGAGCTAAGAAGAAAAGCAGAAAATAATGAAATGTTTATCAGAAGTGATCGCTTGAGTATGTCTGTCTCAGCTCTTCCCTTTCACATTTGTCTTGATTTCTTTTGATTTTATGTCGACGTGTTCAAACAGCACTTTGTTCCCTCTTTTGTTTCTGCACGTTCTGCTCATTGCGGCTCTGCAGAGCAGGGCCACGCCGTTCATCCCTGCCTCCACTGAAGACTTTTTAAAGCGTGCGGCTCTGTGAGCAGCGGAGCTAATGATACCTGGCTCCCAGCAGCTCTGTGTCTCCTGGTTGGGTTCTCTGACGTCTAATAAGGTGTGACTGCCAATTAAAGCCTCTCCTGTGGCTGACACAGGCCTAACAGCGCTGTCCCATGTGGATGCTCAGAGGTCTAATAAAGGTGAGCTCATAACATGCTTGCGCTTAAAGTGAGCAAATGCACAAACGCTCTCTCCTCTGCCTGACTTTTTTTGTTTTCTCAAAACTTGTTAAAACAAAATACTTTCTGTCTTCTGGAAAATTTCAGTGAAAATGGCCACAAAGCTCAAATGTGATTGGGGATACTCAAAAGGACATACAAACACATATCAAGTTTCTTTAGGAATATGGGCTAAAGACTGCTGTTTCTACATGAGACTACATTTATCTCAATCAAAGGACCTATATCTTAAAAGTGGTTTTGTCTTAAGTGGTATTTTTTTTCCTTTAAATTGTTGGTGGATGTAAAGAGCCCACCCTAGGATCTCATCCTGAATCCCTTTAGGGGCCTGCCACTGTGTCGAGCAATCTATTCTTCATTCATTGATTTGATTGGTGAGAGACGAATTATGTCTTAACTTCTCTGTATCATGAACAGCTTTGTACAGAAAGGTTTTGTTCTACCCCCTGAGCCACAGCCTGCATCAGAAACTTCACAGTGTCTAGTGGGTGCCAAAGTCTGCCCATTTGGGGGCTTATCCACTCATGAAGCACCCTCTGACTGGCACCAAGCGAAGCCTCCAGCCTCCGTTCCCCCCTGCACTGGTGCAGCGATGGGCTGGGGGCAGGGGAAGGGTGGGCTCTGGGAGACTCCAGGCAGGAGAATCCCAGGCTGGCTCTGCCACCCCGATGGCACCCTGTGGTTGAGGCTTGCAGCCACCCACCCAACTACATTCTCCTCGCACAGAGTGGAGATTAGACACAAGAAAAGACTAAGTCCCTAAGTCCTTCCTCTGCATTCAAAATCAGTGCTACTCAGTGCAAGACAAAATATAATTTTTTTTCCGACTGTCATCAGTATAAACCTAACCTGGAATTGTGAAATATAGGGCCTTCTCCTTCACTGCCCTGCTTTGTCACTCCCACGACTTCAATCTCTTTTAGTTTTTCACTCTCCATAACCATTAAATGGCATAAACAATAATTCCTGGATGAGAATTTTTTGGTCTTATCTAGTCCTCAGTTAACTCAAGTACCAATGTCTTCACTGATTTGAACAGACACTGAAACAGGTTTAAAAGAACACTAATTAAGTGCATGGACAAGTAGTTCTCTACTTTGCAGTTCTGTAGACATACAAAACACATGGAAAAACTGTATGAGGGACCTTTAATGAAAATAAGAAAACAAAAAGTGGGGTGGAGAATATAATAAATTATTATAGTACATATTTACCTTTTTTTTTTTTTGAGATTGGGATGGAGAAAAATGGTAGTAGCATCTAAATATTAAATGTGACATAATGTTTATGAAATGGTATTTCTTTTTCCCTGCCATTTTAGTGGTGATATTTTCAGAGCCTTGTTTTTATTTTCTGATACCCAGGGCATTTTACACCATGTAGAAGGGTTACTTACAGGGTTTTACATATGCGCAAATACAATAATGATGCTCTCTCATAGTTCAAGTCCCACTATTTCATGATGGAAAAGCTTGTTTATTCACAGATAAAGGGCCATCCTGCTGTTATAAAAATCCATCAGCTAAATGGTTCAGTAAAATGCCTACTGAAGAAAAAAATCATAATCAAACTGCTCTGAATCCCTTGAGACTCTGGCTCTAAAGAGGTACCAATAAGAATGCCCCATGAAAACGTTACAAAAAGAAGTAGTCTCACAAAAAACAACTGTGTTCTGTGTTAGAGGGAGATTTCATCTTGAAGAGGCAAAAAACCTCCACTATTGCTTTCCTATTAAGGTCTGTCATACTTCCAGAAGGGTCATGGTGCAAGGGCTGAATACAACACAGTGATGATGAGAGTACAGTGCCCGTAGGAACAGGACTGCAAAGTGCCACAGCCCCTCCAGGGCAAGGGGGACTGGAGATGGAGGAAAGTGGGTCTGAAACAGGGCTCGGAGCAAAGCTATGGGCTGCCCTGCTGGAAGCAGTATTATATGGGTGGGTTTTGAATCATTGCTGTGTAGAGAGCCTTACAGACATCCGCGTTGGAGCAACGGGGGACACATGTGGCCTCCACACTTTGTAAGAAAATAAATTTGTTTGCAAAGGAACTCATATTTTTAACACATTAATGACCAATATTCAGGATTAACAAAAGTCTTCCATACCAGAATATAATGTTAAGAAACTCTACTTGTGAAACAAGTATACTTCAGAAAATACCCCTTTGTTCTGTTTCTTTTTTTTGCCACATCTGCTAGAAATAATGACTACAGAATCTCTTTCAACAAAAGGTCATTTATGTCAATGGACAGAACACAGAGGATCAGATCACCTGCGGTAATTGCAAATTAATGCTCTACTGCTAATGCATTAACTACACAATATTGATCTACAATTGAATCATACAGGCTACTGTGAAGTGATTTTTACTTTAATATTTTTAAGCTATTATTGCTTTTCCTGTAATGCATTTTCTCTTTCCACTGGAATTTTCTATAATTGTCTCAATTTTTAATTTCCTACAGCGATGTGACTTTGAAAAATGTATGTCTCTTTCAAAGCCTTGCAAAAATCTAACAAACCATCAATGTGACATGGTAAATCACATGCATGATGCAAAAGATGCAAAAACATCTGATATACGTCTTATTTTGATAAATTGGGGGTTTAATAAAAGCTTACTTAAAAAAAATACTTCAGCCTTACTGGAATCCTGTAGTAATGAACTGTACCTCAGAAAGATGCAGCTAGACATTTCTGGAGCTTTTGTTATGAACGGAGTGCAGGATTATCTCCATAAATAATTAGTTTAAAAAATAATAATTTTTTTAAATTTCATGCTTGTACTGAAAAAGGATTGGTAGACTTGGGTATGTTACAAAAAAAAAAAAACTATAGTGCTGTGGATTCAGCTGAAGAATGATTGAAATGTTCTGGCATTTTTAATTAAAAATCTAAAAACAAGTGGAGTCTTTCTGCAACCGTTTCTGAAGTCAATAAAGTAGAAGAATGCTCTGTTAAATTGCTGTGTAAAATTTTAATCCCAGCTACTACTGACTACAATGATCCAGTTTGTTTTCTGTATCTGCTGCAAAGCTTTCTTACACACAAACTTTTTGCCAGTAATGACACTAAGAAGTTGACCTCCATCTTCTAAAGGAGGGGATAGAACACACTTTGAATACTGAAACTCTCTCCCTAAACCATTCCCTAATATATTTGCTTAATACCACTTGAGGTGGTTATAGCATTTATCAAAATATGGCTTATGACCTTGCATTCCTGTGTATGATGATTTTGTACATGGAAAATAAATCTCTATGTCTTAAAAATAAATGCAATTGGAAAAATTAATGGAGAACTGATTGCAGGTGAAACAGCAGCAGTGGAAAACCTGATCTTGCTTTTAAGGGAGGTGCATTTATTTTTCATAAACCCTTTCTCTAAGACATACGCCACTTTGCAATTAAATTAACTCACACAAAGCCTTTGTATTATCTTAGCCCATGAACACCACCCTCTCACAGCGGAGAAGACACAGGACTTGTGTCTCAGCAAAACGAGGGGAAGCCCAATGGCGACGCAAGTGCTGCTTTCTAGGCGCTCTTGCTGGACTTTGTGAACCGATCAATACAACCTGTGCTGCTTAGTGGTACTAGACCACATTTAACACTGGATGAACTGACATGCTCTACCCTTTTAACATACTGCAAATAAGGAAACATCCACATGCAATTCTGTGTCACAGGGCAGCACCAGCAGTGGCAGAACCTGCTCTCGGCACAGCAAGTGCAGGCTCAGTCCAGCAGTGCCAAAGCCCGGGCTGCTCACTTTCTGCCTCAGGATCAGTCATAAGGTGTCCTCGTGCTTTTGGAAACGTGAAGTAAGATCACAAAATGTGTGGTATTCTGTCAATCCCAATGTCTATTCGGCACCACCTCCAACAGTGTCCAAAGCAGGTACTTAAGATAAGGCTAGGGGACACATATATATTTCTCCCAGTACACCCCAGCTTTCACCTACTTAACTTGAGGACTTGCTACATAGTGAATCTTAATATACTGAATCATTCTGCAGATCACTTTACTTGATCCTATCTCAAAATTCTGTACTTGCTCAGTATTTTAGTACTGAGAAAGCAGAACTGAGCCATCAAAGCTGTTAAAATAAGCAACAGAGATTTTGACTCTTGAAGAAGGAACAACACGGGCATTTGGTATCAAGGGCATGTGAGAGAGAGACTGGGATTCAGGGAAAAATATATTATTCGGCTATTTGTATGACATTGTTAAGACAGAGAAGAACAGCAATGATTCTCATAATCCTAATTAGGTTACAAAGATGACCTATGCAGATGAGGCTGTCTTCTTTTGTCTATCACAATGTATCTTGCCTGAGCAGCAATTAAGTTTCACTCTAGTCCTGGTCAAGTGTATTTCTTGTAAGACTGTCTATAGGGACAACTTGTTTCCCTCTCTCTTCCATCTGCCTTTCCCAAGATGAGGAAAAGACATATAGCCTGTACTCACAGTCTTACAGGAAGTTTCTTAAAGGCTTATTTTTAAATAAGTGTAACTGAACTAGTTTAGACCCTTACCTACACAGCAGCTTTAGAATCCATTTACCTCAAATTAGTTTAAATGACTTCCCTACTTTAGTGAAACAGAAATAAGCCACTAAAACTGAGGATAGGTTTGATCCAGAGAAGTTTAAAATCATTTCTAAAGATTTAAGGTAAACTGGTGAAGGCTAAGGATGAGAAAAGAGGGGTTTTTTTCACCATCTCCAGGAAAAACGTGTTGGAAAGAGAAATCCTTCCATAAAGGGCAGAAGACCAGTATAGATCTGAAAAAGGTAGTCGTAGGAGGCGCTGGACAGAGACTTGAACTCTTGTGGGTTACTCTGAGCAGTATTTATTGTAGAAGATTCGCAGGAACAGCAGCGTTGGGTCACCTCCTCAGAGAGTGACAATCATACAGCAGTATAACTGGTCTTTATATAGGGTTCTAACAGGTATTATGCAACTAAGCAAAATTTATCACTGTCCAGTAGAATTTCCTAAGTATTCACGATATCCTCAGGTTCCTTCCGTCCCAGTGGTTCACAGGTTCTACTTCTTCTTTCTTGGCAAGTACTGAACGAAAGGTCATCGGGTCACAGGGCTAGCTTTGTCTGAAGTTCTACCTGTCTCATTTGTTATCTATAGTTCATCAGTCTAGCACGGAGATCAGCAAACCTAATAATAGCATCTATCAATGTCTCAACTAAAGGTACAAAGCAAGCATAAGGTAACCACGCTCGTGGTTCTGGGTAAGGGCTATACAGGGAACAAGCTGAGACTTTCAGCCTTAGGCCTATATCAGTGTTATAAGCTGTGCTGCTAAATTCCTAATTCCTTATTTTCCTACAACAAGATCCAAGTCATTTCTGGAAGCCACTTCAAGAAAATTTGATTATTACTAAAGGGAAAACAATAATTAATGTTTTGTAAATCCAATATTCTTTCTCTTAAGCATTGACTGGGATGTCTGCACTAAATTATGTTTCAGAATTTCCCATTACCGTTGAGGTAAACCAACACAAAATAAGGGAAATAAACAGCTACACAGTCTATATAAAGGAAAAGTGCATAAATAAAATTTAAAAACTTCATTTTTAGTCATCCAGAAACAGACACAGCAGACATAGAACAGAAAAAATTCCACTGTGTAGTTCAAGTCACGTAACATTGTCACAGACAAAGCCATCAAAACTGCAGCTCTATTACGACAACAAATGAAATGCATGTATAGCACCAAAAACATTCCCTTGCCAACCTTACTGTTTTTTAGAAAAATGCTCTGTGGTTTGTACTGTTACTTAGTATTTATATAGAAGAAGCTCTCGACCCTTGTCTAAGAAAGGTGGATCTTTTGTCTGTTCATGGGTAGAGTTTGAAGCATTCTAATACAAACTAGTTAAAACAATGGGAAATGGTATTAATAAATCCAAAGAACACAGTAAGTTTTTAAAAAAGCAATAGCCTTCTACTTCAGCTCTCAGAGATACTAACTTTGATGCGCATTAAGAACCCCAACAAAACTAAACCATTGAATTGGCCTATTTTTTTTTCTGAAATACAGCAAACAAATGACTAATTTAAGCAGTCACCATAGCTGTGCAGAAAGGATGGACACACTGAATCTAATTTTAATGTCAAAGTGAATTGTGGGAATGAAACCACCCCAACCATCCCACAGAGTGACACGAAGCCAATATCCACAGCTGCTGTTGTCTACAACGGAAACTACAGGTAAAGGGCATGAGTATCTACCAGAAGGTAACAACATACAATGGAATACTATAACATACTCACCACCTGCTCCTTATCAGCCGTTCTGACACACATGCTGCAATGGTGCCCTGACATGAGCAGCAAGGAGGCTATTTTCCAGACAGTTTCTGGTGCCCACAAAAGAAGGTCTCCAAGCCTTCCCTCCATGAGGGACTAACTAACCATACCAGTCTGGCCAGGACCTCAGAAGAACCCCTCAGGCAACGTAAACAGCCTCAATTACTGCATGTGGTGTGACACCTTCCTCCAACACAATAGGCTGCAAAGCCAGCACCATATGCAGGAGGTGCAGCTCTGCACCTCCTGTCCCAATAAACATCCTGAGGGACACAGATGCCTGGATAAACAAGAGTTACTTTAAACTGGCTCCCAGTGGGACCAAAGTGGTCCTCTTTGAAAGCTCTCTCCTCTTGAAAAGGCTCTTTGCAGAAGACAAAAATAAAAAATATGAAAGGAAGATCAGGTAGGTCAGTCTTAACCCTGTGTTAAGCTTGGTTGTATGACAAAGGAGAGATGTTGAAAGTTTAAATCCTATAGATTAGAGATGAAAGGTCATAACATACTCATGGCTAGCCTTTTTCCAGATTGGTATTGTGACACCCAAAGTAATCTTTTGGCAACTTCTCCTCCTCCTTCATCTAAAATGAATATCCCTTAGCAAGAAGCATGAAACTAAAAACATGAAAATTCCTTTCAGTGGTATAAACCCCCCACTATACTAGTGTTTGGAAGGAAGATACATTACGGTTTTAATTACAGTTATTTTAACTTTAATTAACTTTAAAGAAAGAGAGGAAAGGTACCTGTAAAACTGAAGCCCCACTGTGCAGAAACTGGAGCCCACTTTCAGCAGAATCGATGCCTCCAGTTGCTAAGATGGGAAATCCTGGGAGAGCACGGGCTATGGCAGATACTGCGCGGAGGGCGATGGGTCTAATAGCACTTCCTGCAGAAAACCAGAACGTTTTGTAAGCAAGGTCAGAACACGTCCTGATGTAATTTGCACATTTCTCATGGTAGGAAGATCAGGAACTAACACCTAATTCTGAGATACAGAGGCTACCAACACACCAAGCAGGTTTCAAGTGGTATCAATAGTCGTAAAGTATCAGGACTTAGGCTGAAATAAATAAAATTGCAGAAACATTTGGATAAACATTTCAAAACTGGCTTGAACATTTTAGCTGATGCTCAAAACAAAGACTAACCATGTCCGAGACAGAAAGCAATACTTTACCATACGGTACACTGTAAACAAAGAGATGTATGTTTCTACATAAAGAATAAGGGTGATTTTTTGAACACAGATATTGTCCAAGTGGGAGGGAACATCTAATTTACTTATGTCTGACTAAAAATTGTTTAAAAGCACCATTTCACTGCACTTGACATTTCATATATTATTTAATACGTTTCCCCTTTGGATGTTTGTAGATTCAGATAATCCTTTAAGTAAGCACCTTTAAACTATTAACACAATAGTGAGAAGCTCAAAAGAGTATAGTATGTTCATCCGTGGTTGTATCTCCAAGACTGGAGCTTGAATTTTCAAACAGTATATAGAGATTGAGTCAGACAACTCCCAGCTACAATTTAGAGGAATTATTATTAAAATCTCAATACACTCTGTCTGCAATGCATCTGCTTTGGCTACATCCTATTTAAAATATGCATAGAGATGCTGCTCATTAAATGATGGATGGCATAGACAGGTGACACTTTCATTTTTTTTTTAGGTTGGTTGGGAGTTCTCTAGCTAACTCCCACATTCTTAAATTTTTTACTTAATTTAGAGAGCCTTTATCATAACTTTATTTTGTGATTGGGCAAAAATATGGTAGTGCAAGGGAGGGATACATCGCTCCCAGAAGAACTGGCTGGCTGTCAACCTATACAAGGAAGTGCTAATACTTTTTGAACAGCCTCCATTGGTGTTTTAATAACCTTTAAATCTTTGACTATCTGCAAGAGCAAATAACTGAAAGAGAAGAAAGAAATAAAAGCAGTGCAACAAACAAAGCAATAGGAAGAGGAAACTAAAATTAGGAGGTGTGGGAAAAGAGACCATGCAGAAATAGCAGCTGTTGCATTGCCACACCCCTGCTTAGACGTCTGACCACCACCCTCATCTCCTTCAGACAAAATTTATTCTTCAGCCCAGTAAAGATGTCTTGCCATTTTTTCTCTACCCTTTCCAAGACAGAAGTACTGCAGTCTGCTGGCTGGATTTTTAATTTAAGGAAGCCTTTAGGAAAGGATAAGTTGCCTTTTTCAAGCAACCCTGTCTCACAGAGCCCAGCATCTACCTTCCCATCAGTGCTTCCTCCCAGGCAGAGCTTTACTGGTGTCCATGAAGGACCTACTGTCGGCTCAGGATTCTGCTCTCTAGAAAGAGCCTCTGCCCTGCTTGTGCATCAGCGAAAACCTCTGCAGTCTAGCTGGAATGGTCAATGAGAAGAGTGATACCAGACGAGGTCAGGTTGCAAAACCCGTTGTGTTTTGCTTAAAATAGGACAACTGCACTGTCACTTTGCCAAGGTGCTGTGTTTTCAAGGTAATTTTCCATTACGGAAAACAGAAATTTGTTTTGTCTTAACCATTAAAAACACTCTGTCTTCAGCTCACATTGCCCTTTGCAACATACCACTGCCCATCACTGCAGCCCTGACAGACAAACCTGAGTTCACAGGAGACTCTGGCCCATCAGCATTAAACACATTCACACCCAAAAGCTCAGCTAAGCATCTCTATTGACACCTGCACAAAATTATCTTCTTGGGCAATGACAACTTCTGCTGCCTCAGGACAGAAACTTTCTCGTTATATACTCAGTACAACACCTCCTCCTTCTTTAATAGCTGATCTCTGCACCTGAGCAAAAACCAGAAGACTCACCATCTGATCAGACTCTTCCACCTGCCATCAAGACACATGGGATGTTCTTCCACACCCACGTTAGAGATCAGGGCTGCTCACTGGCTTTACACGGATACTTCTTGCTAGTTTAGAGATATGATATTTTCAGCATATAAACTTTAATTTGCAGAAATGGACAGCCTAACCAAAGATGTGTGTTTTGGTGAAAACTAGAGCCTGGTACAGAAAAATGTGAAATCTCACCGAAATTGCTTTAAGGAATCTAAGATCACACCAGAAGAGATCATGGCAGGGAGGTGGTGCTGAGCAGGAACTTTCAACAGGACACTCTTTGCCATCATATGAGCTAGATCAATTGTAATGCCTTTCAAAGGAACAGAATGATCCTGCGAAAGAGTATGACTGCTAGTATCCAAAGAGCAAATATGACAACAGAACTGATGTGCCAGTCTTAGAGAAAGAAAAAAAATACAAAAAAAAACAAAAAAAACCACAAAACAACAACAACAAAAAAAACCCAACCGAAAACGGAACCATGCTGTTTGCTCTCACAGATTTATTTATAAAGCCTTTTGGAGGGCATACATATGAAGATATACACTACACAGCCAAAACCATTGAAAACAATCTCATTGAAAAACACTCGTTCATGAAATTCTTCAAATATTCAGTGTTTGAAATCGAGCCTATAGGTAAGCATCAGACTTGCTATATTGCTTTCAGGCACTGACACAGCTGCTCCAGAATCTCACTGTGATGAGGTAGTTATTTTTCAGAAAGGTGAAGGAGTACAGATGCTGGTAACTCTGAAATCATGTGGCTAGAGGGAAATTTCTTCCCAATATGCATGAGTTAAAAACCGACATCTGCCTTGAGGCATGTAGGTTTATATTCTTTTAACCCCAATGTAACTCTAAGAGTTTGCATTCAATCAGTTTTAAGCCTTATAGGCCCTTGACCTTGTAGCAAAGAGTTCCACAAGAAAATATTTTCAGAATAGAATTGTTCCTTTCTTCAGTCTGATTAAATTAGCCACCTCCTCACTTAAATGACTGTCTCTGCACAATGGTCAGCAGAGAAAAAGGAGCAAATGACAGTTTATTTAAGGTTTCAGCACAATAGGTAATCAGAAAGGCCTTCATTCAGCCCAAAGAAATCAAGCATATGATTTGATGAAGCCTAGCAGAGATAGCAATGAGACTTTGAATTTATTATGGAACACAGGTACTTTTTACTACTAGCTGCACTTGATATTCATAATATGAGTTATTACTTACATTTGGTGATTAGTAAATTAGAGATAAATTGGTACGATCGCAAAAGCATTCCATTCATCTATAATTCACCTAAATGAATTTAAAAACATTTCAGGAGTGCTTCTGATGAGAGTAAATAAATGGCTCTAATGACAATCAGAGGGTTGACTGAGGTGTCACTATTCATCACAGCATTTTTTTCTTTAGTCTACAGAATACGGAACAAGCACATCAGAAGGTGCAGCCATTCTCCTGTGCATTTCTTGATCAACAGTTCAGATGCTTCCCCTTCTGTAATAAAAGCTGCTGATCTGGAATACAATGTAATTTACTTGTAATAGAGATCCTACTGTCTAATGAAATAGCGAAACAACCTTCCAGATTAAAGCCAAAAAAAGAAAGAATACAAATAATAGAGATAGCAAGCTATTAAAAAAAAGGCAAATAAAAACTAAAAAAACAAAGCAAACTAACATTGAATGTGATCTAGAGTGTCTATTTTCTTCCATTTCCATATAAGTACCACAGGAAGGTAATAAATCCCATTACAGAGATTTGTGCAGAAGGAGTTTTTAAAAGGTTGAAATAAAGGAGATTTAATGCCAAATTTTAAAAGAGCTGTAAGCAGTAGTGAGAATTTGCAGAACGTTGTCAGATAAATCCACTGGTATTTAAGAAGCTGAGGTCCAAATCCAGCACACACTTGAAAGACAGTTCACATGCTAAAAATTAAGCACCTACCACATACTTTGACATGTTGGAACCTGTAATTCCACTAGTTATGCACCCATAGCTGGGGAAACTGCTGGTATGGTACTCTCTTGATAGCAGCATTACAGCAGCTACCAGATGTGAGATGTGGCTATCATCTACCTTGCTGTAAAATAAGGATATTTAATAAATAAAGTCCATTTATCCAGACCTCAAGCAGGGGAGTGAGATTTGGAAATGAAAGACAGAGAGAAAAATAGCTGGTGGAGATGACATGCTACTCTATGTTGAAAACTACTCTTTCAAGTCTCTTATTAATTATGGAACAAATACTTGCTATTATATAAAGATCTAAACAATGAAATAAATATACGATGTAAAAGTCCCTGACCTTTTTTCTTGCCTGAAAGAGCTTTGCTTTTCTTTTTATTAAAAAGTTAGAATTTTTTTGAAACTATGAGAGACTGAAGTCAAGGAAATCCAATAGGCAAAACACAATGAAGAAGCAGAGCATGTGTCAATCAAATGCCTCTCCCTGATCAGTGCAGGTAGGCAGAGCTGTCCTTTTCCTCTGAGGACAGCAGACTGATGACAAACTGATGAGAGGTATTACACCTACTTATTTTTTGATTGTTTGTTTTTCCTTTGAAAGCAAAAAGCCCTTTACCAATGCCATAAGACACATGTTTTATTAAGACCTTGTAAGTCCTTAGAGTCCCCAGAGGACTCGATCCTGTAAAGCACCAAAAATGTGCACTAGATTGAGGCTTGAGAGCCAAACTTAATGCCTTCCTTCAAGGAGAAGCCTGGCACTAAGCTTCAAGCAACCCAGTAGCTTTGAAAGTTCCTAGCAGAAACAATTCAGATCTTCTTGATCCACCAATGGGGGAAAAAAAAAAAACCTCAAACAACAAAACAACAGTCTCAGAAGCCTTAAATACTGGGCTGCATACTCACTTGCAATATTTTGCACCAATGTTGTAGTTTAAAGTCTTTAACACATATTTGTAGCAGCTCTAAATGGGTCTTCAGGTAAAGATGATCCAGGTCAATTAAGAAACAGCTAACGGAACTGAGATGAATCAATTCAGACTCATAATACTGACCCTGAATCTTGAAACAGTCTGAATGGTCTTTACCAAACCCTTTATCAACAAAATAAACATTCAAAAGGAAAGCAAACCCTCATACCTCTGGTTAGTAGATGACTTAAAAGCAAATTTTTCTATCTATGGTTACTAGATGGAATAAAAATGAATTTGGGTCATAATTCTCCCCATTCTGTGCATTGTAAAGTGAAATTAATTTTTAATTTGCATCATTTTACACTGCAGTTCTTTACAAAATTAATATGAGATTTAAAACACAGAGCCTAAATATTACAAAGAAAAAATTAGCTGATACATTCTATTCAATTAATAAATTACTGATGAAGTCTGTGATGCTAAAAACCATAAAAGTCCAACATCACCCTTCCTCCCTCTGTAAATACATTCTCTTAAGGCAGCTGACATTGTTACTACCTGGACTGTTAAAATTAATAAAGCTAATGACAAAATAAGCCAATGACAGCAAATACCAGACTTGGGTGAAAAAGCATTACATAAGGGAATTGTTCCTGGAAAGTTCAGTCATTGCAGATGATCAATCCAATGCTGCAGGAAGGAAGGAAATTAAAAAGTTTGGGGATTAGGGGGGGAAAAAAAAAAAAAAGGAAAACAAAAAACAAACAACAAACAAAACCAACCAAACAGAAAACATAATCCTTTGTTAAGACACTTTCTCGATAATGTGTATGCTGGCTAGTACTGATGATCAAAGTACTTTATACATATATATATATATATATATATATGTACGTATATATATAGATATACATATGCATATATATGTATATCTATATATATACGTACATATATATGTATATATATATATATATATATAATCTGCATTTGCAAACAGTCCAGGGAAATAAATGTGTGGGTTATACACAACTCATTTGCACTGCATTCCTTCCGATTGCAATTATTCTAAAAGTTCTTTCGCTCTCCCACCTGTAGGTGGCCACCATAAGCTACACTTATCAAATAACTCATTAGCAAGGTTTTCAGTACTGTCATATGCAGATAATTAGCAATTTATTTAAATAACCAATTTCTGTGGAAATAATTGCCATGAAATGCCCTGAACCTACTTTTTATAAACTATAATAAAAGTGTTAAGACAATCCCTGACATTTGCAAATGCCATTAGTTCACCTTTCCTTTTGATAGTGCTGTGGCATTATGTTTAAACAATTACCCGATAACGCAGCAGTTTAATGAAACAGTGTAGCAGGCACATCCTTCAAAATGGCCAGAGAATGCATTTATATGCAGAAGAAAACCCAATGAACAGACGTGTTTAGAGAGAAAGAATATCCACAGTGGTTATGAGTTGCCCAAATGGGCTGCACAATATTCAGTGCACTAAAAAGTAGAGGAAGTGCCCAAAGAGCAAGTTCAAGATGGACCTTGGCACAGCTATCATGATGCACAGCCCAACACTTGTCACTGGGCTCAGGATTCAGAGAAGACTCTTCACTGTTCCCTCTCTATTTCACAGCTTGGTCAGTCCTTCAGTCCATTACTACTCACATGTTAATAGCCATTTGCCAAAATCACTACTAATAATGTATGATTTACTCAGGCTCTGGCTATTTCCGACCAAAGCTTTTAATTATTCATTTAGCAAATGGAGTATTTGATGGAATATTCATTTTATGGGATGTCTCTACAACAGTTAGACTACATCTTCAAAGGAATAGCTACCTAATGTTACATTTTATCAATAATTTTTAAAGGGTGATGTGCCAATACTACCAAATCAATGGCAAAGGTTCTGCTGACTACAAGGAAGTCAAGACATTACCTCAAGACTTTAGAATACAGTTACTGATTCTGCAGATTCAAAACAATTTCTAACTCACGCTGCCATTGCTGGCTTTTGAAACAGTATCAACTGACTGCATTCTACTCATTTTTGTTAGCATATTGAGACTATTTATGACATTTATGGCTTGATAAATTAACGGTGTGTTAATATTTTCTCTGATGATTATTTCCTCCTTCCTTCTTATTTCAAAGTTTACTTGTCATTTGATTCCATTAGGGACACCTACAAGTTTGAGCCCAACTTGTGACTGGAAAAAAGAAGTAGTAATTTTGCTTCATGTTTCCTTTGAAAAAAAAAAAGAAGTACACAAACAGAAAAAATGGTGGAACTGTCATAAGCACAGAAAAAAATCCATAGCCTTTTTAGGATTTATTTTTTACCATTTTTCAATTGATTCTAATGATTATTTATGCTCTTTCAGCTGAAAGTTCACAAAATCACCAGAGTTCCCATTCAATAAATGTTTAGCAGTCATCAGAGACTTCTCTCAATTAAAAAGGTTAGAATTGGAGAAAGAGAGAGGGGGAAAAAGTAAAGTTTTCTTATCTGTAAATATTGTTCATCCAGAAAGACTTAGGGGAATTTTCACTCATATTGAAGTTCAGTAGGAAAAATCAAGAGGACAGATACAAATCGTTTTGCAATTGCTGCAAGAGCTGGTGAAACATTTTCTAACAAAGCCATTCTCTCGCTGAAAACTACAGCGCCACTAAAAATCAATGCATCTGGTGATCTGCATGAAACTTAGCAAAGCATTTTCTGCTGCAATTTCTCAGATGTTCATTATTTAATTTCATTTATGCTTTCTACTTCGGTTTGACTCGAAGCTGACAATGGTCTCACCCCATGCTCTGTATGCTCTGTGGCTGCCCTGCCCTTGCCTTTCCCCGAGCTTCGCTGCCGCTCCCCAGTGCGACCCAGGGTCGGGGTCCCCGGGTCGGTGCGGGGAGCTGAGCAGAGGGTACTGCTGGTGGAAGTCCCGCACCCATCACCCTGCTCCTCCACCAGAATGGGACAAAACTGGCCTTTTACTGAGAGCCGTACTGCTAACAAAATAAAACAAATAAGGATACAACAGTAATGATAAAAGAATAAAAGTAGTGCTGCTAACTGAGGTATGCTCCTGACATAACACAAAAAAAAAGACATGTGAACCAGACTGGCGTAAGACCCAAAGGACAGCCAATGTCAGAAATACTGCCCACAGTCACCCAACAAGACTGTTGCAGCCATCACAGAGGGACAAATGAGTTCCTGCCAAATTCTGCTGGGCAATCATTCCCCCCGAAACATGTGAGTGCTTCACTTCAGGACACTGGGGCTAGCTGCCCGTTTATTTTGGTGCAGAGACAGATGTGTTCAACTTGAAGTCTAGTGGAAGTCTCGGTGGCTGTTTACCCAGACGCTTACAGATTTGTTCAAAGGCAGCCTCGCCTCTGCCAGCCTCAGAGGCAGCGCTACCTTTGTCTGAGCTGGTTTTAACCTCCTTAACAACAACAACCACCACAGTCAACATGACCCTGGTGCCAGAAAGCAGGAGGTGCATGTGTGTCTATGTGTCTGTACCTGTACTTCAGCGCACGTGTCGTTCTAATCATAAAAAGGCAATTTGGTACATCTAAGGAGACACTGGAAGAGTGCCACCTGGCTGCTGAGTGGGGTACTGAGGTTCTTGCAGCATATTTAAAAATAAAAACATTACTGAAAAATGCAGTACAACAACTTTTCAGGTTATTTACAAAACCTGAAGCGTATCTTGGACTGTTTAACAACCACTTGTGTAAGAAGTCCATTACAGAAAGCGAAGCACATGAAAGTACAGCAAACTAAAAAAACACAGATCTAAATACCTGGAAAGCTCAGATGAAGTATTTTCTTCTTCCTTTACATAACTTAGGATCATTCTTATACTATTTTGAGGTTTATCTATTTTATTTTGTCTATGTCTCTATTTTATCTAGGTCATCCAGTTGCTACTCCCTAGTAATATACAATGCTATGAACGGATATATTTAGATCTATTTACAGATAAATAAAATATATTAAAAATATAAAGGCATGAACACAAAACTTCTGTGAAACAAATAACTCAATTTTAGCAGAAAACACTGTATTTTCCTGTGGACTAGTGTGTGTATCTACACACTTATACCATATTATTATTACATATCCATATTATCTGTGTGAGTATATATATACACGCACAGTCAGTAGATATATTTCCATATTCACATATACATAAAACAGCGGATGACACGTCCCCTGATAAAAACTGTTATTTCAACACTTCAAGTGAAAAGTGTTAAAATAAATGGCTCATCACATACAGTGTGTTAAAATAAATGTTTATTTCAACACTGTGTGTATCATAGCCATTTATTTCAACACTTCCCCTTTCTCAAGACTCACACAACCAAGAGCAGGAGAACTGGTAGCTCTACCTAAGGGTGGCTGAAGCACACAGCCTACTCATCTGCTTGCCATAGGATGAGTAGGAAGTTATTTGACACTTTACTTTCTCCCAGCAATAAATGGAAACTACCTACCTTGACTGTTCATGGGGATCTGCATGTGTCTGTAAGCTGGTGGGCTGTATCATCATTTGGAAAGAAGAAGGGCCATACCAGAGTCTGTTGAGATATTTGGAAAGCAAGCTGCTGCTACCAGGGTGGGGTTGGAAAAAGCAGCAAAGTATGGTGGCTTTTGGCAATTTCACTTAGCAATTTTGGAGTTTGACACAAAGGGATCTCGGCAGACAAAAACTCTAGGAAAAACTAGAGCTGTTAATACTGAAGGCTGGATAGGATGTGATTTTTGCAGGACCAGTTGTAATATGGTGATCAAACGATGAATTAGGAGAGAACAGCTGGGTCCCCACTCTATCGTGCTGAAAATAGTTTCTTGGGAGGATTCTTCAGCTCTCAAGATTTGCCTTTTTATTATAATACAGAAGCTGAAGGATCTTTGGAGCAGAAGCTTTCCAACTTCAGGTGGTCTCTAAAGTAGAAATACAGCCATTGGGAGTTTCATGTTGGTGCATTTAGATTAGTGTCAGCATCTGAACTTGCTCCTACCAGCTGAGCTCGGACATGGATGCTAGCTTAACACTGGCATATAATGTAGTTTCTTTCTCTGCCTTATTTTGGGAAGAAAGCACAAGAAGCTCTGGTAGTTCCCACTGGAGCCAGAGGGCACTACATCTTTATAGATAGTCTCTAAGGGACAGAGGCAGGATGAGGATGAGGGAATTTAAATAATGCACAAAACATGCACAAACTACAAGTCCCTTCGGAGTGATGTTTACTGTTAAGTTGCCTGCAATGTTTTTTTACAGCTTTCCTCCTTTGATAAACTCTCAAAGCATGATTAGAGATTGCCTAGGCTCCAGAAAGACAGTGTGGCCTTAAGAAGATAAACACTTGGCGGCATTTCTCTTCTCTTTTTCTTGTACTTTTTCTTCCCTGAAATTGCAGATCTGTGTGATGGTCTGGACAGAGCACAAATTAAACTAATGAAATGTTAGTGAAGACTTTGCAACCAGCAAACCCTGTCAGAAGACTGTTTTGCACACAGACAATGAAAAATTGAGACCACAATTTCATCAACCCACAAATAAATTCACTGCCTCGAGACAAGGCACTGCACAGTGCTAGCTGCCCATATTCAAACATCTCTCTTCCTGTAAAGTTATCTTCCCCCAGTGTCACCTTTGGCAGATAAAACACTATAATCATTTTTGCAGCAGAATGGTGTACAATGCAATGAAAGTTCTCCAGAAAAAAAAAAAATGTTTTCACCCTTTCACTTTCCTCAGATGTGATTAGTTCCAGAAGGAGGAGGTATCATCACTCCTTTGAAGGCACTGCAGGTTATAAGATTGGTCCTCAGAAATTGGCAACATGTAATAAAAGTGCTTTATTCCTAAACATCCATCAGTTTCAAGAATGGCAGTTGCTCACAGAATGGTAATAATGGAAATATTCGGCTAATAACTACTGTAGACATTAAAGCACTGTATGACAGACGTGCAGTGCTCATTACACAAGAACACTTTCTCATAATTACAGTTTTATAACTAGGTACACAAGTTTCTAAATATTTACTTCCTTTACCCTTTGGTATTTTTGTAATGAAATTTACATGACAATACCTAGCGTTCCAGAAAAGAAAAGGCCCCCTCACTCCAACAGAGAGCTGATACCTTGGCTTTTGCTGAGACCTTGGCTGCACACAGATGACAATTTTAAAGAAAAGCTTTTTTCTTCTGTTCTTTCTTTTTAATAACCTTCACAACTACGGGAATTTTCATGCCATTTCTTTAGCCGAGACTGTAGAGCAAGCTGAAGAGTTAATGCTTTAATGGAAAGAAAAATAATAGCACATCCGTGCTGTGTAAACTATTCGTGGTATAAAGGAAGGACAAATGTTATTTGCAGAGGCCTTTACTAACTCTAGATGTATTATCAAGGCTTGGTAACTAAAACATGGTTATACCAGTCCTGCTTGTGACCAGCCACAAAACCTGATGTTGATTTCAAGATGAAATTATACACCTGTATCATAACTCTGCTTTCTGCATTAAATAAAAAATAACAGCATTAACAGGCCTAAATACTAACTTCTTTGATATATTCAGAGGAACATAAGGGGATGCAAAGAAATTTAGTGCATTGCTCTGTCAGATCATTTTCATTGTTATCCAATGACAGCAGCTCAGAGAGTAAGGGACTTAATTTATGTACTTATTCATCCCCTTGGCTTCCACTGAAAAAAAGTGATAGCAACACAGCTCCTAAACTACATTCACAGGTCTTCAGTGATCAAAGTAAAGGCCAATTAGTGGAAAGCCAGGGGCCCACAACCTATTTGTTGATTTCAAAATACTGATCACTGTTGCTGCTAAACACATACCAGCTGTATCTGGCACTTAGTGCCTTCTATGACAAGATATCCAAATGCTTTACAAAGGTATAGTATTTTTATCTCACAGAAGAGAAAGGGTGCAAGGAGAGGCCTGGAAATCTGTGTGTGAAGAGAGCAATTCCACCGGAGCAGAAGAGGCAGCAGTCAGCCCTCCTGCTCACGAACCCCTTGGCCCTTGGCCCAGGATGTTATATTACCCTTTTTTTTTTTAAACTGTTGATAATTTAAAGGGTACCTTTTCAGAAGTATGCTTTATAAATCAACTCAAGCAGTCTCCTCTTAGAAGTAAATTACAAACTAATGTCCTGGGTATGTTATTCTGAGCATTTTCAGGGATTAATTTTTATGCCCATTCAAACCACAGTCTCAAGAGTGGGAGTTTGGCTGCTCACAGACGCGTACAGGACTGTTGTGGACTGTTGCTGTCACTCATAAAGGAATTACTTTCTCCTTCCTGTTTTTCTCCAATGTAAAATTAAACATATCTGAAATAACTGATTCACTCTGGGGGCAGTATTTTTGGGAAAAAATAGGTTGCTTCCTTGTTGTTCTTGGTCATGCAAAATTATTAGGAATTCTGAAGGCTATTTTAAGCCATCAGAATACATACGAAAGTGAAGAGATCCCATATGCATGAGCTATCACTGACATAGTACTATGAACGGAAAGCTCAAAGAGGAAGACTTACAAAAGCATAAATGTTCCATGTGAAACTCTAACACATCTGTTCAACATTGAAAAGCCAGCATTTAAGTGCAAAGCACTAGAGAGCTGAGACAAGAGCATTTTTGGAATCAAAACAAATGCTGGTAATTTAAGTAAATACTGTGAAGCACACCAAGACTGTACAATGCTGTATATTGCACAATGCATCTGGTAATCAATTTAGTGTATATGCTATATTTACTAGAAGCCCAAATAGGCTTAAGTCCTTTATTCAGAAATTCAAAAAGTAAACTATAAGCATTATAAACATGATGCATTTACTATTAGAAAAAAATGTGGATTTTTCTTTTTACTTAGAGAACACAAATGAAAATTAATCTCCTTAATTATATTCCACAAAGAATACATGTCCGAGCTTCACTTTCGATCAACAGCTTTCACAGACTCACAGTTTTAGGACATGGTGTGTTCTACAGCATAAAAGATAAATGTGATTAAACTTTAAATTATTGTACATTCAATGTTTACTTCTATTTTGAAGGTCTGAAGTTATGAAGGTTTTATGCTGTCATTTGTGATTCTATACACAATACTTTACTGAAGATGTCATCAAACACAGATGTACAATCAACCTTGCATGTACTGTGGTCCTAAATCAAATATCAATCCACAGTCACAGTATTAAAATACAGCAGAAATTACTAATTCAAGTGGACAGTATCACCTATAATGCCAAAATAAATGGAGTAGGATAATAGTTTTCAGACTTGGGTTACAGTGTCAATGCGGAGACTTGAGCAGTGTTAACTCACCAAGCTTGATCTTGCTTGCCAGAGCATGCTTGTCAATATTTAGCTCCCAGAGAGCACCTCACGAGTCTTTACAAAAAGTAGTTTAAATACAAAATACTACAGCAGCTGCTGTGATCCTTTTTCTAACACTGAGATTAAATAGCTGAAATTTGTTTTGAACTTTTTAAACCAGGAAATGTGTGCCATACACCTACTGTAACAAGAACATGAGAAACAGCATTAAGGGATTGCAATGCTGTTATTAGCGCTCATTAAAATACAGAAAAACACCAGATGCTTTACATTAACTGACTGAAATATATTTTAACATCAAACATACAAATATCACTTTCTCCTGTGATATCAGATTAGAAAATGGACTGGACTAAAATCACATACATCTGTGTTTTTAAAAAAGAGAAGACTACACCTGCAGCAGAAAAAAAATGAATCATTTACTTGCCTAATCACCAGAATTTCATTACAAAATGTAGGCACAGGCTATCTTAGGCATTTGACAGAAGCACCTAAATTAGGAATACACTAATCACAAATTTCTGATGTGCTCAGCAGAGCAAGAAAAGAACCCACCTCTGAGGATGCCCGACTTCTTACAGTGACGAAGTAGAAGCTCAACAGTCTCCTAGTGAGGTGCCTGAGGTTCAGCAGGACAACCCTTGGCTGTACTCATTAGCACATTTGCTCACAGCTGGCCCTGAGATCCCCGACAGTGAGCGCCTGTCACTAGCGGTACCTCTGCAAGTCCTTGGCCTCCCTGGGGACACAGGGCTGTCCTGGCAGGAGCGGCAGCTCAGGAAGGCAACACAGGCAGCGTAAGCAGAAGAGAGCAGCACCGCTGCCTGCCTTCTCTGCCCATCTAACCTTCAGCTCAGTGTATCTTACGTGTAAGAAATAGAAATAAATAGCAAAGAACATTGGAGACAGCCCTGGAAGAAGCCCAAATTTGGAAAAGAGATTGTAAGAGTGACAATTTTATTTTTTAAGACCCTTTTACCATCCTGCACTGTCTGACTTTAACAGTAAGCTGAGGATGGTCTCAGAGCTGTAAAATAGCATGCCTGAAAGAGATATAAAGACATCAGAAAGAAATCTGTGTGCCAGCCCCATGGAACAAGGTGGAGCAAGACTTGGGGTCACTTCCCTGCCTCCAGCAGGGTTTACGTCCTCTCTGGACACCTGCCAAGGACTGATCCTTTAATGCATTTTTATGAACAACAAAGATACAAACAATCTCTTCATTATTTCAACAAACCAGATGTACAACATAGCAGCAGCTTTCAAAGTATTTGTTAGGGAAAATAAGTTGCCACCAGATCCTCCTTGGAGGTCTGAATTCTTCAAATCCCACCTTCAATAAGTTCTGAAGAAGATGGACAATTTATAAGAAAAAGTAATTTATTTTTGAAATACCTTTTGCAATACCTTCTCCAGAAGTGCTCCTGATGCACAGAATTTATCAGGGCCTAGAATCAGAAGATTTCTCTGAGTACTCCCTATTAAAATCTAAGGAGCTCTTGAGTGGGCATATATCCAAAAATCAGTGAAAATACTGTCAAAAGCTGATGGATTCAATAGGCAGGCAGCTGATGTGGCATTAACAGTGTAAGCACAGCAATAACTGACAGGGAGTAAGACAAGCTCAGTCCAGCCAAAATAAGGATCAGAGTAATCATACATAATTTTGAAAACTAATAGGTCACTCAAGAGGGCCATGAAACATATATAAACAGCAGACACAACCATACCACACTAAACCGTGCCTTCATCTGCATACCTGCTTGCAGAAAGCCCCACAGCTTTCTCCTCATTCTGAGCTGCCTGTAACAAAGTTCTTCACAGAATCAGCCTTGCCTCAGTGCTGAGCTAGGTGTGGTACCACACATTGTATGGACAGACCTCTTGTCATTAAAAACACCCTCTCTATATATCTGCCACAGCTGTGCAATGGATTTCTCATTCTGAAACAGTGGGACACTGCACTCAACAGTCCTCACTCAGCCCTCACTTAACCCAAATCATGGTGGTTCAATCCCTGACTGTGGGTGTCCTTTGGGATTTGAACAGGACTTTAAAGATGGTTATACAGTGCTTGTTAATAGGAAAGACAATTGCAAGTACCTGGCAACACAGAAATTGCAAATTGTTCATAAAGTGGAAAACCAAATTACTACAGCAGGTTTCCTAAAAGATTTTGTAGGATATATTCGTATATCTTGGGTGTGAGCAGCATATCTGCATAGCTTATCCTATACAATGGTGTGCTTGCCTGAAAAGACACATTAAAATGCAGATCCTTTAGCCAACTACTATATATTAGTTGCATTCTTGTGAAAGGTTAAAAAAACAAACCAAAACAAAACATTCTGATGGTTGTGAAATACTTTTATAAATGCTTCTAGCAATAACTCAAAGATGATGTGATGCCCAGTGAAATACAAACCCAAGATCTACCCAGTTAAACAAATCTGCTATATTTTGTGTTCTGTATTTTATGAGTGAAGTTGGCATTAGGATTTATTCATCATTTAACTAGGATACTAAAAAATACAGCACGTTAGCAGGATTTAGGTGAATAAAGATGTATTCACTGTGATGAGTTCATCACAAATCATAGTTAACCGGTGGTAGAACTTTCAAAGGCTACTTTTACATAGAAGCAGGACAGCAGAAATAAGTGCTCTATGTCCTTTTGGTGCTGCGGGTTGTAAAACAATGTCTGGCTTTAAAGTTGTTCCAAGGATATTTTTTTTTTTCCTAAACCTCCATATCTGCATATCTGATTGTCAAAATATCCTGCAACCAGATCAATCTCAGCAAGCACAGTTTCATGTAACTGTGAAACCTTGTCTTCAAGCCACTTCCTGACCCAGTTCTAAAACACATCAATGCAGTGTTTTATAGGCAGTGAGAACAGTGGGAGCCAAAACATCCTTGCAGAGCTGCTGAAGCCACTGAGGCTACCGAAGCTAGTGACCCAGGTGGAGGAGCTGGCATGTGATACAGAAGTTGGGATGTGTTGTCAGCAGTGGTAGTGTCCCTAGAATAATGGCAAAACACACTAGCCATGTGGCCTAACCTTGAAGCAGAGCTGTCCCACAAGGAGAGGGAAGAACACAAGGAAGCTCTGTGCTAATAAATGTTAAATAAGAAGTCAGGTTTCTCTTTCGTTGTTAGCTCATGTTTTGATGTTGTATCTATTGCATTTTTTTCTTTTTAATAAACGTAAAAATGTGTTTGTTCCTCACATAAGATGAGAACATGTCCTCCACTGAATATAGATGGGCTCTACCACCAGTATATGCTACTTGGAGACTACAGCAAATCAATATGCCAAGTAAGATATGGAAAAAAATGAACATGCTTAAGACACCCCAGGTCAGTACTCAAGGGTTTTAATCTCTGCTGATACAATTGTTAATCAGAATTGTTTACCAGCTCCGTCAGATTCTTGATTTTTTTGGGGGAATTACAATTAGAACTTCTGTTCTGTGAGTGACAGGTACAGTTCATAATTTCCAGAGAAGATGGTTATCTCATTGATCACTATCAAGTACTACCTGTATCACAAACCCTGCTGTTGATTCGGGTACACAATAACAAGTCAGCAGAAAAGATAATTATGGGCCCTTCACAATGGACAGCAGGAAGTTTGTAACACTGGCAAGTATTCACACGAATTTGGACCCTATTTCCTTTGTGAGGTCTTTCCTCCGCCTGCTGTATTAAAGCTCCCTAAACTTCCATAACCTGTATTCGAGTTTGAATCCAACACGCATGTAACACTGCAATAAACCTTTGCAGACCTCCAGGCCAACTTGAACCCTACCACCTGAAATTATCTTCAGGCTCCAGCCCACCACCACACACTTAAGCTACTTAGAAGTCAGAGCGAGGCCTCTGCTCAGCCATGGAGCAGCCGCCAGGACATGGCAGGGTGGGCAGCTCCCGCCACGAGCAGTCGCCTTTCAGCTCTGTGGAAGACTGGAGTCACACTGCATGTCACTACAGTCTATACTCCTCGTTCAAGCTGCATTTAGGAGTCAAAAGACATTTTGACTTCCTTGTGATTATCCAGGGAGAAAGCTGTGCAAGATCAGATTCAGAGAGCTGCCGAGACTTAATGGAAAACAAGCCAAGCAGTAGACTTCACCTGGGCTTTTCTCAATTTTTATTATTTTAACTAATGTCTATTTGAAATTCTTGATAGTATTTTAATTTCTGTATTAGAATAAACTGAAAAGTACTTGTATTCCAAGTGTTTTTCAAATAAATAATTCATAAGATACTTAAAGTGGTTATATTTAAATGACCTCCAAAATGAATTATAGTAAGTCTTTTATGATAGAAATACATCAGTTTTCAACAGGATAACCTCCAAATGATGACACAAAAATATTCTGAGAGATTTTTTTATGAGCTTTTGCCTAAAAGTGGAAGAGGTGATCGTAAGAGAGATACCTTCTCCCCTAGAGCTGAACGACATGTAAAGACATTCAACTAATGCTGACAAAGACAACACAAATGGATTCAGTCTTGCTGATATTACTGGAAGGAAAAAAATTCTGTTCCTGACTGACTTACACCTCCTCATCAGGTCATAGTTTGCATGTGGTACCTTCACCTCTACCCATTACTGTAACTGAGTTTAAATACAAGCTCCCGCTATACCAGCCTGCATTAAAATGCTTTGACTTCTCTTTTACTTTCCCTATTCATTTCCATTCTTTGTTTATCAGACTATGTCTCTAAGTTGCTAACTAAAAGAGCACTCTTCACTTGATCATGTTAATCGATGCCATTATGTGAATCGACTTCCCATTTTATCTGCCTGCATGCAGATTAAAACCACACGATCTTTCACCCATGCTTGGGCAAGCTAGGCCACAGTCATTCTCATTTTTACCATATTATATCTGAGTAGAATTTACGATTTTGTCTGAGTCACGTTCTGACATTCCCCTTTGGTAGCCATAAGTAAGACTTGATAGCGTAACGCTTATCTGTTTATTAAAAAAACCCACTCATCTGGGAAATGAATTATTTCAGCTGGACATACTCTACATGAGCTATGAAGTAAACAGTAAATCCAGAGTGTCCAACAACAGTAGTTTAGAGATTAATCTAGTTACAGGCTATTAAAACATTTTAAACATAATCAAAGCCGATTGCATTTCTAAAATCCTGTACAGACCAGCAACAGTTAATGATGATTTGATAGTTTTCTAGGAGTTTGGAACAAATACTTGGCTTTTAGTCTGAGAGCAATGCTGGACATTTCTGTCTAATGCTTGGGGGATTCAGCCAACTAACAGATACATTTGGTGAAGAATCTCATTCTAGTCATGCCCTCCCTTCCTAATTTCCCTTTTCACTGTTTTGTCGTCTTTGCCTGTTCCTCAGGGAACCGAATGATTGATAGCCTAATCCAATGACTGTATTACAGCTGCCTCAACTTGGACTCTTTTCCTTATCATTAGCAGTTAGCCTATGGTTAAATTCACAGCTCACTGCTTGGTACAGCCCCTGAGATTTAAGGGTCTGGCCTTTAGAAAATATTTAACATAAAATTGAAATCTTGACATACTGAGAATTCAGTTCTCTGTGAGGCTTCTTTAATTAATCCAATGTACTGTACCATTGTTCTATATGAGGCTGTGACATGGTGAACTGTTACTGAGGCTCACAGAGATGTGTAATTCTAAATTAAACACTCACTTACATGTACCTACACTGCATTTGTTTCCCAAGTACATGTGCATGAACGTGAAAATTTGAATTCAATCTGTAACAATAATAAAACACAAACCAATTACACTTCAAGAGTAAAGACTTTTCATTCATTTCAAGCCTGGAATGAGATTTTTTCAAAGTAAGAGGAGGAGAAAACACAGCTTTGTTCAAATGTCGTGTGTAAAGACTCACGCTTCATTCTTTTTCCAGGACTTGTTTAATCTTCTGGTGAATGAAACCAATTATGATCATTTTTAATCAACTACAAACGGCACCTGTGCTAAAAGTGTAAAGTGTTTTCTTTGTGAGAAAGAAATTGGCTGAAAAGTATTTAAAGGGAAAAAATATGCTTAGTTCTCTGACCTTATCTGGAGAATAATACTTATTTTTAAACAGCTACGGGAAGGATGTAGACCTTGATCTAAGCTGTAAACCTTTGCCCTACTTCCAGTCAGTCGATGAGCTGCAAGCTTCTATGAAAATGGCAGCTGAGTCCCAGATGAAAAATTATGCATCTCATAAACTGCTATTCTGCTGAAATGTCAAGCTATGGCAGGGCTGTACCTCAAACTCAGCACTTGGCATTTTCCTTCTGTCTGCTTTGTTGCCACGAAGCAAACATGAACAGTGAGGATTTGTGTAGGGCAGGTAGCCGGCGAGCTCCCTGTCAAAAATCTATTATTAGGGCTCTGATCTCTCCTGCACAGACCAGTGACGGCAGAACACTGAGAGAAATCAGCCTGCCGCAAGGACACCACGGAAAACAGAGGACTCTTTGTGAATCCTGACATAATCTATGCAAATAAGGGCTTTTAATGGCTGAGCTACATTTAACAGAAATAATAAAACAGAATTAAAACGTACTACAGCATATATGCTTTTTACTCATATCCACATTGTTTTATAAATATATGTCAATGTAAATACTCTTTAACTCTTGGTAAATGTTTATACTAAACAGAAGTGCCTATGCATACATACGTTTTGTTTCCACTGATGGGCAGCTTTTCATTCATTTCTATTGACCAAAATCCACACTCCACAGTCACTGTGAGAACTGTGAGTAGGAAAGTGAATGCTCTTGAGTTTTTTTCACTTTTCTTTTAATGATATGTCATAAAAATGGAATTAAATTATTATTATAACTTCAACTTTTCCTCTTTCAATATAATTCATGCATTTCAGATTAGAATATATGTCCCTATTAATAATCTCAATTATTCATATAATATAAACAATTTAATTTAATGAAATAACACCTGCAAAGTATTCTCTTAAAAGTCAGAACTGCTGTCTGACAGTGTTTTTTTCTTAAAAAGAGAGATCCACTAACTTATTTCAAAAGTAACTAAAATTATCTGCCTCTGCTGGTTTCCAACAATCACACATTCCCACATTTAATGACTGAATCTGCTATCCAGGCATATTCCTTCTGACATCCCTTGTGGTCAGCTATGAAGTTATAACACACAACTTTCTGAATCTCTCTTCATCTGGAAAACATACAAACAAATGTACTCAAACATGCCACGCAATATAATCCTGCAAATAATACCAAAATACTACGGAATGTAATAGTTGGACAAAGCAATAAGAGCGCATAGACATAAGATATTTGAACTACCACTGTAAAATATTGCAATATTTTTGCAACAAAGCACTAAAGGATACATAGTGAGTTCACTGTTGAGAGATTTGCTTTTAACCTAAGTTTTTCACTAAGCCCAGTCTTTGGTTTTATAAATTTATTCCCCAAGGATCTGGCTTCCAGACAAAAACAAAGAAACAAACAGATGACAAAGAACAAAAAAACATGGAAATTCAAACAGAAGCACTGCTCTCTTTTTCCTGCAATAGCTATCCTATTGTGCAGCAATGTGATGTGTTTTATAAAACACATCTGGAATACAGAAGCACAGTATGAAAGCTCATGAAAAACTTTTTTTTTTCCTCTTTGCTTTTTGTTGTTGTTTGTTTGGTTTTTTTTTTAATTTTAAAATATATTTAAAGGAAATTATTTAGGGAAGCATGTAGCAGCCAACAGTGTATCAACATTTATCTGGGAAACCTGGCTTCTTATTCTCGTGCCTTTAAAATATGTATGTTCAAAATAATTTATACTTATACAGACTAAACCATCTCTTTCACAGCCAGAGGTCATTATTCTTTGTAAGGATAAAAATCCAGCATCAGCTTCTCTTTAAGAAACAAACAATCTGCACTGCATGTGTACAGAAAGAACTTGGGGTAAAATCTCATGTATTCTGTGTTCTCAAACCTGAAATATCACTGGATCAATTCTAAAAGCTCCTTAATGGAAATCAAACTATGTCTCTAATCCTGAAAACACAGATAATAGTTGTACAGCTTGGGAAGCCATATCTTTAGTATTTTTCTTTCATCGTAAGAGCTTATTTTCTTAAACATATTTTGGAGGCTTCATTAGGGCGTTTCCACTTTTTGAGTAACAGCCAGCTCTGGGAAACTTATAAAAAATGGATGAAGACTGGGATCATCTAAGCTCAATGTTCTCTGACATAACGGGGCCACAGAAATCCACAGGGCTAGCTACCACAGCCCTTGGGCTCCGCTGATGCTCCATGATGTCCATTAGAAATGAATTTTCATAGAAACACAACAATTTGTCAAAATTAAAGTCAAATTTTTCCTGCAAATAGTTTTGGCACCACGATAGAGGTAGAAGGCGAAGAAAAACCAGACAGATTGTACAGTGCTCAACAGCTGGAGGGTAAACTTGGAATCCAGGGGACCCAGCTGGGACCTGAGCTCATGGCTCTCCCAAGTCAGGCTTATGTGCAGGGCAGCAGGCTGTGCTCGTGTCAGTGTGTATCCTGTGAGAACTGTTTCACTTTGTATAAATAATTCAATATTTGCAGGGAAGTGGAGAAGAGAGAGAGACAAATCCTACAGTCTAGTGGTCAAACATCTACCTGGGATCCTCCAGTGTCAAAACCATGCAAGAAATAGAAAGGTATGAAGAAGGAAACAATGCCTGTTAGAGCTGAGCAATTTTCAGCTGATCAAAACAGATCAAAACAGGAAGGTCATTGCCCAAGCACTGACTGGGAAGAAAACATTGACTATGACAACTCAAAGCTAAATGGGAGTTTGAAAGGAATCTCATTAAGTACATCCTTCTTCGAAACATTTAAAATAAAAATAAATAAAAAAACCGAAACACATAAGTCTGTTCTCAAAACATCTCAGGATCTGGCCACGATGTTAATAATTTTTTTTATCATTATTTTTTGTATTTTAGATAAACCACAAGTAACTACTTGTCATTTGGCAATTTAAAATGCATTGAAAAGAAATTCCCTTTTCAATGTCTCTCTTTTCTGGAAAAACAAATGACAACCCTCCTGCATAGAGCTGCTTCCACATGAGGCAGATGAGAAGAGGAGGAAAGAGGAGGTGTAGACCACGTCATATATGGAAAACCTTTCTGCAGCACACGGCCATGTAGGAACACATTTTTGAACAGTGAAGGACAGGGAAGAGTGCAAGTCAAAACGTCAGGCTGCTGCTAGGCCAGGGCATTAACATACTTTCATCATTTGCTCTTTGACAGAAATCTTTATCAAACTCAGCGGAGTGAGTTTACACTCACCTGGAGAAGGCAATTCACATGGCATTAAGAAACGTGTGGACATAGCGAATTGATAAAACTCTGAAGAACAGCTATCTTTTAAGAGAACAACTTCCTTGAAACATGATCAGTCCCTGACACTGGCCCCAGAGCTGCCCAGCTGGGCTGCCAGCCCCCAGCACAGCAGGCTGCCCCAACTGCCACAGCTGCCATCAGGCACCTGCTTGTCCTCAGCCCCACCATAGGAGCCTGCAGCAAAGCCCTTCAGCAAGCAGAGATGGAGCTTGCCCCTGGCCTCATTTCAGGGTGCGCAGTGCTGACCTTCGCATTTTGAGCTGCAGCTGCTTACCTCCAGCTTTCTGCTGCCCTACCTCCCTCACACGCTGTGCCTCTGCACCAAAGCGTGGGGCTCTTTCAGCTCTCTGGGGAGGGAATGGAAACACGGGAGCACAGGACAGGACATGGCTTTCTATGTGACATCAAGGGAGGAATGTGCCCATTCTGCTGGTGGTGGATCCCAAGCACAGCAGGTTCTGCTTTCACTCTCTGAAGCAAAAAAACCCTTTCAGACAGAGCAACCCCTGTACTAGCAGGCAATGCTACTGGAGGTCGAAAGTTACCTACACAGTTTGGCAATGCCAGGTATCTAGGCTTGTGCACCGGAGTACATTGACAAACCAGCTGTGCTTTGCTAAAACACATGGAAAATGGACCAGACTTATTGCTTCTATAAAAGCACTGACTTTCTTTTAAAAAAAATAATTATCTCTTGAGAGGAATTATTTGAAAAAACAACAAAAACTTACTGACTCTATCAGTTAATAAAATAGAACAAGAAGTTTAAGCAAATAAAAATAGGAAACCAACAGTTTACACTGTGAAGAGACTTTCATGCCAGGACCACAGAGCACTTCCCAGCAAGCCTGTAGGCATGTTAGTGGTGTCACTGCCATTTCACAGACAGGAGAAATAAAGCACGGAAAGGTCAAGTGCCTGGCTGCAGGCCACAGGGCTGAGCCCCGGCACAGCCAGGAACAGACCTCAGCAGAACGGCCACCTTGCCCCTTGCTCTGACAAGATGACAGGCTCTTCCATTTGTTGTCTTCTTGTACACATGCTAGCTCCCTTGATTTAAAACTGCTTTCCTGCTTCTGTAAATTTGTATACTGCTATACCCTGATCACTGAGCAGAAAGTATTGCAATGCGTTGCAGAGCCTATTGACTTTATTGGCTCTGTGGCTTTCTTTTGCACAACGAGTTGTGGGATTGGGACCTAGCGATGTCAATTATCAGCAAGAAACCTTTATGTATTTGTCTGCAACAATATGCTTCTTCAAAACATAACAAATTGACAGCACTTCCGGTGGTTTTCATATTTTTTAAATAACCAGATTTGTGTCATAGGTAATGGTGGACCTTAAAATGACATTTTCCCTCTCCTCTGATACATGTTACACTTCAGGGGAAAAAACACATTCTTATACTTACGCACATACATATATATAAAAATAAAAGGAACAAAGAACTTTTCCTCAGATCCCATTTATAACAGGATTCCACACTGCAGAAATGCTGATATGTCCCCCCTTATAGCTGAGCATCCAGGTGCCACGGTAATTTGTGCTATATACATGTTTAAAATTTGTGACATAAGAGACACACTTTTCATAATGCAGTCATTTTATAGATTTTATTAGACAGACTTATGGTAGAAAGGAATATTCAGAAATTGCAACTTAAATGAGAAAATGGGAATGGTGTTACTTATATAAAATACTACTGCAATAGTTCTTTTATTAATTTTTAATGCACAGCACCCACTGTGACCTCCTTTATTCTTTTCCTGTCAACATGGCAGGCTGGAGAAATTGAAATGGGCTGTAGATGTTCTCTTCTTGTTCCCGTCTTCCTCCCACTTTGCATAATATTAAAATATAACATCATATTGGACTGTCACCGTGAAATAATCATTATGCAATAGGCATAATGATTTCTTCTGATTGTTATCTCTCCTTGCTTTTCAGCACTCTCTAAAAAATTCCAAATTCCTTGTAGTTATCTAAGGCAACAAGGCAATTTTCCACTGAATACACTCGTCTGAATTAAAGTTTGTTTAAAAGGTATCTTTTGCTACATTTCTTCTGGTTCTGTAAGGATAACACAAGTCACATAAAATAAGGCATTTTTTGCCTGTCTGGTCTCCTCTGATTAGGTTTTTGGGGTGAGGTGGGAGGTGGTTCTGATAAAATAGTGCTTGACTCAAGCAGGAGGATACTATTACCTCTGTTATGTATATTTACTGCTACCTCTATCACCAAGGAGACTAATCTCCATACCAGTAAAGCCAAGGAGCTCACAGTATTGTCTTTGCAAGGCCAAGTTCATGTTGTCACAGCAACAGAGTGCACAGGGTCAATAGATTAATACATTAGTGTGCACAGGCACTGAACTGAAGTGTAAAAGTTTTGCTGCTGGTTTTAAAATTAAACTGTGAAGCAGGACTTGGAATTATGGCCTACACAAGATGTTATTGTATATCTCAAGGAATAAGCTACAAAAATACACATATATTTGCCTAATACAGTCTATCATTTTTATCACAGTGAGAAGAGGAGGAAATAACCTCCTGGGAAGAGGTGCACTCTGCGGGAAGGAGAGAGGAAGGCTGGAGTTTGGGCTATGAAACATACACTGCATTTGGATTGTTGATATTTCCCCCTGCAATGCCCTTTCATTAGCCTCTGTCTAACGTGGGGCCTGACAATTGTGACAGAATGAAAAATTTGAGGAAAAGCAAGGGTCATGAGAGAAGAGATTTCCTTCCCTCTCCAGTGACCCTATCACAGTATTCTGATGCAGTGCTTTACCATTAAGGAAAGGGCAACCCAAGAGCCTTCACACTTAATCTGTTCCATCTGTCATGACTATTAGAAACATTGAACAACAGTGAGCTTTAAGGACTCAGTGCGGCTGCAGACATGATATTCTAGCCCACTACAAGGACCTCCTGATGTTTTGAAAGCCTCCAAGGAAGTACCATGCATCAAAAAGGGCAACACCTACCTGACACGCCACCATATGTGGTCCTCAGTCCTGCACCAACTGCTGGCCAAGGTGTGCTGTCTGCTTTCAGTCCCATCAGTCCTGACACGGTGTTGGTGGCTGTAACACCATCTGCGCCACCTGTGAAACAAAAGGTCAGTCACTTTTTGTTAAATCATGAGTATAAGAACAACAGAGGAAAAAAATACAACAGAAAAACTGTGAAACTGTGAAATAACTAGAAATTCAAATAAACAGCTAAAGACAGAAAGCAAGAAACTGTAAGGGGATGCACAGAAAGGTCCTTAGGACCAGTCTGGAGCTGATAAATTTAACACCAGCTTCAAGGCAGGCTGCATCAGTTGAAAGAGCTGTGAGGGCTGGGAAACACGGGCTGACAGGCAGATCTCTGTCCTTCAGCTGCATGGGACAGAACCTGCTACAGTGGTTGTTCAACACCTGGAGGTACCCCACCACTGAGGTCACCCCCTCCAAGCTGATGACACCAACTCTGCTTCGATGCAGCCAGCCCATATTCTCATTTCTCATTGCGAGAAGCAAGACGAAATGAACAATGTGACAGAGAAATGATCACCACAGTTCTAAGTGATGGATTAATACACCTACTTGCAAACTAATTTCCTGCCATGTTGCACTTTTAGGTCTGAGAAAAAAAAGAAATAGATATATACCTTTAGATGGTGTATTTCCATTTTCTCAGGACACACACACACCATTTCACTACTAAACATAGGAAGAGGGGAATTTATAGTGGTACAGTAAACATATAACTATGACAGAAATAGGAGCATGCAGACAATCACATGCACCTACATGTATAATTAATTGTTAACGGCCTAATATGGTTCTCTTCATATACTGCTGTATTCTAGAAGCACAGGTAAAATTAGGAAGCCTTTGATCACTGTAGTTATTCTAAACACATCAAATAAACTATTTTCACATTAGTTTCTGCTGTTAATTGTTATTATTCCAGTAACTCCCCTATCTTACTCCATCCATCAAATTAGTAAATGTGCACAGCTTGTGCACTGGAGTCAGTTACCTTCCTGGGCAGCCATCGCAATATTCACAATATCAGTGACATTTGGGGTCAGCTTGGCAAAGAAAGGAATCTGAACAGCTTGTCTAACCCAACGACAGATGTTCCGTACCAGCTCTGGATCCTGTTCAAATAGGTCAGATAAATATAGAACATAATTAAAAGTAATAGGAACAAAAGGTATATCAAGGAAATAGAAAATTTTGCTACAAGCCGCTATCCTGTGATTTTTTGAAATTACACATCAGAACTGAACCTCATCTCATTAGTTAACTTATTTCAGACACCCTGAGTAACTGCAAGTCTATTACAGAAAGGTTAGTTCAAAAAAAAAAAAAAGGAAAATTTGCCTTTTTTTTTTTTTTTCAAAAGACAAAGATATTACAGAATGTTCTTTTCCCAGAAAGGGGAAAATATCATTTTGTATGATGGAGACTTACTTTACCCATTTATTTTAAAAATTACCCATTTAGCCATTTATTTTAATGACTTGCTCAATGTAAAATATACTGAAAATAGGCAGTATCCCATAAAATAATGTGAACCTGAAGCATTGGCTAATCATGCCTTGATCAGAAGAACAAGGATGAGTTGAGCTTGCAGGGCTATCAGAATGCAATTCAGCATTGCTGAACTCTCCTCTGACTTCAGAGAATAGCTTGGGACGGCTGCGGCGTAAATGAAAGATCAAAATCTTCTCTGTTAAAGCCAGAAATTGAAATCTTCAAGTGTTGGCTTTTCATGATTTTCAGGCATTTACTTCCCTTATGGAATACATCTCATGTAGACAGTAATCAACTATCCTTTCCACTGAAAACAGCTCAGTGGAACTAACATTCTGCATCTGGCACATATAATGGTTATTGTTCAGTATAACTCTTAGGATATGGCTTGTTGGTGGTGGTGGTTGGTTTTTTGTTGTTTTTTTGTGGGGCGGATGTAGAGTTTTTTTGTTTGTTTTTCTGTTGATAATGCTCTTCAATAAATACCTTAAAATTTGCAATACTGATTCATGCAGAATATGGTGCATGATCTGGTTAAAAATTGAATGGTGCTATTACAAGATTTAGTGCAAGTAAAACCTGTGGGTAGGCTAATTGGTACTACAGCAATTATTTACATTTACTAAATCTTTATCACTCTCTCAGATAATTAACCCTGACATATATTAATCATTTTCTCCCATTTGGATATTGTAAAAATTCAGAGAGCTGCATTGCTATGTAGTAACTGAAAATGGGATAAGCCTAAGTGAAGTTTAGTTTAAAACAATCCAGTGGACACCAAGGTTTTCAGTTTAGTGAACACACAGGAAATAACTCCTTGTTGTTCTTTTCTTCTTACACCAGTGGTTAAATACAAACAATAAAACCCACAGGCTGCATTCCTAGAAAGTACACAGTGCTTGACATGAATAGTAAAACCCTGAGACGTAGCTGTGCCATTCCAATAAAAATGGTGATCTCCCCGCCCATGCAGCTGCCATGAAATATGTATGAATGCTGCACTGGCAGTATGAAAGTAGTTGCATCTTTGACTTTCATTTCTGTTTTGAATTTCCTTGAGGCCCAACGCAAAAATGAGACACCCTCTAGAAGACATGAATTGTATATACTTTATGTTAATTCTTCTCCTTAGAAACCCTTGTAATAATACTCAGGATGTCGGCACCACAGAACTTGTTATGCTGCCTTCATCATGCTGCCATAAAAATTCTTTCTCCAACACACACTAACACTTTAATACAATTATTTTAATCCACATTGAATAATTTATTGGGAGCTCTCTTTCATTCACGTAAACCCAATTTTCATCCTACCTAAGACACTTTAACTAGTTCATCTTTCTTAAAAAAATAATAATTTGACCTTTCTTTTTTTCCCAAAAGTAAATAAAGACCTTCATTTTCCATCAGTTCTGCTTCTCCCACACCAAGATTAATGCAACAAATGCAATGGAAAGGTCTTCAGTTTTTCAAGCTAGTAAACAGTTTAAATATCTGATTGCACAGCACATGCTTAGACCAAGTCTTTTGAAAGGCTCACTTGTATCAGTCTTGGAAACCTGCCCATTTTTGGTACCCCCTGGTGCAGCGGCCAGCATCAGCACCCACCTCAGCTCAGCCACCCTCCCCTCACTGCAGTGACACCACAAGTGTCCAGCGGCCACAGCCGCCACATGCCTGAGCATCCCTGCTGCCAGAGGGATCTCTGGGCCAAGGAGCATGAGAATTCCAGAGCTTTTATGTTCTACAGACAACTAATGTATTCCAAAAGGGGATTAATATCCCCACTTGGTTTTATCTGTATCATTGCATTTTATGCTTTAGATCATTAAGAAAAAGTTATTAATTCATTTATCAAATTCATCATTTCCTACTACATTTGCACTGAGGACTAGGAAAAATGCATTGTAAATCATCGGATGATTGAAAACAAGATATTTGTGACAATGGACAGATAACTTCCATATGAAATTAATGAACTACATTTACATAATTCAGTGGAAGTTCCCTCTCCATGGAATTTTGCCTTTGGACTGAGAACAATTTGCAAAGGTCACACAGGAACACAACTCTTGAGAAAGGTTTAAGTGATTAGAAACAAAGAATTCACCTCTAAGTGCAATCATTGACTAAAGACATTCTCCCAATTAAAAAGTGATTAAGTTCAAAACTTAAAATTTCTGAGAATGTTCGTTTATCATATTCAGCAAAGTTTTAAACTCAGGTGTGAATTTAACAAGGTGAGCAGCCTGGTATCAAAAACTAGTTTTAAAGAGGCTACGTACAGGCTCAATTTTGCTTAATTCATTTTGCCAATTCAGGGTCTCTCATCTGCCTGGATTTCTGAAAAATTGACCCCAATTTACAAATCACATTTACTGATTCTTAGCAGAGATTGGATTCACAAAACATTCGAAGTATGAGTACATACCTTCTAAGAGAATGAATCTTGAGGCCCATAAATAACAACACAAAAAATACCTGTCACTGCTAATACATCATAAGTACCTTTTTTTTTACCCCAGTCCAACTATATGAAAGTGTCTACAGCTTCTATTGTTGTTAAAGTGGTTAATGAAGTCCGCATAGTTAAGAAATATTTTCTAAATGGCTTAATATGTAAAATGCTATTAGCTATAAAAACAGCTGGGCATTTACATTTGCAAAATCAACAACATGAACTAACTAAAATATTCCTCTGCTTAATGTAGTACAGGATTTTAATGCTTTTGGTTCAAAGTCTACCACATTGCTATAAATTATCTTCTTCTATTACACATAACTAGGTTTGTTGGTTGTCTCATTACATACAGTGTGATTGTTACCAAATATATAGCATAATTGTGCTCTGTGTGTCAATCCAGAAGAATGAACAAATGCTTCAATGGACTGTAACATTCATTGCACACTTCATTTATCTGCTGTATTTTTTTTTTTTTTTAAACAAACACCATCTAAATAGCTTGATGAAAATATCATCAGCTAAAACATAATATTGATTCATGCACTTGCACCTACAGGAATCTGTCGGTAATTTAATACCATATAAAGTCTCTTTTGGTATGAGATGTATATCAGTGTGTCTTCTGTCTTCCTGTTCTTAATCAAATATCGCTTGTTTATTCCAAAGGCACAGGAGATTTGAATGTTCCAGGGGTTGTCTTTTTACTTCCCTAAGCAGCAGTACAGAATCATTTTTCCTGAATATTCATTACAGCCTTGGGCTAGATGGAGCTTTTAATCCTAACTACTCATTGCCAATGGGTAGATATACTAGAGGAAAAACAACTATTCACCTTTTTTTCTGAATGATCACATGATAAGCTTAACTACAGCCATAACTATAAGAATAAGTCCTCAGAAATTAAAGCAGCAAGTTGTCTACTGATTGCATTTGGCATTGGTAATGAGATGAATTCCACATCCTATCACCCCCAAGGCAGATACATCCTTAAAAAAGGAGTGTGAAAATGCTGTGCATCGAGTAGGTCACCTCTCCTTGTGTTTCATGCAAAGAAACAAAACCATGAAGAGATTATCACAGAAATGTCTGGATGTTGTTTTTTAGACATTTTGATTTTGACCTATTTTCAGTGTTCTTGCAGGGTCCTCATTTTTACACTATCCTGTTACCGCACTTTGGATCCAGAACACCTCTCTGAGGTAGCGAAGTACTATTATAGTTGTTTAATAAATGGAGAAAGGAGAGTCAAATACACTGAGGTGCATCTCCTCAAACTCACCTTGTTTTGGTGCCCAGTTTTTACTAAGTCATTTACATAAGAATTTGAAAAGGTTTGTCTGGCAGATAACAGCACTCAATTCTACAGAATACCTTAAATCATGAGACACTTTCCACATGAACAAAAGAAATATTTTAAATACTTCAATTTAATCAGTTTTTCAGCATATTTGAATAATGCAAAAGACAGACATACAACTATGTTAGGATAATGAACATGCTTTTCTTAACTATGCAAACACTCCTTAGGAAGAACACGTGTAAGTGTATGTACGTATGTATGTGTGCATACATAAAGAAAACAAATATCAGTCTGAAAGATGTCACAAAAATAAACCCGCTACAGAATTTCCCCCAAGAGCTTCAGAAGGAAGGTTACGACTCAGTAGAGCACATTAACTGATCTTGTCTAATTAGTGCTACAGAAAATGGACCATACCATGCAATCACCAATCCATCACTAATTATTATAATGGTGGCAGCTCTGTCTCCCTAAGAACAGGGTAAGGTCCTTTGCAGTTGTGGAAATTATAAAAACATAACCCATCTCAGATAGAATCCTGATCTGACATATCTATGAAGGTTTTCTTCCATAGGACTACTGGAGATAACATTACAGGTCATGCTGATGATTTGTGCAAGTCAATTATCCTGACGGTAATGATGGGAAGTCCTACATGGCACAGAGAATGTTGCAAGATTGATTAAGACCTTGTATGTAAAGTCCTTAAATCTCATCTATCACTGACTACAATGACCTAAACAACAAAGTTTCAAAAATTAAAACCCTTTCTTTAATATAAGTCCAATCTTCTTCATCAACCTCAAGTCTTTGACAGCCACAAAACTATTCTCATATACATCTCCTGCCACTGAGTTTCATGGCTAAATCATACCTTATGTAAACCTGTTTGCAATTTTAAATACTGATACTAAGTTACAGAGGACTTTGTCTGTGTTAATTTAACACACATGAAGCTGACATGGGATTTGTTATAGATGCTTAGCAGGCAAGTGGCACTGGGTCACTCATCAGTGCATTCTTGTGGTAACATATTTTCTTTCTGTACTGGGATTTCAGAAAAATATCTTGTCAACCCCTTACCTCTATAATCACTAGAGGAACTTTTTATATGAGAAAATGTTCTTCAGTTAACTTCCTCATTCTGCATCATAGAGACATTTTCCAAAAGAATCATAGAATCATTTGAGTTGGAAGGGACCTTCAAAGCTCATCTAGTCCAACCCCAAAGCTCATCTAGTCCAACACCCTGCCATGAGCAGGGACATCTTCACCCAGATCAGCTTGCTCAGAGCCCCGTCCAGCCTGGTCTTGAATGTCTCCAGGGATGGGGCATCTATCACCTCTCCAGGCAACCTGTGCCAGTATTTTACCACTCTCATTGCAGAAAATGTTGTACTCATGTCTAGCCTGAATCCTTCCTCTACTAGTTTAAAACCATTAGCCCCTGTCCTATCACAACACTCCCTTCTAAAAAGTCTGTTCCCATGGATATGGACAGCATGGATAGGTCTGCAAGAGAAGAGTCAAAACATTCCTCAGTCTAATTGCTGTCTGAGAGCCTAGGAGGATATGGATGCACCCTCATCTGAAAAACAAGGAGGAAAGGATCTTTCACCATCTGCAGATAACCTGCCTGCAACAGGTAGACTTTCCTCCAGGCCATACATATTTATTTTCCAGATCAATCATGGATCCATAAATTCATTGGGAAATCAGAATTAAAAAAAAAATCTGTATGAGTATAAAGATCTACTCTTTCACTGTTCCTTCAAATGTGAAGAAAAAGTATGGAAATTTCACCTTAAAGCATTACAAATTAGTATCTTTAGCACTCACCTTTTTTTTTTTTTTTCATATTACTATTGATATTTTCCACAGCTATCTTTTCTTTCTCCTCCTATGAGATATCCAACTTTGCCTTCATAAAACTGTCTATTTCTAAATCTACCCAAATCTACTCAGTACCTAAATACAGAATTGCAGTCAATCACAATAGCAAAGGACACGCCATTTCTGAATCTCATGGTTAATTTTAACGTCTTCTCACCTCTGACAAAGGGGCAGTTAAAGTTGTGCATTTACCTCATTTTGTATGTAAATAGAGATAACGATTTGTTTAAAACCTGTAAATTACAGGAAGTACTTCCCAGGATAGAAGACAACTCCCTATTTCGCATCTGGAGTAAAAAATGCTTCCTCATTTCTCAGTAAATTTGACAGGTTTTGGTCAACATCTATTGACCAAAGCTGTCAAAAAGAAAGAAATGAGGCAGTTTAACCTAAGGCTGAAATAACATTTTTCACAGCTGTATGTTAGGCTATCTGTACATATTATGAAAAATTTCAAAAAATACATAAATGACTTCAGAGGCTTTGGGTCAGCCTGGTCAACCCCACAGAAATGTAGCTGCTGGGTGAGAGCTTATATCCTTCTGGCTAGAATCTATGATACGATATGATGTGAAACCAATGCCATAAAATAAACTTTTAGAGATAATGGCAGTATGTGAATTCAGGACTCTTTTTTTTTTTTTTTCAGTCAATACTGTACTGCCTTTTGGCATGAGATCCAAAATATACCAAATGTAGTGGATGCCTTCTCCATTAGTTTATTAAAAAAAATACTTCAAAATTTCATTAGACATCTTCAATAAAATCATACAGGAAAATCCTATTCAGGATAAAAATTCAAAACCATCCATAATTATATAATTTTATGTATTGTTCTAGCTGGGAGGACCAAAATATTTTGTTCTAGTTTAGGCCTTCAGCTTTTATTAATTAACTTGCACTTTGAGACAAGAGATTTCAAAATGAAGTGGGCTTGTAGGAGTTATGAAAAGATCAGAGATTAATATGAGAAGAATTAAGCAAGGTCCATGTAGTTACCATTTAACTACACTACCATAGCAACAATAGTTACTGTGACTATTGCTCACTGGTTTAATTCAAGGATATGCTTATTTTCCACTCTCTTACATACTCTAAAATATTCCTTTCTCTTAAAAAAAGTCTACTGGGTAAATTAAGACATTTGTGTTATTTCTACATAAGTGTTCTCTTTATAATTCGAACAAAAACGGTAATATTTCTAAACTGAAGAGGTATCATATGGCTTATAAACTAAGCATGTACTACAAGCGAAACAAGCACATTTTTCCTTACAAAATACTGCAGATTAAGATGTAGAAGTATAGCTTGGAAAACTCCCATTAGCTTTTACAGACTACATTAATTCTTTTTGTTATATTCTTTTCACTCAGGCAAAAACATTACCATTTAAAGACCATGCGAAGACCATGTTTTTGTTTTTGTTTTTAATTTATTTTTCATATATCTATTTATAGGGAGTAATGGCTCCCAACTTATGGATGTTTTTGCCAGAGTAAAACTCTAAACAAGAGCCTGGTGATTCAACTGTTTTCTTTTTTTTTTTAATTTTCTGTGGGAAATAAGTGAAAAACTCCTGCCATCTAGTTCTGTTCTTAAAGTACTAGGACATTATTACTTCAAAGTAAAGCTACAAGAATAGTGTCATGATTCGAACAGCTACTCTTGAGATCAGCTTCAATTTCACTTGGGGGAGCCTAATTGAGAGGTTCCTTTTTTGTTTTAACAGGGATACCAGTGTTTCACGGGAAAAAATCAAGTCACTCTGGATTAGGTTGAGGCTTTGGTCATGGCTGAGCTGAGAAGTCAAAACTCTGAGACCCAATCTATACTGTGAGAGAGAAAAGCAGACATTAAGGAAAGCCAACATGAGACTATGACACCACTGTGGTTCCTACTTCTCACAGGCTACTTTAAAAGAATAATTAGTGCACATTAAAAAAAAAAAAATAATGAACTTCAAATTTAACAGTGTTTAACCAAATAAACCTGAAAAGATTCTTGAAAGATTTTGATGGAATCAGAATTACTTAATAAATTTCAGTTTAAGAAGATCCCCATGTCTCTCTTCTTTCTTACTCTCATGTGCTATCACAATCACTATTTCTCCCTTCTCCAACTCTACAATTAGAAACTTTGAAAGATATTAAAAGCATAAAACAAATAGCCTTTGATCATGTGTCTCTACTCCAAATTAAAAAATGGGAACCATAAGTTGTTACAGCATTTCCTGTTCTAGTACTGGAGCTGCACAAATGAACAATGCTTAACAGTACGTTTAGGAATAAAACAAACAAACAAACCCCTAAACAAACAAAAAACCCGAACAACAAACACTCCAAAGCTTTTTAGTATATGTAATCTAATAGCTGCCAATATTAATATAGGTCAGTATCCAAACTCAAGAATACATTTATCAAAGTACTGTGTGGGAGATCCACTGTGGAAATCTTATTAGCAGCACAGTACTCCTGCACCCCTGCTTTGATAATGTAGCACCTAATGATTGGAAAAGCAAAACAAAACAAACAAAACCCATCAACAACAACAAAAACCAAATCACAACAAAAGAAAAAAAAAAAACAACAAAACCAAACAACGTTAAGTCAAGGTCGAAATGAGCTAGAAATTTTTTATTTGTACAAAAGTACAAAACAGAGATTTGTGTCGGGAGTTAAAGCAACGACAAGAGGGATGTCAAGATCAAGCACAACTGAGACTTGAAAGGTTTGTGGCTGTCTTTAGTCAGCTTTGCAATTACTCCCTTTTTCAGATCACATAAAAGCTTTTTGTTTCCTCCTCAGCACGAAAAGAAAAACAATTTAATTTCTTTCGAAAACTGAGTCCTCTAAGTAGGTTGTCAAACTATAATGTTTTTCTTTTTTTTTTTTTTTAAATTAAAATTATAATCTAAGCAACCAGAAGAAACATCACGGTTAGAAAACTTTCTACTTTTAAAATTATTTTTTTTTTTTTTTAATTGTTGTGGTTATATGACAGGAAAAACTTTCTCTAAGTTTCATTGGCACAGCTCAGTTAAAACTGTACCAATCATTATTTACAGCTATTGATTTTAATGCAACGTTAAAGGAGTCAGACACAACCATTATTTTTGTTGGTTGTCAGAATAAAGGTTAATAATAGTTGGCCTGAAAGGGTGAAGCACAGATTGTCATTTCAAATTAGCAAATCATTTGTTCTGGTACCAACAGGGCAAATACATTCCAAATGAAAAATATGAAACTGCATGTGTACATTTTATAAACTTCTTGGAGATACTAACTGGAAATATTTATTCAACAGCACTGGTATACACGAAGTGTTGACTAATAAAAATGCCTTTTTACCCCTGACAGAACAAGATATTTTATCTTGGTTGTTTCTAGTCAACCAAAAGAATGTTTCTCATAGCACATCATACATGAAATATTTTAAAGGGAAGCATAGAACTCAAATATATGAGCACTACAGCTACAAATAGCTTTTTCTTGTGGTCAGGTAGGTGAGCTTTCAGTCCTTTCCTATAATAAAGAGGCAGAAAATACCAAATAATTGAGGAAACCATAAACCTCTGAAACCATGAAGCTAAGGAATTCAAAACCTATGTTTTGAGGAGGATTTCCCACTCAGTTTTAAAACTATCATCATAGGGGCCTATATTCAGATTTGGTCTACTGTAAAGAGCAAAAATCCAGCACACTGACTAACTTTACCAGGATGCGAGGCAAAATTTAAAAAGTATGAGGCTATTCCTGAAAATTCTTCTGTAGGCAGTGAAGAGACTAGTTAATATACTGTTAATTAACTTTATCAAATGGTGGCAAAAAACTGAAACCATAGAAAGAAAAAACTATAAATATGCACTGCACAGTTAACTTTTATTGTGCACCATGATGAACACTCTTAAAATATGTTATTTTACCTGCACTTAGATACTTGTTGCTGATCACTTCCTTTCCAATAAATCCCGTTTACCATACAACATCGACATGAACAACTGTGATACCTTATGCTGCAATCACATATCCAAAGGCAAAGCAGTCCACAGGATCTGGGCATTTAACCCAAACATTTAATCATATAGACCACAGAAATATGCTTTTCTGAGTTTTATACATTTCCCTTTTCTGAAAGCTTCTTCTTCCATTAAAATACAACAGCAAGAATAAGTACAGGTTGCAATTTTGTTTTTAAAAAAAGAAAAGAAAAATTTTTCTTTCTTCCTGGGAAGCACTTGCTATATACTCCATTGTAGTTAGGCTACTGAAGTGTCATTAGAACAGCCCAAATATTTTTGTTTCCATTTTAAACAGTGGCAGATCACTGATATCTTGGCTGAACTGACCTTCTTTGTGACACCTGTCATCCATAATGTGGATCCCAGCTGAAATGCTTCCATCATCGTGAGACTGAAAATAAGGTTATCCCCAACTTGCTTTCATGTCTTCAAGAACTTCAAGGAAATCGAATCAATTTTACATTTTCTAAGAAAATCCATTCTGTAGAGAATGCTTTCCATATGTTAAAAAAGGGCCACCACACATAAGTATTATTTAAAACCTTATTAACAGCCATAACATGTCATTAAAAAGTTTCAGCAATCAGTAGTGCTGTTAACATTACTGTCCTATTTATAAACCCTTTTTGCTTTCCATTTTGTCTTTTGAGTAATTCAATTAAAAACCCTTCAAAACAATAACAGTGGATTAAACGTTGTCAAACCACAACATAAAATTACAGAATAGTGTTCGGATGATGTATTTATTGAACTTTGCATCTTAAGAATTTTGTTTCTCGTACACTCAAGAAGAAATTAATTAAGACAAAGCAGCAGTTGAGTGTCATACCTCATTTCTAAGTATTGTCTCTTTTTAAATGCTATAAAAAAGAGAATATCTGACCATATAGAGGACATACAGAGCATGAAAAAATCCATTTAGATTATGACATTTGATCACACCTGAATCCTGTGAGGGCAACAGAAAAGGCAATGGATGCTCGGGTACCAGAGGCAGGCAAGCGATGTCAGCAGCCCAGGAGTGACCACAGAGTCAGACAGCTGTTTCGGTCTGGATTTCCAGTGAAACAGCTCATGAGTCAAGTGTTACTTTGAAAGCAACTCATCAGAGGGTTTACTTTATGAGGAGGGTTTTAAAGAAGGAGGGAGTGGAAAGAGAAAGGGAAGAGATGTGAAACCAGGGAAGGTGATAAAATCATCCAAAGAGGTTAAAATAAAACTGAACTATCATAAAGGATGACATGTGGCCATGGTCAGTGTAGCAGCCAGAAACATAAGCCCACAAAACACATCCCCTGGCCTGCAAAAAAGTGTGTTCGATCCACAATTGCAGGAGTTGGAGGGAGGAATCAGCAGCATCCCTTCTCCCTGCACACCCCAAATACTCTCCCAGCAAAACAACGCCCAGCGCAGCACACCTCTCACTACCTGAACCAAGGAATACGCATTTCTGAGGAGTGTGCACCCTGTGATTGAATTTTCTGCATCTGCCTGAGCTTCTCCCACAGCTGGACTCCTGGTCATATCCATCAGCTTGGGCAGCAGACAATTTCTCTCCCCTACCAGGCTGCTTAGGTTCTGTGAAACTTACAGAAATTCCATATCTTTGAAACAGTTTCAACTCTGAGAAACATCACTGAAACACCTCATTTGGTAGAAACATGCCCCAAAGCAACGGAGGGCACTGACAGACAGAAACACACTGAGATCAGTGAGAATGTATGGATGACAATGGACAATCACAGTATCACAGTATCACAGTATGTTTGGGATTGGAAGGGACCTCAAAAGATCATCTAGGCCAATCCCCCTGCTGGAGCAGGAACGCCTAGGTGAGGTCACACAGGAACATGTCCAGGCGGGTTTTTAATGTCTCCAGAGAAGGAGACTCCACAACCTCCCTGGGCAGCCTGTTCCAGTGCTCTGTCACCCTCACTGAGAAGAAGTTTTTTCTCAAATTTAAGCGGAACCTCTTGTGTTCCAGCTTGATCCCATTACCCCTTGTCCTATCATTGTTTGCCACCGAGAAGAGCCTGGCTCCATCCTCATGGCACTCACCCTTTATATATTTATAAACATTAATGAGGTCCCCCCTTAGTCTTCTCTTCTCCAAACTAAAGAGACCCAGCTCCCTCAGCCTTTCTTCATAAGGGAGGTGCTCCACTCCCTTAATCATCTTCGTTGCCCTACGCTGGACCCTCTCCAGCAGTTTCCTGTCCTTCTTGAACTGAGGGGCCCAGAACTGGACACAATATTCCAGATGTGGTCTCACCAGGGTGGAGTAGAGGGGAAGGAGGACCTCTCTCGATCTACTAACCACCCCCCTTCTAACACACCCCAGGATGCCATTGGCCTTCCTGGCCACAAGGGCACAGTGCTGGCTCATGGTCATCCTGTTGTCCACCAGGACCCCCAGGTCCCTTTCCCCTACACTGCTCTCTAATATATAATTTCCCAACCTATACTGGAACCTGGGGTTGTTCCTGCCCAGATGCAGGACTCTACACTTTCCCTTGTTAAATTTCATTAGGTTACAATGCAAGAGAACAAGATGACATATAAATCCTTAAAATCTACCAAAAACACCAACACAAACCTCACTTCAGTTATACTGGTTTATATTGGATTTGGGGTGTCAATGTTTCCACTGCTGCTATAGCACAGTGTAATGCCCCCCTGTTGTATTTTGCATTAATTTGTTATAGTTACTGATGCTTAAGAGAGAGAACTAATACTGCCTGCAGGACTCAATGAATTATAGTTAACCAGCATATTATTGTAGGGTGATAGTAGAATGCCACATAACATAGATATAATCAAATTCTGTTTGGGGCGTCATTTATTTAAAATACTTCAAGCTCCTTGCTGGCAGAGCAACAGCGAATTAGCATGCTATGCTGTGCACTTCAATTAAAAAGCAGACTCATCTTTCCTGTTTCCAAGGTACAGCAGAACAAATCTAATTGTGCCATGCAGCCAGTTCTCATCTTTCCAGAGCAATCAGGGCTTTGGGGTTTTTTTGCTTTTTGTTTTTGGCAGATCTATCTTCTCCTGAATGAGGCAATATAGGCTTTTATGAAACTTGCCTCCTAATTGCAGTTAATAAACATGGACACAGCCAGTAGCAGGGGCTGTAGCAAGTACAGTTTAAGTAAAATGAAAATAAAGGTAAGAAAAGAACCACAAAGCAAGTTAATTTTACATATGATCTGAATAGTTACACCACCAGGATCTGGATTTTGGTGCTCACAGGAGACATATACATGACTCCTTCAATGTAAACAAAAAAAAAGCAAACAATCTTCCAAACCTACAGCTTATATGCAGAGATAAGCAAAGACTTTTTATATTTTGGAGGTAAGAAGGTAAGACTAATTAATGAGAAATAGCCAGGATGTTAGTAACTTTTAAAATACTTGCTTATAGCATAAAGAATCTGTTCTTGCACTTAGACTGAGATCTTTGAATATCAGATTTGTGACTTTTTAAAAGTACAGAAGCACCCTCTGTGTTTTGAAATTTAACGGCTGTGTTGCTTTCAACTTGAGATCTCGCTCTTATACTGATCATTTCACCCCAAGTGAGCAGGTGAGTCCTTGTGCTTCCTTTAATCCACTACCCACTCCCTATATCCAGTACAAACAATGCAGTACCTTTGGACAGGAACGGAGCAGTGTGAATCCAGAGAACAACAGAAATGTTGGTCTGAGTGAGTTTCTGGAGGACGGGTAGTCCAAGCTCCTGCTCTGTGTGGGACAAGCACCAAGCAGCTGAGGATAGTCATGGCTTTGTCTGCCTGAGCCCTGAAAACACCAGAGCTGAAGGGGACACAGCCCTGCCAGACACCACGTTCCTGTGCTGCTTTACCTTCTCAGGGAATTTCTTCCTGATGCCCAACGTGAAACATTCACCCTGCAATCCATGGCCGTTGCCCCTTGCTGCATCATCTGATGCTACAGAAAATCATCTTTCCCTCTTTGTAGCTACTCTTTCCGGCACCTTTGTTACTAACTTCCAAGAAGCTGTAGGTTGCTCTTCCCTCTGTTGTTTTTCACTCCCCATTAGGCCAAGTAGGCTCACCGACATTTTTGAAGACTTTGGATATCACTCATTCTAGTTGGTCTTATTCTAATGATTCCACCTATATGCACATTGCACTTACTAGACCTAGGGTTTCATGTGAACAGCAAAGAATGACACAAAGCTTAGGAGGAACGCAAAATAAAACCCAGATTATTCACTCAATTCAACTATTTATTCATTCCTACCAGAGCAACTGGAGAGAACTGTTGACTTTTGATCCAAAACCAAAAGGCCAAACACTTAAATTTGTTGATATCACATCACAGTAATGGTTCTGAATATATGACATCACTTTTTAGAAGGATAGGTTAAACAAACAAACAAAAATATCCTTGCATGGTTTTCACTGAAGGAGCAAAAAGTGCACCACAAATACAACACCAACAGTTAGACACTGAAGTACGAGTGCTACCATCTCAGATGTTTGATTGATTTAGTATTTTCATAATTTTAAAAAACTATAGTGGGAAGTGATACCATCATTTTTTAATAAACTACTGTTCACCATGTTGTCTTTATGTTACTATTAAATGTTTTATACACTTACATGGTCTAATTCAAAGAAAATCTGTGCATTAGAGCTGTTAAACCTAATGATGAAAATTCTATTATGATTTTGAATGATATCCAACTTTTATACAGTTGCAGATTGTTATGAAAGAATACGAACCTTAACTTTATTATCATTAATCATCATTAGTAAATATAATTGACATTTTATACAGAACCAGCTTTAAGTAACTTATTGGCAGCAATACAGATGCCTCTTAATATTACCCTCTGGCTAACTATGCTGTTTGGGCGCCAGAGTGTCTGCACTAATGGGTTGGAATTAAAATCAAATAAAAACTGAGAACTGTAATTCAGTACAAAACAAACGACCATGCTTAGTACCAATTCTTTATACATATAATTTGGATGTATCTGTAATTTTTAAAATTTACAGTGGATATAAAGCAGTGGAGGTGTTTGAGACTAGATAACGAAATAGGATAGAGAAAAAACAAATCTGATGTTCCCAGATTTCTACACTTACCCTTAGGCACACCATAGGAATTGAAATGAGGAGGAAAAGTAGACAGTGTAATTAACCTTTCCTTTTCCTTTTTTTTTTTTTTCTTTTTTAAACAACAACAACAAGGCAGAACATTTTGGAAATTATAAATAGTAAAGATATATATACATGTTTTACTGTCATTATTTTTCATCTCAGCAATTTCCATAGTTTCCTGAGGATTTAATGTGGTTGGGCATGAAAAGGGACCTAATCCTTAAAAAAATTTCCTGTGAAGATGCGGATTATGTTATCAAAAAGATTTAAGAAAACCTGCTTTACTGTACAACCAGGAAAGCTGCTCTGTCTTTCAAAGACTCATGCCCTGACTTCTAGATATTGAATGGAGTTTTTTTTCCAGAGCATATCTGAGCCCACAGCACCTACGTGTGACCTACTTGACTTCAGCTCTGTGGAAAAAAAAAAAAGTTAGGAGTAGACCGAGAATTCTTCCTAGTACTTTCTTGTCTTATGACAGAGCCTCAAGGGGCCACCACACATGGAAGCCCCCTGAACGGCTATTGATAAATCTCTTTGCACATATTGCTATTTTATTCAGTTTATCCTCACCCTTTGCTTAAATGCACTTCATTTAAAGCCTCTATAATTTCATTTTAGCCAACTCTGAGGAAGAACCTCAGAATCTGGTCCTCTAAAGATGTCTTACTTTATTCATTTATTTGTCTAAAGAAGTAGATTCTTGTCTGAGCTCTCATTTTGGTGAGACAGTTAAGCAAATGCAAGAATATATTTAAATGAGAGTAGTATATAATAAACATTCAAAAGAATATCCATATTGTATGGGGAAGAGAGAAATGTTATTATTATACAAACATATATGTATATATAATGTAATTTTCTTCTTGCTTTATGGATCTGATCTCCTCCAAGGAGAGTCACAAATCCACACGATAGCCCTGAGTGTTCAGATTTTTGCATTTGGTTCTCTGATTTTACAATAGCTGAAAGATATGTAAAAACTCATGTAGCCAGACAGCTCCCTACTGACTACCATCTAAGCAACTTCACATGCATATATTATTCCAACCAGTGAAAGCTGGAAATAACACATGCCTTGAAAAAAACCCAAACAAACAAAAAAGGCAAATAAAACCCCATGCTTAAAAGGAGCCTGTTTCTTCCACGTGAAACTTTCTGGGCTCTCCCTGCCCAAAGCGCACCCTTCGCAGCGTGCTGCCATCTCCAGTGGGGACAACCCAAACTACTGAGCTACGCTCTGCAGAGAGAAGGGTGGGCATTACCTCAAACTTATAAAAAGAGCTACTACAGCTCTTTGTTGTGGAATGCAACTCAGGGGAAAAAAAAATAATAATGACTATTCCCATTTTGCCAGTGTGGCTCTGGAAGGTTTTTATAATTATCTCTTTTTTTCATCATAATTTTGGTAAATGACCACTGGTAATGAAAAGCATCCAGACCACTTCCATTAAAATAAAAATCTATAGCAAGGAATAGATTGACATTGTTTTGTTCACAGAAAATAATAAACTGCCCCATGCACTTTGCCTGACAGTATCGCTATGACAAATCTATATCTGAAGCATGTCCACAGTTGCATTGAAAGGATTACAGCTGCAACTGCCTCCCTATTAATGATTTTGGAAAGTTAATGGCTCGGTTCTTAAAAATTTTGTGTTCAACTGAGGTAGTCAGGATGCATTAAGATGTCTACTAGCCCTCCCCAAGGGGATCAACTGAAGAGTGTGTGTCAACTTCAGGGCATGTAACCATGATTCCAATTCTGCATTTCTCTCCTTTTTCCACTCTCCCCAAAAAACGATAAAATTAGAAATCAGCCAGGCTTCAGACTTCTGAAACATTGACAGTCAAACCCTAGAAAAACTCCCCTGGTAGACCGTGAACCAAGATTTTTCAGAGACTTTCAAGTTCACCACATTTGGGCATGTTTCAGAGCCAAAGCAAATTTGAAACCACGACCAAAACATGCAAAAAATTTGAAAACTTCAAATGGATATTGGTATGACAATTGGCTTTTGTGCATGTTTGTTTCCTTTTCATGTGCAAACCCACACACATTCTCCTAATTTAAGTCATGGGATATATTGATAAATCTCTGTATCAGATTTCTACATGGCAGAGGCATCAAATACGGATAATTCCAACCTAAACTGTACAAAGCATCAAATCTATAGAGTACAGTACACAGGCTTCTACAGGAGATGAAGTTAACTGTAGGTGCACTACCAGAATGTATGCCCTATTCCAGATTAGTTAGGTCCACATGCTAAAAATTGTGAAACAAGGTGTGTGTATATCTCACGTCCTTCAAAACCATTAGTTAACCTGGTTGTGATCTAAAAGATACCTTGAGGGCACTGAAATGGAAACCAACAAGTTCTCTCCAAGCGCTTTTTAGAAATTATTTGTTTTCATCTTGTTCCTTGTCAAATACATAATACATTTTTGTTCTCAGCAAAACTAAGCATTTTGTATATTTTCAGCTTCTGTCTTTTTTTTTTTTTTCATTGCTTTCAGCACTAAATATTTAAACACATTCAACCTAAAAACCTCAAGCTAGTAATCTGTTGCTTGTATCTTCCCCCTGAGGTGGAACTATCAGTATGCTGGCGCAGGGTAGCTGAGGAGACATGAAAGAGATTGCAGTTACAGTCCTACCTGCCCACAGGCCAGGCCCATGCCTCTTTCCCCCATACCATGAGGACATGATAAATTCAACTCCAGTGCATCTGCACCAGCAACCTATGAAACATGCAAAAGGAAAAAAAATGCAAAATTAACTTAAAGTACTCTTTCCTGTAGCATTTACTGTCCATGTTAAATAGATTTCTTTAGACATTTGATTTTATTTTTTTTAAAGAGAGAAAGCTATGGTTAGGATAGCCTGAAAAATAAATGTGTTGATCATTAAAAGGAAAATTTCAAAAACTGGTGTGGCTTCCCAAAATTACAAAGGAAATTAAAGTAAAAAAAATAAATGTAAAAGAGACAAGTACAATAAGGACTTGGTTCTGGAAAATGTTAAAGAATGAAATGTAATTACAGGGCCTTAGGGCAGCTCTGAGAGTGTGGTTCAGCAGTCAGTGCTACCCAGGTGCTTCTGTGCGCTGACGAACTGTGACTCAGTGGTAAATTTCCCCTTGCTGCTTTAATGAATTTAGCCTCTAAATTTTCTGCAGGCATCTGTACTGTGCCATAGCTTTTGTCATTAAATATTTTTGTTTCTGAAGTCAAACAAGAGAGTATTGAAAAAAGCCTATACAAACATATTATTGATGCTCATTTCTCTTCAGCAACCCCATTAGCTACAATTAGAAAGGCAAAGGAGCCAAGGTGGGCAAGGGCAGCACACAAACACGCTCCTCTGCCTCCCTGCTGAAGCACTCCGGTCCGAGATGAGGATCTCTACCCTTGCCTTCTACACGCTGTAACTAGCATTTTGGTTTTAATTTGCATTTTGTTTTTGCTTATTGAGCTGGAGTAACTTTCCCTGCTGCGTGGCCATGGTTCAGCAGCTCTCCGAGGGGGCAGAGCCATCCATCACTCTCAGGGCTCCTCCAGGTCCTGGCCCGCTCTGCCAGCCCGGCTGAGCCGCCACTGCCGGCCCCATGACAAGCTGACCTTTTGTGCGAATAGGTCGTCCTCCTGCCGAGAGGCAGCACGGTACCTTCTGGGGCATCTGCTCTTTGGAAAGCCACATCTATTACCTTCTAGGTAGGATCCTATGCATGCGATTAAATATCACTGCTCCTCAGCTGTAGATTCCAGAGCACCCCAAACAAGTGTGCTGCTCTCCGTAACACAGAGACTTACCACTGTTTTGTGGGAGAAGGCTATATTGCATACATTACATGTTACTGAGCGCATTTAGGTAAGTATTTTTTTCTAAAAGTACAAACACAGGTTGAAAATACCTGTCTTAAAAATTGGATAGTAGCACTACTGGATTAAAAAAGAGAAGCAAACAGCACAATAAAGCCATTCATCTTAGTCAGTTTAAGAGCACTACTGCTCCTGTCAGGCATATATTCTACAAAAGATTTCATGGTCAATTAGCTAAATACAGGTATAAAATGGACTAGCATTGAAGATCACCAAGCCAATTACTGATAATGTTTAATTTCACTTCCCTAAGTCCCTAAAGTGATTTTTTCCTCTTAGGTTTAAAATGCCCAAAGAAACTAGAGGCGTCTTCCCATTTCATCACAGGAGGGCTTAGAGTAGTATGAATAAAGAAGAAACTATGTCCAAACATACACATTCGGCCATATGAAAACACAAATTCAAAACATCTACACTCACATCTACACATATACACAATAGATATATATAATATTTATAAAACATTTAAATCTGAGCTGCTAATGCTAGTAATACTGACAAGCTAATTTTTTTCTTCACTGAAATTTGTTTAAACCTTCCTTTATTGATCTGAAACAATACTTTATTTTCTCTAGATATTTTAATCTATGTAAAAAACGAAACAAAAATCAAACCAAACACCAGTTTTTTTTAAAAAACAAAATCTTTGTGTTACATTTAGATATAGACACCTCTTCTGAATTAAATTATTGTGGTCTTAATCAACTATTTCTTATACTATTCCCTACGGATACAGGTATGTGTTTTTTAATAGCTTTTTTTTTCCTTCAAATTGAATCAAAATTTCAGGTGCATAGTCTGTTTGCATTTGTGTAAGATTGGATTTATATTATAGAAAGCCTGCTGAGTGCTATTATATACGCTGGCTTTCTCTGCTATCATTTTTGAAAGTCTGTATTAAAACTAGAATAGCATTAAATGAGCCTTTTATACTTTAAATATTCAAGAGTTTTATATTCAAAATTTCTTCTGGTGCTGTCAAACTAGTGTGCCTGTAGGCAAGGTAAGATCAAGTTAGGATCTCAAAGGTAGAATTAAATTTTATCAGGGCATCCGTCATAATATACAGCTTGCTTAATATGCAAATAAAAAGTATATAGATTCAAAGACTAAAGGCTTTCCAGGTACTGCTTAAAAATCCAAGGGACCATTTTTATGGAACAGATTTCCTTTAAATTTACATTTCCATCATTTTAATGAAAACACAGAATAAACAAATTATAATGGACATGCTTTAAATTCTCATTTTTCACTTTGAATCTATTTCTTTCAAGAAAGTCCTTATTGCAGCTCTTGTTTTTAAGGAGAATAAAAGAAAAAGGCAGATGCAGAAACACATTAAGGAAACCATTACCTCAGCCATTTTTGAAAGTTCAGTCCAGTCCTCCTTGCTATAGCTGCACATGATACTGGCAATCAGAATCTGAAAAGAATATATACGCAATCATTTTATGCTATGTTACCAGATTTTGCAATACATTACTGTGACTCTAGACATGAACTACCACTACGTGTATGTGGGAACTACTAGATGTATACTGTTAGCATGTATAATGAAATACAGCTGTACATTTCACTGGGGATGAGAAATGGTATGCAAAGTCATCTATTTTATCCCTAATTTTTAAGTCATTAAGGAAAACCAGCAGGTCTAGTCAAACACATCGATGAATTTGTATTTTCTTTGTCATGAGATAAAGCGAGACCAAAGGCCATCCTAGACACAGAGCCCACCAGGAACACTGCCAAACATAGTTGTTTCTAAGGTCAGAGGAATTAAGTTATTTACTACTTATACAATGTCAGAAGCACCTGGGGCTCTTTAGAGGTAGGTAGGACAGAAGTGCAAGAGTTTACAGCCTAACGTGGCAGTGACATGAACACAGTGTTTCAGCTGACTTCCAGAAGCCAGGATACACCAGAACCAGCCCCTGGCATCTCACACTATGCAAGTTAAGGACAGTGACAGGCTGCCGGGAGTGTTTGGTGTAGAGGCAAATGGGGGGAGACTTGTAGGACATGGGAAAAATCTGGAAGGACTGGGATGGTAGCACAGGGAAACTCCAGCTTGTTTTTTCCCACCATACATGTTTGATTTCCTACTCACTGGCCGTAGCCCCAGTTCCCCGAGAGCTGTTTCTGTGCATTGCCTTTCCACCCTGTTGCGCTGAGCACCTTTCAGGTTCAGGTTCTCCCTATAACTGTGGCTTACTCTAAAACCCTTATTGAGGTTAAAGTTTTTAGGTAAAATAAGTTCTAACAGGATTCTTCTGGCAAGGCAGCTAGACAGACACCTTTCCAGTTGTGCACCGTGCTATCTACCGTGAAACGAATGCTAACTACTTCCCCGCTAAATGTCCAGTGCAAGTAACAAAGTCAGTCTCTAATTAAGACTAAACCAAAACCACATGCTTGGGACCCATCACATATCATCAGACACTGAAACTCTCCAGTTGATATATTCATGATGAGATCAGTGGAGAATTCACCCTAGGAACTCCTGTGTGATGTACTTCTTAGAAGGATGAGGTTTGCAAGCAAAAAAAACCCCATCAGGTATCTGTATTGCAGCAGCTAAAAAGTTAAATCAGAAAATGAAATCATAGAACTCATGAGCACACTGCTGGATCAGTCTCCATTTGAAGGAAATGTCACAAGAAGAGAACAGAAAAATATTTGGTCACACTATTGTTTATTTGACCCTCTTAGGTGACATGTATAAAGTTTCAAATGTAAGTTTGATTCATATGTAGCATGAAATTTGGTTTTAATGGTTTTGCTCTCCAAGCAAGTTTTAACGTTGGCATTGATATCTGGGACAGGCCTAATCTGTCACTCCCAGTCAGTACAACACTACTGTTGAACTTTCCAATCATGATGAGGGTTAATGACTTGTTCATACAAGGCAAAATCCTGAAAAGTATGGTGTGGAAAAATTGTCCAACACACACAATTGTTGGAAACTGTAAACTCTCAAATTATCTCCATAAGAAGAATGAGATATTTAGTACCTTTAGAAGGGAGCGAAATATACTTGGAAAAGGAAGGCTGCTAAAGACAAAATTAGGCAGGGTGAGGTTAAAATCTAGTCACTTAAAAGGGCAGTACCACTTATCATCATCATTATTTCTATTATTTTCCTTTGATGAATCTCTACCTACCAATCTACCACCCACCTACCTAACTGCAGACTACTGACCCATCCACCCTTCTGGCTGAGATGGGAGCCTTTTGAGAAGGAAAGCAGCTGATGAAGTACCTGCCTCACCTGCAGGTGCCCATTTCAATGCACCTCTGGCATTAACATAAGACCAAGCTTTTCATTCAATGCACACAATCATTACTTTCTGTGCTTTCATTCCCCTCTTGACAAAGGAAAATATTCTGTCTTATACCACACGTTTTTCTATTGTGAAAAAGCTTACGTAGCTGCACAGGTCAAATGTTAATTAAACAAAATTTGCACTATCCTACTTGAATATTCAAGATAATTTGAGTATTCAGGAAATAAATATAAAAATCTTTACATGTACTAATATTTAAAAAAAAACTATTTGTAAAAAATCAGTTTAAGAAAGTATATATGAGTAAAATGAGAGTAAGAAATTAGGTTAAATATACACCAACTGGAAGTTAACTAGTAACCATATCTTGCCAAATTCACACTTTTTATAAATTAAAGAAAAAAAGAACACACAAAAACAAAACAAAGAACCCATAAAACCAACCAAAACAAAAACAACAACAAAAAACCCTAAACCATTCAGACACTGACATTATAGGGATTTTCATAGCTGCAGTCACAATCCATGTCACATCAGAAACATATACAATTCAGCTTTGAAACAAACAAAATTTTTCAGTAGGGAAAGTTGTAAGACAAGAAGGGCAGCTGACTATATACACAAGTAGCTGAGTTAGGTTATGTCAAGTGTTATTAATGAAAGTTGAAAATTCTGCTGGGAGTGTGCAAAAGAGGAGGAATGAGATCTGTGATGTTTCAAAGTGCTGCTAATTAAGACAACATGTTTATTTAATATTGAATAGTTTTAGCATTCACATTTAAAATTAGGAACATACTTTTGATAGAAGCAGTGGTTTATATAACAAAAAAGACTGAAAGCAAAAACTACATTTCTTCCATGACTGTTTACATGAAAACCATGATCACAGAGGGAAAAAAAAAAAAAAGAGTAAGTATTTTATTCTCCTTTCCCCCCCGCCACAGTGTTCTCTCAGATCCTCGAGCACTCCATGTTAACAAAACTGTCCTTCCTCAAGTAACTATTCTTCCCCAAAATGCCTCTACGGCCTTTTCACTTGGAATCAGTACCCATGACAAAAAATAATCATTATTGTATGTGGACATTTAGGGGCACTATCTGTGATATCTGATGTTTGAATATACTCCTAAAATCACACAAAGGAATTTGTAAAGAAAACATAGAATATTATCTCCTATTACCTAGAAAGAGAACAGCAAGGGACAAGTAACAAGTGATAAAAATTAGAGTTTTTATTGGAAAGTAATAAGCAGAAATCATATCGCATTTCAGCCTCTCAGCCTCTTCTCACTGTTTCAATTTTTTTTTCTTTTACATCTTTGGTGCCTATAATGCCATGTACCTCCTTACCATCCCCACAAACTTAATAGCTCCAAACAGCTGGTATCTCATAAAAGTCCAGCTCATGGCCCAGCCCAGGAGCACCCCCAAGAGCACATCCTTCCTCTTGACTCCCAAAATTCGCAGGGCCAGCCTGATATGAGTTTAATTATAAAATAGCTGTTTGAACCACAAGTGTGAGGCTGCACCACGCTTGCCCAGCTTTCAAAAGCAGACGCTGACAGTCCTTACAATGAAGCTGCTGCTAAAGTGTAGTAAGTGGTAAATGAAGGCTGACTAATTGCAGCTTTGTCATAGCCCGGGTGAGGGCTGCCTGTGATGCCATGCATGACTGAAGCACAGCGGGATCCCTGGCCCATCCCCGATTCCAGATCAGAAGCAGAGCTGTCATGTGCTGTTCCCTCTTCTTCATCCAAACTGCTATATCGCCTGTTGTTGAGCCATCCTGCTCCACCCTGCGTCGAGGAGAGCGGTGGCCCTGCAGACACTGTCCTTCCCCAATGATCACTGTGACAGATGTCACTAGACATGGTCTTTATGCCCTGACGTTGCACAAGGTGATAGACCATTCCTCCAAATGCCTATTGAGGAACGAACACCTCTTTGTAATATCAGAGACTGTTCTGTGTAGAGGATTTACTTGATCGTTCATGGAAGAAGGTCTACAAAAAAACTTTTTCTTTGTTGGAGGGAGATGGGAAAGGGAGGGTATATAATGTACCATTTAGGATGTGATTATAAGATGAATATACTGTAGCTAAAGCACCTAGCAAAAAGCTACATTTCACACAATTCTGTAACTAATGCATTAGTAGTTGTTCTACTTAAAAGGAGACTGACAGGATACTTCTCATAATCCTTAAAATATTTTTTCTCCCTATTTATAATAATTTCCTGGAAGGTTAAACTGCAATCTATTTCCCTTGTGAATGTGTGGGGCATTTGTTTGTTTGGTTTTGTTTGTACTTTTTTATTTTTCCTTTTTTCCTCTTCCATTATCTCTGTGTGGATATCTCATGAATGCAACAGCATTAAAAGAAACAAAAAGGATGAGGTTCACCACTCTGTATGTTTTTCAATTGATCTTTCTTCCCTAGCACACAGAATTCACTGCAAGAGGTTGCAAAACAAAAGGAAGGAGGAAAAAAAGTAACTGGGCCTACTTTGGGTCAGACAGTCCTGAGAACATCTATTTAAAGCCAGACAGCAGTAAAACTCTAGGTAGACAATTACCATTTGTCCTGTACTGCTCTGCAGGGAATAAGGGACTTCCAGTACACTCAAAGAGTCTGAAAAAAATCTCAGTGGTCGGGATTTAAATGTGAACACTCTCAGTTCCTGCAAATTTAAGAAAACTTCCCAACAGACACAACGGAACCACAATCCTCTACGCTCACACCTATAATAACCATATTTACTTTGGTCCTCTAACACTGACCATGGCCCTTATCGGTTCCTAATCTGTTCTTCCAGGTCTGTGTATAATCTCCCTGCACTTAGGAAATTCAGCCACCCATGTAATTTCTGCTTCCTCTTCCCTCCCTTCTCACTGCTGCACCAGGCTTGAGGACAGCTCTGCACCAAGTGCCCTCCATTTAGACCCTGCTGCTGGCCTCAACCTGCACCCCCTTCTTCTCTCTCAAACACTTGCAAAAATTCCCAGGATTTTATTTTGATATGCACAGCCCTTGGAGAAATAGAAAGAGATTCTTAACATCACCTTTAAGAGAGCTTTCCCCTGGAAGCTCTAAAATCAAGAGAAGCTTTCAAGAAGACTGAAGGACTGGTTTTGTAACAGCTACCTGGAAGCAGAAATACGGAACAGGATAATTGCTGTGGATAGAAGGTGAGCCAAGACTGAAGACTACATTAAAAACCAGATTTCAAATACCCACAAAATTATTCTTGATCAATCTGAACTTCAAAAAGTATTTGTGTTTGGCTTAGATGGAAAGACATCAATCTTCCTTTCAAGATAAGTTTCTTCTTCTCAAACATCACAGTATAGCCTTGCCACACTACCTGCTCAGTCTGAACAAACCCAAATGTTTTGAACCAAAATTCCTCTGGAAGCTTTTACTAAGAAGAAGCTCAGCACTAAAGATACAGTCTTTCTAAAACAATGGCAAAAATAATGTATTTAGTTCATCTCTCACCACTGGAAAAGATGCACAAGCATATTAGGCCAGGAGAACTTGGCAGCTGAACTGTGACTTCACAGCGTTAAAATCCCCCCATCTGTCTCAAATGAGGGTATGTGCACTCAGTTCTGACCCGTGCCATCTCTCACCTGTACAACATGACAAGCTGACACACTTGAGAATTTTCTGAAGGTCCTGTACATGTGCAGCTACAAGAACATGTGTTACTCCAAGTCACAACTACACCACGTCTTGCCAGCAGAAGGATTCTAGGAGGCTTACTGTCACTCCATGCCGCTTGCAGCAGTCCTCTGCTTCTCCAAGTGCCCACTGGCTGATGAAATGTTCATCCTCAGAATCATCCAGCCACAATTACCACCGTACGGAACATTTCTAACAACCACCTCACAAGATAAAAGGATGACAGCAGCAAATATTCTGTATTGCACAAACATGCTTAAACGTGCAGTATTGAAAAACAATGGGAGCACAAAGACTTATTGTTGTAAAAATAACCTTCTAGAAATCAGCCTCTTTTTGATGCCTTGTAGACCCAAACAGATTTCTCTTTTTCTGTACTTTCTTGTAATTTTTGATTTGTTGCAGAACTGAAATAAAAATAAGTTTCTTATTAAAAACTACCCAGAACATCAAATCCCATGCAATAAGAAAGTTAACAATTGTAAACCCTGTCATGTCTCTGAGAAGCAGAGGAATTATCTTGTTATCAATTTAATAATGGAACATTGAAGTAAATGATGCCATCCACTGACACCAGTAACACTGTGTCTCCTGGGAAATTCATGTCAGTAGGAGCTGCCAATCTAGATGGATATGGACATATTAAACATTGTACCTTCAGTCCATAAATCTATTCTTTCTATGCTGCCTTAATAAAAAGATTCTGCATGATGATAAAGACAAGCAATGCAGCATATCTTGACATTGTTGACCTATAATTCTGCTTCTCTTCTCTCTTTTTTTTTTTCAGGGAGTGGTGAGTAAATAACGTAACAATCTCTAACCATAAATTGTTTCCTCCTTAACCTGCACTTAAAATATATTTAAGATAATTATAGCAAGTGAAAATAAGACAAGTATGGGGTATTAGTATGGGATATTATTATTTAGCTTCCTTGCTGTAGCAAAAGTTCTCTTTTTACCTTGTTACTTTATATTGAGATCTCCAGTTTGTTTTTCAAAGGGGAAGTAAGATACAACAGATCAACACAAAAAAACAGGCCAAACACTATCAGCTCACAAATAAGTCTAGAGAAGCTGATGATGGGAGTTCGAAAATGTTACCATTTGCTCACTCTATCACACACAAAATCCGCATGAACAGAAAACAACAAAGATTCTCTTCTCAGGCTAAACAGAGGCACTTATTTTCAAAGCCAGTTATTTTCATCTAATGACTCTACTTCTACCAATGAGATTCCATCTATTTAGTAAGATTATTTGATGGATGTCAGTGAGTACCCTGGGTTATAGCTTCAAATTGGGACCTAGAGTTGTTAGGATCTGACATCCTCAGATAAATAAAAGCCAAGGGTTATGAACAAACCCATTTCCTTGTAAAATAACAGAATGCCATGGCTTTGACAGCAGCACAAAGTTAAAGAGGTTGCTCTTTAGGACTGCAGCTGTAGGAAACAATAGAGCAGCTTGGTGTTGTAACTGCTCCTCTGCCACGTGAGAGTTGGCACTATATCAGCCATTGTCAGGGCAAGAGTTGAGCTACCATGGCCTTGGCCCTGCTTGTGCACGTAAGTGTGTAGGCACAGATCAGGCAGATGGAAAGTGTGGATAAAGGAAAAGCTAACTTTCCATTAAAACATTTAATGAAAGTCCTACCAACTTGGAATATGACTGAGAGCAAAACGAATGGACAGAACAAAAAGAGATCTGATGCACCCGTACCTCCCATGCCTCAGGGCCCTCTTTAATTTAGGCATGGTAATTCCTGAAGAGTGAAAAAGAAACCATGGAATATGAGTTCCCCAAAATAGATGTTTAATTAAAGAGAATATAGCACTTGTATGAAACACCTCAGGGAAACTCAAATATTTGACACGATTAGAAAACGTATGTCTATTTTATGATAGTCTGTTGAAATTTTCAGTGCTTCAGGTAAACCCTTCAAATTCCATTGAAAATTACCCACATGGCTGAAGACTTCCCTGGAAATTTGGTAGAATCTTTGGTTTTTTTTTTCTTGCATAGGAAACTTATCCTAGTTCAACCTGTAATCTCTTTGGTAATGAGTGAAAACAAATACATGGGTGAATGGAAATTAGCATTACTGAAAGGAAAAGAAGCAAGTTTACAAAGGCTGAATATAAGAGAAGAGTGAAGACAGATACTTATTTTCAGCAGTACTTCTTGCAAACAATATCTGCAAGTCCTTGTGGACCTGCCATGCCCCTGCTGTATTTCTGCACTTCCCACACTTACTTAATAAAAAGAGAAAGCAGAGGAGGCCAATACAATATTGGAGAAGCTAACAGAAAAAGGATATCTCTAATTCTATGATATTTCAGACACATGCTATGACCTGTAGCAAAAGCTTTACACAAGGGTGCTGACACATTATTGATTCTTAAGACCACATATGGAAAACAAAGCTGGCAAAAGGCAACACAAATTTGTGGATTTTTTCTTCCACCTTTAGAAATTTTTCTCTCATCAAGTTATCTACCCAGATATATGCACCGTCCTTTCTAACACAGTCCTTTGAGCACCTTGCCCATTGTTGGTGGTTAGACTCACAATAGCACAGGCAGCTCTCTGCAGCGTGCCCCTCCAAGAAGGGAAGCCAACTGAAGACAAAAATGTTCAAGGGCTGCAGGCTGCTATCATAGAGAGAATGGACAGATATTGACTGAAAGGGACCCAAAGATCCCTTCCAGTCCCTGAATGCTTCTCCATACATGCAGATATATTTCCATTATTACTTAGCGGCAAAGCTGCTTAATTTATTAGAAAACAAATTCAGTAGAAAATAGAGACGAAATGCACAGAGAATAACTTTGTCAGAGTTCCCTAAATCCTGTATTTAGTCAGCCAGCAATCCCCCAGGTCCAATCTGTCTCTTTGCATCCCCGAGAAGTCCGTCCTATCTTCTCTTGTTCCATCACCCCCAGGGCTTCTTTTAATTCACTTCCTTGGATTTGAAGGCTCAAGAAAACTAGCAGTGTCAGTGCTGATAGAGGAAAGAAATGTAGCTCAGAGAGGAGGGAGAAAAAACCCTCCCTTTTACACTTTAGAGCCCTGTGATCTACATCATCATGTGACATTGCTGGTGCCAAAGCAATACTTGGGAGGAGTGTGTGATTTTGTCAGCCTGGTTGCATTTTCCACAACTCACCCACTCTCTGCACACCATTATTCTTGTAGTGATATGCAGAAAAGCACTGATAATTTGCCGGTTTTTACACAAACAGCTCTCTAGTTAGGCTGTTCTGATAGATGAGGGTATGGTCATTAAGAAAGTATGTGGGAACAGGCTGTAAGGCTTGTCCTTTCTTCAGGAAATTTTCTGAGGGCTTTACACGCCAGCTGCACAGGGGAAACCTATCAGTCCCTTGTGCAATTCTCTCCTGTCTGGTCCAGGTATTGGACTTCAGAAAGAGAAGAGCTTTCTCACACTCTAAAACCTGCCTGGCTCATGGGACAGGTTCAGCTTATGAGTGAGATAATCTGCAGATATTCTCAGGGCTGGAAACATGGGATCTTTTTGGTGGCCAGAGTAGAACCAGTGGGATCCATCCCCACCAGAACTTCTCCAAGGATCACTCACACAAAGATTTTCTGTGTTATTTTCCTGTTGGAAAGCATGGATGAAAGGATGGTAGAAACTACAATGCACAGAGTAACATAATAATAACTGTTTGATCTATTGATTTTTATTTTCTTGTGATACCTTTGCCTTCCTCCTCCAAATGCTAGAATGATACTTCTGAATTTTTCGCTTCTTTGGGCATTCTCTCCAAATTTGTATTATTTTCTCTGAATACTCTAATTTCATAACCAATTTACTTTAGCAGAAGGTTAGACTAGCTCACCTCACCTCCTGAGGTTCCTGACAACCTGAATTTTCCTATGAGCACTCCCTGCAAAAATACACATGATCAACAAGTATTCTTGCCTCATTCTCTTCATGTTCACTTCATACCCTTGCACCAAGCATAGAACCAACTATCTTTAGCAATTCTGACATTAAGCCTAACAAGCCTTCTCCAGGCACAGGAACCTGCTGCAGTCTGGTATTTGTTCAAACCTGTCTTTTATCTCTATATTCTGCCTTCTGTTCTCTCATGCAATCTTCAAGCTGTTATCTTTGCTCCCCTGTGAGACCTGGTCCATTGCCATCTCCACTGACTCTTCCTGTGATCCTGCAGGGCCAATCTCTTTTATTTTTCTTCATTGGTACCTACCTTCAGATTTTGTTCTTCACCGTCATCAAGTACTAAAGCAAAAATAATCTTCGGTACTACTTTTTCTGCCACTGTCCAAGCTCATTCAGCTCTGCTTTTTAATTAGACCCAGCAGCAAGGCCATCTCCACAGCTACAACACGCCATCCACCTCCCTCACATACAATGCACAAACCTCAAACTGCAACGAAAAGTATCAGACACACTCACACATGTTCATTGATTCCTACCAACTTTCACCTCCTCAAATGAACAAGAGCCCTCCTGACCTGGTGGGAGACAACTGTTTCTGCTTAGTCCCACATTAACGCAAGCCCTAGGCTCATTTAATGATCAACCTGTATCAACAGTAGCATTTCTTACACAAAATTAATTCTTGTTCCTCTTTTCAAATGATTAGCAATAAATTAGCACACGATAGCTTCTTGCCAGTAACATTTTAGGAATTTTTTTAAAGGGGAAAGAGACAAGATAAGAAGGTAAGGCAAGTAAGAAACATGCTTTGTGGACTACACAAAAAAACTTTTAAAAATAAATAAGTATTTTCATTTGGAAAAAATTCTTTCTTATATAAATATTTCTATAGTCAAAAATATACTAAAATAGTTCCCTAGCAAAGAAACTAACTCTGCTTTCTGACAGGCACAGAAGCTCTCAAGAAGTAAAGATGAAAATCCATGTTTTCTGTTGAACTTGATCTCTTCATATAACCTTCCTATTATCACCAGTATCTCCCAGCTGGGCCAAAAATTCAGTGAACAGCAGTGCCACTACACACTGAACCTCATGATGGCAGGTCTTCAGTGCATCCATCTGAGATATGATCAGAAATTCTCACGAGTGGGTAGCTCTATGCTTTTTTATATGCATTATAATTTACTTAAGTAGCTTGCTGTTATGTCTGATGACCTAAGTAGTTTTTTGACTACATTCCAGCAGCAAAGAAGATACAAAATTAAAGGCTAGAAGTTGGCAGCTACCTTTTGGCTAATCTTTCTTCCTTAACTGCCAGTTCCACCCACCTCTTCATCTTCTATGGAAGTTTATCTGGAGATGCTGAGAAACCAAAAGAGGCCTTACTATTTTCACTAAATATTTGGATGTTTAATAAAATTGTTATCTAACTTGTTCAGTATACCACTATGTTATTAGATATTTCAAAATTAAAATGCATTTAATAGTCTATAGGATTATAGTCCCATCCAACTGAATGTACCGTAAGACCAATTGCCATCTAATGTTGGAGAGATTTTATCAATGACCCAGCAGTGAGTGCGCGTGTTCCCAAAAAGATAAACTGAAAATAAATCAGGTGAAATGTGGATGCCTCTGGCAGAATTGAAGGCAGAAGTCCTTCTAGGAACCAGAGGGGTGCCAACAGCACAACAGTAGGAAAATGCAAATACGATTCACATACATTTTTAATGTCCGCCCTTTATCCTGAAATGCACATACTGCTCAGAAGTAAGAATTTGGGTACCTATAAAATTCACAGAACCTCTAGATACTCTCACCTGAGCTGTAGTTAGATCAAACATTCTGCAGGAGTATTCAGATTTTAATATGGATATCTCTCATAAATGGCTAGGTGGCCAAGATTTATATGGCCAAGAATAAGTATATGAGATTTTTACACTGCAAGAGAAGTGCCATTGATTTTTAGAAATGCTATCCTGAAATTTAGGAATAGAACTTCAGTATAACTTTTTGCCAAACCTAAGACCTTAACTAGATGTTATGTATAGACAGAAACAACATAAATACAATTTCATAAGAAAAATGTTAAACATAAAGAGAACTAAAAGAAAATGAAACTTGAAATAGATTAGGAACTGAGCTTAAAAAAATATATAAGAAAGATGTAAAAATAAACCAGCAAAAAGCATTCTCCCAGGGAGTCATGAGACTGAGAAGTGCAGCAGCAAGAAATAGGATAGAAAAGTACTCTGTTATTTTCTTAGTGTTTACATTTAACTTATGCAGCTCAAAATAAAGGATGTATTTAGGTCTCCTTGAAAGAATGCTTTAAAACATCTATTTGTGTTCAAGTGTTCAGAAAATAAGTACTTATTGTTACATTTTTCCTTCAACAATTAAAAGAATATACCATCTCCACTAAATAGGCACACAAGGTTTAGACACATAAACCAGTTACTGCTGATTTATGAGTTAGCAGCAAACAGTGCACCTGCAGCAATAACCTGCTTCAGCACTCTGAAACCCCACAAAATACAAGGTAAGTCCAATTTGCTACATCCAAAATTAAATAAATTCATATTAACTTAAATTAGCTTGTATTTGCTGCAAGTTACAAACATGCACATGGGTAGTTACCATACTGACACACAGTAATTTGCTGTCCTGTGGTATTAATAATTTGTTGGTATGTCTGTGTTCACGTAACAGTACATCAGACTAATGCTATATGAACAAAGAGTTTTGCTTTTTGGGTCCTGCTGACCACCTGATTTTGCGTGTTTAGCAAGTGCAGTTCATTAGTTTTGAACAGAACATTAAAAGGAATTAAAATACAAAAGCAGGGTAAACAGATCTAGAATATGGAAATGTGACAGACACGAGAAGTTTTGTGAAGAGAAGTATGTAAAAGTTTATGACAACAGTACTTAAACTCAATGTGCATAAAAAGTTCAGAAGTAATCAGCAGTGTTGAGGGGGTAGATTAAGATGAGTTCAGAGCTCACTAAGAATTCTGCTAATCTACATGTTTCAGTAGATAAGGGAAAAAAAAAATCTTGCAATCCTTTATTCCCACATTTTGCTCTGAATTTGAGATCTTCCCACAGCCCCCCTCCCCAGAAAGCACAGGAGGCTGGGATATAGTCCAGCTGCTGTCAATCAGACTGGAGAGCTGGCTCAAATCGTGATAGATTCAAGCATTTGCCTCTGCCTTTCTTGTCTATGCTAGAACATGTCTGCACAGAGCCAGCTCTCCTACTGCCGACACAGTTCATATTAGTAAATGCTTTTCTTGCTCCAGAACAAAAATAAACAGTTTGATGGTATAACTGCATCTACACTAGGGTTCTGCCAGGACAGCAGTTAGATGCAATTTTATTTTTAGTATTCCTAGCCTACATAAGTATGTGAGCAAGACTTTTAAATATAGAACTAGCCTTCATATTTTTCTTCATTAGAGCTCTAGCAGAATGCCTTAAATGTAAACCACTTTACAGAAATCAAGTGCAGAATATGGGCTACAGGAACAGCATGTACTTGCTACTTTTATCTGGTATAAATTTGCTTTCTTATTATTATTGTAATATACATTACACAAAAGAGAAAAAGCAGAATTTTCTAAATCGCACACACACAGTGCCTCATAAAAGACCAAAAATCATATCACAGTCAGTATAAATGAATGTTAAAGCTACTGTGCATTTTAAAAGGTCAGCTTTTGTAATTTACCCAGTTACCAATGTCAAACATGAAATGGAAACTGGGGAGAAGTATTTGGGGGATAAATGTTTTGCACACATAATAAGGCTAATAGAATTTTGTCATTCTTACAAACTTTAGATTTTAATTTTGATGGATCATTGGCTATTGGTAATTTTAAAATTTTGCCATTTAGGAGTTTATTTTTTAACATTCACACACGGTCATTTTCTCCCCAGCCAATGGCAATGTCTACATCCTAATATTAAAAAGATAACTACCCAGAGAAGGGCATTTCCCAGGGAGTAATGACTGGCTGGGAGGAGTTGATGGCCTGAGGCACTGCTGAGGGCCATTAACCCTGGCCGGTTATTAATCGCCAGGAAATGCCCTGCACCAAGGTTGTTATTGCTATTTTAAGCACAGATTGGCGGGGGTGAAATGGACATCTTAGCGTACAGGTTTTTTTAATACAGGATGCCATTTCCTTTGTTGCAGTGTATGGAGGACATTTCTAGAAAGAATGAATGCTCTGCCTGATACCCAGCCGGATTTCACAGACCATTTCGCAGCACTCTATTGTGCACACAGTAACTTACCAAACTGAGAAAACAGTTGGGGATTTTAAGAGCTTTTCTTTTCTCTCTAAATAATAGTCTGCATAGAAAAAATAAAAGGAAATTCAAACTTTAATAAGATGAACAAAAATATTAAACTCTTCATGTCACTGTCAGCAGAATTATATTCTAGAAATATCTTTTTTAATCACACTGTCTTCATGTTTATCACATTTTCTTTGTCAATACTCCCGCTTAACGGCCACTCACATATCTCTTCGAAAAAGGAATTTTTAGCAGCAACAGCCAAAGCACATCCTGAACCAGCCTCAGCTGATGCTAGCCATTAAGGAGTTTGTCTTTTCCAATAATCAAGCAGATTGGGTCATTTTCTAGGAGATGGCTGGTGAAATATTTCAGAAACTGCTTTAATTTTCTCCTAGTTCTTACCCTAAGGCTAAAGTTCTAAAGATGCATTCATAGTCCTCACAAAACTGTGAAAATTGTTCTTTTCTTGCAGGGATCAATAACTCACTATTCGAATCAAAAGGATATTCTTAGCATATGTACAAATAGTCCTCTGCCTTACTGCACTGCTCACTATTTGTCAAACCTTAGCTATGAAAGTAAAACAAACAAAAAAACTCACGGCTTTATAACATGCACAGGAAGAAAGTACAGTTCTACACTAAACTAGTTTGACAGGTTTCTCAACAAAGTGGTAGTTTCCAAGTGCAAAACATGTAAGATCTTCTCACATGTCTCCTCAAAGTCCTAATTTTCCACCACAAACATGTACACCTGAATCACAGACTGATTGTAAAGATCTCACTGAATTTACCATCTGATTCTATTTTGAGTTACAGATTGCCATTTCCAGCAAAAGATTTTTGCTTTCATAAAATAAAACTCCCTCAAATTGATGGCCAGAGTGCATACTTCCACCTCTCTGCGAGTTTAATCACCATATTCTTAAAATAATAATAATAATAATGATAATAACAATAACAAAAGGCCCAAAACTAATATAGTAGCAGTTGGGACCAATCAATATGACACATTCTGCATGATCATTGGAACACGCATGAACAGACATTGTCTCTGGGTAAATATTTAGCAGACTTTCTTGTGTCCTATATGTAGGATTATCTGTGGTGATCCTCTGGAAATGCAGCCTTTCAAATCTTAGGAAACTGAAGACCACACTTGAATTACAAAACCCTTAGCACATCATTTCGAACTAGTACAAAATAAACCTTCATCTCAGCTTGAGTTCAAGTAGTGCAGTTACATGCTAATCATGTTCTCAAAATGTAATACAGGCACAATGGTCCAAAGGTTGAGACAGGACTGGGAGGCAGGAGACGGTTTCTGATCCTGGGTACAAATCTAACAGCTCTTCTTTGAGCATTGACAATGTAAACCTGTAGGAATGGGTTATGCGGCTCAGTACCACTTCTCTGACACACACCAGCAGCAGCTCTCTAGGGCAACCTTAGAGTAGTATTTCCCTAGAAAATTCTCCCAGCTTTTAAGAAACCCGTGGCACAGGAATTTCCTGAGCCAGAGGTGATGCACTCATAGCCTTCTCCAAATAATTTTTCCAGTTGATTCTTTCTCAACCCATATGTACCTCTGGCACCAGCAATGCCCTGTGAGAATCAGAATCAGTTCCACAGAGGCATGTGGTGGGGTGTCTCCTACTGCTCATTTCCACCCATCACTCTTCTGGTTCCAACCCAGCAGCACCCTTGCTGAGATAGACAAATGTGAACTGCACAGTGTATTCAATATATGGGGGCGGGGGGGCGGAAATCAATACACTGGCATAGGGATGGGTTTTGCTTTGATCTCTCTTCCTTTTCCAGAAGTTCTGTGTTTGATATGCTTTATTTCAATGCTATTCAGCATTAAGCTGAGATTTTCATAGTGCTCTCTACTGTAACCCTAGTATAGTTAGCTTAGAATAAATCACTGTGTATAAATTTAGTACTGTTTTATCCCATGTGCATACTACATTTATCTTAATTTAATTTTATCTGACAATTCGTTGGCCAGTCACACAGTAACTTAAGATCCTTCACAACCCTTTATAGTTTGCTCTTATCTTTATCTCCCTACAATACTATTACCAGCAAAGTTCACATTCTTGAAGTTCTCTCTCTTTTCCAGGCTGTTAATAAACATTTTAAATGGCACAGAACACAGCACAGATCTCTAGAGAATTTCTCTGGAGCTCTTTATCCACTGTGAAAATTGAGTATTTATTCTTTAACATTGTTTCTTAAGTTTAACTAGTTCTTTATTCATATGAGTTTCTTCCTTCTAATCTTATAGTAACTTAATTTCAATCAAATCCTTCAGTGAGGGAAACTATCAAATGCTTTCAGAAACCCAAGCTCTCTTTATCAGCTGAGTCTCTCTTGATGTCCTCAAAGAACATATTTTAAGGTATGGCATACTATAAAAGGGGTTTCTTTACTCTCTTGGGTTTTTGTTTATGTTAATTCTACTTTTTAGAACACCTTCTACCAATTTGCATACAAGGATAGAAGATTTTGGGTCTGTAGTTCTGATCTCTCCCAGAGAAGTTGTTACTAGTTCTCATGCCAGTTGTCTGCTACTTTTTCAAGCCTCATGCAGATCTGCTATAGCCAACATTACTATCAAAAAATGCTGATGATAGATGAGAATTTTCCTGTATTTACTCTTGTTTGTTTGTTTGTTTTTAATAACACCAAAGCTTCAAGAAGGCAAAATTTGCAGCACCATATTGTGTAGCTCAGTCTCACCTCTATTAATATTCAGGTCATATGAGGCTTGAGCATTTTTTATGCCTTGTGGAAGAGCCTCTCCCAGAAAACTTCCTTCCTTATAAGAAAGTGTGATCTCAAAGACCCAATACATCAACATTTCTGTTACTAGCTTCTGTCCTTTGTTCACTTACTCTTGCAAATAGAAACTGCTGTGCCTACAGAATTGGATGAGCACTTCTGGTGTAAATCCACTGAGTAAATCTGAGTTCTTGTTGAATTCCTCCTTAGACTGCACAGAGGAAAATGTGTCCCGTTAGCTCACAAGGAGCTGAATTGGGGTCAGAGGTAATGAGGACAACCTCAGGGTGGGGGAGAGTGGAATATGCAGAGGTACATTATTTATGTCTTGCCCCTCTCTTTTCTAGGAAGCATCTTTTCTCCCTTTTCATTGTGGTTAAGCACAAACTAAAAAAGGGAAGGTGGTCATAACGCTCCACACTCCAAGGCTTCTTCCCTTCTACTCACCACAGATGTCATTGGAAATGGAGGAGTCTTGGCCGTTCTTGCACTCCACACTAGCTAGAGCCAGGTGGTTTAGTTCTTGGGAGAGGTAATCAGTGTCACTGCCTTATCCCAACCTCACCCTCCCTCTTCAGCTAGGATTTCCTCTGATGTTAACAGACTAGGCCTACTGCCAGTTTTCTGTAGTAAAAGGGATCTTTTCCATATGGTGAATTTAACAACTGCTGTGTGGGTTTTTTCACCTCCTACCAAGCATCCATGACGGCTGGCTCTGGGAAGTTCAAGCTGCAGCAATAACAACTTCTGGAGCTTTTTAAATGTGATTTCTGGATCTGAAATTCAGATAAAGGAACCCAGGTAGCTGTTCTGCCCTGCTGGGCACCTCCATGATACGGAGTGTGCCAGCTTCTAGGCAGCTCAGCTGTGGCTCCCTCCTTTTCAGATCGTGGAGAAATGCATCTGGGCTTCCAGCCAGGGTCCTCTGATAGGCCTGAGAATTCATGGCATGTAACCTCCCCATTCAGGTCCACAATACACTTGTTGCTGTTGGTATCAAGTGAGGTCCACATTGGCACAGCTCCACCTGGTTGTTTAGAAACATTTTTTTCCAAGTTTGTAGGTGTTGTTCCTTGTCAACGTGTTTGTGAGTCATGATGTGCACGCACACCTCAGTAGATCTTTGGAGTCCAAAGTATCATTTGTGATGGAAAGGCAAAGCCCTAGGAAGAGTAGGTGTTTATGGAGAACAGTTGCCTGACAATGTGATCTTCATTTCTTCTGAAAAGGACTCCTGCGAAGATGAACGGTCTGCCCTTCACCTCACCTAATTACCTATATCACAACTGCTATTCCAAATTCCCAAGTATTTCAAATTTGAAACCTAAATTGTAAAACAAACGATCACCTTTTATAACCTGAATCAAATCAGTGACTAGTATCTCAAAATGTAAATACTATGTACTCTACACAACATCCCACGGACTTCTGAACACCTATCGAAAGTGAAAGGTATAATAATGCCTGCAAAAATACACAAAGTATTCCAAATACATCTAGTGAGAAAGCTAAATCTGCCCTTCTTCTCACAGTAATGCTGTGAAGTCCACGATTCCTCAGTATCTTAAAAGGTTTTCCACCTAATGTCCCTTAATTTTAAGTCTCAAAGGAGAACTACAGCAATTGTAGATGTTCTGGTCAATTTCTCTCAGTAAACAGATTGAAAGGTCTACTATTAGTGCAGACTTAGGGAGGGAAAGGGTTTATATAAATATATAAATGTTCTTCACTGTCTGTAGAGGAAACCTGGTATTAAAACCTACCATAAACTTGGTATGTATGGCCCCATTTCAGGCGTCACTTTGGCAAACTAATCAAACCTCTCCATGTAAACTATCCAAATAACTACTATTGCTGTTGCAAATCTATTTCTATTCACCTTATAACTTCAGGAAGTCTTTTTGAACGTTTTGTTTTTCTGCACCAAAAGTTATTTACAGAAGAAAGGCACTCCCCTATGCCTGTTCAATTGTATTTTTCTTTGTCTGCAGCCCGTTATTTTCTCCTGTCCTCACAGAGTGGAATTTGAAAAAAAATGGTTTTGCTACCTAAATTAAAATAAAAAATCCCAACACACTCACACAAAAAAAACCCACAAAAAACAAACAAAAAAATTCCAAACAAACAGAAAAACTCCACCACCCTCAAAAAACAAAGAAACAAAAACCAACCAAGCCCCCAAACACCAAACCAAACAAAACAGGCTGCCCTATTTCATATATCTATGGTAGAAAAAAAACCTGCATAATATAAAAAACCTAATTACACCATTCCAGGAGACTAAAAACAAGCAAACAAACAAACCCAGACAAAAAGCCAAAAACTTAATGCTACAAAGAAGTCAGTTATCAGCCTGGGATCCAGCGCTCTGTTTTCATACGCTCTCTAGCACGGCTACTCCTGACAGGTGTTCCTGGGACATTTTGAACAAAATGTAGAATAAAAATATATCTTTAACAGTTTCAGCCTTGTAAAGCTGCTCTCTGCTGAGTAACTGTCAGAGAGACTGTCAGCCACGTTCTACGTTCTGTAAGCAGCAGAACAAACATTAGCACAACAGGAGTTTTCAGCTTAGTTTTGGGGTCCAAGAGTACTTAGTGTTTCTATCAGAAGAGGTTTCTCAATTCAACACATCACGACACTGATATCCGAATCACAGAATCAGTATCACAGCTGACAATCTGGTATCCCAGTACAAGTTTCTCAGACATCTGCTTGTTTGTGAAGGACTTCTATTAGACCTGTAGGGAATGACATTTCCCCTGCAATCTATTTTGTTTATTAGTGTCCTTTCAAAGCCCTTTATCTGCACTGCTGTGACCTCCTGCACGTTCTCAGACTCAAACCTCAATACACAAATTAGTTTATCATTAATTTGCTTACTTTTTAATTATCTACAGGCAACAGTTACAGTTTTGGGAAGGTGAAGAAAGACTGCCTGGCAACTATGACCATCACCTTTTCACAGGACCCTCAGTTCACACTTCTCTGCAAATAAGTGTGTTACCATTTTCAAGCCTTGCTCTTCTCAAGCATGGTCTCCCCAGTGCAAACACTAATGAGGCTTCAGGGTAATGTACAACCTTAAAATATTTGGCCACCTACTAGGTATTGCAAATATATAGGCACACTTATAGGACTGGAAGAATAAACATCTGTGTAAGTAGGTGACCTACCCACTCAAATGAGAAGGCTGAGCTATGGTAAGAAAAAGGTTTTGATGAGGAACAGCTGCAGGCTGTATGCTTTTTTGTATGAAACAAGTGTTATCTCCAATATAGCCACTTCCCTTGCAAGCACCAAAGCTGATTCTTAGGATGGGCAGTTTCACTGTGCACACAGCTCCTTGCTTCCCCAGCACACACAGATGTACCTGCGCTCACAGCTCCCAGCACAGGTCATGGCCACATTGCAGCTAATGTCAAGTATGTTAGCATAAAATTTCAGCAGTAAGTTCTCTTCCAAGGTCTTATAACTTTCTACTGATTAAAATTTGTTGACTTTTGCTAAAGTAAAAGTGAACTTTTTTTTTTCTTTCAATTTTCAGTCCTGATTTTATTATTAAGTGACTTCTACTTGGCCAAATTCATATTTCTTAAGTAAACTTATTTCTTGAATATACCATAAAATGTCATTTTGTCAGCCACATTTTGGCTGGAATGGACATCAATACATGGTATAATCATGTATCTCCACATTGTGGCATTAGTGTTAATTCTTTTGCCCTGCTGTCTAAAGCACTTCAAATGTTGCATGTCCAAAATTACGGTGTGGCCTTTTTAACATGAACTGACAACTTTATGCATTTCCCATCTGTGGTGGGTTGACCCAGGGCAGCAGTTGAAAGCCCACCCAGACAGTCGCTCACTCCCCACCTCCAAAATCTTCCCTCCGCCATCTCAAACCAGCCTTAGCAGGCCTTAGAAAGGGAAAGTTTTCTATTGTTCATTATGATGTTGAGATAATATTTGTATTATATGGAGATATTTGACTTGGTCCAAAATGTCCCTCTCTAGCAGGGACTAAAGAGAACAGGCTACCAGACTGTGGTTATGGTTTCAGTAGTCATTCCTTTCAAACAAATAGTAATTAAATTTCAGTCTGAAAATATTGCTTATAGATATTTTTCTTTTGCTTTTTTCTTGAGTTTTAGATTAATATAGCACTTTACGAACAACCTTTATTGGGGGAGTAGTGATGCAAAATTTGCCAATAAGGTATCCGCTTTATTCTAATTCAGAAGGGATATTTTAATATTGCATTTAAGACTACGAAATTAAGAAAATAATTATTCCATCTTTTTTTTTTTTTTTACTGTCAAGTTCTCAGTCTCTACTACTAAAAAACAAAATACAAAATCAATTTTCTCCTGATTAATAATTGTGCAGAATGATAAATCCTGTGGTATCAGATGCTATGTGTGGCCATAAGACAGAAAAATAGAAATACTTAATAAACTCTCATAAAAAATGCTTAGTTAACCACGTAAACATATTTGGATATCACAAAGACAGGCCAATATAAAGAAGTAAAACTACAATATCTGGGAAAGTATAAAGAAGACAGCAAATACAAACAGACCAGTTTTCTTCTCACTTTCACAGCTCTCTGACTGAAGGGCTGTTTTCTTGCTATATAGGAAAGCAGTGGACACAGTATTTTCAAAACTGCATCCTTTGAAAATTTAAGAATAAACAGCACTGAGTAATACCATGTTTTAAACAGTCTCAACCAAGTTGCTGAAGTAATACTTCACTGAGATGACTGAAATACTGGAAGTAAACAATCCAATTTTTAACTGCAAATCATTTTAACAGAGAATCACTTGATTTAAAAAAAAAAAAAAAAAGTCACCTTAAGCCTGTACTGTGCATACCATTTAATTTCCTTGTGTGATGTGTGTTTTCTGAAACAGCAGTAATAGTGATATTAAATTAACTCAAATTTTTAAAAGTCCCAAAACAAAACAGCAAAGCTTTTGATGTTACTTCAGAAGCAAATGTACAAAATCCTGATACTTTCTGCTTTCTCCTCTGCTTGGACCCTTACAAATATTTAATTCACTGTCAGTGGCATTGCAGTAAGTTTCTGCTGGTGGCAGCTTTTGCCCTAGTCCCCTTGAAGTGGATTAAGGGTTGTAGAAGCTCACAGAGGAGAAGGCAGGGAAGGACTGTCCATCAGGGATAATTGTGAGGTACAAGCAAGAATCAGGAGTCAGCAGAGCCAAAGAATGAGGCCACCCACTACAGGGGTGAAGACAGCACAAGGGAGATGCAAGTTCCTGATCTATACAGACAACACGTCAGAGTTACGTGACATTATCCACCGAGCTGTGACTGGTCATTCTCTTCTGCACACGCTCTTGTAAAATTCAGTTCAAATCCTAGGCTTGGTTGGGGGAATTTAGCTGCTCTTTTTGCATTATGGTTTGCTTCTTTCTGATAGTACAACATAGGATGCTGTTGTCAGATCTTCCTCTAGTGAAGTAACTATTTTGGTCATATCCTTTTCATCTGTAAGATAAATCTTACCTTAAATTACACGTACTGCATAGGAAAAGCAATTATGTGTACATTTTTAGTTGCTTTTAAAATTTACTGTAGTAAGGTAAGTTTTTTTTACTGTAATCACTTGTGTCCTGATCTCTATTTGGCCTTCATTTGACTCGAATATGTCACTCTTTGCTTGTTAATTAAGTTCACCTAAACAGTTCTCAGAAACTGTTTTTTGATTTAATAAAACACATCCAATTTAAAAAGCCTTTCTAGAGGAGTTAACAGAAATTGGGGGAAAAAAAATCTGCAAGCTCTAATTATACAGAATATTCAAAATAAGCACCAAGAGATTTTTACTCAGTGAATAAAAATCTGTTCTCAGCAGCAAATTTACCATTATAATTACGACAGTTCTTAGATGAGTTCAGAGGCATGTTTTAAAAAGCCCTGCCAGCAAAGGCAAGGTCTACTGCTGGGTGCTGCTTCCCCTGTGCCCACACGGGTGTTACCAACCTCAAAAATGCCACAGCAACAGCCACAGCCAACGTGCAGCAGCTGAAATCACATCCTCAAAGCAATAACTCAGACAGTGAGGGATGATCAGAAGATGCTCATCCCAGAAACTATGGAAGAGTGGGACTTCTTCATCCCACACAGGAGGCTGGGTCTCAGAAAATTCAATTTTTCCCTTTGAAATTGTTGCTAGTGCTTTTCCTCACAGAAGAGAACGGTTTGGTCTCAAGCACAAAGTGCTTCAATAGATTTTTGGTGAAGACTGCAACGAGAGACCATTCCCACAGCAGAAGTGGTCAGTGGTCTGTCCGCATGCAATATTCAGGATGTGAAAATCTAAATCAGAGAATTACAATATTACCTTTTGGTTTCAGTATTATGAAGCCCAGTTACAGTAAATAAAGTGACATGAACCTCAGCAAAGAAACACACAGTCTACCCTAAGTGAAGGAGGATATTAAACATGTAGTACTTCAGTTTTACTATCAATACAATGTGTGTAAACATTTTTGTACTTGTTGATGTGTACATTTATACTCCAGGAACTGAGAAAAAAAAATATAATTGTCTTCATTCCCTAATATATTCAGAAACATTCACTTATTTTGCTTGTAGACAAACTATGGAGGCAATAACTCCAAGACAGAAGATATGCAGACTCTGGGATGTTTAGCTCTATCCATTCAAGATAATGACCGAGGAGAATTTTACTTTCCACCTCATTGTTCTTATTCACTAGAACAGTAACCAAAAACCATTTATGCCAACTAGCCGGTATCATTACTCCCAACTTTGATTAGTACCTTCTAGACAGATATTCCCCATAAGCAAGAAGGCTCTAACAAAACTCTATCCTTACAGTGAAGTTAACTTTAAGTCAGTCTTGTTGGTTTTTTTTTTCCTCCTAAAGCAGCCAATTGTCTATAAAAATACTAGAATTATCTTTCACATTTGGATTAAGAATGAAAAGCACAAAGACTCCTTTTATACTCAAATTCAATTGACAAAGAAAATGATTATTAGATATTACATCTTTAAATATGATCTTAAATACAAAATTATTAACAGTGAAACTGATAAGCATCCACACTGGGATCAACTCTTTCCCTTGATATTATCTATTTGAATGTAAACATCAGCTGAACAAAAAAAATCACAAACGTTCTCTGTGTAGCAGCAATTTTACAGAACTTTCCATCATAGGGATTATTTGGATGCAGTTTTCTAGCTTTTAATAACATACTCATATGTCAATAAAGCAATTGGCATCCTTTTAAATAAATATTAAATAGATGATTTTCATATATCTGTAAACTGGAGACTTTAAATAAGTATGTTGCATCTTTATGACTGAGCAGTACTTACATGGTTTGGGAAGTCAGCCTTCAGTTCAGCAATACTTCTGCACCAATAAGCTGCTGTTTTCTCACTGATCAGTTCAATGTTTAGAAAAGAGCCTTGGCCTGGGCCGTATATAGGACCTGAAGTAATTCCACGCACAATCCTTGGAGAAACATTGGTCACAATATCCTGCAAAACAGTGAAACCTTTTTGATTGATTTTGCAAAGTGAGGCATATCTGAATGATATCTATGACCTAAACTTAAATGGATCAGGTGTTTTAAAAATTTACCATTATTATGAGTAAAAAACACAATTATAGGCTAGTTCTCTAAATTACCAGATTCTCTAATTAGATTCTCTACATCAGAGCAGAAAAATGTTTGCTGTGTGTGTGATATGGTATGATGACTATCAAGAAAAGGCCAACATAAAGCACCTGTAAACTGCCATACAAAACATCATTTAAATAATGCTTTTCTGTCAGGTAGAGGGCATAGAAGACTTTGTGTAAAAACCCATGTAGATCTCAGTCATTTAACAGCCCACATGTGAACTATCCTGCCAAAAGCTGATCAAAGTCCCTGTCCTACACCAACAGGTGAAGTGCAGAGGTGCTGCCCATCAGCCTCTCTGTAGAAAAGCCAGGGTCAGAGGTCCAGTCACCAGTGAACATATACCAGTGTTTCAGACTTCACAAATTAAATGATACTATTAAGACCCAAATCAAAAAATAACTCCCCAAATACTGGAAATTAAGATCAACATTGTAAAGCATGACATTTATGAAGGTCAACATGAGGTTAGCAAACAATTTTGAAACATACAGTAAACACACAAAATGTTGACTTGTTCAGTAGTCTTAATTAAGGTGCAATGTCACCGTATATATATTAACAAAGAACTGTAAATTCTGACATTATTTAAAACTAAAGAAAAACATAGATGGCAAAATGTTCCTTTTGCCAATTTCCAATTAAAAATAATTTTGAGTAAAGGTCATTTATTTACAAATGTATCAGAATTATTTGTTTAAGTAGCCCTCCTCACCATCTTGTCATTTTTAGTGAGATAACATGAGCCTCCATTAGTATATAGCAATTAAGGTCAATTTACATATTTTAATTAAGAACCATCCCATATAAAACAATTAGGGTAATAGGCATACTAACTGGATTTCATAACATTTGGACGTTTTTCCAACTAGATAGACAGGAAACCTTAATTAGCATTAATTAGCACTGATCTGCATATGTTTGATAAGGCATACCCTTGCCACAAAAGATTATTTATTCTTGAATCTGCCAAATGCTGCAGTTACAGAGGATAAAGGGACTTTTCTTCACATTGTATGTAAATTTGAGGTAATCTTAATTTGCTTATAAAGTTTAGTTAATTATTTTACAGTAAATATCCACTAACATTTTATACTGGTAATTATTTGTCCATTTACATATGCAGAAATAATACAAATTAATTTCCCCAGTTCCTCTATTTCCAGGCCTAAGTCTGGAACATGGACATCACAATAATCCCTGATTTTCTTATAATCATCTTTTCCCTTAATCACAAAAGCTTCACCTCCATTTCAACAGTTATATTTTCAGAAAAAACAATTCAGAACATTTTCTGAATTTATGGAAACCAAAACCAAACAGCAAAGTATACTCCTCTCACTCCCAAAACAAATTACAAAGATTGCAGTTTATGCAGAAGAACCATTTACATCAGTTTGTTCCACATTCTCCTCTTAAGCGTTTCATTCCTTTAAAATTGCCCCCGAGGAGCCTGTGCTTTGACTTCAACCCAGAAAGCTGTTCATACGGGCAGGCCAGTGCTATCACATTGCCCGGCATGAGGAAACATGCAAAGTCAGTGACTTAAATGCTGGCGGTCTGACCTTACTCCTGCAAGCACAGGCTGCACATGGTCATTTGCCAACACATATGAATTACCCTGACCAAGCTCCAAGTGACCATGAGCTTCCTTTTCCCATGCTCCAAATCAGTCAGAAGCTATGTAGCTATGGCTGTAAAGCACTAACCATGAGGAACAGCCTGTCTGTTCATGGGAATTATGGTTCTTGGGTTCCGTGCAAATTATGATAAGATGCACATGATATGATTTCCATTTGGTGGCTGCCTTGTGTACGTGTGAATGCCAGACAATGCTTGGAGCCAGCTATGGTACTGTTTGTTATCTTACTGTGTGCATATTTTGTTCTTTTTCCAGTCTTTCTCATTTTACTACAGGTAAAAACTCAAAGCCTGAGATACTAGAGCCTAGATGATAGCTCTTGTGGGACACTCACAAAGACTCAGTCTGCTTCCATGCAAAAACACTCTGAAGTTTTTCTATCTGCTTTGGGTCTCCAGGCAATCTCTTCTCTCTTCTAAGAACAGAGACTGCTGTTTAGACCCTGCGACTGCTGCCAAATCCCCATGGCTTTGACTCAGGCTTTCCCAGAGCTCAGTCATAGCCAACATCTGAGTGATAATTTATCTCTCCAGGATTCCACAAAGTTGAATCAGGTAATGCACATACTTTACAAACTGTCTCAAAAGCAGCCACTCTTCACTTTAATGACCGTGAGAGACATACAGAGCCACATAAAATGGCAAACACACAAAGATTTCTCCACCTACATTTCCTCACTCTCGAATCTTCCTTGAGATTTTGAGACATCTCCTTTGGTGCCCAGGGACCTTCTCCGCACCTCCCACACCAGTGGCTTCAACTGCCCCTGGCTCACAGGGCCACTTTGCTGTGTCTGTGCATCACTATCTTTCCTGACCAAGGTGCTTCTGCTTCCAAAAATGCTTCCCGGCTCTGAAATCCAGACATTACCACGTAGCTGCTTTGTCTTGGTTCCTCCTGAGAGGGAAAAGCTGTCCTTATTTAAGATCCTGATCCTCATTTGCTTCTCCTAGCCCTGAGTAAGCTAGATGGAGAGAGCCTGTAATGACTGACACACTGGCACCTCTCCTGTCTCTTGTTAGCACATGACAGCCCCAGACACGAGGAGACTCACGGTTCATGGAAACAAAATGGAATTTGTAACTTATGTGATGATTCAAGGAATCTGTCTTTGTACGCACAGAATAAAATCACACAAGTGACAGAAAATAAAATTGTCTCTTTGAGATGAGTGTGAAATACCTACACAGAACTTGCCTTATCATCATATTCCTCTTCTGTCTCCTGTCACAGCTGTGAAAACTAAACAGGGAGAGAGTTAGGCAAAGTATCTATGGGCTGGGCTTAGCCAACTTCATGTCCTTTGGTCTTAGGAGTGAATTTTACACGATATCACAGATTCTTTCACTAAGATAGGAAATTCTGCTGGCTGGACAATTGTTCCTGCCGTCTCCAAAACAGCGGGTAAAGCCAGAGCAGCTGAAATAGTCACAGTTCTCCAGCCCATGGAGTTTGTGACAGACCATCTCCTGGTGGTTTAATTGAATGCTGATTGCCCTTTTCGTAGGAATCGTGTGGCCAAGTGCTGGAAATAATCATTCCAACCCCAGCTTGTCTTTTTATCCCAGCTATGCACACAACCCTTTTGTTAATAAAAATCGTTGTGTGCATAAAGAACCACAATGGAACTGGAGCAAGAAGCCTGACAGGAAGCACTTCAGGGTTTGAAACTAAAAATTTGTTTTATTCTAAGAAAAGCTGACTGCTACTGAGAGATGACCTGACTAATGAGGTGGTCTGGTCCCTGCACGCAGTTGAAAGTAGAGGTCCACATACAGAAATAGGAGAACATCCCCGAACTCCAAAACTAATCAAGTATCTTAACTCCCCACGTGATGGAAGCAATAAATGGTCATTGGGAAAAAGAGCACAAAGCTTTCATGTACTTGGAAGACCAAGGACAGAAGACTTATAATGAAGAGCAGCTAGGGAAGAGCAAAGCTTATCTCTCACCACACTAGAAGACAAAGCTATGAAAAAAATGACTAAAAAAAACATTGGTGAAGGTAAACAGAATAGCCGACAGAAAATTAATTTGTTGTGGGGAAATCTTGCAAATTAATGCAGGCTTGGAGTTTAGAGAAACTGTATTCAATACTAGATAACGGCAAAACAACCTGGTTTGGGGGAGTTAATGCAAACAAATGCAAACAGTGACAACAAATGGAATCAAGGACCAATTGTGAATCATGAACATTTCAGTTACTGAACTTCTTTTGCCTCAAATGATGATTTGTTTCTGCAGGAGAGCAGATCAGAAACAATTATATCACCCCCTCAAACATCTCCAGCTTAGGACATCACCTAAGTGGTGTTACACAGACAAAAGTGCCAATATCCTGCTTTTGGATTCCCCTTTTCTGCTTATGAACAATTCTGGTATTCTAGTAACTTGAGACTGAGTTATTTTGCATTACACATATATTTCTCTTCCTGTTGACTAATTAACACAGTAAAACCAAACCAAAACCAAACCAAACCCAAGCCATTGATCAGGCCCCATTTGCTTTAATAAATTCTGAACTCTGCAATCAGATCATTGAATTCTAAACTACTTAGGTCTAATGGGCTGGGAGTAAGGTAAAGCCCAAACACTCAGCAGATTTTAGTCAGTTATATTTAAATTAAGGTGCAAATCAATACGTCAGCCCATGACTTACCAGTCATTCTAAAACTTGGTTTGCTTCGTACTGTCCATTTTCGCAGTTAATAATTGCTACAGATTTTTGTATTCTAGAAACAAAACCATGTTGTTTAAACTGGGAGGTGCTTTTATGTTTGGGCAGAAGGGACATTTTGAGTTTTAAGGGATCCAGAAGGGCGCCCAGCACAGTGTTAGATCATGCAATAAGTATATTAATTGTGTATTTCTCCTACACTAATCAGTAGAGAAATAATTCACATTGTGAATATTAATGTTGTCATCTGTAGGCATGGAAGTTAATGACCTGTAGAAACGAATCAAGCCATTCACCTCTCACTCAGTGTTATTGTTTAGGGGAACCAAGAAGGCAGTTCTTCATTAACTGAGTTCACTTTCTATTTCATAATCACGTTTCCTAGAAACTAAAAAAATATATATAAAAAATGGCTTGGAGAAAAATGTGTAAAGAGGTCAGTTGCAGGAATATATAAAAACAGTCTCCCAAGAGATACACCACAACCTCATGCCTATACAATTAATGTAGTTATATTAGGCAAATATAATAAAAAGAACCAAAAGGATAAATCAGTATGGTTTTTCATATCAAAGCTCTGACGTGTTTCTACTGATTTGCAGAGTCTGAAACATTTTTTTCTTCCCATTTTTTCCAAAATATTACAGCTATTGGTATTTTAATGAACACTTGAAATAATAAGGTTGCTTAAGACAACACATATACATTTATATATTGGATAGGGAAATGAAATTAATTAATTGTACCTTTAATTAATACGTTAAGCAGTTGTACAAGTATTCGCTCCTGAAGTACAGGTGTTCTGCAATGTAAATATTTGCAGCACAATTAAGGTATTGAATGAGATTTTTGGCTTTTAAAATACATCTAATCACACTATTCCAAGTGTTAACATGTGTTTTTTTTACTCTGAGAGGCTTCTACAATACACAGAGAACTTGCCTTGCAGTGTTGGTCTCCAAAGTCAATGAAAGTCACTGTATACTTCAAATTAAGCTTTTCTCATCCTTAACTTTTGAAAGCAGATAGGAATTAATGATCACTATCAGTTTCTTTTCATTAATATAAGAAAAAGATTTAACACAATGTGCAGATTACTGCTACTAACAAAGTTAATTTATTTGACTTTCTTCTAGGAAGAGAGGGCATTATACTTGCCAAGTGGAGTATACATCTGTACATTCCTGGGGTTACTACTTACTAAATGGCACCATGGCAGCCACACTGGCCTCTTAATGACAAAGAGATGTAAATAAATACCTTATTAATGTAATTTTAGTCAAGTATCTCAAACCAGCATATTTGAAGTTAGTAGACAGTAAACTGCAATGTAGAAAAAAAAGCCCAAATGTAAGTTTCTACTTTTGTATATTCAATATACCACCTTCTTTACTTGAACAACAAAATATAGTAGCTGAAAAATGCAGACATTTAAGTAAATTATGATGTACGTTTTTTCCCCAGATTTTCAAAGCTGTATTGAAAAGGCTGTAAAGATTTAATAATCTAGTATGTGTGAAATGTTTTTAGATCATATTTTCTAAATGCTTTAATCAAGCATCAAGATTAAGTTTTCCCTACAGTTTCCACTAATTACAGTAGAATTTGATGTACAATTTCACCTATATAAAAATGTGGAGGAGAAGGAGACATCACCCTTTTCTGCCTAATATTGCAGCAATTAAAAGAACTCTGGAAATCTGGCTCACTGCTGCTTGCACACCCTCATAGATATGAACAGCATCACAGACTCATGTTCTTGTAATTCCCTGACAACTCTCACTCAAAGTCTTGTGATAATTTGCCTCCTCTGTGACTCAGCTGTGTAGCCAGACTGTCTCTCATATCACCCCTTCTGGAGTTTTAATCAGCCACAAAAGGCAAGAGAAACCTGAAGCACCAATACCACTTCACACAGCACTGTTCCTATACACCCTTTCTGAGTTGTTCCTCACCTCCTCTCCTTCATCAGAGCTGAGACATGTGACATCTCTGTAGGGTTCCTTTTCTGAGGCCCAAAGCATTGACTTGCTCTCCTGAATTTCCCCAAGCTCAGGTTTTTTTTCCAACTGAGCTTGTCAGTCTCCTTTTAACAGGAAGCTAAATCCACAGCAGGGACCTCTACAAACACAAAACCATTGCATTGCGTACAACCATGCAGATTAATTATTACTTTCCATGAAAACCTTATCTGCTAGAGTAGGATTTTTACAACATGTAACGAGGCTTACTGGTTCACGGAGCAAGACAGGTAAATTGGCTTAGGATTTCTGCCCAAGGAGGTCTGAGGTAGCCACTGGCACCTTGCAGTGCACAAACCACTGTCGCGTTGCACACAATGCTGCCTGTTGAATTCGTAACATTTGTGTTTAGCATTTGATAGGCCAGACTCATATGAGTACAAAACCTCAGCAAAGTCATTTCCTCGCTCTGTCCTTCTCTTTTCCTCAGTGAATGCAGGAGCATTTTCAAAAAACTGAAACTACCTTGACAGAAAAACTTATCTCAGAACATCCTATCACGCAGAAACTGCTCTAATCTCCCCAGCACCAGATATGAGAAATTTAGTACCATAAAGACACCTCCTGTTTTTCATTGCTTTTGTGAATGAAGTCTAGACCTAGCCCTCTCTTTCCTCTTCATTGCTTTCCTTCTCTTGAAGACAGAGAGCATATAATGAAAAAATTATGTAAAATAATTATTTTTCAAGTTCTCTCACCAGAATAAGAAGTGAATTTAAAAATCTATTATTTCCTCTGCCTTCCAGGATTGTTCATATTGACGATTTAAAGCCTAAGTGTTCTGATCTCTCCACTAGTACAGAACAGATCATGAAAAAGATCCTTGCTGTTACTTATAAATTACACTACTTCGTCTTCTATGTATGAGATCTAGTATGCTATAGAGGGGAAAAGAGCACTTTAAAAAATATTCTTATCTGTCTTTTGACAGGTGTTTGTCCTGTGTTGTCAAAGATGAAAGTACCCAGATCTGTACGTATCTTATATCCAGAAAGTCTGGAGTGCAGTGCTTGCTTGTAAACCTTCCTTAACATTCTACTCCATTTCCAGATTGAATAAGCTGAGTTATGCAAACTATTAAGAAAAAAAAAAAAAAAATAGACTGTTACCTCAAACATTTTTGCAACATCAAACTATCCCATTTGTGTTTATTAGAGGAATTTAGCACTACAGCTCCAGCAAACAAGCTAGCTTTCCAAATCAATAAGTTAGCACAGAAGACTGCAGCCCCATAAGGGAAAAAGCAATGCATCAGGATTTTGGAGAAAAACTGCTGAAGCACTCATATTATGTGAAAGACAAATGATAAGTTAGAGGTTTAGTTACCATATATTTGATGCTTTTCTATACTGTCTCATTAGTGTTTTAAGATTTAAGCATGAGAGCGCATCAGGAATTTCAAAATTTACAGACATCGAACTTAATTTACCTAAGCGTTTATCATTCTGCTTGCTCAGCACACCACTTCTACTAATGCAATTTTCAGACAGTGGGCCATCACTACTGATAACTTATGATTAAGACAGCAAAATCCCAAACTCTTTAGATAACCTTACTAGATTAGCATATTTAAAAAAAAAAAAAATTTACTCTCTTTACCTTGGAATAATCTAGGGATGATCCTATCCCCATTGCAAGTCAAGCAAAAACGGTCTGTTGCCCTTGCTTAAAACAACAGCAGTCCTCCAATCTTTCTTAATTCATACACGATGGTTTGACTAGAAGTCCTAGTCAAACTAAACTAAACTAAATAATCTAAAGCTCCCTTTAGTAATAAATCAGGAGATAAAAATACAGGTCAAAAGCAATATAAATTACAAGTAAAAATACAGAAAACTGGAAGAGTAGCTATAAAGTTTATGTCAAATGTACAAATACATATTTTTCTAGTTGAGTTATGTATCTTACAAGAAAATGAAGTTTCACTCTGTTTACAATTTGCATGAACAGTTTCTTTAAAAAAAAATCATAATACAAACCCATAATGCTTTAAAACATTTAAATTTTTTTATTATTTTTTACATATTTGCTTGTTTTCTAGATATTAGAATGTAAAGACATTTGTACTGTAATTACAAAAGATCATTTTAAAAATGTATTATGTCCTACAGCACTTTGCCTTGACAAACAATTACTAGATATCACATTCAACAGAATACAAAAAGCAATCTTTATCACAAGGTTAAAATTAGTCTTTGAACAAAAGATGCTTTCAAATCAAATCCAAATTCTCATCAGCTTTGTATCAGTTTGTCAGGGAGCGACAGTAAAGCTAGGGAGGGAGAGAAGAGAAAGGAAAAGAAAATGAAGGACATTTGAAAAATTTCTTGCTAATGTTCAGTGTGAGCACACATTTTATCAGTTTTCTGATAAAGGTGTAAGCAGTAGGACATGATTAAATTTCTGCAGACAAACTGCATTGTGGGCAAAAACTATACCCACTAAAGAAGAGAGAAGTAGACTTGCAGCTCTTGAGAGAAAGTTGTGTCTGTATTCACACATTCACTTTTGCATCTGCTTTTGCACTGTATGATTCTCAGATCTCAGTGTTTTGATATAGTAACCTGCCTAATCGATGAATATTTGCTTTAGCTGACTGATGAGAAAAATGTTCAGTAATTGTCTCAAGACATTAGTTCACTTTAGGTGAGAGGCCACAGAACAGAAAATCATGTTTAAACATCCCAGACTTCTGTGAAAAAGAAATCTGAAGCTGATCAGTAGACTTTTTTCAGTTTTCGGGGATTTTGTTGTTGTTGGGCTTGTTGTTGTTGGACTTGTTGTTGTTGGGCTTGTTGTTGTTGTTGTTTGGGGTTTTATTTGGGTTTTTTTTTTGTTTGTTTGTTTGTTTGGTTTTGTTTTTTCCAGTTTTTGTTTGGGTTTTTTTGTTTTGTGTTGGTTTTGGTTTTAGAAACAAATATCATTTCTCTACTCCAAAAGCAAGCTTTCCCATTGTTTGGAAATAAATAGCATACAAACTGTAGCAGAATTTTAAAAAATAAATAAACAAAAGGAAAATACCTTCTTTAGCTAACAAAGAAAATTAGAAATAAGAATATAGCATGGCAGAAAACACAAAGAGCATCCAGGAGTAAGCTCTTTAGAAATTTTCTATCCACAACTTTTTGACAAATTATACAATTTACAACAACAACAACATCTGACTTTTCTTTGTCAGAAATGTTGGTTTGTCTGAAGGCTTTTAGTTTTCAATTTAATTAAGCAACCAGAGATTTCATAGTGCAGCTTTTTTTTCTGGACTGTGTTCTGCTCCACACAGGAGACAACCCCATGAAAAACAGTCAGTGATGAAGAAGTCAGCCGTGGATGGTCAGCTGTGCCATTTTTTTTGCAGCACAGAATTCAAAACACAAAAAAAGAAGGACCAGCTTTAGAACTTTAAGTAATTTCAGTTCTAGAAATAGACCTGAAACTTTTCACTGTACTATATGGACTGTACTGGGATCTATCGAGAAAACAGGTCTTTAAGAAATCACTGTTTGAGAGTATCTCCAGTAAAACAAAATGCTATCTCACGACAGTACAGATAATCCCTGAGGTACTAGGACATAGTGTCTTGAAACTGTGTAAAAACTCAGTTTTATGCTCCTACAAGTTATATTTTTGTATCAGCAAAGCATTATTGTGTTGCTTGCATGAAGAACCCAATGAGCTTTATTGAAAAATGTGTATCTGTAGCTCATGTTCTCTAAAATATTGACAAGGCATTTCTGGATAGTAACCCAGAGCAGACATTCACAGGTGAACAACATGATGAGACTGGATTCTATTACTCCACTGGAAGCCAAATGTTGCAATACTAATGATTTGAGGGGAACAGAAAGGAAAAAATAAGAGTCCCCTGGATAAATAAAATACCTACACAGATTGCAGCTCTTGGTCTGTATCCTAAAGTGAAATTTCTGTGGCATTGCTTGTAAAGATCTGTGTACATTCACAAAGGTGGAAAATTAGTGCATCCTAATTAAAATATACTAGTCCAGTTTATAATGCTTGTCCTTGGTACTCCAGTGGATTTAAAACACAACAATTTAGCTTCCCTTAAGAGATTAATTCTTTTACAGACATCCAAAAATATTAGTACATTTTCAGTTTACACAGAATATCATCAAATCAGAGATCAAAACTTGTTGTGAAATGTACTTAACTGACCAAATAAAGGAGCAGCAGGCTTCATTCTAGATGAGTACTATTGAATGGTGCCATGAAATGGGAAGGAAAAGGTAGTTTGAAAAGTATTAGGTTAAGAAAACCAGGCAGGAACCAAGATAGATAAGACCCGATTGAAAAAATAGCTAAGACCTAGGAAAGCGAAGAAAGAATTCTTGACACATTTGCAGGAGCAAGTTTGGGAGAGTCACTAAAGGAGTTATGCTTACAAGGAGAATACAAATGCATTCTTGTACTTTAAGAGGAAGCCAAATTAATGTGTTTTTTCACACATCATCATTAGAGACAATGGTTTTTTCTCCAGTACTGTTTCCTAATTGCTAAACAAAATCCTGTAAGAAGGCAGTAGGGCAACATCCATAGTAGCAGATTCCAAAAGCGATAAGCTAAAAGCCAAGACACACAGTGACACAAGCTGAGCTCCTGTAGATAAAAAATGGGGGAGAACTGCAGGTAATCTCCTAATTCTAACAAAAACCCTGACAGAAACAGCAAACAATCAGAAAACAGGTTCTTTAAAGCCCACATCTAGGGTTTTGCACTGAATATATAGACACATATCAAACAAACAAAAACTCTAACACAAGAATTCTGAAGTCTGCTAATTAAGCATGTAACTTCAGACTTGAAAAAAAGCAAGGAGGTAACTATTTATTTAAGAGACAATACTACATGGATTAACGAAGCTCCTGTCAACAACTCTGGACACCTGCACCAAGCTCACGTATTGCTTAATTAAATATTAACATGTCCTGATAGAATCTGTGGTATAATTTTAATTACTGTTTTCTCATAGGGAAGCCATGTAATCAATGTACTTCTAGCTGTTCCTAGGGGCTGTTTTGTAAAAATCCATTAGTAAATTGTAAACCATCACTAAAATAATTTCCTCCAGATTGCTATAAGTAAATCAAGACTACTATATTCTCCTAGGAGGAGGGAAGAATAGATGATCACCTTTAAGAGGGGAAAAACATGATTTCTTCAATAATCAAGAAAAATCTTTTAACAACAATCCTATTTAAAGACTTGTTAAAATTCTAGCACGAAGAATCAACATTGGGAAGTTACAGATCACCCAAGTTATATTTAAATTTATGTATAATTCAAAATATTTTTATTGCTGGATTAAATAATTAGAAGGAGAATCACATTACTCCCTTGAAGCATATATTTAGATCTTCTGCTGGGGATGAATTGCAAATACTGAGGTACATCTTGTTCCTACCTGCAGCATTTTCTTCTTCCATTAGGATTAAGACTGCTTAAATATCATAAACGTTGATTAGGATTTGTCTATATTTAGGGTTGAGAAATTCAAGAAAATCATACCAGTTCTATTTGGAAAGGTATTTAAATAGCTAGTACTATAATTTTCAAAGTATCAGTTCTCCTGGTTGCACTAAACAATTTCAAGCCATAGATAAAGGGATTCAGGGAAGGTATAATGGTTTCAGTATCTACAGGAATGTTTTGTTTCACATTCCAGTGATAATCTATCCATAACACTTCTAGTTTGATAACCTGAGCTCTTAAACATTAATTTTGTTTTGAACATACTCCTTTTATCTTTTCCTATGCACAAGTCCTATTGAAGCCAAAGAGTCTTTTACATGAGCAGGGATTGCAAGGCTGAGCCACTTACCATTCTCAGAGCCTGATTATACGTAGATCTGGATAACATAATTTTGGGGAAAAACAAACCATGAAAACATCAGCCCCTATGAATTTTAACTCAGCACTTTAACATCTTGCAAAAGATTTAAACCAATTTTAATTCAGCACAAAATTTTAAACAGGATCTTTAAAATAGATGTGGGTTTTTTATTGATAGAGGTCTCATGTACTTTAAAATCCAAGAAATAAAACTAGTATTTTTTGGGTTTTATTGGCTACCAGACTGCGGACACACATCAGAGTATTGCAAGAAAACTGTTAGATTTTATTTTCAAAAACATAAAAGTAGTTGAAATAGTGTCAGAATAAATTTAAACTAACTAAATAGTGAAAACCAAATAATTGCAAAACTCTTTTGAAGATACTTTCCTATGAATCAGCTTGCAAGGAATGTCAAATCTTCTACTCTGAATTGAACTATCATTCTGCCTTAGTCACCATTTTTGTAATGACTAACAGTTCTTTCCTGACTCCCTGAATCATGGACCAAACTCTGCCAGCATCCTATGATTGATGAGGATGCAGTGCAGCTCTGGTGAGAAAGCTGAGGCTGAACTTGGGGCATCACGTACAACAACCCTGAGAGGGGCTTTGGGAATGCAGATCCTGGGTGGGCAGAGTTCAGCAAGGGCCAAGCTGTGCATTCAGTGTTCATCCTCCAGTCATCACAAGAGGCACCACACACGGTCTCCATAACCTGGAGAGAGATGGGGTTTGCCTCTTGAGAGCCTCAAAGTAGAGATTTCCAGCCTGCTGGGTTGATTCTAGTTTTCCAGACTGAGCTTTTAATTAATAAACGTTCAGTGTCTACACGTTTTAACTTCTCTGACCAGTTGGAATCCTTGTAGAGAAGTGCTGAAGTGTACACGGACTAACTCTGATTCCCACACACTTGTGAGGGACACAGAAAGCCCAGTCACAAGTCTGGTTTTCTTCCAGGTTCACCTGAAGTTTTCATAGCAGTTGGTTAATCATTGCCTATTTTTTTTTTTTTTTAATTCCCAGGAAAAATGATGCATTCTATTAAACTGTGTAAGAACTGAAAGCAACCATGATACATCAAAATTCCTAGCAAGACGATTCTCCTGTTTATCGTTGAGGAAAAAAAAAAAAAAAAAAAAAAAAAAAAATTCTGAGCTGGCCATGTTCTTTCTCATTAAATGTCTAATAGGTTCCAAACCCCAGCACTCCACGGAGTCATTGCTCAGGTCTGTCAGTTAAGTAAACATGCTCATCAGAGGATCTAGCAGGCACACATAGATAAGGAAGAAACAAAAGCTGTTCCCCTTGAAATTAAAAGGAAAGTGGTTGATAAAAGCTACAACTCAGGGTTTTCATTTGGGGAATCTTGGTAATTGTTCCCACTGCTACGGCCACAGGGGTGTAAGAACATATATGATGGCTCTGGCTTGATCTCGGGCACTATTAGTGGCAGAGCCAACTGAGACATGCTACAAAAGGCTTATGCATGCTCAAAACTGGAATACTGAGAATAAATCTGTCCTCAGCTAGAGAGGACAGCCTGATCTCCAGGTTCTCTGTTTATTCCAAGAGAATATTCATTTAAAATGGGCACAATGATTCTAAAGCCTTCTGATGATATTTAAACATAAAAAGTCATGAACCAAGTTGCACAAGGAGAAATAAGTTTTTTCTCCCCAGAAGAAACCCTTGATTAGGGATAGTTATATTAGTGATAAACAGGATATAGGGAATGTCTTCCCATCTTTTTTCCTACCACAGAACCGTGGAGTTTAAAGCACAGCTCACTACAAAACCTCACTAAGAAGACCTGCTGTTGACCCAGGCCAGATCGCAGAGCGGTCTCACACTGAGAGCAATGTCACCAAGCGTACACCAGGGCCATGGGCTGCTCCCCAGCATGGTACCCAGTGTGCTGCCCCACCACCAGGAATCACCCATGACCCTCAGCCCCAAGTTGTGTCCCCAGGTATGCAGTATAGTCAATGCTCAGTTAATGTGCAAACCAAGCAAGCACATAGGCAGGTATGGATTGCATTTTTCTGCTTTTGGAGGCCGTAGGAATCTGTTTTTTCACATCTCTGTTTATTTTTGACAGCCTTCTCCCAGTTAACATTGGTCTGTGCAGCCAGTTCAAATCAGGGTAGGCATCTTTGTTGCACATCTACAAACAGCAAGGATAAAAGTATTTTGTGCACAAAACAATACAGCAGAAACTTAATCCTCATGGTATTGAAACAGTATTTGGTAAACTACAATGCAAAACGCAGAAGTGCAGTATCCCAAGAATATCAACAAACTTCTTGACAAACTCTTAAACTACGATCACAGAAACTAGAGTTATTGTAGGAGGGAAACCAATCAGGCATTATATAATCTTTTTATGCCACGCATCTTTTCATGACTTATCTTCATATATTTGAATTTTATATAAACATACATGGACTATATATGCATATTTGCAAAATAAGTTGCATAATTTTGAATTTGCATAATTCATACTTTAGCGAAACATTCTTTTATTTTGGTACTCTTTAACCCACAGCCTCCTTAGGGTAAAAAAAGTGTCTGTTTTAAATCTGAATCATCCCATTATTCTATGATATTTAGTGTCACCAGTGATAATAACACTTCTTAACCAGGCCCATTCCTGCAATTAATTTCATAGTCATAGTTCACATGAACTCAAATATGCATTCCAGTATGGCTTCATTGCCAGATCTGAGCCATATTAAAGAATGGCTAACTTCCTACACATTGTAAATGTACAACCATCAACAACCCAGCCCTTTGTGAAATTATTCATATAGAAACATAAGTGCTGCTTGTACTGCAGTTCTTTAAAAGTGACTTCACTCTCACCACAGCCATTCTGTCCTGTAATAATATAACACAATTTCTTCGTAAAAATACATGCGTCTACTTTTTATTTACACATACTGGATTCTGTACCACGAACTCACCTAATTTTAATTACACATTATTACCTAGTGATACAGAAAACAGAGCTCTCTCCACCTAAATTGTGAATACTAGAATCTCAAAAGATTTTTTCTTTTTTAAGCAAAGATAAGTTACCACATTAAAAATAAATGAGCTATTTTTGTCAGTTGATTGGACACTGAGTACACATAATACATCACCAAGAGCATTGTATGCTAGTCTACGTGCTAACCTTGAGCTGTAGTTTATCTATTGCCTGCAATTCAGAAAACAATAAGGTATTTTACCCAATCAGCTGATCAGCTGAAGGAACTCAAAAGACTGAAATGGTTTTGAAATACACAGGCTTTTAGATATCAAATTACCTCTGGAACCCTCTACCCAGAAGTAACTCGAACAAAACCCATTTGAAATACAGCTTCAATATTCAAAAAAATCAATAATTTAAACCACAGGTTGAACATTTTTACTGCTTCCACTGCAGACTGTCGTTTTTTGAAATGAAAATGCTAATGGCACCAAAGGGGAAAGCTCCAGCCAGAAGAGATACATGTGTGCAGGCATGGATTGGCTAGAAATGCTGGTTTGTTTTCCTTCCCTCAGCTACGTTTACATAAGATCGCTTAAAATAAACAACTCTAATTTCCATTACTTCGAAAAAATGTTTTTCTTTGTTGCACTTAATGATTCTGTCCATGAGAACTTAGCTATATCAAGACACTTCACTGTAAACATGCATGCTGAATGCAAATACTACATCCTCAATTATGCTATTAAGTCACATTATTTTGAAACAGACACTGATGTCGTGCTTTTGAACATGAGGGAGCACACTGTGAACTCTTGTTTTACAGACAGAAAAGCAGGACTACAGGTGATGTTATGTTCCAACATCTACATCAGAAACGGGAAGCAGCATTCGGCAAAAAACAAGTATGGATGCTCCACTGCCCGTGATAAAAGCTCATTTAAGAGCAAAAATGACTGGCTGACAAAAGACTTCTGAAAAGATAAGGAAAACACATAAGGAAGAGGCATGGTGGGAACATGAACCCTTGAACACTATTCAAGCAAGCTACACATGGAGGATGTCTGACACAGAAGCAAGTCGCTCCTCTGCATGAATTCCACTGTCAGACAGATTGTTAGGCGGAGCTTGAAATCTGTCAGTCTCTCTCTGTAGAAACTGTTATCTTTTGGTAATTTAAACCTCATAAATCCTTGCATTTTCTGGCACTAATTTGTAAATTGTGTTAAAAGAGGAATGATATAAGAAAACAAAAACAAAACCCAAAAAGCAATGACATAAACATCACAGGACAGAGCTTATATATCTACAGGTATGCAACTCCCAACACAAAGAAAAACTTTTGTTGTTCTAAAAAGCATTGCTTTTAGTACTGAAGAGCGGGATATAAGAAAGAAGTTGTAATACTGATGGTCTTTGGTTTATAGTTTTAATACTTTACTTTCAAATACATTCATTTCTCTTTCACTTTTAGAGGCTTCTCCAACCATGGTGTTAGAATGGAAAAGAAAACGTAAATGATAGGTGAGTAAAAGTTGCTTAAGTAAACAAATGTATTTGGATACATACAGTTTTATTGTGAACTGAGGATTAATTTTTCATTTCCAGGTTAAAGTTTCTGTTGCTAGAAAAAAAATAATAATATACTCTTATGAATTTTTCGGCTGCTAGGTTTAATTTTAACCCAAGATAAATGCAGATTTTTAGCCTGGAATAAGAAATAACAACAGTATAACCATTAAAAAAATTAGATACTCAAAAATTCAGACGTGAACTCCAATATTCTCCTCTCCCTAAAGGCACAAAACTTTTCCAGATACCAAACAAAAAAGTCCATAAATGTAAGCAGAGAAATTCACTTGAGTTTAAATATACCCACAATACAGGAAAATAAGATTTTGTTTATTTATGTGTCTGAGATCTGCATTACCATCATGTGAAACCACCTATTCCAGGTACTCCTGGCAGTCTTAAAATATACCTCCTACACAATAGCAGCAATCAACTGACCTTCCGAGAGCACTGCTCTTGGCAGCAACATAAACTTAAACAGAATAATAAAAAATGCAGTAGCAACTAGAAACCCAATGTTCACCCTTTCCTCAAAGCTTGCAAAGTTAAGCAGGAAAAACAAGCCCTTCAAGTTTGTGTGGAGTTAAGAGACTCAGGCTGTTACGTATCACTCTACAGCAGGTGCTCCAAGCCAACACAAGAGCAGTGTTGGGATGAACTGGCAGCATCTCCTTCCCACCAGCCCAGCCTGCCCAAAACAGCCGCTACAGGCTGGGCACGTATTTAATTCCCCTATGAGGCACTTGGTTCAACCTGAAAAGTTTGTCACCACCGACAATATTTGGATAGATTTAAGATTCTGTCTCACATAGCATGCACTGGCAGTAGGTTAATCTTGAAATACAAGCAGGGATACTCTTAGCAAGGCCTGCATTCTGAAAATAAAAGGGGTGTATGCTCCCAGCTCTTATCTGCTGTTGCAGCTACAGCCTGGAATGGAACTACATCCCTCAGCCAGAAGGACTGATAATTCTCTTGCTGTAGCCTCTGGATGTTTCCTCTAACGATCCCAGCATTACTCCTATCTTGTCTGGATTGACTTTTGCTCAGCATGCTCTCAACCATGCCCCAGTCTCCCACAAACACTGAATAATGCAATCAGCTGCTCAAGCTAAATCAGCCGAGAGTTATAACGCTGAGTTTCGACATATTGAAAACACTTCAATCAATGTCACTTTACTAAACCTTCTCTATGGCTTGATATACACATTAAATAAAAGGGTGGCAAACAGGAACTCTCCTGAACCGCGCGGGGAGACAACCACGGTGGGCAATAAACCAGAACATCACCCCGACACCGAGCTGACAACAGCCTCCTCCGACCCCATTGTTTAAGCATAAGGTCTGAAAATGGACAATGAAGAGGCTTTGGGAAAGAATGCATTAGGGACATCTGGGAAATGATCCTGTTTTTTAACGATTCCACAATAAAGCCCAGGTGTATTATAAGATACAGCTACAACTGCATATGAAAAAATTAATACATTTTAAAAAAACCCATGATTTCTCAAAGAAGTTAGTAATTAATGCTATCTAACAACAGCATTATTACCACACAATTTTTTGTTATAACAGATCTTGATGTTGCAATAGGGCATTACATACATACATTTACCATACCACGTGAATTACCAGAAACATCTTTTTTCATGTTTATGTGATTTATTAAATCATAAATCATAATAGCACATGCTAGAAATTCCTTTTGAAGGACATAATAAGGTAACAATTATCCTCTGAACTCCTTTCTCTGTCTGCAGAGAATAAAATGCATTACTAACGTATCCTTTTACTGCCCCATGATAGAAAATGAAAGCAAATGTGATGTTTGTACTGTATGCTTTCAGTTCCTGCAGTTGGCTGGTGAAGTGAGCTTTGTTCCCAAATGTGCTGTCAGAGACAAAAAGAATAGTTTCTCCAAATACTTTTAAGGGATACTACTTAAAAAAACATTAAGGGAAAATGAACTGAAGGGGGTTTGTTTTGCCCAAGTGCAGATGGATGTGGAAAAACATACATGTACATATCCAATGTAAATTTAAAATATATTTTATTTGAAAGAAAATTAGGTACATAGGGCCCCTCTGTATGCTTTTGACTTGAACTGATGAATTACACCTTTTTAATTTTATGCAACAATTAACAGAATCTGATGAGGGAAAATCATAGTATTTTATTCTGTGCAAATATACACAGAGGAGTAACATAACAAGTATTGTTATAATCCCCTCAGAGAAGGCTTAAGGCCTTCTAGATCAGCCTGTTAGTGTTCAAAGCCCCATGTTTGATGACTAGCACAGTGAGAATGCTCTTAGTGTACCACAATTTTGACAATTATTTTCAGAGGAAAAATCATAAACAAAAAATCACAATGTAGAGGGTGATACATAAAGGCATTATTAACTGTGCAGGTGCAGAGAGGTAGAAGCAGTAAGATCACAGAATAAAAAATGGCTTCGTTCTTTCAAAGAAAATATAATTTTCTGCCGCAAATTTTGATTTTTATTTTAATTCTATTTCTAGGGGAGAAGAAATGTATTTGTGGTTTAAATTAAAAAGAAAAAAAAAAAAAACACAACAGTTTCAGCAGCAATCCAGAACTAGAATTTCACTGTATTTTCTTTTTTGTTCCAGGAAGACACTGTCTGAACCACGTATAACAAGTGCTAAAAAGTAAAAAGATGAGGGCCTCTGAAACAATATAACATTTCCAAGAGGGAAAGTGGATATTAAGCTTGACTTTGCTCAGGTGACATCTAAACATTCTTAATAAATACATACATATACACATACTTTCTAAGGTTTAGCTCATAAAAAAGAGCAATTATTTTCTTTTATTGTGCTTATACATAGCTCAAAATTAAATCTCAGCACCATCTGAAGACCCAGTCCTGTATTTTGCTATGCTCATTCTGCAGGAAGCTTACATTAGTAATTAACTGTAAGAAAGGACATGTACCACATTATTTTACTGAATTACAAATTTAAATTACAGCAAATTTTGCTTTGCTGAATTGGTGTCTGTACTCCCGTACTGTCCAAGTTCTCACTGTTTAATACTCCCATCAGTTTCCATTGGCTTTGGGTCAGAATCTGGAATCCAGATACTTTCATTAATTGTATTATAGTTATGCACAGAACATACACATTTAATTCAGAGCATCATCATGACCTGTTCATATTTGCTCACATCCAGGGAGCGACACAGTGCCTCATGAGGATTCAGAATACCACATGTGATGGCTATGACGGCTGGTGAGCATCCTTATTAATGGTTATATTTTTTCAGCATCAACATACAAATAGAGTATCCTGGGAAGCAGAATCATTTTGTGATTCCACTAAACAGATCACAATACAATAGTTAATACCACAGTCAAATTGCACAGTTTGGTGAAGTTCTTTACATGAGAATTTTGGCACTCTGTGTATATCCGAAGCCCAAATTCTGACTAAAATATGAGAAGAGCACATGTTGCTGCTTTTTCTAATATTACATGCTTAAACCATACTTTATTTACAGCTTCCATTAGCTGTCAGCTGAATTTGTGGTTGCGCCCGCTCCACGTAGCTGCAGAAGGCTAACAAACCCCTCGGTGTTCACATGATCACCTTTATGCAAACGCATCCTTATTCTGTCATCTACTGGCGGCGTGCTTCCCAGCCATGTTCTCTGCCAGTCCCTTCCAGTTTGCCAATTACACAAGCTGCTTCCCAGACATCAGACAAAAATTCCACAAGACTGCTGTGCAAGCGTACCCTAATTAACCATCAGCTTAATTAGACAATTTACTGTGTAATTAGCAGGCAATTAGTCAACACCTCTCAGATCTTATTGACTGCTGTGACAGCCTTCCTTAGTCTACACATTCCCATACGCTTCCACCACCGTGATCCCAGCTCCATCCCGCACCACAGCAACCCTTGCACGGGAAGGAAAATCATATTGCATAACAAGGAAAGAGGGAGAAAATCAATATATAGCCTGTTCATTTATTGAACTGTCTTCTAGCCAAGGCTTTTGTTTTTCTAGCAATAGAAGGTCAGCTGCTAATGAAAAACCATCCAGCTATAGCATTAACTTACATATTTTTCATCTGCAATATGTTTTAGGAATTTTTTTTTAAACACTTACATTCCACTGACTTGTCAAGGAAGTCAAGCAAGCAGAGGTTAAGGGAAAAAAATAATTTATAAACTTACTTGCATATTGCAGGTTTAAGTATCTGCCTGAGAACAGTGAAAAGGTGCTGATAGCTGCTTTTGTAACCTTTTGCTAGCATTGTAATTAACTGCTACATAGTTCAAAATGCACCAGGAAAGTCAAAGTAGATTACTTTAAAGTATGAAAAGTAAATACTTGACAACAATTCCACGACAATAGTGTAATTCAGCAGAAATAATTTTTCGAAGTAGTATGAAACCCTCCACACAAATCTAAAGTTGTATGAACATATAATACATGATGTTGGAATGTACAATGAAAGACAATTATAATATGTATATTAGGGGATTACTAAAAAAGTGTGTTCCTATTTCCTGTTTCTATAGACCAAAAACTGAATTTTGCATTTAGCTGTGACAAGCGCATTTTGGATAATTCTTAAAGTAACAATTCCAAAGTTCATGAGATGGACACACTGAAGCATAAAGACCACTTCTCCTTTTTCTAATTCAGTATCTCAGTAGACCTCCTGAAGACTGGATTGTATTTTGGATTTTCTTATAATTAAAATGTGGAAATGAGGAAAAAACCCAAACACTACACATATGCTTAACCAAATGGGAAGGAGGAGAAAGTCAATGACTTGACAGGAGTGAAACTTCTGAATTCCATAATGGCAAATATTTTTTTTTTTTTCCTGAATATCTTTGGTAATCTCTCAAAGTACATTATCTGAATTGAGAATGAAACTTAAGTGTTAATATTCTGTATTTCAGAATTACACCTGGCGATTTCTAGCTTAGACTGAAACTGCATTTTTAGCTGAATTCCTTTTTCATACAAAATTAAGTGAGATGTTGCAGAGATTACCAACAAACTTCCAAGGGCATACAAAACAACTGCAGAAACTGATACCTGAATGATATTTTACACAAGTATGTTACATAGTTGCTTTTTAGAATCCTCATTATTCAGGATGTTCAGGATATTCAACAACATTGAGGACTTCAGATACAGTCATCAGTAGCTGCAGATACTCAGCAGTTTTAGAAAATTATGAATGTGTGGTCTCTTTGTCTCACTCTCTTTTGTTAAATATTTGCAGATATTTTCAGAAGAATTAGGTAAATAAAGCAAAGAACAAAGCAACTTCTTCAACATAAAAGGAAATACCGTGCAGATTTTTGCATCTATTTTGTTTGACTGATTGGCCAATAGTTGTCCTATGAATAGAAATCACATATTCTCTTAAGTACTGGCCACTTCCAGAACATCATACATTATGCTGAGCAGGAATGAACACTCCTGCTTCTGGCAGTTATTTTTTATAGAAAGGCTTATGTATCAAAATACTCAGTATTTCAATCTTCATGCTCTTCTGTATTTCACTGGAACTGCTTCTCAGTTATGTCACTCTGAGTGCATAATGAGTTTCATTAAAATATGCAAGTTTTCAGATTAAAAAACTACCTAAAATACTGGTTTACAAGTCTTATATATAAACTGCCTAAAGTATCCAAGCTCAAACTTCATGATCAAATTTACACTTTTTATGTTAGCGCACTGTTGCTCTACTGTTTTAAACCATTTGCTCCAGAAGAAAAGGACCTGAAAAAGAAACAATCTCCAAATACTCTGTAAAAACCAAACAGATGAACGGAAACCTAATCCTGACACAACTACATAACTGAGCAGCTTTGAGGAAGATAAGTCATTGGTGGCTTAAGGACTCTATGGAATTTATGAAATGCGCTCAAGAAGCACAAGACATAAGTTACAGCTAAGCTTACTCTGCTCCATGAGGGTGAATGGAAGGAAAAGAGAAAATATGGAAAGCAACTTGCTCATCTTCTGTTTGTAAAAATCTGTCTGGTAGCAGAGATGAGGTTTACTGACTCAAAGCTCACGCCCTGCATGACAGATCCCTCTTTGCCTTCACTGATGAGTTGTCACTTTGTGCTCCACACCTCAAGACAACAGACTTCTCCATGATAGGCTTTGTGTTGTGGCTCTCATTTCAAAAGAAATGCAGCATTACCACAATATTAAATGTCACAGGAAGAGTGGGACTAAGCATTTGCCCAGAGGTTTAATTTTTTATCATGAATTTGTAAAAAGTTTTTCATTTCTAAAGTAAGAAATACCATTACAAAGAGAGAGACTTTGTACAGTTGTTAAAACTCTTGCTTTAAAAATGCAGCTCATTATATTCAACATTCAAAGTATTAATCAGCCAAAATAACCAGGTTTCCTAATGGTAAAAACAGATGCGCCTGCAAGAATTTAAGGTGTACATCTACTTGGTGCAGACTTCAACTGTAATAGGAAGGGACTTGGTTCATCAATAACAACCTGGGTAAAGCTCTCAGTTCCAGACTCCTTGGCCTCTCAGCTTTGGCTGTGTTGTTCAAGCTGTGCTACATCTCTCCAGACTGGGATTCCTGCAGGGAGAAGATGTGCCAAGTCCATGCAGATGTGGGGACTGAGGAGAAAGAAAGGTCACAGGCAGTCCTCTCCCAGTCCTCAGACAGCAATTTAGTAGCCATGAGTTATTAGCATTTAAAGAGAGCTTCCAGGTGTTTTTGTACTGGGCCAGGGATGGCCAGTACTAAGTAGAGATGAGTTTTGGTACGTAAGTTGAACATATCAGAGAAATACTTTTTCTTGAGGAAAAAGGAGGAAAATCTGTTTTCCTGCCACTTATTTGGATTCACAGAATGATTTGTTTCTTTTTTGTAGTCAAATAACACACTTTGTATATAAAAAATATTCAAGTAAAAAACAATGTTATGACTACAGCATTTAAATTTTCTATTGTGTTTCCCTATAATAGTCTTTTACTTCCCCTGTAAAACTTTGCTAATTTTATTCAGTGATCTAAAAATGTAAAAACTGGGGAACAATAAAGCTGGTATTTCTTACTAAAATACTTTCAGAGATATGGAACAAAATAAGGTATGTAAAGAACTCATAAGAATATTAAAACCAATATTAATAATAATAATTTTAATATGTAATATGTAATATATAATATTAAGATTAATATATAATATAAATACCATAATTTAACTCACGGAGTTTTGTGTGCTAAAGAATCCTGTAAAATTACCATTTTTCTCTTCAAAAAAGGTAGCTAATAAAAGTTGTCTGATGTTATTTAGTAGAAAAGCAAACAGTCCTTTTTATATTTGACATTAACAATCTGATCATTCCTCTCCCCAAAGAAAGCCCATACAGCTTTCATACAGACCACACAATAAAGAATAGTCATATTTCTGTTTACTGAGATATCAACTGGCATTTCGTTGCAAGTCAATGGTCTATCTTTGCTACAGCATACTAGACCTCAATCTGGCATCGACAAATGTCAAGAGTATAAAAAAAATTAAAATTATAGGATGGAAATCAGAAGCATGTTCTAAATTCCTAAAAAAAATGAAACAAAGTTCACCTAAACATATTTGCTGCAGAAATCAGTACAATATTCAGCTGTCAATCTTGAAAAACAATGAGGGAGCGATGCTGTCAGTAGGACAGGATAATAACATTTCAAGCAGATGTTCAGGCAGGGCTCTAATTCTCACTGAACTCCCTTGGTAAGCATTTAATTTCTTTATCATATGCAAGCTAGGCAAATTGTACTTCATCAAAACTGTATTGTGAAATATTAATATTTTATATTATAGCAAAACTCCATAGAATAACCTTTGTCATATTAAGAACATCAGAATTTCAAATGTCATGGTTCTGCATTTTAATGCATCTTAAATAGCTTTTTGGCTTGGCATCATAAATTATAACTAGTTTAATCTAAATTACTATGCTGTAATATCATACAAAAATATACTTTTTGTAATACCGATTCACTTCTGTGAAATACTAATGTTATGGAAAACAAAGCATCATTGTACCATGATTTTTTTACCACCTTCAATTATGGAGCGAGATGCACACGGTGCAAATGTACAGAGAAAGAATTAGTTAGAGCCTGAATATGTATATTGTAATAACAGAACACAGAAACACAATATTTCCTGGGTAAATCAATTAATTCTCTACCAGCAATGGTTTTAATTTAGAAATGGTTCTGAAAATACATTGTAGAATCTACATCAGTGAATTGTATAAACATATATTATGACTAGAAAGTTTTCTCCACTATGGTTTTGTTCAGATTTAATCTAGTTTTAATTGTAGCTTTGTTTTTAAAATCATCCATGCAACTTGCTCCATATATAATGAATAAAAAATATTAAAGATTAAAAATTAAGTTAGTCTGCATGTTGATTTCTGCCGGTTCTCATAATAAAGGCAACTGTTTCCGCATTATTGAAAGCGACAGCATCACAAATCAATGCGTGTCACAACAGAATAAAGACAGATGTATCTGATTAATCAGAATTAAATTTTAGAAGTGAAGGAAGTATCTAAAAAAAAAAAAATCAAAGCAAACATTTCTGCTGTCCCAGTTGTTTTTTTCTTCTTTCTAAGCAGCCCATACAATGCAGCAAAAGAACAAAGCCTGAATTCAGCTGATAAAACCCCAATTTGTCCTATAAACTTCTCACTGTAGTAGTGGACATGGTATATAGAGATGCAGACACTTCATATAAGCTCTGCATTATTTTGATACTATGTTTACACAAACTTTCTGATTACAGGCTTTAATGCAAATTTTGTGCACTAAATAATGCTCAATAATAAATTCTAAGTAAATAAGTCAGCTCAGTATAACACTTCTACTAAAAAACTCCCACTCACATTTATTTGTTATATTAATGCAGTATCTCTCATTTTGTGGGTAGTTTTCTGTCCATCTCACCTCTAAAAGAGGTTATAATCGGTATTCATTTATTGTGGGCTCTATGACATGCAGCTCTCCCATTTCCTTTCAATACCCTGCCAACAGAATTTACAAATAATATGTTGCAGCAGAGAGTTATCTGAATTAGAAATACTATTTGAACCAACATAGAGGTGAGCTATTGATCCTGCAGTCTAAAAGGGAAGGCATGAATGTTGGAAAAGGTGTGTAAAGGGACATTTTTGTTCTGCTACCATTTGTCTTTCCTAGTGATAGCCCATTTTAAAAGCAGTTATTCTAATTTCTGGAAGAAATTAAATCTACTTGATACTAAAGCAGCTGTGCAAAGATGTTTAATATAGTACATAAAATCCTACAAGTCACTATCCCCCCACCTCAGATACCTACAGACACATGCAGATACAGCACCATATAATTAATATTTGCATTGTGCTGTAATATCCAGTACCTTCTAAAATATTTAAAGTGCAGCATACGTAAAGGTATAAAAACTCTGAAGGAATTTCAGCTATTTCTCATGTTAGCTTTTTTACGTCTCAACAATAGTACAATAGTATACAAGAACAAACTTTTGCTGAATCACTCAGAGTTGAAATCCTCACCCTACAAACAGAAAGTGCTACCCAGGTAGTCAAGAAGGCAATTATGCAGCCAAGTCTGTGGGTGTTTGAAAAGGGAGTGAGCATGGCATCGAACAGCTAGTGCTCTGTTAACTCCCTCCCGGGCAACATGTGGTGCTTTCCAGGTGAGGCCAAGAGAGATGACGGCTGGGAAGACTGGGGGAGCAAATTCTGGATTCTTTGCATTGCACCAACATGCATACAAGAATCTCCAGCTTCTCTTGGGCTGCAGGGATCCCTCACCTGGCATTTCAGAGGAGTGCCAAAGGATGCCCTGGGTTAACAGGGAAGTCACTAGTTTCCCTACCAGTGACTGAACATAGCGGTGAACTCAGCAATCGGCTCTGGAGAAGGAAGTGTTTCTCCTGCTGCCAAGCTCCCCATGGCCACACAGGCAGTTTGCACTTGGCCTTTAACTGCTGCAAACACAAAGGAAGCTCGCAAGTTAAGTCTAACCAGGACAGATACAAAGAGGAGACAAGATGGACGAACACAGAATCACATAAAATCAAGGCTGAAATGGAAGAGCTCCAACTACCAAAAACTGTGTCTAGTGAGCTCCTTTCCTCCCAGAAGCTGCTCCACTCGTGGGAACTGTCTGGGGAGCAGCTCTGTCTCCTCAGATCAGGAAATCTTTGTTCCTGGTCCTGCTACCCCGTTAGCTGTGACTGGCTGGGCAGGACAGCTCAGTCTGAAGTCTATATTTCCACAGGTGCTGCAGCCCAAGAGAGTGTTCTGCTCCCTTCTGAACACTGCACAAGATTTATCTCTACATAATCAGAAGTGAAGTTGAAAACAAAACAAAACAAAACAACAAGTTAGAATATTATGCCAACCCCTATTATTCCAAACTTTCTACCAATTTTTGTTCTAGGGCTAAGTCAACAAGAACAGTCTTTATATAGTACTCATTGTTCATGTAAGAACTGCTGTACCTCATTGAGCTTTTCTTCCCATTTCAAATATTCATTTTTGTAGCATTAATTACCAGGCTACAATTATAAATAAAAGCAATTGTATTTCTGCAGCACCTCGCAGCCAAGCATCTCAAATCATGTCATAAACACTAAGGCTTAGCACCTGTGGAAAGTGCACTACTGGGAAGAATACAATAGCAGAAAAACTAGGTAGTACTCGGGTGGGACACAGTCCCAATGCACACAGCAATACATGATTCAAGAGTTTAGGCATCAGAGAAAGACTACTGCCTCCTACTAAACTTTAGAAGAAAGCTTAGCTAGAAATAATGAAGACTGGACTAGAATTCATCCAAAGCACTTTTCTGAACTTCACCACATTGAAATAAATACTACCTGTAATAATTTGCATCTTATTGCAACAAAAAGATTTTAAAGATTGTGTTTTATAACCACTTAAGACACTTGCTTTTAGCAATCCTCTCACGTGAAAGATCTCCATCCAAGTCACACATCCAGAGCACAACATCCAATGGAACACTTTGCAGTTGCCACTTGAGAAATGACTCAGAGTCTGCTGCTTAGTGGAGTACCAACATCACTTCCTACAACATGCATGTCTTTCCTCCTGAACTCCCACCCAAGCTGGAACTCAGCCAGTGTCTGTTTAGCTCTTGAGATACACAGTAATCAACATGCAGTCTGGCAGGACTGTGAGCATACCAGTGACAAAACTGACAAATATATACATCTCAGTACTTGCTATGAGTTGCCTTTTGCTTAGGCACTGAATAATTACAGCTGACGGTATGTTGTACGCATAAGTCAGTTGTAAACATACTTGAACGACATTTGTGTCCTAAAAAGTGTTTCAATAAGAAACTCTGTGAAATAGATTGGGATCTCAATTGCAATCCAAACGAACACTTACTTCCTTAGGGCTACTTCAGTTGTAAGCCACTCTGACATATTTTACAGTATGCTATAGTAATATAGCACTTTGTCCTTAGACCTTTCTCATATTAGAGGGCCACCCTCTACAGTTGATTCACTTATGGTACTTACCCACGTAGAGGTGGCAGAGTAACAAATCCACCTTTTCTCTTCTGCTAAGGTCTCCATCCATCAGTACACTTTTACATCCAATCTCTGAACCAAGAATAAAAGTCCATTGTTTCCAAATTCATCTCAAAAGCTCTCTTCAGCCCACACTACTGTTTGTCACTGGTTGGCAACACATTACCATTATTCACACTGTTACTCACGCCTATGCCCAAGAATTTACCTTTGATCCTCTTCCTCTCTCCCCAAGTCAAACTCTATCTACAGCTTGGCCCAAATTTTGTTTCTTTTCTCTGCAACACCTTGATCAAAACTGGTTTTTTCTTTCACTGTATGAATGTCTTGCTCATACTTCTTTTGCCATTTTGAATGTAGTGACAGGAAAGCCATCCCAAATGCAATCCTCATGTCAAACAAGCAATTACACTTTAAATCACAGAATCATTTAGGTTGGAAAAAACCTTCAAGATCATCAAGTCCAACCATTAGCTCTCACTGCCAAGGCCACCACTAAACCATGTCCTTAAGAACCTGATCTACACATCTTTTAAACACCTCCAGGGATGGTGACTCCACCACTTCCCTGGGCAGCCTGTTCCAATGCTTTACAACCCTTTCCATGAAAAAATTTTTCCTATATCTGAAAAGAACCTCTCCTGGTGCAATTTGAGGCCATTTCCTCTCATCCTATCATTTATTACCTGTGAGAAGAGACTGACACTCACCTCACTACAATCTCCTTTCAGGTAGTTGTAGAGTGATAAGGTCTCCCCTCAGACTCAGACTCCTTTTCTCCAGGTTAAAAAAGAGCCCCAGTTCCCTCAGCTGCTCCTGATCAGACTTGTGCTCCAGACCCTTCACCAGCTTTGTTGCCCTTCTCTGAACTCTCTCCAGCACCTCAATGTCTTTCCTGGAGTGAGGGGTCCAAAGCTGAACACAGTATTTGAGGTGGGGCCTCACCAGTGCTGAGTACAGCAGAACAATTACAACCCTAGTCCCACTGGCCACACTATTCCTGATACAAGCCAGGATGCTGTTGGCCTTTTTGGCCACCTGGGCACACTGCCGGCTCATGTTCAGCCTCTGTCAAACAACAACCTCAGGTCCTTTTCCACCAGGCACCTTTCCAGTCACTCTTCCTCGAGCCTGTAGCACTGCCTGGGGCTGTTGTGACCCAAGTGCAGGATCCAGCACTTGGCCTTGTTAATCCTCATGCAATTGGCCTCAGCCCAACAATCCAGCTGGTCCAGATCCTTCTGTAGAGCCTTTCTACCCTCCAGCAGATCAACACTCCCACCCAACTTGGTGTTGTCTGGACTTACTGAGGGTGCACTCGATCCCCTCATCCAGATCTACACAAAATACTCTATTTTAGTTGCCACGCTGAGCCACAGCCCTCAAGACTTAATTCTAACTACCTCCTCTTTCACTACATGTTCCTGAATATTTATGTCACTGTACTACAACCCTTCAGCACAACTACTCTTCCTCTAAAGGCTTATTTTATGTTGCCTCCACCTTTCTCTTCCACTACCCACCCAGCCTCAAGCTTACACCCACATCATCACATTGCAACTGCAACTCAATTTCATTGGCTTATCTTGGCAGTCCTTAGCACAGAAATTGCCTTTCATGAGTTGTGTGACAAAGTTGTTACTCATTCCCTTTGCATCCTGATCCCTCATAGAAAACATTTTCACTGCAATATTTTAAAAAAGGACTAGTACCCTTACAAGTTGGTTAATATTAAAAGGTCAGAGAAGAATCTAACAGCAAACAAAACCAGAAATTGTGTCACCTTTACACTGCACTGTTGGAACCTTCCAGGGTAGCTGACCTACACAGTGTACCACACCTTTCCCTGTTATCTTTATGCTACCTAGATTTAATAGTGTCATTCCCAAAAGATTCAGATTTTTCAAATATAAAAAGAAATGGTTACATGCTAAATATACCTTTAAATATTTCCTTACCTTATCCAGGGAGAATGTTTTAGTGACAGCAAAGCCCCATCCAGCTTCAAAAGCTCTTCGAATCATTGAAGAACTAGTAGTAGGGGTTGCACTGGCCAGGCCAAAAGGATTTTGAAACTTCAGTCCAGCCATTTCTACACTGATGTCTACTGAATCGATAGGAGTATAGAAGAGTGGTAGTTCTGGAACAGGAGAAACTGCAACACCATGTAAGGACTGTAAAAAACAAACAAAAATCACATAAATTTTTGTTGATTAATTTTTATATAATTTATTATTAACTCTGATAAGGCAAGAAATAATATATAATAACCCAAAGTTTGAGTATCCTATTATGTGTTCAGACTCGCAAACCAGCAAAACATGCAAATGCTTACATAGGTAACACCTTCTGGCCAAACAGCATTCTTGCTGAAATATTATGCTATGCTAGGAAAAAAATAATAATAATAAGAAGAATAATAATAACTGTTACTTTACATCCTGTACTGCTATCCTGGTTCAGTCCAAAGGTTTATTCAGCTACTCTGAACAGCCAGTTCTTTTCCCTACTGCAGCCAGCAGCAGTGAGATTGAAAAAACAAAAACAAACTAGGGTAAGCACAGACAGACCCTTTCTAGTTTTCTTTGCAGGTGCCAGTCTATAAAATGTGCTGGGACTTGTGAAAAATGAGGGAAGTAATACATGTTCAGGATCACTTAGCCCTAACTCAATATATTATATTTTGAACTCCTGCACCTTTTTTCCCCACTTTTAAAGATTTTACCTAATCTATGAATTCAGATACATATCAATATATGCGAATTAGCACTGCTTTAATATTTAATTGTATTAATACTTTAAAAGTGACAAAAATTAGACTCTGATTTGGGATCAAAGAACATCATCCACTCTGTCTCTGCAACACACCACAGTCACTTTTGTTTTCACTTTAAAGACAGCATTTTCTCTGGAGAGTCGGTAAAAAGCTTTCAATGTAAATGTTGCATCAAATACTGTAAAAATTATATAGAGAAAATCTTTTTTCATGTATGGATACTGAACAGAATCCTAATCAGGCTGTGGTAGGCAAAATTAAAATCTTTGCTCACTCAAATGGTTGACTCAGTAAAATCACAAAGAAATAAAGCAGGAATTTCTAACACAGAGAAGCCCTACACAGTCTGTGTTCTTAAGTCCCAGCATAAGATCACAGTAGTGCCTTCTATCTTTACAATGAAGATTTCTTCAGCAGGACCGAAAGAACCTCTACCAGAGGCGTGGGGAATATTTTCTGTAACAGATTAAAAACCTCAGCCACTTACAAATTGCTACCTTTCAGATTATTTTTTTTAAAGGAGTTTGTCCCGTTTTTACCTGTGAAAACTAATAAGCATGGATGGTATGAGGGTTTTTTGTTTTAGTGCCTTTTGTTTCCTAGGCTGGTTCAAAACCTAGTAGTTCACATCCGTCTAGGGTTTTTTTTTGACTACCTAGACTCATGTCTCAGATTCTGATCCCAGAGCTTCTATTCCTGGGACAGAAAGCACACCTTTTGAGGCCAATTTTTCTGATGGCTTGAAAGCACTGAAAGTAGTTGAATTGTCCTACCCCAAATGATGCAAACCTGAATGCATCCCTAATAGTGGACATTTTGAGAAAGGTTAATTTTTAAAGATCCCTAAAGCCTGGGACCAAACTCCCTTCCATATCACGACCTCTCCCAGCTGGCAGCTGATGCAGCCACACTTCATAAGAAGCCAAACATCCCCATTTCCCCCCTCCCAAGTGCCCACTACTGCCTCCACATCACACTCCACAGGGCTGTTTTCCTACACCAGGAGAATCTCAGTCCTTAGAAGACCAACAGCCTGGCACTCTACATCTCAAAAGTTTTTGTTAACTGATAAACCAAAGAAAAAGCAAAGGAAAAAAAAAAAATATTGTCTTATTTTGGGTTTGATTTCATCCTTTTAAATTGTTTTAGTCTTTCTTAACTAAAATTTCAACTGCAATGAAATGTTGTTTGCAATGCAAAAGCAGAACTTCCTGGATTATACAGTTGAAATTAAAGCATTTTTAAAAGGTTAGTACCTTTTGTCTCCTACGTATTTGGAAATGGGGAAATCTGCTGAAATCAATACTGATACACTGAACTCTTACATTGAACTCTTTGATTTTGATTCTGCAAAAGTCACAGCAAAGAAACACTTATGTTTTTGGCCAATTCCACTCGATGTGCACATGTGAGTAATAAACCTAATTTTCAGTCTTGAAAGCAGCTATTTGTTAATTAATTTGCTATGCAGAATTATTAAAATGTTCTCTGTGAATACATTTCAGCCTGTGCATTGCTCACAAACTATTCATTGCCTTTATAACTGTAAATATTGACTGCTATAGAGAGATAGATTAAGTGCTTAATATGCACTTAATATGTATTTTGTTTTGTTTCCCAAGCAGGACGATTAAATCTCTAAAATTTGCTCTCAGCTAAAATGAGTGTTGCTTGACAGTAACTCCTAACTAGAGACCCCAAAGGGGCTTTCTGTATAAAACAGAAAATAAATATTCAAGATAAAAAAAACTAAAATCCACCAGAGCAGTGAAAAACTTTTGAACCACATGGCTGAATACACCCATGCAAAAATAGGTCTTGCCTTCTGCATGCCAACATGCAACATGGCCATAAGTCACTTCCCAAACCATATGCAAAGAAGCCTATTCCTTTTGCCAAACTTCCCTCACAAAAAGCAAAACCACAAACAATTCCACCCAGATGCACTCAAGCACCACAAGATGTGCCTAATGATGAGGTGACCCAGGTGGAGATGGCAGAGGGAGGATTAAAAAAGGTTTCAATGGAATAAACCAGGTCTTTAAACAGGGCAGGATGCAGCTGAAGGTTCAGTAGTTAGTGGCTATACATCCTCCCAGCTTTATCTCCCTCCTTCCTATCACTTTCATTTTTGCTCTGTTTTTTGCTGTTTTTTTTCTTTTCAGCCCAACACTTATAAAATATAACAACACATTAGAGCTTAGTAAATTTATTTATCTACAAAGCAAAACTTTGGGCAAACTAAAATGTTTTATAGCTTCCTGAAAGTAAAATCATCTTTATAATGAAGGATTTCCCTGACATTGCACAAACAAATTGGAAAAGAAAACCTGCAGGCAAGGGTTTATTTATCATAACTCTTCCCTTGATTTTTAAAAATAGAGGACAAAATGTGTGGCTCATTCTTCCTCAAATTTGATGCCAACCAGCTGAGCTAACAATATTGCAGGTACTTATTGTTCCAGTCACAGTAATTTTCTGGATAGTGGAACAGGGTGGTGACAAGGCCCCAGTAGGTTGCCTGCAGTGGCCATGCCTTACTCTAACCAGGATATGCCCCGAGGCAAAAGCAGCAGAGTCTGTAGTGCAGGGCTGGGAGACAGGAACTCGGCTTTAGACCTAATACAATTTGTGACATTCGTTTTCTTTAGATGGAGAAAATTCTTAACCACAGTGATATGGTCTAACTCCATTTTCAGGCCTTTAATAAAGATAGACTGTGAAAGTGAGTAGCTGTATTAGTGTTATTTTTCACAGAGAACCTTCTCTACAAATCCTACTGCCTGGAAGAGTTTTTCTGAATAATTTCATCTCACTCCTGCTTTCTCTATTTTTAAGTCTCATCTTAAAACATTTCTTTTCTTCCTTGCATTTGCTTCTTCTATCCTCTCTCTGATTATCCATTATTTAAATTTGTTAAATAAATTTCAACTTTGTTAAATATGCCTATGTTATTTCATACAATCTCAGAATGGTTGTGGTTAGAAGAGATGCCTGGGGACCATCTAGTCCAATGTCCTTGCTCAAAGCAGGGTCAGCTTGAGCAGGTTTCTTGTACTTGCATTTAGTCCACCCTTTTGCAAATGGTGCTCTGTTATTTATCTCCATGCTAGAGTTTCATATGTTGTTCTAGCTAAACAAAGCGACACTCGATTTTTCCTTCAGTTAATTCTGAAAAGCAGCAGACAACATAACTAACAGCTTCAAAGACAAGCTTCCTGGGAACCACCCATCTCTGGTATTGATTATGAAATAATGTACATTCATGCATGCTCGAGGGATAGATGAGAATGGTCAAACCTTCATAAAATAATCAACAACTATACTCCTCAGATACAAAGCCCATATATTTTTTGACAGCATAGATAAAGAAAAAATAGCAAATATACAACACTGGCTCAAAATAACACAGGGATGTGCTCAAAATTCATATTGAATAGCATCTTAGTGAAGTGCAGTTTATTCTTTAAGTGTATCATGTACCTTTCAGTCTAGGAAAAATATAAAAGAAACAGCCCACACTGGGGAGATTACAGTAAAGAAAAACATAGATTTAAATAAAAGAAAACTTCTTGTGAACCAGAGAGGAAAAGTTACTTTTTGAGAGGGATTTTAGAAAGAAGAAGGTGGCACTTTGACTGCCACATATGGGAAAATGCTCCACAGGTAAGTGTACGAATAGAGCAGGAGTGAAGCATTAAGGCTGGTGCAGTGGTCCAGAAAGCAAATACTGGAAGAGTTACGATGTAAAAGCTGTGTTTGCTCTCAAGGCAGGCATAGAAAATTAGAAGTTAGTCCTGCAATAATTGTGATTTACCCTGAATCTAACGATTATACTATTAAATCCCATTCACTGATGAAGAAGAAATGAAGGGTAACTGAGGCATAGAAGAGAACAGCAGCCTATATTGCTTCTACACAGTAAGAAGTCACTGTTGGACAAAAGTGAGGGCCATTACAATTCCCAGACTAAATAATTCACCAAGATTATTTTACAGAAATTTTTACTTCGTTCATGGAATAACAAAAATGGTTGAATCTTGGAAAAATGTTGTGAGTAGCAGATAGTTACATGAATTGGGCTGATTTCATTTGGATCTCTAATAACTTGCAAAGAATGATTCTAAGACTGACTGTGTTTTCTGACAGGTTCTACTACAACTATCCTTAGTTAGGCTTTGACTGGTCATGTTTATAGAAACTAACCTGACACAGCTGCAGGCAACAATTCCTGAGATGAACCTATGCTTCATATAGTGGGAGGAATATGTGAAGAGGCAGGAGATATTTAGGCAACTAATGATGGAAAGTTTCCAGATAAGAGCAGCCAAGAAGCTTCTGTAAATAACTCCCAGTTTTGAGCATAAGGCATTTTTGCTGGCAAGTCCTTGAGTCTGGATCTCATGCTTCATGTCACCATGTGCCGGAGCTTGCAATGGTTGGGGTTTCAGGGCATATATCAGACCCATCTGTTTGCTTTGCCTTTTGCCTGGAGTAGGCTGGGACACAGTCAGCGGGCAGTTCAAACAGTGCGTTCTGCAAGTAGTCAGGATGGTGGTTTTCAGTTTCAGTCTTTGACATGGTCTTGAGTTGGCTGAAATATCTTATGGAAAAGCTTTATTTTTCTAAAGGCTGACCACATTATTTGTAGATCCTGGTGCTGAGATAGATGGCAATTTTGGAAATGGCTACCTATTCCTGTAACTAAAATGCAAACGGATAGATAGTATGAATGTATTTATTTAAAATTTAACGTGGCATTCAGGCAATCAGATCAGAGAAAAGGTTGCTTGCTTCAGAATCTCACAGTAGAGAAAAACTAAGGAAGTGTGTAGGTGTATTTTTATATTTTATATTGGAATTTCCCTGAATACAAGGCTGTTAATTGAACATGCACACACACATTTGCACAAAGGCATGCACATACCTACCCTTATAAACATTAGGTTTACAATCCTGCTCTAGACAACTTCTTTAAAAAAAAAAAAACAGCTCTTCTCCAGTCACTAAAATTTGTACCAGGTCCAAACACTGGTGAAGTAAATTGCCAAATTACAGCACTCTGCACCACAGCAACCAGATTTTACAGGGACTGCACATCCAAATAAATGCCCCTGGGCAACCCATTCATCTAACAGCTGGAAAGGTGACACATGACATTTGGAAACTTTCCTGTGAAGATTGCTGTAAGGCTTTCCCATTAGCTTCCTGGTGAGACTGTAAGGTCGAATAAGCTGCCTTACAACCTGCAAAGGGTAACGGAAATGCTCTAATATCACAAGCCTGCTTGATTCAAAATTCTGACTCTCAAGCTATGACTACTCAGATTTTTTCCGAACTATTCAATACATTCCAGAGGGGAAAAAATCCCACAAGATTTGAGAAGGAAGCAACATGGTTAAGGAGGGGTTTTAACTGATGCATGTATTTTTAGAGGCTAAAGAAGAAAGGGACAAAAAGAAGGAGATAACCCCATCCTCCCCTATCACAGTTACCCAGATTCACTGTGCACTGAGAAATTAAGGAAACAGGTCAGAGATTAAAGATGTTTCATACACAGCATTTTCATAGGGTCTAAGAAGGCAGGACACAAACAGTGCTATAGAACAAGTGAGAAAGAATATGCACAGATACTAACAACAAGCTTTCAGTTGAAGTATTTTTAGGAAGTGAAATCAGACCCCAACAGCAAGAAATTGCACAAACATGCAATCAGAGAGGCTTTGAGCAGATGGATGGGGGAGAAAGACATTGAGCTGTTACAGTCCCAACTTCAGTTGTTCAAATCTCTTTTTGAGGGAGAATGAATCATGCATCGTGTTTCTAAAAAGTTCCTTGCACTATGAACACACTCTTTGTCAGCTGGTTCTCCACACACAGGCTGTGTCTCCAGACTCTGAAGGTTTCTCTGCAGCTCCTCTAGACTTTGTGCTCTTTCTTTTACTAGAACAATTAGGGCAGAGGTGCTCCGTCAGCAACACACAAGGAGCACTGAAAGGGAACATACAGTTACCAGGTTTTTCAAGCCTGTACCCCTTAAACTCATGTTTCTCAGTTAAATTCTCCTTTGCATTGTTTTCCTCTGTGCATTCTTGTGTCAAGTTCATCAGTCTCATCAGAGCAAACTTTCATTCCAGTGTAGATCATCTGAGTGGTCTGTAAACTATTAGTACACTTTCACTCTGAAAATACTGAATTGTCTTCCCCAGGTTAACACTGGCAGTATTTCACTTTTACTTTATGCACTATTGAGAGATTTTGCTTTTTAATTCTGATGGACTCACTTCTTTTCCCCAATTACCAAGTTAGGACTTCTGCTTGTACTGTGTATTGTGCAGGAAGGTTTGCTACCCTTGAGTGGAATTCAGAGTTGGGGCCAAGAACATGTTGCTTGGATTTTAGTGTTAAGATAATGTAAAAGCAAGCTGGGTTCAGCTACCCAAACTCAAGTATGTGATGCAAGCTGAATTAATCTATCATGTTCAAATCACCAGATATTTTAGGTATTAGTTCCTCAAAACTTGTATTTTTATTCCTAAACACAATGGAGTTGTTTTAACAATCACAATAAAAGTATCAATTAACAAAAGCACATAAAAATGGGAAACAGAAAAATACTTTAAAAGAATTACCTGTATGTATCTGTGCATGTACCAGGAAGCTTGTTTTCCATCATTTACTGATTCCACTGTAGTGTTAGCAAGACCACCAATGTCACCCCCTGCAAACACCCAGGGTTCACTTGTTTGCATAGTTTCTGGATCTACTTCAGGAAGACCCCATCTGTTAAACTTGACAGGTGCCATGGCCTCTCTGACTGTAATTAAAGTGAATAACAAGTATGTTAACAGAAGAAACAAAAAACTGTTGCTAAAATCTGTCAAGTATACATTGATAACAATTAGAAAAGCAGTTCCAAGCCCTAGTTCTTTCATTTACCTAAACACAAACTTACAGCAGAAATGAAAAGTCCTTTTATATACACTAATGTTTTCGTTGAGCTAGTGGAGGTATGTAATTCCTGACAGGATTCAGAAAAACAACTTGCATTCTATAGAACAGCAGTTTGTTAGTACCAGAAAAGTAACCAGTTCCTGAGTGCCTGCAACGCCAGACTTGTGTGTGAGATAAATGGACACAAGCATCACAAGAAGTGACTGACTTGATGTAGGCTCAAGGAATAATTAGTGCTAACGTCCTCCTGGCCACTCCCTGAGAACACACTGCAATGTTTCACAATTCCATTCTTACTGGCATTATTCATCTCTCAGGGAAAAAGTCCAGCACTTCTAAAAAACCTATTAATGAACAATACTAACAAAGGAAAAATAAATTTTCTCCCTTTCCCTCCACCTATAGTTTTGTACCACACTTACCATATCAATGGGCTTTTCTCCTGAATAACCTACCATATACTCTCCCATGCAACGTAATATACAGAATATGATTTTTGAGGTTTAAAACAAAAAAATAATGTTCATTATACAATTTTTAGAAATTCATCTAGATCACCAGAATTTACTTCCCACTTTTATTAACCCTCACAACAGACATAATACTGTGCTACTTTTTGACAGATCGTTAATAAACCTGACTGAAAACTTTCAGATGGAACATCTTCCAACTAGGAAATGTTATGCTATCAAAGCTCTGGCTTTGATGAAGTATGTTGGTTTTAAATAAATTTAATTCTGAAAAAGATATATGTCAATAAAGTCAAATCCATCCTGATGTAATATTTAAATTCAGAACATCCTGAAAGTAAGGCTCACTTCAAAATTTGTTACATATATTAAAAATAAAACTATAAAAGCACAATAAAAATTAAATGCTTACATGAGGATAATGTCTCTTGTATCTTTTCAAATGAAATTCCCAATGTTTTCTTTTTAGAGCACACATTAAGATATCTTAATTTTTTCATGTTAGTAAACTACATAGATATGCATTCTGCACATTAACTATTTTTGTCGTTAAAAATAATGTAATGTGAAAATTTTTAAAAAAACAGGTTTTATATTGCATGGAATTATACAAATGGTATTAATTACACATAAATGCTCAGAAAAAATAATCTTACTCTATGCTAACATAATTGTATTATGAATTTTAAATTGTTTTATTATAATCAAAGACACTTCAAAGTAGCTTCATGAAAAAAATATCACTTTTTCAATAAATATTTTTAGCAGATGTTGATGGGGTATATTAAAATAAGGGGTTTAACATAGCTTTGTCTATAGGAACTCCAGATTTTGCAATAGAAATGCAGCTTAAAATTGCAGTGTCCCTCAGGGACATACCACTAGCAGATGCAGATTGCCAAGGTCAATTAAACTGATGTAGTTGTGCTGTCATATATGTAAAAGAGAAACCTGCCAGTTTAAGTCAAGAATATTTCTCCAATAGTAGGGCAAAGTCACTGTATTGCCCCAGCGCACGCCTGAGTTTACAGCAAGCTTCAAATGCATCTTTCTTGCACAATATGATGATGGAATTTTCTTCCAGGCTCTGTATCTCCTTTCACCTCCAAATCATATATTAGAAGCGTCGCTCAAAGTGGGGGTTGTGTATAATCCAAGGTGAAATAATAAAATAGGAAGCAAGGCACAAACATTGTCACCTACTTGTCCCACCTACACTCTCTTCCTCACCCTTGGCATACATAAATATCCACAGGACTCACATCCAAAGCATTTTTTTGCAACTGGTTCAGAAACCAGAATCACAGAAGAGAGTTTTACTGTAGCAGGTTTTCATACCAGAAGTATTTAATCTCTCCTCAAGACCCATTGCTTGCATAATCCCACCCCCCCACATATACTTGTGACTTATCTTGGCAAAAATAATATTTGTATAGTAACAGAATCCTTTAAAAATATTTAAACTACTGAAAGATCACACCAAACACAACGTTCAGGTTGAGTCAGTTTTCAGTCTGGAAAATGAAAGCTGTGGTTGGTTTGTTTGTTTGTTTGGGTTTGCAGTGTTTTTTGTTTGTTTTGGTTTGATTTGGTTGGTTGGTTGTTTTTAAGGAAAGTGCTGATACTGGCCAATAGCAGTTTTATTAAGAATGCTTCAGTAATATTTATAAATCAATACATTAACTTTCTCTTTATGTCTCAGACTGTCTGCACTTCAAGAAAGCTTTTGATCATGTTATATTTGTCATATATAGGAAAACTTATCGCATGCAGTGGTACCATCTCAGCATGTCGTCTAGACAGTTCTCACAAACTAAACACATACAGGCTTGTAAAAACATGTTTGGAAAAAAAAACAGAGGAAAACTTGGTGTTGCAGGATTTGGTATCAGGGATTTAAGAGATGACTTTTTTTCTCAGAGACAGGACTGAACCACAGTAAAGGTGTTAAAGAGCAACATGCTATTGGAGATGTAGTTTTTCAGGCAAAGTGATATAAAACTGGAAGTTCTGACTACTTATTTCATTTCATCTTGTGGAAAAATAAGGTATTACCTCTGTTATCCTTGATCTATTACATTTCTCAAATCTATCTTTGGATTGTTTCCTACTAAAATAGCTGTCTGGACACAATTATACCAACAGCTCTTTGAGTGCAACGAGTGCCCAACAGACCTTCACCTGAAATACCTCCCTAGAGACTGGGGATTTGTCTGTCTGATCAGTATTTTTAAAATTGGGAAAGGGAAAGAACATTTCCCCGGTGGCAAGTCTGACATGGTATCCAGCAGCTATTTCCTTCTGTCATTTTTGTAATCTCCAATATTCAGGTTAAGTAAAAATAAGGGCACGATTTTAAAACATCCTATGTAAGAGTTCCTAATGTCCTCATAATTTGGATCTTGTGCAACTGTGAGGCTGCAGGGAACCCCTCACAGGCCATCTGTGGAATGACAGGGAGAACTTTGGTGTGCACAAAGTCCCTTCCCTGCCCCTGCAAGGGGCGTGGGAGACCCTAAGAGCCAAACCTGAGCTTGAAAGGAGGTGACTCCAACTATCTGGTCTCCGAATTGCTGTTTTGACACTGAACAATAAGCAAACTAGACACCTAATATTTTTGTTGGTACATCATTTGGGACAGAGTTAAAGAGTGCATTTTAAATCCCTGCACCTTTTAAAGTTTAAAACTAACATAGCTTTTTCTCTCAACAACTGAAAGTACAATACTGTGTCTGTGCTGCCTTCTCCATATCCTAGTGAGATATTACATATAATTTGAAAAGATCCTTCTGGATGAAAGAAAAGATACAACTGAATTATTCTGATGCTATCAAGTGATGCTAACACAAATAACACCAAACAAAAGGACAGTTCTGAATATATATTCCAAATTTGCTACATCCACAGAGCAAACAAACACAAATGGAAAAGCAGCAGCAAATTATAGCACTTGCAAAAACAATATTAAAATATAAGTGAATACAGAAAAAATATTTTAATTAACAAAACAAATCAAATGGAAAAGATTCCTCAAATAAAGCTTTAAAAGTGAGTCTGCCTGTGTTTGACTGCCATGACTAATTATGTATCCATGTAATGTGTGTTCAATTTGGGCTTATTTAAATAGCAGAAATGCTCATTAGCTGCAGTATATCTGTGAAGCTTCAATAAACAGTTTAATGGTTTTTATGTTTAACCAATTTCATAAGTTCCTGTAATTTTAGCTTTAGTAGCTCATTAATGTTATTTTTGATATCCATCTTAGGGACTTCCTTTACAGTGAATAGTAGGATTACTTGAGAAAAATACAAATATGCTGTGACCTTCTTAATCTCAAATATAAAACTACAGCTCTCACATGCACCAACAGACTGCTTAACTGCTGATACTGCCCAGTCTAAATGCCCAGCAAATAAAGAAAGGCACAATCGTACTTCCCACAGCCTCTGGCCCACTATTACAGTATTACAGTATCACAGTATGTTTGGGATTGGAAGGGACCTCAAAAGATCATCTAGGCCAATCCCCCTGCTGGAGCAGGAACGCCTAAGTGAGGTCACACAGGAACATGTCCAGGCGGGTTTTGAATGTCTCCAGAGAAGGAGACCCCACAACCTCCCTGGGCAGCCTGTTCCAGTGTTCTGTCACCCTCACTGAGAAGAAGTTTTTTCTCAAATTTAAGTGGAACCTCTTGTGTTCCAGCTTGATGCCATTACCCCTTGTCCTATCATTGTTTGCCACCGAGAAGAGCCTGGCTCCATTCTCATGGCATTCATCCTTTATATATTAATAAACATTAATAAGGTCACCCCTCAGTCTCCTCTTCCCCAAACTAGAGACCCAGCTCTCTCAGCCTTTTCTTCATAAGGGAGGTGCCCCACTCCCTTAATCATCTTCGTCGCCCTACACTGGACCCTCTCCAGCAGTTCCCTGTCCTTCTGGAACTGAGGGGCCCAGAACTGGACACAATATTCCAGATGTGGTTTTCACCAGGGTGGAGTAGAGGGGAAGGAGGACCTCTCTCGATCTACTGACCACCCCCCCTTGTAATACACCCCAGGATGCCATTGGCCTTCCTGGCCACAATGGCACAGTGCTGGCTCATGGTCATTATACTGAACCAGGATTAGAAATGGTTTGACTGGATAAAGCTGGGTCCAGGTATGCCAAGAGAGGCTCCTGGGGCAAGCTGGTACTAACTTTGTTTTTTGCCTGTCACCAGCAAACCAATGGGTACTAATGCCCGTTGGATGAAAGGGCAGAATTCCTGCTGTGACAAGGCTGTAGAAGTCATCATGAAGTCACTTTTGGATATTGGAAATTAGTAATAATTTCAAACTGCTGCACTCAAACTCATTCACTAAACCTACATGTGGAGAAAAATCCTATTCCAAATGACTCAGCAGGAAAACTCCTACCTATTTCACCAGGGATCTTCTGAATCTATATAAATGTCAGTTTTATATAACAAATTTTGAAGAAGTCTGGTGACAAAGTCAATTCTGTATGTGCGAGGCAGATGCTGCGCTACTAGAGAGACACCAGGTCAGGCCCATGGGCATCCCTAGCTGGGGCATCGCAGCCACCTCTGCCTCCCTCCCACTGCTTCACGAGCTACCGAGGGCTCCAGCGCTCGCGGCTTAAGGTACCTCACAGGCTGCAGGAAGAAACTCCCGCTCCCTGCAGGTTCGCTGGCTTCCGTACCAGCTGAAGGTCTGTATTTGTACAAATGAAAACTAAAATCTTTTTCACTGGTGAGCTCAGAGCTCTGCAAGCTTTGTCCCGTTTTTCCCTAGAAAATGTTTCTCAATCTAGAGAAATAAATAAGTAGGAGTGGGTTAAATAATAAAATTGCAAACCACTGGGGCGAATTTCTCTTTGCTGTATGTTGAACTACACTGGGGGGGCGGCAGTTCTACTCCAGTAAGCCTTCTGGGCTTTGCTGCTGCAGTTTCCAAGCAAGATAACAGTTGTACTAAAAGTAAGAGCAAAATACCTGGAAGTTGTGACTGATTCCCAGAAATGTGAAATAAAATTTTGCCCTTCAGTTGCCACGCAATAGTTAGCTACTACCAAAAATGTAGTAAAACATATTTTTGCTCACAAATAGCCTAGTATTTCTGAGTTTTTTTGCAGAGGCAGTATTTGGAGTTTGCTTTAATATTTTTCCATTCCCCTTTTTTGTCTCCCCAGGAAAATAAAATAGACATTATCATGCCAAGATTCAGTGTTCTGGAAAATGGAAATACATCCTCTCTACTGCTGCCTGCTAAACAAAGTGTTTAAATAAACTTATGCTGCCAGTTCTCTATCCTGCCTTAGTCCCATGTCCTGCTCTGCATGTCATGGTGTGTTTCAAACAAGTGAACTGTTTTCCATAATATCTCCATGGTTCTCCTCAGAAATTCAGGAAAAATAAACCAGAACAAGGACATTTGTTCCATTGCAGAATTTTGCAGTCCAAAAATATTGTTGCCTTTTGCTTACCAGAACAAAATAGATAAGAAAACAGTTATTCAAAGTTTAGACTTGATAAAACAACTAGACTGGTGTTAAGTATGATGTTGAGGTTGTAAGCAGTGCTAGGGAGTACACAGAATTACATTTGTATATATTGAGTAGCTGCAATTTGGAATGGTGACAGAGATTTCAATAATTTACTAACATGTTACAGACCTCCAAAATAAGAAACCAAGCAAAAGAACAGAAACATGAGGAAATGCACAAAATCCTGACACAGCTGTTTGTTTATGTGGGTCAGTTATGATGGCTTGAAGGCTTTGGTAAGCTATGCAATAAAAAAAAGCAATTGTACTTTATTTTTTTTACTGGTTTCAGTAAAGTGGTAATGCTCTTCAAATAATCTAGAAGGCAACTCTCCCATTTTGGCTACTAGCAACTTCCCAAGCATACAATGGACTTAGGAGTCCATTTTTAAAAAATTTATGATGCATTTATATATTTTTCAATAGAAGAATGAATACTACTAGAACTGTTGCTAAAAGATACAATCAAGATTTTAACAAAACAAAAAAGTCTAAATACCTGCTGTGGGCACAGGGAATCTCAGTTGCAAATTTAATAGCTACTGTGTAAAAATAAGAAACAGGGAGAATAATAGACTAGAAAAAAGCTTTCTAACCTATGAGCTATTTCTGCTTAGAGGAACAGTCACCCATGTGCTTATATCTTGTTAAACAAAACTTTAGAATATGAACATCAGGGCTGCCCTGAACAATTTGCTGAACTGGAGCTAAATCTGATTTTAACCCCTCTGGTTTTCATAGTATTTTATTTATTCTTACATTGGTAGCATCAACATTTAACAACATTAATAACATATAGGACATATCCTGCTAGCTTAGCCCATACCAATACTCTATTTGCAGTTCCCTCAGGTGCCTTTCAAATCAGGTCAATTGATAGAGCTCTTTGTATGAGCAACAATTAACATGTTTATTCAACCTGCATCTGAATCATCCAGTCCCAGAATAATTCAGACTAAAATGGCCCTCTGGAGGTCATCTAGTCCATCACCTTCTTCAAAGTTAGTTCAAGTTCCAAGTCACATCAGTTTGCTCATGGCATTGTGTAGTTTCAAGTACCTCCAATATTTTTATCACCATCTTTTGATGGAGAATATATTAATATTTCCATCTCTTGAATACAAAAATGTGCTTCCTTAAAAAAAAAAAAAGAAAAATCACCTAGAATATAAGATACTTTTAGTGTTTGGCATGGTTTTTGGTAGTAGCAGTGGAGGGTTTTTTTCCATTTCTTTTTGTTATGTATGCTGAAGTATCCTGGAGATGTTATTGAAATCCAGCTTAATGGCGAAAAGCAAATTTGACTTTCATTAAGACAGATTAGGCAAAAAATAAAGATTTAAAAACAACTCAAATGGTATGCTCAAAAGAAACACTCTACTCCCTCAAGTCTCAGTTTCTTTTCATTTTCACAACATTCAAAACAAATGTCTTGCATTTTCCCTTGTAATTTGATTGTTATTCTAATAGCAGTTTCACCCAAAACGAAGTGTGAAACTGAGGTGTATTGCCAACCCCCAAGGTAAATTACACTTCTTTCATCATCAGCTCACTGCATGACTTTGTTCCCCTCCCATTTTATGTTCTTATTTAAATACCTCTCAATAAGTAATTCAGTCAGTGAATGCATTCTAGGAGATACAAGACTAGCACAACATCATGGCTAAGCAACACATTAAGTTCAACCTTTTATCTGAAGCACTTTTTAATGTGGGGGAATCACTCCTTTATCATAGGGTCTATGAATCACAGCAAAACATACAGATTGCATAGGCTAATACTTGATTCACCACATGAGGCTCTAGAAAACCTTCCAAAAAAACTAAACAGGGTGTTTTAAAGACAACAAAGCTCCCAAAATTCTCAGTCAAGTGAACTTCACCAATGGAGTAGCTCACGAATTTCTTAAAGATTAATAAATAAATAAATAAATAATCTTACTCTTCTTCCTGCTCCTGGGGGTTAGACTGAGCCCTAAAACATGACCAACACAGATGTCAGACCCTCTACACCATAACACAACTCCAAGTGGAAATAGACCCTGTCCTCCCAAAGTGATGTGGACTGAACCTCCTGTGCCCCATGGAGCAGGAGGAGTGGTATCACAGTATCACAGTATGTTTGGGATTGGAAGGGACCTCAAAAGATCATCTAGGCCAATCCCCCTGCTGGAGCAGGAACGCCTAGGTGAGGTCACACAGGAACATGTCCAGGCGGGTTTTAAATGTCTCCAGAGAAGGAGACTCCACAACCCCCCTGGGCAGTCTGTTCCAGTGCTCTGGCACCCTCACTGAGAAGAAGTTTTTTCTCAAATTTAAGTGGAACCTCTTGTGTTCCAGCTTGATCCCATTACCCCTTGTCCTATCATTGTTTGCCACCGAGAAGAGCCTGGCTCCATCCTCATGGCACTCACCCTTTATATATTTATAAACATTAATATGGTCCCCCCTTAATCTCCTTTTCTCCAAACTAAAGAGACCCAGCTCCCTCAGCCTTTCTTCATAAGGGAGGTGCTCCACTCCCTTAATCATCTTCGTTGCCCTACGCTGGACCCTCTCCAGCAGTTCCCTGTCCTTCTGGAACTGAGGGGCCCAGAACTGGACACAATATTCCGGACGTGGTCTCACCAGGGCGGAGTAGAGGGGAAGGAGAACCTCTCTCGATCTACTAACCACCCCACTTGTAATACACCCCAGGATGCCATTGGCCTTCCTGGCCACAAGGGCACAGTGCTGGCTCATGGTCATCCTGTTGTCCACCAGGACCCCCAGGTCCCTTTCCCCTACACTGCTCTCTAATATATAATTTCCCAACCTATACTGGAACCTGGGGTTGTTCCTGCCCAGATGCAGGACTCTACACTTTCCCTTGTTAAATTTCATTAGGTTATTCCCCGCCCAACTCTTCAGCCTGTCCAGGTCCCGCTGGATGGCAGCACAGCCTTCTGGCGTGTGAGCCACTCCTCCCAGCTTAGTGTCATCAGCAAACTTGCTGATAGTACACTCAATTCCCTCGTCCAAATCATTAACGAATATATTGAATAATATTGGCCCCAGTACTGACCCCTGAGGCACTCCACTAGATGCTGGCCTCCAACTAGACTCCGCACCATTGACTACCACTCTCTGGCTTCTCTCCTTAAGCCAGTTTGCAACCCACCTCACTACTCTATTGTCTAGACCACACCTCCTCAACTTAGCTGTGAGGATGCTGTGGGAGACTGTGTCAAAGGCTTTACTGAAGTCAAGGTAGACCACATCCACCACTCTGCCATCATCCATCCACCTTGTTACATTCTCATAAAAGGCTATGAGGTTGGTCAAGCATGACTTACCCTCGGTAAAGCCATGCTGACTGCCCCTAATAACCCTCTTATCCTTGATATGCCTTGAGATCGCACCAAGGATAAGCTGTTCCATTACTTTCCCAGGGACAGAGAAGGGGCAGAGGGCACAGTGTACACAGCTGGGCTGAGTGAAGCTGTCCCAGACCTGTCCTGTGTGAACCTGTCCCAAAGCAACAGCAACACACACAACACAGGAATGTTCATAGAATTAACCACATGTTCCTCAGGGAAACAGGTCGATCCTTCTTTTTTTACCATATAAGAGATTTTAGAGTGTTCTCATGGATGTATGATGTCTTAACGTTATATACAATTGGACTGGTGAACAAGAAGCACTGAGTAGCTCAGTCACATTACGGTCAACTCTGCTCAGGGCTATATTCTAAAATTCTTCAATGAGACCTATAATTTATCTTCATTAACTAATGTTTTGTCTTCCTGTGAAGTCAGTACATTTTTGTATAATTTTACCAATAACTCTAGAAAATCTTACCACCAGAAAACCAACCTCTTTAACTTCATTTAAAACAGTGTTAACTATAAGGCATACACAGAAAATGCAGATGTGAGAAGTCACACATTTTATGTGCTTGAGGTATGTCCACACATGCTACTAGTCTCTGCTTAGATTATTTTAGATTTACAATTTTTCTTGATTGCAAAGATTCACAAAACCACATTATGCTAAGAAGTTTTGAAATTCCCTTTGCACTGGGGAACCAGCACCTGATCGCCAAATTTTCTGGTGATGTGCACTCTGGGCCACTTGCCAAATACTCTGTCAGAGCATTTATAGCCAAAGGACCATGACAACATGCCACGGGGTAATTGGCTGGCATGGCTGTGCCCTGGAGAAGTAAGCACATTCATCACTAAGGCTTTCAGAACCTGCTAACCTTGATGAGTGTCTCTGGGATGAAGATCTATTCATTTTATCAATCTGTCTTCTGCTGAGTCAGTGTTTTTTACTTTCAAGGCACATTTGATGTATGTGCCTGAACTCTTTAACCCAGTGTCAGAGGAGAAGTCTGAGCTTTGCTCAGTTCCCATGTTCTTAGTTATAATCATGATTTGCAGCTCTCTTTCTGCTATATCCAGAGAATTCATTCAATCTCTGAAAAACCACCTATGTGCCTATTTCTGTGTCTTTATTGTGGAACCATAAAATGGTTAATTTTGAAGAGCAAAGCTTGTGAAGTGCAACTAAATAATGAGACAATTTGAGACATGCACAGGTGAACTTAACAAACACTGTATATATGAGAGAAGATCCAGTTCGCTTTCGTATGCACAAGAAATTAGTGATATCCAGACTAGCTGAACCAGAATAATGAATGTCCTAATCATTGCTTAATTTAATAGGTAAAAAAAAGGTTTCCAAGATCAGATCAGTTCACTTTAAAGTTGTGGTATAATGAGTTTCTCTAAAGTTAATTAGTGAGACCAGAAGAAATCCTCAAGAGTATTCTTTGAGATCCCATTTGCATTGTCAGGAAAGCAAGATCTATTCTGAGCAACTGTACCTTTAATCTGAGTTCCTGCTTTATAAAACAATACACAGAAAACTGTCATCAGACCCTCAAGTTTTGTTCTAAGAGGGATAATTAAAGGACAAAGAAATTCCTGTGAAGAGGATCAGCAGCCACAAGCTGAGTAACCTTCAGAAGACTCGTTTCACAAAACTGTCAAAGGACAGAAAATGGCTGCAGCTAAAATAACAAACAGTATTTACAGAATGCATTAGTCAGGGTTACCTTTCTTATCGCTTAAAATGGAGCCAAAGGCACTAATCACCACATCAGCTTTCAGATGGACAATCTGATCCTCATCTTCTTTCCAGTTTCCATCATCATCTTGTTCAGTTCGAACAAACTGCATACCAACAATTTGTCCACCTCTAAGTACAACTTTCCGAGGGGAGAGAAAAGGCAGAAATTCACATTTCTCTTCTTTTGCAAGTTCCATCTGTAGAGTAGAAGCAATAAAATATGTCGGCCATTCCTGTGTTTTTACTGAAGAAAAAAAAAGGGACTTTTTGACTCAAGATGTTACCATCCATTCTTCTGTAGTAGAAGTCACCTGTGTACAGTATACAGATAGAGCCTCCTGTGCTATTAAATCAAGCAGTTCTAGACAATGGTACTAGGTAAATTTGCAATGCAAATGTTTCTCCAATATATTTTCTTATTGTTCCCTGTTACTTTGAATATATACAACTCCTTTGAGGACAAATGAGTTACCTTATGTAACTGAGGCTTCTAGGAAGTGGACTAATATTCATTAAGTACATGTCATGATTTGTGTTTACTATGGTTTTAAGGTGTTATTAAATGCTGACTACCATGTGTTAACAAATTTTCTCAGTGAAAATCCAGATTTAAGATCTTCTGAATTTCTGCTGTGGCAAAACTGCTGAAGTCAAACACCATTTTGTCTTAGCAAAGTACTCAGGATTTGATTGTCTATGTTTACACAACAAAACCTTTTTGAACATGTAATATCCGACCTGACATGGTTTTAGCATGGCTGTTACTAGCTGTGAGCAGATTTTGTTTCACTTTTTTTTCAAGTCCACTGCATGATTGGATGACTAGAAATATCGACAACTTTTAGGAATCTACCCAGGCTGCTAACAAAAATTTTGGTCCAGAGTGACAGCTGACTCTTGATTAGTAAGAATCTGAATAGCCCATGAGTCTGTCAGTGCAATGATTCCAGTAATCTCATTGTGTCTAGAATTCTTAAATGAAGGAAGAGACCCTCTATTTATTTTATTTGTACTTCCATTCCCCTTCTATAAGATCTCTAAGATCTACCAAACTACCATAAAACTCATGATAAAGATGCATTAAATGTCCTGATAACCTCAAGTGTGCAAAAATGTAAAGTATGTACCAAACGAATGATAACAGAAAAAAACAACCAAAATAAGAAACTCTAAATTGAAGAAACCCTCCTGTAGTACAGATACATTGAGAAAGCAAAGACAGTTTCAAAATGTGCAGATGTCCTGATAAATGCCAAAGTGCAAAGCCAAACTCAAAATCAAACTGAACGCTGAAATCTGTGATGAATGACATTGCTGCATTACCATTGGCAGTGATTCAAAACCAAAATCACTGTGAGAAGTTTTTTTACAAGATTTTATAGGCTCCCAAGGCAACGTCAGGATCACTGAGATTCATTAGACAGCAGCCAGAAGGTATCATTCTGTGGTCTAGCCACGACCTAAAGAGCCACCAACAATGGTGCTTTGATCTCTGGGGTGCTTCCAAGATTAAAAAATTTACTGTATTTTCTAATTTACAAGAAATTCTAACCCCTGTAGGCAAATGCATCTCTCTGACTTTACAGGAAACAGGTACAACTGAGGAAAATTATTTATACAGAGACTACATGAAGATCTTTAATAAACATTTATACATTTTAAGAGCATTTTTATAAACAAAACCTTTAGGTGATGACTTTTAAGTATCTATACCACACTTTCAGACCCTGCAAAAATAACAACCAGTATTTCTTCTCATAAACACTGTTATTCAATTTTACCTCTTCTGGGACAGCCCTGATATTAGTGAATCCCTTCCTGAAGACCACAAACACACGACGGGCTCCACAGCGTAAAGCAGATGTTGCACAGTCAAAAGCAGTGTCTCCTGCCCCAAGCACAATCACAGTTCCATGTATTGCTGGCAATGGAGAGTGACAGGCACACATCCCTGAAAGATGAAAGGAAAAGCCCATTTTCAAGTAGAGAAACCATTTCTGCATGACAGCTCAAAAGGTACTTGTACCCAAAGAAGTGTAAAATTGCATCTTACAGTTTCCAAGCATGGAGTGTCACTATCAAATTATTCTGCTTCACTGAAAGACAGTTTTATTCCCATTTTTAAGATATGCTCATATACATAATTTCATAGTCAATACTCTAAGCAGCTGCACCTTTCTATCTGGAAAGAATTCAAATGACAACATTTGTAGGGTCGTGGGTCCTATCAGGTTGAAATTAGCATTGTGAGATCATTTAATCCAAAAAGTAAGGTTTTTTTAAATCAGATTCATTATCCTCCTAGTTAAAAAAACAACGACTTTTAACAGATTATAAACAATAATACTTGGTATTTTGAAAAAGATGACCAGTTGTTAACAGTTTTGTGTAATAACTTCTCAAAGCTAGTCCCCTCCTCAGTTTTCTATAAGGCACTGACACTGTTCTTGCTATGACACAGTTCTCAGAGGCTATTCTCTAAAGCATCTGAACATGACGTAGAAAGAATATTACTATTACTATTATTATTATTATTATTATTATTATTATTATTATTATTATTATTACTACTACTACTACTACATTAGTTCCAAGATCTTTCACTGGGAGAAAACATTTAATCTACAGTGGCTTTCTACAAAAGATTTTCAAAAGTTACATGGAGAGAATGACGATATTGTGTGTTTGTCATCTATGGTTTGTATTTACTGATTCCATTATACAAGAAATACTTGAGTAAAACTGAACTGTGTGTGTTCCTTGCATGAGACTGCATTTATCGCAAGTTTAAATGCAAGTGTTGATTAGGCAAATTATTGCAACTTAAAAAATAATGCCATAAACAATCTAAAGCTATATTCTCAATGAGTCCATTATAATTTCAGTCAGGAGGTGCTAAGATGGCCATTTAATCATTGTACTCTAACTCAAGTATCCTGCTATACTAGCAGCAGTTTTTCACATGCAAATGTAAAGAAACACAAGTATCATTTAAGGAAACAATGCTTTTAATTTAGACATATAAACAGAATGAGAAACAACATCCTCCTATATGGTATTACCTTTACTATCTACTTAGTAGAATTCTTATTTCAACATTCTCTCCAAACTTTTCTCATCTATTTTTAACGAACTTAACCCTTCACAAAAGTTGTGCACAGAGCAGCAGAAAAAGCACAAGTGCAGCAAGGGAATGGCAGCTCAGAGTGGCTCCATAGCAGCAGCCCACTTTGCTCTTGGTAACAAAGCCACTCCTAAGGTAAATTTACACCAAATATGTATTTGCAAAGCAAACCCCTTTTGGGTGAAAGTACTGTAACAAGTAGTATACATCCAAATTTTACTGTAAGTCTATTATCTCTATTATTTAGAGGACTGTCATAGTGAAAACAAAAACAAAAACAAATGCAAGAAGATAGAGCAAGATATAGGATGTGTGTATTTTGTTTTAAAATTCCATGCTTTAGAGAGCAAGAGGTGGCTATAGCTACAGTGTCAGTCAGAAAAGGTTAGTTTTTCAAAGCTGATGAATTTTTTTCATTCTAGACTTCATATAAAAAAAAAAAAAATCATTACATACCCCAGCAAACTGAGAGAGCTCCTTTTCTCCTTTTAAAATATGCAGAACACAGATATAGACCCTCATGCAGGCAGGCAACTTACAGTATACAAGTGCTACATTTCCATACAAATTTCTAGAAAGTATTTTTAGTCAAATTATTATAAGAGGGGATTGTTTTGCAGAAATTAGTTTTCCTTTGTTAATCTGCAAACGGTTTGCAGTGCAGATTGTCAATCTGTTTCATTTTTAAGCATCTCTTTCTTAAAAAACAAAACACACACACACACACACACACACACAAAAAACAAAAACCACCCTTTTCTCCCGATTCATTTGAGGTAACTTTGAGATTAAGAAAACAGACAGAAATAAGCATTTGATCAAAACAGCAGAGAGATGGGACAGATGGGATGCAGAATTTCCCTTCGTAAATATTTTGCATTAAATGAGGTAATACACTTCTATATGAGAATAATTTGTCACAGAAGATATATTCTTTAACACATCATTTACAGTCTATTAAATAAGCAGGCAACCCTATATGATGCTATAAGAAATTTCTAAATGGTCAGAAGAAAATAAATTTGTAGACAAAAAAGGCATATGTGTGGTTAAATATGAGGTCATATGTACAAGACCACATACTGCACTAAGTATATGCTCAGAAAACTGTACAAGGTAATTTATTTTTTATGAACACACTGGGGAATGTAGACCATGAGGGAACATGGTGTAGAAATCATGAGCCACATCTCCTACAACCATCTGGGGCTTATGACTTCACATTTAGGGCCACTGAAAGCAGCAATACCCCTTGGAGACCAAGCAGAGCCATCTTTGTGCTGAAAACAAGGATGTAAAAGCATAAAACAAAACTGCACTTGGTGCCTATGAACCGAGTGTTGTCTTATTAACTCCTGGCATACTACTGTTGTTCTGAGTCTTAGCCTGTAAATTCTTTGGGTAAGGAACTAGTGCTCCCTTAAACGTGTCATGCAGCACATGACTTGGGATTAAGTAAAATCATTTATCAAGAATACACAAAGCGGTTGCTTATATGGGCTGGCAACAGCTTCTTTAATGTCAGATTTTTTTCAAGACCATAACATATACACTATATCCATATAATTTACACATATGAGAAGCTTATGAAATCTTTTGAATAGAATTCAAAATAACAAATACAACTTATTAGGGGTAATGATTTGCCATGTGCTTAGATTTTTATACATGACTATTTGCTTTACAGTCTCTAGGACTGACTTTCCAGACCACACTCTTGAGGCTGCAGCTCACCAGGAGAAAACCCTGACTCAGACCTATTCATTGGGAGGTGTTTTGTAATTGGATGTGCTGCTGTGTAACCAACTGTCCATTTTGATATATCAATAACTGTTAATGACTTGCTGAACATGATTGTAACAAAAATATCACACACCTGGTTTACTTGCCATTGCTACCAAAGGAAGGAAGTCTTTAGATGTGTAGAATCCTTGATCCATTCTTAGTCCTTGGAATATACTGTCTTTGTTTGGTTCTGGCAAACCTAAAACAGATATTTTCAGGCATATCAGAACTAAAAGGCAAATTACAATGACCAATATATATTTCACATCATATGCACATTCTCAAAAACATCCTCAATACCAGCACTTTTAGAAACCCACAGATGTTTCTAAAAGACCACCACAAATGACTAGCTTTGTGTTTGCAGTCTGTAGCTTACCTAACTGGTGATCTTTTAATAGTGCTGGCACTGCAAATAAAGTTGTTACTCTGTACTCATAAAACTCATACTAAAACAAACGCAGGGAAAAGGGTCAGAGAGAACAGGATATGCTGGCTGCAAAAGCAGGGAAGCTACCGAGGAAGAGAAGACTCTTGTAAGCTTTTCTTGTTTTGCTTTACCTGAACACACCTGTAACTCTTACTGCTGTGAAATGGGTTTGTTCCCTTTGTTTTGAGGCATTTTTCAATACAACTAGTCTGCAGATAATACAAATGAGGCAATAATAAACAGCTTAATGGATGAGGAGAGGAGGACACATGGCAATGCTGTAGATCTGCATTATCTGTGAGTATTTGAATGCCATCATTATTTGCCATTCTTGATTGTTTTCTCAAAACCTTGAAGTCCTTATTGGCTGACATTTATTTATAGTTATTAATAGCACACATCTATACAGAAGCTGTAGGATACAGACAGGGATACACTTCACAACCAATAATAGCAACAAATACCTTTCAATTAAAAGGAAGCAGCAAAACCCATCTTCCAATTATCAAAGAATTTCTTCTTGTTGCTGTGTGAACATTTGGACAGCACAAAACACCAGCCTTGCTGCCACAGAAGTTAAAACATTTTTTTCATGCAAATGAAATGATCTATCAGGGTATTTTCAAGAGGGTTTTGTCTTTCGTTTTTACATCTAAAACCCCATAATATTATCAAAATATGCTAATTAATAATTACATACTGAAATGGGGTAAATATCAACAGTTTTTCTAAGAAAACACTAGAACTCAGAGCAAGCAGGCAGAATTGGAGCATGCAAAGCAAACTGTATTCTCTCCATTCCCAGACATGGAGGACAGCAGACTAATCTTTCTCCTCTTTACGACATACTGGTCTGGAAAACCCCAATAACACCATGTTAGTGTCAACAATAAAGCAGGATTGCACTTTGAGGAGTGCTGTTCCAAGTAGGGAAGTTTTACAGCCTTTTTATATTACAGAAGCAGCAAAAATTGTCTCATTACAGCATAAGATCAGGACTCGGTCATAAGAACGTTTAGGATTTTGTATTAGTCATCTGATACTGAGGCAGTTTCTTAAGCCTCTAGATCCTTGAGTGAAGGTATCACATTACAATCAGAAAAAAAGGATATTATTAGTTTTAACAGTTTCAGTGAACACAATGAAAATATACTCTCAGTGAATTCGAAAGGCTTACAAGCCAAAAAGTAAATTAAAAAATCCTGACATTTTTACATTTAAAAAATCTCATCTTACTGAGCACTTTCTTGACTTCTGACTATTGCTGAACAACTGACTTTGAAAACATTGCTGACCTACAGTTGGATATTGAGAAAAATAAGGTTAGAAAATACTAGCACGTACTGAGCTTCAAGACCTCTGAATGCTGTACTTCCTGGGTAGATTGGAATATCACCTAATGAAGAATGAATAATAGATATCTTAAGAGGTTGCCAGAAATACTTAGTTCTATTGAAAGTACAATATGTAAAATGCATTAAAGAAATTATTTTTAAAACTGCATAGGTCTTCCTCTCTATATATATATTGCCAAATCATCTATGACAATAAGAGTACCTCTGAAAAAGCTCTCAGGGACTTTCTCCAGGCAGAGGACAGAGTAATGCAACTATTTCTATTGAGGTATCTGTAAGCCAGCTCAGAGGTCTCAGTTTATTCTTGGGAGAAACACTCTTGCCGTTACTGAGACATGCAGTCTGCATTAAAGATCATTTCCTTTCTACCTAACGTCTATCCTAATTCAAAACCAAAGAGAAACCCACACAATTTTTTTTTTCCCCACTTATTTTTGCCACTTTTAACACCTCCTAATTTTGTCTCTATCCGCATCAGTAATTGAGCTCCCACAGGATGAAGAAAGTATAGAATTAAGGGAATGTTGCAATGTTTATGGTCAAGTTCATCACTAGTTCAGCGTCACTGAAATCAAAGGAGTTGGATTAAGAATGCATTGGATTCAATAATGTTCAGCTTGGCTGATAAAACAAAAAAAAGAGACTAAGAGGTAGCATCCGTGGCATTTTCTGCTATTTATGTTACTATTTTCATTTTGCTGAAAACTCCATGAAAACCGATTTTGCAATATTTACATTTCAAGGAAATGCAGAGGATTTTTCTCTTATACCTATAAACAGCTGGCACAGTTCCAAGCTCTTTGCTAAGCATCTGCTGGAAATTGTGCTGGGTTCTCATGTATCTCCTTCTGCTCTTTAGTATTTGCCTTTATAATTATTGCATTTAATTTTGTTAAAATAGGGAGATACTTCTTAAAGCCACTAGGATAGCTAAAAAAGAGGTAGACAAACAGAGAAAGAGATCAAAAACTGATAAGATCCACTTCAGAGAGGCACCACTTCATAATAAACAGCCACCCCACAGAAGTACACTTTACAGACAGATCAAATATTGATAAATAGCCAACAGCCTCTCAGGAGAGAGAACATTTGATGAAAAAAACAGCTGTAGAGGAAAAATGTAGTTTTGAGCAAATGGTTTTAGAGAAGAAATAAAATTTAAAAAACCCCAGTCATCTATGAAAGACACAATTTAGGTCAAAATAATGAACCAAGAGAAATACCCTTTGAAGATAAATCAAAGACATCCTTTAGCAAAAGGGAATTCACACACTAGTACAAAATAGCCAGGAGCCACCCAAGAAAAAATGCTTGGAAAAACATGAGGTCTTTCCCCTAGGTTTTAGGCTGAAGCCAATGGTAGTCAGTTATCTCCAAATCTCTCCTGCAAGCCATCTAAAACATTTCTGAAGGACAACCAAGAGGAGGGAGCCTAGAAACAAAATTCCACAGGTGTTGTTGGGATGGACTATGCACAACCTCACACAAGCAGTGGGCGATGCCCAGCGCCTGCCTTCGGCAGGCACAGCCCCGGGCATCCCGAAACCTCCGCCCCTTCACCTGCTGATGCCAGGGAACAAGCTTCTGAAGCAACTGATAGCCAAAGCACACAATGAAGTCTCACAGTCTGTGGAAAATGTTATTTACTAAGAATAAAGCAGAAACATAGTGAAAATAATTTGCATGTCATATCTAGTTCAGCATTGCAAAAGTTAATCTAGATAGTCCCCGTCTGGGTCAGGAACAGCATAGAAAGCAATTAATCTCTATTTCTGACCCTCTAGTTTGCTAGGCCGTGCCTTTCACCTTCAGATGCTCCAGCTGTCTCTCAGTAAGCATCACTTAGTATGAAGCCCTCATTCGTCCTTTCCTTCATTTGATCCCCACAACCCCTTCTCCAGGACTATACCTCAGCACTAGTCTTTCTCCCATGTTTGATATACCATATACTTGCCAAAGTCATGAGCTGCTGTAACAGTGGCTTTGGAAAACACAGACTTTACCTTCCCATTTTTCTATCTTTTATATATACACATAACTATATACATGCATATATATTGGGGGGGGGGGGGGGGGGGAGGGGGAGACAACATCTGCTTACTACCAAGACCTTGTACTCTTTGTTTTCACAATACTGATGCATGTTGATTTTCTTAACTGGCAGCGTCAAGCCCATCATCTCCATTTAAAGAGACAGAATTTAGATCCTCTCACAATCTCCTAGTCCAGATGAAATATGAATCGCTAAACCATTAGAGTCAATTTGTCAGATATACAAGGCAATACGCAAGAGTGATGTATATGCAATGTAAGGCATTGGTATGCAGAGCAATGCACGTAGTCCACTTGGTTGCTGCACCAAATAAATCACGGCACATCAACACATCAATCAGCTAAGTCTGAAAAGGAAATGAATACCGCTGCTATTACTGTAACCATTAGCCTGCTCTGGAAAGAAAAACTAAAGTGGGAGTAGAGTCTCTCTCTCTTACTTTGATCAAATCCCCTCCCCTCCAGAAAAAAGAATGTCCTGTGAACCTGAACTTATTGTTTGGATTACTTAAATCTAACATGTTTGGGCAGATTTGCAGTTTCAAATGAACTTCTCAGCCAGTCTTAATAACTGACATCCAAAATAAGCCCTCTTCCTTGGTAAGGGTCAAATGTAGTTTTCACTGGCAGCTGACTGAAAACAAATCTCCAGACAAAAAAAAACCTGAGCTCAAGCTGAAGTGTAAATACACAGCAGCCTACAGGGACAAAACTTACTAGGGCATTGTGAGGTTTTCTGGTTTTCCTCACATCAAACACTAAAAGGTTTGGTTTGCTTGATTTTTAATTGTGATAATAACCACATTTTGGAAAAACTTAAGCTGGACCAGGTAAACATATGAAGAGCTAGGATCTTTGAAGCAATATTCGCTCTCTTTGGATTCCTAGCTGTTTCAGTCCTGACAGCAGAAAGCTTACAAGATGAGAACTGGCTGAATTTTTACTAACCTCTTACTTTCAGGTAAAAATGTAAATTCAGGCTGGTGAATGCAATCTGAGTTTGAATGTACCACGAATAATTTTTTTAAAAAGTCAACAGACTCTATTTTGACTTTTTTAATAATGAAACATTCAACTTAATTTCAAAATGACATTACATTTGCAAATTTATCCAAATTGAATACAAAGGACAAAAAAAAAAGAAAATTGGATTCCCTAGTTATGCAGTTTTCTTTCTGCCTTTTAGAACTAGCAAACCAAAACCAACAAACTCCGTTCACCAATGTACCCATTTTGTCCCATCTCCCTGCCCTTTTACACACTGAGAGTTCCAACTTGCTCCTTGTGTTACCATACAAAAATATCTCAGATGTAATGCTTCTGATAGCATTTCACGCTTGCCCAGACACTTGCAGCTACAGGTACCATATGGTCGGTGTGACTACAAAGGCACATGGCAGAAAAGAAAGAATATATTTTAAATTCCAAGTGGATAAGCATCCTTTATTATTTCTGAATCCTCTCCTTCTTCAACAAGTCTATTTAGTTTGTCGTCTGGGGAAATGGAGATCAAAATCTATGTATTTAAAGCAGTTTTATTTTCTGTCACATGATTCATGAATTGTATAAGTTAGACCATGAGTTTTAAGTATATTATTTTCCTGAAAGTTTACATCAAAACAGCAGATTCTCATAACTGTCAAATTTACAGTTTTCCCTAGACGTGATACAACCTATTTGTATGAAGTGGGACATGCTCTACCTATTTGTTTATAAGAAGCCACGTTTATCCATATCAGTATTGATAACATTGCTGTCTAAGGATCAATATTACACAACAGTAGATGTGAACCATACTGAAACAGTTATCCAAATATGGTACCTAAGCTGTGCCACATAGCTGATGATATTAAACACAGCATGACTATTTGTGCTATGACATTCATTAGAAATGGAACAGAAAGCCACTGGTATCTAAAGAGTTACTCTCTCTACATATTTAAATCTTTTATTCTGAAAGACTAAATGCCCAGTAAAGTTGCAAATGCTCTGCAGGTGCTCAGCTTCTCTCAAGGTCAGTCCATTAGTGATTAACACATTAGTAAATACTTTTGAGGCTTGTATTTTTAAAGGATCTCTCTCATTTCGCTGCAGATTTTTTTTTTTTTTTAATAGTAGCAGCTTTGTTACTTCCTGTTGTGAGGTTCAATAGAGTATGTTTTCTAGGTGGCTGATTTTTTTTTGTTTGCTATGTATGTTGATGGAGATAAGTGTTTTAATTACTTTTTTAATGTCTATGCTTTTGTATTTTCTTCCTCTCTCCGTTTATTTCCTGCTGTTGAGATTACTGCCTCATCTCCACAGCAGGTGGCTCTTTCAAATTTGTTTTCTTTGTAAGCCTGCTATATTTATTTTGTAATATAACTGCTCCTTTTTAGTGTTTTTTATTAATGATTTCTTTACTTTGGAATAGGTACACTTGCAAGGTTTGTAGAAGTAATTCCCCAATGATGGCTAAAGGCCTTGTTCGTAGAAAAATAAAAGGGAGAAATGCAAAGGAACTACAAGACATTTGGCTTAGCCTTTTCTTACCCTCAAGTTAGAATGAACACTATGTACAGCATATGTGAAAGAACACCCTCCACATTTATCAGCAAGAGCCATACACAATTGCTGCAGTGCATTCTAAGTTGAACAGCTATGTCCATATCATAATATCTTTTAAAATCATCTGAATACATAGGTGAACCTGTAAGTAATGCAGTTTATAGGTTTCACACCTTATTTTGTTGCTAAATTAGACACAGAGACAACAATCCAAGCTCTTGCAAATTGTATTGAAATAATCGGAATGAATTAGTCAGATCAGCCAAAACTAAATCTGTTCTTGTAATCCGACTTCTCTTTGAAGCCAATTGTCCAATCCCAGTTTAGATGTAGCCAAAATTTCATAAGAGCCACGTATCAGGAACTGCAGATGGGAACCACAGGCACAGTCCAGAATCAATGCACGTGAGTGATGGAAATTAGGATTATGACCACACAACCAGTGTTGTATGTCTGAGCTTGGATTATAAAGTACTGCAGCCTCGTTATCTGTCTTCACGTTTAGTGATCCCATCCTCAGATTAGATTGACATCTAATGTCCAAAATGTCCAAAGGTGAACCATAACTCCTTAGTCCCATCAGATCTAGAGTCCACTCCTAATTTGGTTCTACAATAATCACTCCATCTTTTCTCAAGGCTCTAGCCTACGAGAAACAGCCTAGTCTTAATTGCTCTTCTTAATTTTATTATGGTCAACATATGGGACCTGCACTTCAAGTGCTGTTGAGGTAACACTCAAATATGACTAAGGTAGTGCATTTTAGTGAAAATCATCAGCATTTCAAGACGATTAAACAAAGATCTGAAGAAATGATATGGTGATTTTGCAATTCTCAATATCTGAGTATTCAATTAAGCATCATAAAGATTTTCAACTCCCAGTTTGACTTGAGCACTTAAGCTCTAAATGCACTCTTCAGAACTGAAGCATACAGTATGACTAGGCATTTTCAAAACATAACTCTTTAAAGGACACACTAGAAGTGATACTGGGTTGGGCAAAGATACACAGCTTCCTAAATGAAGCAACAGACGGTAATTCTAGCCTTTCTTCTCAGGCTGGAAACTGATACTTAATGCTGTCCATATTTGAAGTAATAGTCAAATTGAGCATGACAGGAAGTTAGATGGTAGTCCTGGTAAAACTTGCTGAAATGTGAAGATTGCAATGAAGTAAACCTCATCACAGAGAAGGATGAATGCAGAAGTCTGCTTACCTTCCCTCTGGTTCTGTTCTGCCTGGTATTGTTTATTGCGGGACTTAAAGCAATGAAGCAATTTGCTATGAATCTTGATTTGTAGAACATAAGAGTTCTGTAAAATGTAATACAGAGTAACTGAAGAAACATCTGCTGTAAAAAAATAAAGTGGAATATTGCTGCAAACCTTCCTTATGTCACCTTGGTAACATTTATTATACTAGCGACAAATCTGAAAAGGTCACTAGGAGAAACACATTTAGTTGTCTCAGTCAAATTCATCTCTAACACAAGAATGTACCATTTGATTCAGGAAAAGAGCCTGCTCCAGTCTGCTTATAATGCAGCTGAACTGAATTTTTAGTCCTGACTGGAATCTGGCCACCGGCCTAAGCTGTCACTATTCAGGAGCATCCTTGAACTGGCACAGCAGGGATGCTGAAGTTTAAGATCTGACATGCTAATGTTGCCAGTTCCTTTCCCTCTTCCTTCCACATGTATGTTCCTAGCACTGTGTCAAAGGAAAGACACAGGGGGGCTCTGTTTCCTCCAGCCACCAGTCAGGAACTATTTGTTGGCGTGATATGCTGTACCACACTAGAGAGAAAACTGGTCCCAACGCTTACTCTTGTTCAGTAAACAGTGCTGAACTGAAGTGGCCACAGAAGCATGATCACCTCCTTGGGGACTGTCTATCAGTAACTTGAAGGACATGAAAAACCTATCACCTCAGAAACTGTATGTCAGAGTAGAAGGATTTTATACACTACAGAAAATCCAAATATGTACAAGCAAAAGCAAAATAAACTGCATGGAGTGATTGGGAGCAGATTACAGAAAAGAAAGCAGAAAATATTACAAAAGCTGTTTGCAATAGAAACAAGATATTTCCCCTAAGCAGATTCAGTATAACTTAGCTGTCTAACATGTCCAGTTTTAGGCAGTCATGCTGGCATATAGGTATAATCAAACCCCATGAAAATTTACAGTGGGAAAGTCAAATGTTAGCACAGAAAAGATCTCTTCAGTTATTTTCTTTTGTTTCAAAAAAATTTGGAAAAAAAGTCTTGAAAAGTTGGATCAATAGAAGCTACATATGGTAACTATGCAGGGAATGGATGAAATGAGAACAAATCTGATGGAAAACATCCACAAAGAAAAAGTCACAAATGCTTAGTTAAAACATCCACAAAGAAAAAGTCACAAATGCTTAGTTGGAATCACTAAGAAAATAAATAATAGGTCTCTACACTGTTGTAAAGCAACAGTTGAAAATAAAAAAAAAAAAAAAAAAAATCAAAAGCAGTCAGTTCATCCTGTGGAAATATATGAGAAATAATTCAGTAATTAATATTCTGGAATAATACCTTTGATCAGATCTCAGGCACTCTACAGCAAGGAAGTTGCAATGAGGTGTACTGATACAATACCAACTTGTACTAGTTTAAATCATCCCATACTTTTGATATGATGGTAATATAATAGCTGACAGGTGGTATCAAGGTGTTACAAATATAAACAGTTAAGAATCACAGAAATACCTAACTATAGCTGTTTTTCTTAAACCAACTACTATTACTCTGTCTGCATGCTATCTCCATACCTTCCATTTTGTTTGCATATGGTGACTGTGAAACAATAGGCTGGATTAATTACACCTTTTATGCTCCATATAACTATCAGTATTAAATACCTGTAAAATCTTACTTATCCACAAAGAAAATCCCACACACTAAATAATACTTGCAAAATGTAGGACTTTTTGGTTATTCCTGTTTTTAAAATGTAAGAAGGATTCATCCAAACCTTTTTTTTTTTGTAATGTAAAATTCTTCAGTGTAAACCAGCAATGTCTTCCAAATACTACTGAAAAATTTGCAACCTATCTGAAATTTCAATATAGGAAACAAACATTCCTTCCCAGTTCTTTGTTAACATATTATATTGTCTTATCTTAAATCTTAGAATACTAATACACTGGTTTTGTCCACACAGAAGAACAAAGAGATGCTATGAAGCTTATTCAGTAATTACTCCTGTATCATTCTGCCTACGCTGCATTTTTGAATCACTTCAGGTAAACCATCTCTACATATCTTTTAAAATGATGCCTCAGAAAAAGACTTGTAAACATTATTCATTTTTCTGCAGTACTGATCTACAACTGAAAACCTCTCATCAGTGCGTTCTGATGAAAAGGTAATAATTAAATCTTTTTCCCCCCCTTCTTCTGCAGCACATTATTTGACCTACGATATAACAACCTATCAAATTTCCATTTATTATTTCTACCTGAAGGGCTTTGCCAGCTCACACAAACATAAATCTCCATTTGTCAGATTTAAACTGTACCTGTCCCAGCTGCTATAAGGCTTCATAGCTCTTGTCCCTTAAAAAATACCGAATAGCATCAAGCGACACAACCTCCCTCCAGCCTTCACTGACCCTTGCAATCAATAATATTTGTAACCTGTATGCACACAGTTAAGTGGAACAGCAGCCGTGCACTATCCCTGTTAACCACATTGAGCTGTGATACTACCATCTGCTCTCTTGTGCCTCCTGTGATCAATTTTAATCTCTGAACCAAGAATAAAAGAATGCAGACCCTTGTTTCCAAATTCATCTGAAACGGATGTTATAGATTCCTAGGTGTGCACAGGACCTGTGGATCTAATACAGTCAATAGTTCAAGGAAAGAACACATCTAAGCTATCATTCATTCTCATTATGCTCAGTGTATTTTGGGTCTTCAGAAGACAATACAAAACACACACTGACTTAAGGCAAGCTCACTTTGTACACATACCATCCAGTAATAGTTATTTGTTAGAGCTGTATCCATTACTACCACCACAGGTAAGGTGGAGGTCAGTCATTCTACTATGATTACTTCGTTCAAAGGTTTATAAATAGACTGCCAATATTCCCTCCTTCTGGAAAAGTGTCATTTATAGTCAACTAGGCAGAAATCCTCTAGAAAAAATAAAGCCTAGTTCTGCACTGCTAAAGAGAAACAATTACTATGTAAATAAAGAGTAATTCAGGTTTCTGATGATATTTGTTCTCTCAACTCCAATCTAATTTTATTTAAAAGAAGGCAAATTTGCCAACTAATTAGTCTAATTAGACAACAGTATCTGAATGTAGAACAGGAAGAAAGCAACTTCAGAAACCTACTCCAGAAGAAAAAGTGCCTTTTGAATCTGTCACACTACAAGAATGCATGTTTCCAGAGCTCTCGTAACTGCATATTTGTAGGCTTGGATACATTGGCTCTTTGTCAGCAGCTCCAGTGCCATGAATCACCTATCAAAACATTTGAGAAGACTTTCTTACTCATTTCTTTAAAGCAACATTCTGAAGAGACACTTTCAACATGATTATGCTCCAGTGTTCACTATCAATTAAGAAAAATAGCAGACAGTTTTTATAATTGTAGGTGAATAATAAGTACGCATTGTCACAAGCTTTTTCTTTTCAGATTGTCACATGCTGTATGTCAGTGCAGAGTACTCTGCAACAAATATGACATTCCTGTAACATGCTACAGAGTCAATGAGCTCTCACTCAGGTCATTGACCCACTTCACATCAATGTCCTTACCATTAAGCACATATTTATCTGCCTTTACTTTTAAAAGCAGCTGTAGCAAGGAGTTCTGTGTAAATATGATGTTATAGTGAGATTCTCCTACACAAGTAAAAAAGCAGAGAAACAGTAAACCAACTATATAGCTACCCCTGTACACTTTCACGTATTGGAAATAACTATGTAAGGTCATACTTCGACCAGACCCTAATATGAGTAAGGGTCAATGACAGAAAGTAGTCATAAATTGTCTAATGTCTTTTTTAATCCATTAATTAAATCTTAATTTATTTCCCAATATCAGCGTATGTTGTGTTTCCTGTGAAATTGTATTTCAAGACACGGTGTCTTTATTAACTACTTCTATCATTTTCATCAAGTGCCTGAGTTTTCCTTGAGTGTTTAATGTACTGCTGACATCTGGTACAGCCGAACTTCAGATGTTGTAAGGCTGCTATCTAGAAAACAGGCAGAAAACTGATGATGAAGATCTCCAAATGCCCCCTCAATGCCCAGCAGTCAAGAAAATGCAGTGAAACATTTTAATTGAAGATCACAGATCAAGTACTTGGCTTGTGGGTGCAGAAATCTGCACAGGCATGCGCACCTCCTCCTCTTAAGTTCATTCTTTTCACAACTAAGTAAAAAATTCAAAATAAGAAATTTATACTTCCTACGTTAAACAACTAATTTTTGTAATACTTAAAACATCAAAGAAGCAGGAACTTAAGTCTCTTTTCAGTCGAAGAGGAGAAGGACATGTCCAGAGAAATGACTGTGTTTCAGAAAGTTAAAACTAGATCCCTGAAACTGCCTTCAGTCTACACAGTGTAATTTCTCCTAGGAGAGCTTCCCCTGCCAGAGGCATCCCATCCGTACCAATATTAGTCCAGCCACACAGACATCCCAAGGAGCGACCATGGGTTCTTAATGTCTTCTCGGTGCATATTTTTATATTTGCAGTACTACAGCAGGAAGATTCTCTCCCAATGGAGTTTCAAATGGTAACAAAACCAAGAAGCATCTGATCAATAAACAGAAAATCAAGTTACACAGTCCCAATGGGTCCCTCTAACAAGGATTTCTCTCTGAAATGTTCATGCTTGTCTAATGCTGCTGCTTTTAATCCTTTCACACCAGTGGGTCCTACATGCTTGCATTAGTGCTAATGTAAAACAAATGAACATTTTATACAAGGATATCCAGTCTCCCCAAGTAAAGGGGTTAACACCATAGCAAGCTTCAGGAATGTAAATTATTTTCCCCGTGTGGCTGAAAAACTACATGAGTTATTCATTTAAAAATTATTAGCATATAAAATCATTATTATCTCTGCAGTTAATGTACAGTTCACTGACAACCTTTTGGACCATTACAATTAAGAAAGGCAGCATCCTTAATGAAGTTACAAAACACATTGTTTATTAAATAGCAAATTGTATCTTTAATTACTTTAAATATTATAATCCGATGAAAAATTATTTCATAAACCTCAAGACAAATTATGTCAGAGATGGAGCATGCATTTTGTTCCTCTATGAATCCTAAACAGCACTTCCAATTTGCTTACAGGTTTCTGTTGTATGCAAATCTGCTCTTGAAATTGCTTTCAAGTGCCTCAATCCAATGCCACTAGCATAAATTTAAGATGCAGTTTGTGGTATTTCTTTTTAAAACAGATTTAATTTTTGTCAAACGTAGAATTTGGGAGTTCGAGAAAATGTAACTTTTCTACTAATCCTCAGGAGGTAAACAGAAGATAGTTTTCTGTGGGGGTTCTGAAATCAGGCTCATTGAAATAAAGACTATTTGGAGGTCTACCGTATTTTATTAGTTCGCTGTTCTATTTTGAGCTAAAAGATAACTTAGTTCAAAACTGTCTAGGGCTTTGAGGATATGCTATAGTGTCAACAAGCACATACTGAGCTAATATTAAGTATTCCATCTTTTTTTATACAAAGTAATTTCTGCAAACTGTCAAGACACTTCTTGCTGTCTGTCCAGTATTAGACCTACCAGCTTGATGTTCTGGTCACTACCTGACGAAGGCTGAATGCTGCACAATTAAAGAAAAAGTTTAGTTGTTCATAGTATTAGGCCCTTCACTGTCTTTTTGCTCAAACCCAGAGCAAAGGCAGTAGTAAAATGCATTGATTTTTGTATTACTAAGACAAAATTAATATATTCAACTTCAATTACGTTAACACTAACTTGCCACTTTGACACTGTCCAGAAACTCTCAGTTAGCTATCAGACTTTCTCAGGCTAATCAATGAATAGGGAAAGAACAGAGATAACCTTCAATTCCTTTATGCTAAAAAATTGCTACATTCTATCAATCTTCTTTAGCAGAAATATTGTCCATGCAAATAATGAAGAGAGACTGAAGAGAAACAATTATTCAGTGCAATATTATAATAGTAAAACTGAAATCAAATGAGCACCAAACTTTTTTTTTTTTTTTTTAAAAAAAAAAGCTTTTGGCAGTGGTCAGTAATTGATAATCTATAATTATATAAAATTATAAAATACAATAATTGGTAACATGTTGTTTAGATTTGAAACAAATACACTGAATATCAAAAGATTAATAAACATGCCTACTTGCACAGTCAGTTCAAAAACTTCTACACATGGAAATCTGTTCAGAAATACACTGGGCAGTCTTTTGGGACTACCTATGTGCCAGAAGGAAAATCTACCTGGGATTTGTAGGCAAGCTGGGTAGTAAAAGTCATTTCTGGAAGCACTCACTACAAAATCAAGTCTTGAAAAAAGTTTCCCTGCAGAAATCTAACATTAACTGTAGCACAGATAGAGGTGTTAGGGAACAAACTGAACACAAGACTTGAAACAAACCCCTTCCTGGGCGTGCACCTAAATAGTCTGGTTGATTTGAGCCTTAGCATCTTCAGGGTCCATAATTTGTCTTCCAAAAGACCTGCATGTCTGTGTATTACTGATGCAGTATTTAGAAGAGAGACTGCCTTGGAGGCAAAGAACCTCAGGAGTGCCAGGAGATTTCAGAGCAAGCCTTCTTATATATTCAAAGATGTTCAAAACCTGACTAGATACAGTCCTAGGCAACCTGCTCTAGCTGACCCTGCTTTGAGCTGGGGGCTAGAACAGACGATCTCCAAAGATCCCCCTCCAACTATTTTATGATTCTATGAAATACCCCCTGGTTGAGGTCCTAAGCCATGGAAAGATTTCTGATTTTTTTATCCGGGATTTGAAAAATCCACTAATACAGGTAGGTAAAAGAAAAATATTCTCTGCTAGTGCACAGGTGCCAGACATTCACAGAAAATTAGGATAAATTCACAGGCATCTGCAGACATTTTCCACAGACCCTATATATATATATATATATTTGTGTGTGTGTGTGTGTGTGTATATATATACATATGCACGTTTCTATTGGTTACAGAACTCTCCTAGCTAGTGGCAGTGTATTACGAATCAGATCCTTTCTTCGTTTACCTGTGCTACAAAACAAAGCTCAGGGATGAAGAACTAGAAAATACATCTCTCATACAAGTCTGACAAGCTAATTTTTTAAACTTCTTCACTCCAAAACCTCCATTTAGTACCATACATACTTTGCTCACAGAAACCACATCTTGCCACTCGTAGTCCCCTTCCCAGTAAGTGATGGAATTGGACTCATCATATTAAAAAATACCAGTCTCTTAAGACAGGAGTGTAGAACAAGGCCAATGACTTTAAATCAAAGTCTGAATACAATTTTCCTCAATTCTCATATCATTTAAATTGTGAATATTTAAAAACAACTTCTTAGATATCACTACCAACAGTCATGTAAGAACATGTAAGAACAGTCATGCTACCTCTGATGTCATTTTCAAACATGTTACAACTGATACTGCTTGATACTGGACCTTCCCTAAAGTCCATGTAAAAATCCCACCATGCAGACAGAAAATCTTGATTTGTACATGCACTGCCCTATAGACAAAATCAGGTTTCAGAAGTTCGGCATCACCAAATCAGTTATACCAAACCAAGCCTTTCATGACAGTATTTCCAATGATAAATTAGTTTTGCTTCACATATAAAATTAGACTATGCCTGCTTGAATACTTGCCACAGAGTAACTTTAATTAACCTTAGCACCAACAACGGTTGTGTGAGAACAGAGAGACTCGGATAAGCAGAATCCCCTGCTAAAAACATCTACCTCTGACTTCTGCACTCTGGTAACCACTGCTATTTCTGACTACAGTACGCATGCAAGTAGAAAACAAGTATTCACTTATGCATTCAAATACAAAATCAGACCCGTATGTTAAAAGTAGAGCATGTGTGATCAAAACTATCAGCTTGATAAACCTGCACTGACAATCACATCACCAAGCATATGCACAGACACAGCTCCATACCTGTAAGAATAGATCTTCCCCAAAGCCCTTAAATTTATCTCTTGAGTCTGCAATCAAATGCTGAGCAGATATATATTTATAAATCAGGCAGCTGCTTTTTTTCATGGTCATCTCTATCACCAATTTAACACAAAAGAAAAAGACATTTTCAGAGACTCATAGCTCAGGAACAGAGTAATGAATTAAGCCACATTTTAGAATATTTAAATGAAAAAACTGTTCAAGGGGCAAGAAACAAAACTATTTCTAAATGCAGTCTTTACAAGATAAAAAGAGATTACTATTGAGACACCACAAGGGAGGTTTGGGAGACCTTGCTATTTACATATTTATTCATCCAATCACCTACACAGACAGTTTAGAACACTGTACTGTAATCAAAATTCCTCATTACATAGATTTTACAGAATAGGGGACTATTAATGAAAGGTAAATCATACATCCAGTTAAGATTACTTAAAAACTTGGAAAGAGATATAGAATGATGCAGTCAGCAAATGGTGCCACCAGAAAGATGCCATAAATGCAATGCCACCATGACATTGAAGAAGAAAGAAAATAGGATATTTAAAATATCTGAAGCCTTGTAATTAAATGTATAACAAATGAGGCATGCAGAATTTCTGGCTGTACTGCAAGAGCCATAAAATTTATAAAATGAAGGTAGTGATATTATAGCAACACCTTCCCATTTTCATTGCATGTAGAAATGCAAATCAGTTAGACAGACAGCAAGCTATACTCTATGTTTGGCTGCATGAGTTACTTGGATACCAATAGTAACAAATAGCACTTACTGTTTGTAGTGCTTTCTGTTTTCAAGGTGCTACATAAACAGCCAAACCTCAAAATACAACAGATGAACATTTAACCCTGCGCTTTACAGATGTGCAAAAAACTTAAGTGATTTGCTGAGGACCACACATTAGAAGCAAGGTTGTGCTGGCTCTTGGGCATTCACACAATAGTATTTTAAAATGCTGGAACAGTGGATCTTCCATCACCAGAATCTTTACAACCCAGGAAGCAGATAGTCTACATCAGATATAAGGAAGAAATTCTTCTCATTGAGGGTGGTGAGGCACTGGGACAGGCTGCCCAGAGAAGCTGTGGGTGCCCCATTCTTGGAAGTGTTCAAGACCAGGTTGGATGGGGCTTTGAGCAGCCTGGTCTAGTGGAAGACGTCTTTGCCCATGGCAGGGGGCCTGGAACTAGAGGAAGTTCAAGGTCCCTTCCAATCCAAACCAGTCTGTGATTCTATTTTGCCAGTAGTCTGTACAGAGCAGACACAGGTAGAAAGACTCGCCACATACTGGGGGGCAGCTACACCCTCAGTCTTTGGCAAACACATGTGAATGCTAAGATTAAAAACCTAGGAACAATATGTTGTCAAAGGGTTATTCAGAAAGCAAATCAAAATTAACATGTAATTAAATGTCCCCCCTATTTCCACTGACTCCACACAGAGCAGTAAGAGCTCAGCTGCAGCAGCAGAGCAGGAGGTGACTATTCAAAGAACTGTATGTTTGAGTGAGATGGTCATTCGGTGTCAGCACAGACAATGGCAACCTCCATTCAGGATTACTAATTTCCACTATTTGACATATTTTGGACATGTCTAATTATACGTCTTCTCTTACTTGTCACCTAGCAACCTTAGCAGTTATTTAATTATGTTTTGAAAAGAAGAAAAATACCCCACAACACAATATATTGACTGACATAACAATATGCTTACTATTTAAGTTGAATAATAATGTAATTAAAACCAACATACAAAAACTCAAAATACACACATTTTCCCATTTTTCAACTTACTACAGCTGACCAGTCGGGAGAGGTATTCAGATAAATACTTCTTTTGTTTTAACTTTAGATATTACTTATTTGCCATATGTAATAAGCAGTATTTTACAAAGAACATAAAGGATCCAAATTCAGCAAAACACATCTATTCAATTCATTTGTTCTTTTTCTTAAAAGAAAAAACTGACATTTGTGTTATCAAAGGAAGTAAAGTATTGAAAAAGTGGCTAAAACAGCTATATCAGCTTTTTGCTTTATTTTAATCCATTTTTTTCATCTTTATGGATATTGGTCATGTCTTTCAGCTTTTATTTCTTCAACATGCTTTTTTCTTTTCACTTCATGCATTCTATTATATCTATTTTTTCTTCCTTTATATTTTCTTATTTTTCAGTTCTATTTCCTCGTAGATGTATTATATTTTTCTTTTTTGCCTGCCCTTTACCTGGTATTTTTTCCCAGCTCTCCCTCACTTTTTGCACGGTTTTCCCCTACAGCCTTTCCTTCCCAGGCTCACCCCACCAGCCTTGTCTCTGGAGCAGCTGATAGTAACAAGACTCAACCACCCCTCACCTGGTGCCCAAGGATTTCTCAGTTGCAAGATGCTTTGGAGAAAATGTTTTCATATACCTTAGTTATATCATTGCCTTAAAACATACCAGAAGAACCTAAAAGTATTGCAGTCTGGTGCTTTAAAATATAGACCATATGTATTTAAAACAAAACAAAAAAAAAAAAAAAAAAAAACCACAAACAAAACAAAACACAAAACAAACAACAAAACAACCAAACAACCAAAAACAAAACAAAACAAACAAAAAAAAAAAAACAAAACAAAACAAACATAACCAAACAGCCAAAACAAAACAAACAAACAAAAAACCACAACACCAGAACAAAACAAAAACCGAAGAAGCTTTTCCTACCAAAGTAGTAAATCTAGTGGAGAATTAATACTTTGTATTTGTGATTTTGAACCTTTTTAATCTGTAAATCACTACAAGTGATTAACAGGGCTACAGAACTGTCTTGCTGAAGAAGTTATGATGTTTCAACAGATGTATATGTCTATATCTGTCATTGACTGCTGTATTCTAGGAAGTTCAGAGATGCCATGAACATACATGATACCAGCTTAAAATATTATATATACTCTTGGAAGATGTCCCATTAGCTTAGAATTCTACATTAAAAAGATAGTTTGGTTTGGTTTTTTATGTGTGTGGTTTTTTTGTTTGGGTTGGGGGTTTTTGGTTGTGATTTTTTGTGTGTGTGTATGTATGCGTGTATTTTTTTGGGTTTTGTTGTTGTTCTTATAATAAACCAAGCACTCTGAGCAGTTTTTTCTTGCCATTATTTTTCTACAATATTTTACACTCATACTGAAGTCCAAGTTAAAGTGGTCTGTTGACACTGCCTATAGAGGTAAACCCCGAGTCAAGACCAAGTTTGCTCCCCACCCAGGAGGCAAGCTCCCCCTCAAGCAAACCTCGTTTATACATCAGTCATTCAGACAGGACGCAATAGTCACGCCAGACACGGCATCAGAGCTGTGTAGGCATAGCCATAAATGCCTGTGGAATTACTTACATTGCATGAAGTGAAGTCTGTGCATAAGTTTTTGTGAGAGCAAGGCCTAACATTGTTTTTAACATAAAAACATTTTACACAACTCCTCCCACACTTCTTGAAACTGCATCCCTAATTATGGAGTGTGGAGATCTACTATAAGTGATTGATGTTGTTTTGTGTGTTGTTATGGAAACAAACCAAGTAGGAGTCTCTCTTTTGCGTATAGAATTTTGAGTCAGATTTTACAGTAAATAACTAAGCTTTCCAGTGTATAAGCAACAACACCATATGGCCATTAATCTCCACCCAAAGACTATGTCCTCACTTGCCACTACTTGTTAAAATTAAGGTCTTTCCAGGAATAGAGTAAAAATCAATGGACCTGCTCCAACCTGTCACTGGTCAGTTAGCAGCAAAATGTGGTCGTCTCAATTAGGGACAGCTTATAAGTGGGAAAATTTGACAAACTCAATCAAAACATTAATAAGAAAGCAACGTTTCAATCAAACATGAGTTGACAAATTCTGCAGCTCTTAGGACAGAGCACCTGCCCTGTGGATGCTACCATCATACATAGGAATTAATGAAAAGCAAGTGCCCATCAAATTAATGACATATCTAAATTAACATTTGGGATGTGGGTACCTTCCAAACAAAACAGAGACCAGAGTTCCCTAAGGAACTTACTATTCAATAAACACAGGCTTGCAAAAAGCTTTTGAGTGAGATGAAAGGTGAAAGCCACATGAAGAAGGAAAACATCAAAGGGGTATGGTTTAGTAAGAAAATAATGACCTAAATTTTGCTTGTGTGGCAGTTAAATGACCTGGACAGACCAGATCATGATTCCTGTTCTAATAATTTTTGGTTTGTGCATGTAGTTAAACTTCAGCACTGAACATATGAATGCAGCCCTGCGTGGTGCCATCTCCTCTTCCTGCACCTGACAATCTTTATCCCTTCTTGGAGTTGCACCAGAAGCACACCTGGATTTGCCCAAAGTTACCATTACCAGCCCAAACATAAAATAATTGTTACCAGTGACTGTTCCTTGGCTGCCAAGCAGTATCAGACACGCCTCAGAGACACGCATCTTGATCAAGTCAAAACCTGTCCTGCCATTAAAGGCCCGTCAGCAAACATCAGCAGTCAAGGCTCTCTTGTTTCTATCCAACACATACCCTCAAACACACCACACACCTGCCTTTTTGATATCACACTCGTTCTGTGCCAAAAAGCCAGCCACTCCAGCCCCCCAGGGCATGACAACTTCTCTTATGTCCTCAGGAGGTGCAGGAGGGGAATGGAAACTGTCCCAGCCCCACTTCATCACCTCTTATTCTGGCTTTTGATTCAAGCACTGATCCCCATTTTTCTTGCTTGTATTTTTGCTCTGAGAGACTGTAACGTCACTCTGGTTAGGGTGACAAGCTTCCTCACCCATTCCTGACCAGGAGACATCTCTGCCTGGGAAAACACTAATAATGAGTCTCTTTTGACATTGGATATTTATGCTGCCCCAGTGCCCTTTGTTGCATCCCTGGGTGATTTCTAACGAAGTCTTAATGCGATCCCATTAGTTATCCTGCAGCTTTGGGGACATCTAATATACACCCTGTCTGAGTGTGTACAGCTATGGATATAACCCCTACATTGCTCTGCTGCCTCCTCTTAAGTCTTCTTACTGCTAATTCAGACATCACACTGGAATCTAACTGAAGGGCAGGACTTAAATATCCTTCTTGGTGTACAGAAGAACAGTTTGTCCATCATCTGTGCAAAGCATCTTTGTAATGAAGCATTCAAGAGGACTAGGCAAAATAAACAGTAGTCCTTTGTTCAGGCTTGTTTGCCTGAGCAATGTTTTACAACCTTCGGGCCAAGATTTTATATCAGAAGAGAAAGCAATGTCATTTAGATGGCACAGAAGGTGAATCATACGTTTATTTTGCACAGGACTTATAAAATTACAGAGGCAGGTTATAAAAATATTATAGGGTGTTTTATAGGTGGTATAATTGCAGTTATTATTGATAATAAAAATCTGTTGAAATCAGGATTTGACTTACACATAAATGTAGCCATAGGGCTGTACTTTTAAAATCTCAGCTGAGTATTCGCTTCTCATCTAAAAATGAAACTAGGATTGAATAAGGAACAGCCAATGCTAGTCCTCTACAGTAAGAATAACTAATACAGAGGGAGTGAAACAAAAAGAGCTAGCAATGCATTTCCCCCCCAGCATATCAAGCAGGTTTTCATACGGAAGCAGTGGTCATCAATCACTACCTCATTACCAGCCTGTCATCTGGGTTTAGGCTAAATGTATTCTGGCTTGCTGCCATACTAAATGTTCAATGAAACATCCTTAAGGCTCTCTACAAGTTCAGCTGAAGTCGCACATGCTATACATCAAAGAGGAACATTAGCGTTATCATAGCTTAATAAATAGTGCCATTCTGGCAATGTAATCCTAGGTTCTAGAGCTATCTTCCATTTCCAGTATTATAGTGCTTAAGTAAACAATCTCGCTGTCTTGTGTGAAGTTTATTTTGTGATAAACGCATGTAAAGATAATTAGTCATACTGTTAGATACACTTCCATCTGAGCTGAAGATCATGAGCAAAAATAGCATAGGATTTTAAAAGCACACAATGACATAATGAACTTTATCTTGAAGCCTTAGTTCATAATTCTCACATATTGTAGTTTATTATCCAAGTTTCACTGCATTGGGAGACAATGATGACAGTTAAAGGACCACAGATCAATGTATTTTCAAAAAAACATTGGCTTGAATACAGGACTTTTGCGTACCTCTGGGATGCAATACAGTCACTAAGATGGCTACAAAATATATTTCAACATCTGTGAATACTGCTTGCTTTGGGAATAACACTAGACTTCAGTGAGGATACTCATAATTAGTCATTCATTTCTATGCACTCTCTATTCCTGCATATATACAAAGGGTCATGCACCAAACTTTCTGTTAGTAGTGTGTAATAATATAGGTTAAAAAGTTTACACCAATTTCATTTAAACCAAACACTAGATGAAAAACACACGGCTTCCATCTACTGTTTTGGCATTGTCCTGTTTTTATTTAAAACAATATCATTTATCTTTTGGTGAATTTTCCTTTCAGCTAAGATCTTCTAAGTAACTGCACTTTTCTGAATTTGGCTGCATGTTTTTCAGACACTGTTCGCTCTAGAGCTGATAACAGTAGCAATGATAGGCAGAAGAGCCTCAGGTTTAGACTCATTGCTATGGCAGCCAACGTTACTGATAAATTTTGCATGTCCCGTAAGTGAGAGTGGAGTACTTACAGGGATGGGTGGACAGAACAGGTGACCAAAATTGACCAAGTATTCCATCCTATACACCTCATACAGCCTATAAAAGTCTCATGCTCGCTCTTCGACCACAGCCAGCATCTGAAGAGGACCCTTCCTGTCATGCCTAGGCCTAATTCCCATCCCTGCATCCAGTTCCAGCTTCCTGCTGAGTCCAGCCCAGGACTTCTGGGTACCTGCTCTGCAGCCACAGCAGCTCCACAGCTGTGCTACACCAGGAAATTCAAGATTGGTTTTGTATATTTTGCATTATTTTCTCCACTTATTTGTAGCATTAGTAAAGCATTTTTAACTTTTTTTTCTAACTTGTAAATCTCTCTCCCCTTTCCTCCTATTGCCTTTCATTAGTGGGGAGAATGGGGGGTTAACAGAGAGCATCTGCCACGGTTTACTGACACCCTGCAGTAAACGGTGACGAGTATATTCTTAAAAGTTATACATTCTTACAGTGCACTTTTTCTTTTCAAAGATACTAAAAAAAAAGTATGCAAAAAATACATGTTGCATGTGAAAATCTCACTATCTCCTTGACAAAACCAAGACTGTTCTCATACGATCACAGCACTAAACAATTCCACTCTTAACCACAACCTTAATTCAATGGCATTTTAGATGTCTTCTACAACACTGTTAGGCAGCTTAATTCAGCAGCTGAAAGTAATCACTAAGGACAACAACAATGAATAAGGGCATTAAAAGGTGTATCAGTTAAAGATATACTATAATTTTCTTGTGTATTTGGTGCACAAGAAGGGAAGAGGAAAAACTGTGCTTGGCTTTCTACATACCTTTTTTTTAAACAAAAAAAGCCTACAAATGGACTTGCAGCAGCTCTATCTGATAGCTTATAGACTTAGCTGCCTGACCAAGGAATTTGGATCCAGATCTCCAGTGTAGAAATTATCAGATTTACAATGTTTCTTACAGCTTTTGCTTCTGAAGTTTCAATTTGGCTGCTGGAATAAATTATTGCAACATCCATGTAGCATTACTATAAATTCTGATTATCTACTTCTTTAGGTTTGTTCAGTTTTTTGTTTTTTGTTTGTTTTTTTTTTTAATCCCCTCTCCCTATAAATATACATGGGTCAGGATCCTGTGAGAGCTCAGTGGACTTAGTGTCCAGCTGTTCTTCCATATGTTCTCTAGGCCAACACCTGCTGCAGAGATACTACCAAGACCTCATGGCTGGCAAGCTGCTCTAATTCCACTCAGCTTGTAGGTTGAAAGGTCATTCCTTTAATGTAGTCAGTTTGTGGCTTCCACATTAAAGAGAGGGAGTTCCTATCACTGCTGGAGCTCTATTTTATGAAATTCAGTGACAGTAAAACCAGATGCCCTCCACTTTCATAACTGCTTTAGCTGTCTAGTACATCTTAGAGAAATAACTTTCAGGGCCTGATGAGAGGACGAGCCAACCTCTCCACAAACAAGAGAACCCTTTAACTCAAAGCTATGACACTACTCACAGACCCTACAGAACTGGCTGAAGGAATGGTTTGAGGACAAGATTAATTTTCTCTTCTTTTTATTTCAGTGATACTATGAAAAGAGAATTGAAGACAAAGAGGTTTTTTCTATTCTCTAACTCGCACTATAGAGAAGCCCGTAAGATCAAAACGAGATGAACAAAGCAGAGAAAGCTGTATGTGAAGAAAGAAAATGCTATTAGGAGAACCTAACAGGATCTTAAACAAAACTTTTGATAAACTATGATGACTCTAAGTAACTAAATACATTGTGACTACTATGCTGTAGCTCTTCAGCACTAAATTCCACAGACAAATCAGAGTGAGAAAATAGGTTCAAGGGACACGGCAAGTACATCATCCAATTTTACTAAAAATTGGCACACCTTATTAAAAACTTTACCAGGTTATACTTTCTTTCTATGATGGGAAAACCATGTCCTTTTTCTGGCTGGAGCTTATACACATCAAAATAATCAATGCCAAATCCCCAAAGGAAAAATATTTTAGATGCCTATTGGATTAGACAGAACAAAAAAGTAAGAAAGTGGATAAGGTATAAACAAATAATAGGCTTAGTTTTATGGAACAGTAGAGACCAGAATTTTCAAATATTCCCCACTGCAAGGAGTGTTCCACAGTCACTGACCTGGCATAAGATGACAAAATGGGAAAGCAGGCTGTATTTTTCCACTGTCCTACCTTATCTATTTTGAAAGTTAGAGGAAAGGCAGTTTCCTCTAACACGGGAGTCAGAGCACTCCAACCTGTCTGAACAAACATTGCAGTTTCATGGAGGTGAGTCTGCACCATCATTAACTCTATGTGATTCAAACTCCATGGCAGCTCTGAATAGAACCAAGGGACCTGACACCAGATCGACACACACAGACACGTACCACAGAAAAAATAAGGACACCTCATAAACCAAGGGCAGCCTACAAGACTACCCAGCAACACAAGACCAGTTTGGAAGTGCGCAAAAGTAAAGCCTCCAAGTCATTGATCTTTTTCAAACAAGCAGCTTACATAGGGAGAATTAGACCTTTGTCCATACAAACACATTTACAATAAATTTAACAAACTTTAATGACACTACCTTTTCGTGACACTACAAATGAATTCATTTTCCTGATTTCAGTGTTAAAAATGCATCAATACATTTTTTCACTTATATTTCTAAGAATCTTTACTGTGCATATGTGCAGTTTGAATAGCTGTATATAATGCCAAATGCAAACATTTAAAAGAAGTTCCAGCATACTAAGTTTAACCCTCATATCTGTCTCTGATAGATGCAAGAATTGCAACTAAGTTGATTTTATGAACCAGTTAAATGATTTGTATTCAGAGCAACATTAAAAATGCCCATGACAAAGTGTACTTGAACAAAAATACCCAGCCTGTGACACATCCTTTACAAGTAATGTGTTTTCATTTTTCACATGTTGCATCTCATTTATTTTATTCAGGCACACACAGTTACATCTACAAGATACGGTAAGCTTCCAATACCTTGGAAATAATAAATCATTTCTTACAGATGTTTTCACCCACCGCAAGGCTGCTGCTCATTAATCAAACATTATCAGTATCTATCACTGCCCAGTGTTAAACAGGAAAGGCACCTCATTTTGAGTTTTGACTTTTATTCACTGGTTAGTCCCTGACCCTTACACTACCATATGCTTATTATAAATATGGAAACCCCTACTGCATGGCAGATCTTAATACGACGAGTTTTAGAAAGTGTGTTATGCAAGCAAAGGCATATCTCCCTTTGAGAACTGAAGGAAACAAAGTCAAGCTGCTTTTCAAAACGTCAACACAAATGCAACCAAATTGTCTTCAAAGCTCTTTTGCAACATGTAAGTAAAACGTAACCATGTAAGCAAACTATTTCTGGTCTAGATCTTTTCATATCTGAAATGTTGAAATAGATATATATTAGACACTATTCAAGGTCTGTTTCATTTTTGATAAATTATTAAAATTTCATTTCAGAAAATAATATGTAAGATACAACACATCTTTAATAGCTTAATCCTATGGGGGAAAATTTAAAGAAAATGCTATAATGGAAATAAGAATTTATCTGATAAAAAACTTATCTTCCTTGTGATCATCAAGAAATTGCCAGATTCATGCCAATAATGAAAAACAACAACAACAACAACAAAACGTTATTTCATTTGTTATTTTGCTCACTACACATATTTTTCAAGATACTGGAATAGAAATGAAATTTGGGGAAGCAGCACAAATTGCAAGTGCTTAGCAATGAATATTTTTGTAGCTCCAAGAAAAAGGCTGAACGTTTTCCAGCAAGAACCACAGCACTTTTTCAGTACTGAGCACTTTTAAAGCCTTTTTAGAGCTAAGTCTCACTAATCTTATCAGATAGTGCAGAAGAATGAAGAGTCAGTCAGGAGACCAATAGCCAGAGCCGAAGTCTCACTGTCAGCAGAGCATCACATCACACTGATTCCCTCCACTGACCTACTGTAGTGCATGATTTATATTTTTGTTATTAACCAAGTGAAAATATAAAGGTAATGAACATGGCTTCCAGTTAAAAACAACTACTATCTCCTGGTACAGCTGTAATTCAAGCAACTCTTCTTTAACTAAACATTTTGTTTGCATATTCTATAGCTTTCTGAATGAACACTGAACGCCACACTTGTATCTATGATTATTCACTCTGCAAGGCGGATTAAGCACATTCCATTCTTGCAAGCATGGCAGGTCTACAGAAGTTACTGAGCTACAATGTGCATTTTCTATGCCTCAGTACAATAAAGGGCACATTCAGCAAATGCAAGGGCCCATATTTGCATTTGAAAAATAAGGAACCAACTTGCCAATATAGTGGGTGTATTAAGACAGGTTCCTATGATTTAAAAAGTGCTAAGATTTCAAAACTTCCTTTAACTAATTTTATTGGGCTTTCCAGTAAAAGCTGTGCACAAAGGCGGCATGGATTGTAACAATTAGGGGTGATTTCTTTAGATTCTATCTATTGGTGGAAGGAAATCAGGTTTTTAAATGCAAATTAACTCAAAGCTTTATTATCAAGCAGCTACTACAGCAACAAAACAGGCAGGAACTTTATCCCAGTGATTAGTACAGACACCACAACTGAAAACCTTATGTTCCGTGCACTCAATGGGCACTATGACAGTCTCCCTCAACTCTGCAAATTTATTTCTGCTAGGAACAGGTGAGAACTCAAACTCTGAGTGTAAGGATACAAACAGGCAACTTAAAATTCCATGATGTAGGACAACTTCAGGACCTGTAGCCGTCCAGCACTTAAGCAAACCACACCAACCTTGGCATAGCACGCTGTGCCCCAAGCTCCTCTGCCGAAGAGAGGAGGCTGCAGGAACTGGGCTCCCGCACCAGGAGTTCTGCCAGCCCACCAGGAGCTGTGCACAGAGCATGTGGGGACAAGCCACCTCACCTGGTGGAAGATCAAATAATTAAAACTGCCTAAAATCTATTCAGAATAGGCACCACAACACTTCATGTTTTGGACTTTCCCTTTTCCCTTAGCCACCAAGAAGGGATCTTCTACAGCACAGTTGCAGAGCCTCAAACTCAAAAGCCGCAAGCAACGTAAAAATGTAAAGAGCTGCCATTCAGTTGCCCAAGTATGTAAAATCTTCTTGAGAACATTTCGATTAGTTTTGAAGCAACCCTTATCTAACTCTCTAAAGGTTAAGAAATCTTCTCCCAGATAAAAATTTAGCTATCATTTTTCACCTACAAAACATTTGTATTGAGCCATAATAGCAGCATTAAGCCTGTTTTCCAGCAAAAAGAAAATTAATCACGTACAAGTCACCTGTATATTAAAATAATTATTAGTGATATTTTCAATGTCTAACTACTAAACAATATACTAACTATAAAAATAGAATAATTGTTTCCTTTAGGAGATACGTTTCGTTCTCATTTAAAAAATCCAATGTGTTAGAAAAAAAGCTATAAATCTTGTACTATCGAGAAATGGTCTTTGCTAATGGTTAATTATGTCATCTCAATTTAAATAACAACCAGGTACTGAAATTTCACTATCTACTAAACTGTTAAATGTATTTAAAAATACAAATCTCACCCAAATAAACAGCCATCTATTATCATTAGTCACAAACCAATAACGAAATCTGCATCGAGTTATACCATTTTCCATTACATCAATGAAACAATAACAAAAAAAAAAACCTGACAATTCTTAGAAATGTAATAGTACACCTCAAGTTTCTACTTGGTAAGTGATTAGTAATTTCAACACATTTGCAGTATTACTATTAATGACTAATTGGATGAAACCTGTTGATCTTTAAATTCTCATTATTAATTTTTTTTTTTTCTCCTATGAAACTAATCACCAAAGATCATTACAGGGAATGTTGAATCATCATAGTAGCTGTTGAATGCATTTTCACTTTCGCTAATGGTTTGTGTTCAGCTTACTACATTTTTACCACAAATGAATGAACAATAGCCAAAGGATTTACTGTGAAACAAAACACTGTCAAGGACAATGTTTGGAAAATATTTTCCTTTGTTAGATAAACACGTAATTTGTATTTGCATTATCCAAACACTCTGAGCACTTAGTATGCTTATTTCTGTCTTCTAATCTTGTAAACAGTGTTTTATAAAGACAATTTACAGTAAATCTAGCATTAATACGCTAAAAAGCAGTAACAGTACAAACAGTGAGTCTTAATTACTGTATATACTCCACATCTTGTGACATCACCAAAAAAGTGACAAATTTTGAATATGGTTTGGTACTATAAAACATGCACAGAAGACTATGTAAGTAACTTTATGCATGAAGAATGTCAAATTTGGCATCAAGCTTATAGGACACACCAATACGCTACACAAACCCAGAGAAATATTTGCATTCCTGTTAACATTTCTTTAAAAGCACTTGCCATGTGATACATACTATAATATTTATATGCTGTAGCCTAATTATATCCACTATTAGCAATCATTAACATATGTATTTACACAATGTATTTTAATTTCACAGTAAAAGCAACCATATGACTGGCATCTCCAAAAAGTATAGATTAGAACACTAAAGAACAATTTTCAAGCATCATGATCACAACAAGTAGTTCAAAAGCCTGGATAATCTCTATCCACTCAAAATTCAAGACACAGCAGCAAAAATATTTACACAGCTTAGTTAAAGATTACTTACTAGAGTGAACACGTAAAGTTTTCTTCTCAGATATTTGTTGATTTCAAAAACTACCATCCCATTAAAACTAGAGAGATCCATGAGGCAGCAGATGCGCCTTCCCATTAGGGTAGAAGCGATACATTGGATAAGCATATTAGAAATACTATTGAAATAGGAAAGCTTTTCAATTAATGCCTTGATCCTGAAGGAAGGACTGAGGGATTCCACAGGCACAGATCACACACAAGGAAGGCTACAGGTCTCAGAAGACCCTCGGACTGCAAATCCCACCCAGCCAAACAGAACCACTAGTAAATGTGCCCCAAGACACACTAAGGACTAAAACTGGCCTCAAGGACACCCAGGATTTTTCCCTGAAATGAGGTAACTGCCCTTCATTACACCAAACTAGTCCTACACCAGCAAAGGCCTGGCTACCAATCAATGACAGAAATGGAAGCAGATGACTGAGAAAGACAAGAGAACCACCAGGTCAGACTGGAGCCTTGAGCCCTGCCCATGCCCAGCAGTGGCTTCCTAGGGATCAGTCTTCCAAAGCAGAGCAGGGGCAGAGCAAGAACCTTTCCTAAAGCAATCTCTAAGTGTCCTTCTACAAGTACTACAAACCCACCACACAAATCCAGGTTTTGTCTTAACTTGTCAATTCAGTTCATCAAGCAGATACAACCCTTGTTGAGTAGACAGCGAAAGGAACACGAGTTATATTTATGAGACGTAAATGTGTACAGGAAGACTTCAAAAAAATGCTTGCCATCTTCTCACCAATAATTGGCACTAAACAAGTGAGATTTTGATACACTTCCCATTTCTGTACAATCTTAAAAAGTAAATAAATAAATAAAAAAGCAAACCTAGGCTTTTAACCAGCCTTTTATTCTTCGTAAGCAAGATGAAATAAGGAATTTCTAAACCTGTTATTTAAGTTTTTTACTGTATCAATCCTCCTATAGTATTAGGTAGAATAAAGTTTCAAAAAGCGTCTGACTGCATTAAATACATATTAGACCACAAACACATTCCTTACAAGGAAAGAGACCTCAACTAAATGGATATGGCACCAAAATGGCAGCATAGCTAATACTTCTACATCTAAAAGATAAAAGCAACTGACTCATGGAGTGAACTTTTTGAAACAATAATTAAGCAAGCAAAGCTCTTTCCTTTAGGTGTAAAGCACTGAAGTACATAACTTCAGAATCTGAAAATGCAATATCTAACATCACCATCTTATAAAATATTTTATTTTCTTATGTACTTCTCAAACAACAAAATGATTAAAAATAAATGCTTGAATAAACACCAGATAAGTGCTAAATAATGTTAGATGAATTAATCTGCTAAGATATTAAAAAAAATAGCTATTCTTAAAAAAATATGAATCAAGTTGATTTTGTCATTATACTTAGATGAGCATTTATTCAGGGAAACTGTCCAGCATATTAGAAAGAGACAGGAGAGTGTTTTGTAAAACATGTGCAATAGAGATTGTTATGCTAAGTAGTTGGGTTTTCTTTTATAGGAAAGATAAGTAAATAAGAGCATGAAAATCTGTGTAATTTGCAAGTGAATAACTTAAGGATGCCCAAGGGCAGATTATTAGTATTTTTTGAAAGTGTCCTAAGACTATTAATAATAAATAAGCTGGTTTGTGCATCTGAGCACTAAAAGCTTCCAGCTGCCTATTGCTTCCAATATTCCACTGATAACCAGGGCAGTAGTGAGGACAACAGAACTGGAAGAACAGCTTTCTACAAATGCCAATAGTAGAAAAAGATGCCTCCAGCATAAAAAAATCTTGGATGTATGTACATTGTTGGTCTCCAAGAAAGATACTGTACTGGGAATAAAAGCAAGTCCAAACATCTGTTATAAGCATGTAAGAACAGGTTCTTTCACAGAGTTCCTTTTCTAATAAAAATATTTTCCTTTTCATTTTTAATAACAATATTTTTTTAGATTAAAGAGTAGCAGAAGATGAGAATAACGTTAATATTGAGGACTAATGAGTTCAGTATTAGAACCAATTTATGGTGCAACTTGTTTATCATACTCTTCACCAGAGACCTGAAAAACTTCAGAAATACGGTGTTATAGAAGTGCACATTCCATTCATTCTCCAAGCTGTGAGTGTGAGCTAAGGTTCTCCAGGAGGCAGACTGTAAAGAAGTCCTGTACTTGACTTCTTCCTTGGGACTTAATTTCAAGCAGTTGCAGTTCAATGTGCAGCTTTGATCCTGTCCTGTACTAAATTGCAAATGCATCTATCACTAGCCTTCTCAAGGATCTTTATTTAAAGAAAAAAAAAAAAAATCAGGTTACTGTAAGGTAATTGTGAAATATTTTGAATTGCCTTTGTCCAAATCCTGCCACTGTTCTTCATCACTGTTGCTCTTCAAACTGTTTAAAGTACTCCCTTTGATTTCATCACTCATCTCGATGACTTCATTCTCATCATACCTAATAACAAAGTCTCACAGCTTTTTGCAGCTAAATGGATTTGAATATTTTGTTTTGTCACAATAAAATGTAATTGCAAGTGTTTTCCCTGGCTTTGCAGTCTGTATTACCTTTGACTGCACAAGGATTCTGATGCCTAAAATGGCCATTATTGTCACCATTTAAAATCCTGGGATGAAAGCACCATCTTTGCAAGATTCTGAGACAGTGACAACCCTTGTCTACAAGTTTCAAAAAAAACCACCACCACAGAAAATAAGCTAGGCACACATTTATTTTGAGTATCTAGGTGATCATGTTTCAAACAACATAATTCTTTCCTTCACTACCTTCCAACATATTATTTTTCTCCCCTCATTCTTGTGTTTTATCTGGTCTTTATGTTTCAGCTTCCTTGCAGCAAAAACTGTATCACCTATGCCATGTCAAACTACTTATGAAATTATAAAAAAAATACAAAACACCACCAAAAAAACTCCAAAAATAGAGCTGAAGATCCTATAAGAGCCTAAGGCTGTGCAATGCTTGTGCCACAGTTCTATCTTTAACCAAGATGCACTATATTCTACATGACTCGCTACATTAACCCCTGAGTCAAACAGGTCTTTGCAAAGAGGCCTAAAAGCATAATTTTTGGGAACATCTTAAATGCCAAGAAACAGAAAACAATTCTGAAAAACAACCAACCAACAGATAAATCCTGGATACGTTTTCAAATGACTCTGCCTCTAAACCTTTCCCTTTGAAGGTGATAAGTGAAGTAGTAAGTGATGAGAAAAAGGTAACTCAGAAATACATGATGAAACAAAACCAGAGAAGCAAACAAATAAAAGTCTGTTCATAACCCAAAATGAAAACTATTTTGAATATGACATATTTCCTCCATAAATGTCTGTGCTGGCCATGGGCCTACAGGCCCCATATGCACATTTCATGTCCTCCAAATTTAGTTTATGAATCAGGAGTACGATGCACAATTTTTTCCTATAGCACAAGCAAAATGAACATCTGTTCACTTTTTGCCACGTAGGTTTATATCTTTGTGGGTGGGTGTGAACAGAGCTCTTGATGTGTAATATTCTTCCCATCTGCACACCAGGTGGCACTGCATAGTTAATCAGAAGATAATAACAGGCATGAGGAGATTACTTACTTTTTGGGGAAGAGACAGTAAATCAATCTCACAGGGTGTTTTTAAAAAACAAGGTACATCAATGCTTGGACTTTTAATTTCGTTTTTTGGTGTGTAATTTCATTCCAATCAATGGAATCATCTGATTATATTATTGTTTGAATGCTATGTTAATTAACTATGAATGACTGCAATTATCACAAAGGTTCTTTCCACAGGGGATTTCATTTTTCCTTTTTTTATGTATGGTTTTAACCCTTGCAAGCATGATATACTGTTTAAGATACCACCAAGCAACAATCTGCTTGGATTTACTCTGTCTGTTCATCTAACCTACCATTTCACAGCATTTAATAGAACCTTCGAATACGCTACTGCAATAAAATTTACTTTACAGCAATTCAACATCACGAGATGGAGGAAGAAACAAGAAAGCTTTACTACTAACTTCTCATTGTAGGGCAAATGCGTCTAACTAGAAAGTTAGTGTTGCAAGTTTAAGCCTACGGACACCAAACGTAAACTGAAAGCAATTTCTGGGAATAATGGGAATTCTGGGAATATTTTTACCAAATCAAACAATCTTTGAAGATATATTTGTATCTGATCTTTATATAAAGATAACATAAATGTTATATAAAACCCCCATGTTATAATAAAATGTTATAGAGTAAGGATAGATGTTTGTGTGAAAGTCTTCAGAAAATATGTTTCTGGTGATAGCCTTTCTATATATTTGTTCAAATGCCACATGAAACATGTCCTTAAATACTTTAAATATTTAGATTGTCCATTTTCAGTCAATTAAACAGTTATATAATTTTTTTTTTTTCTTCTTCAAAAAGAGTACACAAGGCTTTGTGGAATCTTAAAAGACAGAACCACAGAATCCTGCGAATCCTGCTTTCCAAAGAATGTAGCTCAACTTCAAGAAGGATGAGTAATAAAAGTATTTCTGCATTTGCTCTGATAGCCAAGAGACATACACATAGACACTTTTTGTAATAATCATAAGTATTCTACCCTGAAAATCAACTAAGAGACACACTAACACAAAGCATTCAGACTACTCTGTTCTCGGCAAGATACCCTTCGCTGCCTTACTCTGCTGTCTCTGAGGACCATGTGCTCCCTCCCCCAGCCCCTCACTCCATCATCGATTTCTCCTTTTGCTCTCAGCATGCCAATTCTCTATTACCCTGAGTCTCTGTGGTGTTTACAGGAGGCAACAACTGATGCAAGACGTTGGTTTTTTTTAAATAGCAAAACTTTCAAGCTGATTTGTCAGCTTAATTGCAAATTCTTCACAACCATTTCTTAGCAAATAGCAGAGCTGATTCTAGGTACAGTAAGTTGAATGTAATCTATAAAATCTGGAAAGGATTTTTTTTTTCTAAATATAGTTTCAGAGGTCAATTTTAAAACTTTTAAAGTATATTTGGGAGATTTAATTCCTATTCATTAATGTTTGTGAACAGCAAAATAAAAGCAAAATACTAGTAACTGGAAGACAAACTGAATTTTAAAATGAAAATTGTAAGGACTCTAATTCTTGATCAGCATTTTTCAGCGTCCATTGAAATAAGACTGAATAAGTTTAGAAATTGCAGCAACATAAATGACAATGAAAAGAGAACTAAAAAAAATTTAGTAGAGAATCTCAGTATATATATTGTATAGGTTGTTCCTCCCTTTTGCTGCTACCTTTTAGTAATCTGAAAAAATTCTCATGTGTGCTGTTGTCTACCAGTACCTTTGATGTGAGAAACTCAAATTCATAGGCTAATCTCTAATACTTATGTTAGTTGGAATTTGAAATCAGGACTTCTGGAGAAAAACAGAAGAATGATCTCTCTCTCAGGTCCTCGTATGCAAAACACAAGATAATTTCTATTGCCAGATGTTGCAAAATATACATCTTTGTAGAGAGGAAACTGAGAGGACATAAGAGTAAATTGTGGACACAGAAGAGACAATTCACGTATCGATCCTCTAAAAATAAACAGAAGTACAGTATTAAGAACTAGTTGGATGAAACAGAGTTCAGTTAAGACAAAAACCAGGAGATTGGAGGAAAGAACTACCACAAGCAAAAAAGGGTAACAGCCAGTCCTGTGACTGAGATTTGCCTAGGATTTGTTTTGAGGTTCTGCTCCCATTAGAAGGAAGCATTGGTTTCCAGTGTGCCATTACCTGGATTGATCTCCTTCATTACCACTTACCCAGGTAACTATGAAAGCTTTTCCTCAGATCTACTCTTCACTAGTTCAATGTATGTCTTTGTAACCTGAAATTCCACATCAGTCTCTACAACATTATACACGCAGAGCCTAACATTAATATACACAGAGCCTAATTAGGAAACATAAGATGGTGCAAAATAAAATATTATGAAGGTGAGGTGTAACTGAAATTGAAACCCCAGAAGTCACCAAAGGCTGGTGATGCACACTGGCTACCTGTTCATTTTCAAGTCTAGTACAAGGTGTTTTTCTGAGATTTAAACAGAGACCAAAATGTACCAGACCTACAGGCTGAAGAGATTCTTTCACCTTAAGATAAACCATCATAGTCCCAATGCCCCAGTAAGCAAACACTTGAAGCTAAGCATATTTTTTATTATTATTTATTTTAAAGTAAGGCTGTTAACATGTATCCTTTTGGGAACTTCTTAGGAATTCTTTACCCTTCTGCTCTGAAACAGAGCAAATATGTTGACTACAGCATAGTTTTAATACCTTTCCAAACAGCTCTCACAAAAAGCCTTTGTTATTCATTTTTATTCAATATGGTCACTTGCTAGAAGTGATCAAACCACAGTCACGTATGCTTTACCTTCCATAGACCCAGCTAAGGTGTGTATCTTCCCTACCTCACACAATTTACCAGAGAGCAATATATTTTTCTTGATGCATAACTGTGTGGAAAACAGCTTTCAAAGTTCTCTTTGCATCTCCACCTGCCCTTGTGTATCTGGCTGTTTACAAGTGCTCTTCGATTTAATGAATCATGTGTACTCTTGTACAATCCTGACTGATAAATTCTTGAGTTCCATCTCATTTGTAAGGCTAAAGGTGTGCTCTTCAAAAATCCCACGGCTATGAAAAAATCCTCCCACAGTGTACCCCCTGGTCCCATCAGTGATTTCCTCTTCTTGTACATACCCATTCATATTTACTTTCTTCAACTAATAGGGTAAATAGAAAGCTAACATATTTATTTTCCATCATAGTATAGATTCATTCAGAAGCAAATTACAAAAAAAACCAAACAAACAAAACAAAAAAAACCAAACAAAACAAACAAAAAAAAAAAAAAAAAAAAAAAACAAAACCAACAACAACAACCCGCCCACCTTCTACTTCTATTTTATATAGGTAGTGCTCTCTAATTGTTTTATTCCCATGATGCAGGCTAACGTTCAAATGCGACATTCCACTGAATAGATGTTTCTTCAGTAGGCAATAAGAAGAAATGCAATACAGACTTATTATGGAAAAACTGCTGCTGTTGAGAGTTTATAACTGCTCTGTTGCATTAATATAGCTAACTCCAGAAATCTCTGACCCCTTGGATTGTCCTCCATCTTCAGTACCAGCACGCAAGGCCACACTACTATCTAGGGTCTTACACAGTACTGTAAAAGAGAGATGACAGGCAGACATGGGGGGTAGAAAGAGGGACCAACTTCATCATTAATTCAAGGTAGCTTCCAGTAACAAAACTTTGTAGGAACACATAATCCTTCATTAGCATTTATACCCTCTGTGCCCTAATACAATCAGTGAACATATGGTTTACAGGAGAATTATGCTTCAGATACCTTCTCTTGTTTATTAAAATTCTGGCTTTGTCCCTTTACCTAGCACCTGTATGGCACAATATTGTCTATATACATTTTTAACAAAAAAAATATTTTATATTAAGATAACCCCATTAAGGTCAGAAAAATAAACCCACATACATAAAACAAACATTACAACCCTATGGGTAAAGTGCTCAGTGGTCATTTTAGCTAACGTTTAACTGAACTGTTATTTTAAATCTATAAGCCAGAAATGCAGGGGAATCATGCTGATGTTCCAAAAGTGACTGATAATTTTTTCCTAAATGCTAGATTCTTGGAAAACAAATGTTTATTTATTAAACCATCCCTCATTGGTGAGATTTCACAAAGCAGTTTGAAAGATATAAATTAAAACAAAAAAGAAGATAAGCTGGACCTTTGCCTGATATACAATTACATCAAAACATGACACATCAGAAATTCCTATACATGGAAGGTCTCTAACAATGTGAGGATTTAGGATTATACAACACTGTGTACTATAATCACATGACAGAATAGACCTGCAAAGCTTATTATACTGCAGACCCAGATGGTAAACAACAGTTGTCGCTGTACTAAGAATTACATCTCAGTAATCAATAATAGGAAGGAGGAACAGTTGGACAACTTGTTTCCTATTATGTTCACTTAGGCAACGTCTAGATCAATAAAGAGCATTAAGCCTCATACCAACTGCAGACGATGCCTGCTCAACATGCCTATCATATGGTAGCGATGGGTCCAGCTGTACTTCAAAATACTTGTAAATGGATAACAGTTCTAATCTAACATTAAAAAGAAGCACTGATTCAAACAGCAGGCAGGTGCAGGACTTCTTTAGCGTATGAGAGAAGACAGATCTATGATGCCAATTTTAGTATAAGTCAAAGTCAGCTTATTTTGTTAACCCATCCCATAATTATATTTCACTCCAGCCTATCTGAAGCATGTTACATGTTTTATATGGAGGAAAAAAAAGAACAAGCAAGCATGGTATTACTGGCTTACATATAGACTCGGTAATTATGTGGGTATAGTAAGATGTTTGCAAAAACTGAAAACCAAACTCATGTATCGCTCTAGGCCAACACAACAATTATATATAACTAATTTTTTAGTTCATCCTTTTTTTAACTATTTAAACAAACAATACATCAACTCATTCAGCTATATTCTTGTGTTATTTAAAAATCTATCATATAAATTTGAAAATTTTAACAAGTAACTCTCTTAAGACATCTAGCTTTAGCTTCCTGGTTTTTAAATTTTCCACACTTTCATAATGCATCAAATCAAAGCTGTCTCACATCATGTTATTACCACAGATGCAACTTCCAGTTGATACTTACACAGACATTCAATTTCAGGATGACAAAACACAGGATAGTGAGCCCTTCTTACCTATGCCAATAAAGACCACTTCATAGCCATCTTCTTTCAAGGTACGGAGTGTCATACCATCCATTGCAAGTCCTTTACTAAAAACTATCTGAAAGAATTAAAGATTACTTGCTTTTAATGTGAAAATAATTTCTATTGTGTCTTGAATACAGACATCTTGCAGGATCTTCTAGAGAACAAAGGATTTATTAATTTTTTTTTTTTTTTTTTCCCCAAGCCACACTTAAAAGGCCAGATTGGCTCTGATTTAAACAACTGACCAAATCTAGATATGGATAAAATGTACCTTCAGATCATCCTCACGTGGGCCAGCACAGACTAGCTTAGTTTCTGCTGTAAGCTAAAAGAGTTAAAGCAAGCTAAACAAACAAATGAAGTCTGTCTATGGAACACAATACTGAAGTAAAGCTGAAAAATGGCAGTTTTCTACTGCAAATAAATCGCTGTATTCAGTGCTGACTACAAAAGGTTGTATTCCCATGTGAAAATCAGAATTTAAGAAACGTGAAGTGGAAGCAAGAACCTTCTTTAGGGAATATGTGCTAAAAGGAACAATCACCCAGCACACCAACCAAAAAAACAAGCAGTTTCGGTTATTGTAGAAACATTAGTGCAAGTACGAGCCTCTTACAGAGAAACAAAGAAAATAAAAGACATGAAACTATTCTGTATTAACAGGGGTTCTGAACAGAAAACCAAGCAACGTTTTCCCGCACAGTGTCAGGCACTTGGTAGGCCTCCAATTGCGCAGCATGCAATGCCAGTCCAAAGGAAGGATGGCGTTGCTTTGTCCTGCACCCTCAAAGCTCACAGCCTGAATTTTGCTCTGACACCACCAGCTATGCCAAAAATCCTCAGTGAAGCCAGTGCTGGTTTTGTGGATTCAGAAAGCCTGTGTGCAGAAGACTGGGCCAGAGATAGCACTAACTATGAAGGAGGTTCTGTGCAAATTACAGCATGCCCTACTTTCTCATAATGAAGCAGACTGTTCTGTGTGGTGAACTAACAAAGGTTTTCAAAACTGTGAATGAGATCAGTTTTGATTTAAACTTTGCAATTGTTTAATTCTCATTTAGAGATGCAGTGATTTGCATTCATTTATTAAAGGAAATAAGTCACAGTAATAAAAACCCACCTATAATCTGTACTTGTTTCAGTTCAACTACTACTCACGCTTCCAGAAGCAAAAGCTGAAAAATATTTGTAATATTCCACCACTATTCCTGCTTTGAGCAGCTACTGCACAGGTTGAGCAACTACAGCTGTTACAGGAGCAAGATGGGGACAAGAGTTTTCTGCGTGTTCAGCAAACCAACGATAGCGGTCTCCTGTGTAGAGGTCATACAATTGAAGATACACATACCCTTTGCTCATCTCTCCTAACCCCAAGGCTTTTGAGCACACAAAGCATTGTGTGATACCTTTTCTGATATTTTGTACTTCTTGACATGAGGATATGTGTTTATATCTCTGTACTCTAGACTCTCTGAACTTGAATGTTTTCCCTCAGTTTTTGTTATATCACTTGTGTATTCCCTTTACAAAATACCACACTTCATTGTGTAAGCAATGTACTTTGTGATCTTAAGAGTTTAGTCTTCATGTCATTGTACATCTTCTTTGTTATTGAACTTGCCTATATTCCATTTAATACAATTTTCCTTTTGGTGGAAAAAAAAAAGAAAAGGCAGATGTAAAATATGGTAGATAATACCAAAAACATTGATTTTTTTTTTTTTTTTTTTTTTTTTTTTGTCTTTGGAGATTTAGTACAAATTTTATCAGAGGTACAAAAGCCTTGTACAGTTGTAATCCTTTCAAGAATACAGACTACATCCTCACTAGCAACAAAATGCATTCCATAAATTGTCATTACATTTTTTATCCTATTGTGTACATATGTTATGAAAACCTAATGAAGGAATTTAAATAGCAGTACTATTTTATGCGGGGATTCATAATACTCCTAGGGCCTAGCTCTGTAATCCTTATTCAGTTGACTAATTCTTACTAATTTCAGTAGAATTACTTGAATAAACAGCAGTACTGAGCATTTACAGAACACAGCATCTTCCATCACAGATTTAAAATGCTTTAAGTAAACACCAGAAAAAAATTCCCAGCTTACAGAGGTAGAACGCTAAGGTACTTAGTTAAGCAGCTTGGCGAAGGGTCAATTGCAAGCCAATGGCAGAGCTTAGAAGCAAATTTACATTGAGATTCTCTGCTGCACTTCAAAACTGCAGAGGACTTGCAGGTCAAGGTGACACAGTGGCTCTATAAGTCCATTCTGGAGACCTTGTCATAATAGGAAGCCCTGGGGATTTGAGTTTTGAAAAGGGTTCCTAGTAGCCTATATCTGGCAATTTTGTCTAAAATTGGCTCAGTGTTCTGTTTTTAGCCCCATCCTTAATGCAACCTCCAATCTGTCAGTCTTTTCAAGAGTTGCAAAGGGAAATTTAGAGTGGGAAAACAGACCTGTAGCATTTAAAGCCTTATCATACATCTTACCAGCATTTTTATAAAAGCGGGGCAGGATTACATTCTCAGTTGGGTTCTTGTGACAACAGTCTACTGCTTTTACAATATGAACCAACATGAAAGACTCCGAGAAGAATTTCTTGCTTCACTGAATGCATGAGTACCTCCCAGTACTCAAAAATTTGATCCAGTGATGCGTTCTACAGTTAAAATGCACAGCAGTTGTAAATACCATCTAACTCCTCAGCTCAAGCCCTAAACTAACAGTAAAGAAATGTTCCCATTATCTATAAACAACACACATTTGTTTAACAGAATAATGTATAACTATTGCTTTTGAAGAAGTTGAATGACTGTTATTGTTTATAATAATGATCATGTTAACATTTTGTTTAATTTGATGTATTTTACTACAAAATTAACTTGGATGCAAGGTTATTATAAACCATCAAGAAAAAACACAGAGAGAGAGAACAAAAGGAGAAGTATCAAATATGAATGTTTTAAGTAGTGCCAAACTTGAATGAAAAAAACCTCGATTAAAAAAGCCCAAATCATTCCAATAGCTACATTGGACCCCCTAAAGCAATTTAAGAATTTGTTTCTTACAGACAATTAATCACATGCAGGCATGCCAGATGAGAACTATTGATTGCCCTTTTCCAAACTAGTGGCATTCAGACAGGAGACAGACAAATGCCCTGAGCAAGAGGAAGCATCTTCCTGCCTCTGTCTCGCATAGCTTTTAATTGTTCTTTACTAATGTGCATGACATTTTGCTGTTAATCTTTGGCAGAGTTCTTGTTCTTTTTCCTTTGAGCTATACATGGACAGGATATATTTTTCCTTACCTTCACTCCAAGATCCTTCATAAGCTCAGCTTCAAAATTCACTACATCATACGGCAATCGGAACTGGGGGATTTCAGATGTACTGAAATTTAAAAAAAAAAAAAAAACCCAAACAAACAAACAAAAAAAAAAACACAAAAAAAAGCCACTTGTGAAATACTTCCAGCTGTTAGGAAGAAAGGATTTTTTCAGTTGTTAAAAATTCAATACTTATAATGCACCTTAGTTAATTTTGACATATGGGAATGCAAATGTGCTGCAACTTGACTGTTGGCTTTTTTTAAAATCACTAGAGTGACAAAACAGCATTATTCACTCAATACTAAAAATATAGGCCAGGAAGGCAGTACCTTGAGACCAATCCGACCCACACTTATAAATAACCATTTAACATATATTAAGCTTGGGTCCAAAAGAACTTCAGCTCTACTCCTTTTGTTCACCAGTATGTGTAACACTAAACAAAATTAAGACATTCATTTAAGAAAAGATCTCATGTCTGCTAAAACCAAAGTGATCCTCTAGCAATCAATTATTTCCCATATTATTTTTTAAAGTGTTGCATATGCCATTTTGAGCAATGGTATTTAAAATTGTACTCTCCTCCATTTCTACTTCATAATTTTTTTACCATCTTTTAGGATGGACAAAGTCAGTCATTTTCTATCAGCTTTGTCTCAAGTCTGCTTTTTGACTTAACATTTATTAGCTGGTATTTTTTTCCTCCTGGGGAAGATTAGGAAGGACATCTTCAAGTTCCCAGAATCACAGATCTCCTGTAAGTGAAAACTGCAGTGCCAGCATAGAATCTCAGTTTATATATGTACTGGTAGAGATCTTTATCTCCAGCAAAATGACATCTACTTCTGCCAGTTCAAAATCTCTCCCCTAAAACATATCACAGGTAAACACACTGAAGTTTCATTTTAAATACTGTTGTTCAATGAAAAAAAAAATAAAATAAAAAAAAAAGAAAAAGAATATGTAGAAATGTGAAAGTCTCTCCCCAGATACTTCTAACCTTCAAACAGTCTAATCTGTTGTCAAACTAATGGATCTATAATTTCCATAACAAAGCGCTGGCACAGGAGATTTACTATGGCTTTATTTTACATATTGTTAGTGACCACATCATCATTAACATCTAAATTTGACAGGTGAGAAGATTCTTTTTTTTTGAGTTCCATCAACTTTAATTATATTGGCAAGAAACTGGTGTTTCTCCTTATTGTTTTTAATACCACTCTTTTTTCACCTTTTCTGACCAATGTGCAATGAAAAGTGTTCTAAATATCAGATATAATGAACATGTCATGACAATACAACTTTCATAGGTCATGCTAAGTAATAAGGTGTCTGAGGCAGATACTAATACATCAGTATGATTCTGCAACAGAGATTCAATAAAGTAATCTCATTTAAAAAGGAGAAAGTTCTATTTTCCAAGCCACCTACAATATTTGTTGAAGGCCTGTCATTTCCATGACTCTTAGAAGACCCCAAACAGTCCTGGCTGTGTCATATCCCTGTCAGATTTTGTAAACTATTTTTTCCTCTTATTAAACATTTACTTACAGTTTTGTGCTCTGGAGCATACCTGTATATATGTACATGTTTGTTCATACGCAAACACACCCTTCTGTAGGGACACATACATGCATATTTAACATGGACATTTTATGAAAGTCAGCTGGTACATCAATTATGCTGCTACAATTTCTTTCAGCAGCAGAAGACAGTCTCTGACTCTGCAATGGAGAGACAGCTGGAGAAGGAAACAGGGCAGAGGTGCAGAGGGGAGAAATGGATGCAAACAGTGTCCCACAGATTTGCCTCTTCCTCAATCTGATCCAAGTTAGGGGTGCATGGAGAGGTACTCAGTGTTTCTCAGTGATCCCAAATTGCTTTTGCTCAAGAGATATCCCTTCAGCCTAGTGAGAGAAATATTTCGGTATGCTGTAACCAGTGGCATAGCTAGGAGCACAAGCAGTGAAGTTTGTTCATGGTGTCTAAGCACAAGCATGATCTGCTCATGCTCACTCTGCTATGAAGCATAAATTCTACACAACTGGTGAAATGTAGGAAAATCTGCCTATGAAAGTGAAAAATTCAGACATGTACAGTCAACCAGACTTATGTTAGGCTTAAATATCACACCACAGGAACCACAATCACTAGACAGCTTTCTATTGTCTAAATATTATTAAAGTTAGCTATCATCTAACACGTATGCATAGGAACATCCTACTTAAAAACACTTTAAAAAGGCAGAGCAAACTAAAAAAGGGCAAAAGTACTGCTCTTCCAAACAGCTGATTCCAAACACAAAATTAATTTGGTCTTGTTAGCCATTTGCAACAGTTTATGAAGCCTTGAAAACACACCCATCAATAACCTAAACTTGTTAAAAGCTGTACCGCAAAGTCTTACAGCTGCAATAATGGATGATTGCTGCCACAGGACAGTCTCCCTTCTGTTCCAAGATTAAAAGAGGCACAAAAGGAATTGATGCCCTTAAACCAGATGTGAAACTTTCTACCATAAACGGATGTAAAATTTGACCTTGTGTTCTTTAAGAGTCAAAAAAAGGCATATTAAAATGCACTGATTGACCATTAAGGATACTAACAGAACAAAGCTTAGTGTAAGGCTTTTTGCAATATAACAAACAACAGCTCAAGCTTTTTTCAAATTCAAAGAAAAACATGAAGAATAGATGTAACTTAACATCACATTGCTTCAAGTATGCAAGCACACAGTAAGTAACTTCACTGTTGTACTGTTAGCACTGAAAGCAACTGCAGAAAGTGATGAATTATATTGCTGACCTCAGTCTGAGTCTAACCTGCCATGAAATAAAGCTTTATTGTTAGAAACATCTTGTTATTTCTTACTACTTTAAAGCAGCAAAACCGATTTTAGATCTGGTATTTGTGAAAACGTGTGCTACTCAACAGGTGAATGGGTATTTCACATACTAAATTTGCAGTCCTCTAAAGCAACCAGTCCAAGTAAAACGGCTCCATAGGTAAATGCCTACGTATTAACACCTTCATAATTAGGTAGAATACTTCTGAGTCTCACTGGGAAAAATGAAAGTGATCCATTTCTCCAGCATTGATTCTCTATCTTCCAGAGCACTGAATAAGTATTTGACATTATGACACTATGGATCAAATTCATTAATGGTGTCAACTCTATTGATTTCAGTGATGCTGCAATGAGAAATGTGAACACATCACCGGTCTTTCTCTGTTTCTTTTCACTTTTTATTTTGTAAACGCTTTAGTATGAGTACACCTTCAATGGGTAAAATTTAATTTTGATTTCCAGTGGGTTGGTATCTACTAGTCAGTTTCAGAAATACTTTTATCTTACACTTAGGGATTCCAACAAACTTTTAAGGTATTGTCTCAGCCAATGTTACAGTGGCCAAAATTAATCTTCTAGTGTCAAGGACATGAAACCATGCAAATATCACCCAAGTGTTTACAATACATTAGAAGTGCAAAGGTACCTTCCTTTCTGTATCTGCAATTCATTGAAGTTTGACAATTGTAGGGGGTTTATTTCACTCTTATGGTATGGTTTATTAAAACTGTAGGTCTAGGCACACATGATAGATTTATTCGCTGTCAGCTTTATTTGCATAAGCATTCTAAATTTTAAATTCCCCATGAAATTACTGTCTCTCTAAAGCACTTTAAACATCTACTAACTCTTTCACTATGTAGGGCTACAAGTACTTCATCTTGTTTTAAAAGTTTTGGATACAGGAAAACTGTTCCTGACAATTTTCTGAAGTGTTAATTTGATAATAACAATTGCAGCCTGGAATTTTAGAGTTCATATGAAGGAGACAGGCCACCAGATTTTCAGTTAAAGACTGCCTGTAACTGTACCTATTTTGACTTAATTAATTACTTAAATAAAAAATAAACTTTCCAGATCTGAATTCTTCTACTCCATTACTTTGAAGAAGATAGAAGGATTGTGTATAAACTGTGTCTGAACAATATTTTTGGCTATGCTTTATACAATAATCGGAAAGAGTATTTTGTTTTTTACCTTAAGCCACCAACGTACTCCTGCTTTTCAAATATGGTGATGTTTGAATAGCCCAATCGAGCCAAAAAGGAAGCACAACTTAAACTTGCAGGTCCTGCACCAAGAAGAGCTATCTTCACATGATACGCTTCAGGCATGTCTTCTAGAGGAGGTAAGGAAGGGTTTCTGATTTGAGGAATATTCATAGCTTTGAACACCTGAAAAGCAATACATTCAAGAGGTTACATACTTTACATTCCCTCATTAAATTTTACTGGTAGCAATGTGATGGAAGCTTCCACCAGTACTGTCACATATCATTGATATATTATTGCAAATCGCTTCATAATATTACAGGGATCCTGAACTGACGTGTGCATTTGTGAGGGATGCTGTAGTTGCATGGCTTGGTTATTCTAAAATTCTTTTTCTCTTAAAAATGTCTGAAGTCAGATCTTTCGCTACAGTAAATTTTACAAAGAAGATGGAAGCAGAACACCAGTAACAGAATAGTAATACAAAGTCAAAGTGTAGAATCTCTGTAATACCAAAAATTTCCTTCCAAATAATGTTCAGATTATTGTTACTACTAGAAAAATATTTTTGCAAATAACACAAAGGATTGTAACACCAATGAAGGGGTTTTGCTTCTTCAAGAGGAATCTTGTGTGATCCCAGATAAACCACTTGCGGATTGACTTTTTAGAGGTGGTAGGTAAACAAACCTTAGGCAGTTTAGACACATTTTAGGCATCATCCCTAGCCTTCAGTCCTATATTTGCAAAGGTAACCCATGCTTTAGATGCCTCCTCTTAGACAATTCTAACAGGACTTATTTCATGTTAGTTGCTTATTTATTTCAGATGTTCTCCACTTTTTAATTGGGTGTCCAAAAGTTGTAGGCATACCTGAAAGTTCAGACTGTTCTCCCTACGTCTCAGTTCTTCCCCTGTGAAATGGTTATGACCTGCTCTAGTCTGTCTTGACTATTAGAAGCACATTGGGAGAGTCTCTGACCACTGTTATGTGATTATACAGAGCACAGCACAATGGAGTCTCAATCTAGTTGCAATGTCACATGGTTTATTTCAGATTTGCATTAAATCAGTTCTTTGCTCATGCATACAAGCTAGAGGCTAAGGCCGAAATATCCTACACTCACTAAGCTCAATTTCACTGTTCTCTGCACCTACATGGACTGTAGGTGAAGGAATGGAGTCACTATCTTTTATAACCTATAAAAGAAAAGAACAGATTCACAGCTGTTGCAGGCTACTAATGATTAGGAGCATGGAAGAGAGTATTTACATCTTTGTTTTGCTTTAGGCATTGGGGAGGAAATATTTAACCCAAGGAGTATATCTCTGTAGCAGAAGCACAATATTAGACCAAAAGAATACAAGAGTTCATTGCATTGGGATTCTCGATCATACCACAAAACACTTCAAGGCTGCACCTCCAAAACCACCAGGTGACAGCACTGTTCCCCATCTATATTGATGAAGAACTGTGTTAAATAAGTACTAACTAGTCCTCTAAAATACATACATTGTCATTTGTCTTCATAAATATAATATTAAAGTTATTTAACAAGTGTACCAAGAGCTTTTAGTTTCCTTAGAACTTGAGAAGCAAAGGTTTTCCAAGTTAAAATTTGGCAATTCCACTCATGAATAGAATTTTTCATTTATGTTTTGAATCAATCAATGTTCATTCTCTTCATGTGCACTTGAGCACTCATGCTAGGTAAACCAATGATCAGCTCCTTCCTCCTCTAAAATTTCTGTGTCAAATTCCCCCAGCCTTTGTAAATTGACATAGCATTTTAACGAACTGTAAGAAGCAAGAGACAGATAATTGTTTTTAAAAAAGAATCATTTAAACCTGACAATTCATACAATATGGGAAGGTTTAATGTGATTATTAATGGATTTCACAGGCTGAAAAGCTTATATTGTGCTGTGAAACTAGACTGTGATAACCAAAATGCAATAGGATATTTTTAAAATGTCTGCTTTGTTACATTCACACAGAAATGGCTTCAATTATACCAAATTTCCATTAAAGTCTCCTGCAGTTGTTTTAGAAGGCTACTCAGTAATCCAAATTATAACTTTCATATTTAATGTGTATGTTGAACGCTATGAATATGTATGGGCTTAATATATTTATCACTAAATTTATTGTTAACGTATTTTATTATTTATTATTGAATAGTCATACCCATCAACTAAATGTTTTGCTAAAGAGCCACACTAGCGTAGTACAGCACTAAGCTTCAGAATCATGCAGGAAATCCTAGTAGTTGAGGCTGAATGGTCAACTTTGATTCTGCCTATTTGCAAATAGGGTGAAACTGTCTTTATGCAGCACAGCCAGCTTGTGCAGCAATATCTTGCCATCTGGAATTCAGTGGCAGTTTTGCGTATTAAGGCTGGCAGGGTAACTGTGTGAAAATAGCAAACTGCTCCAATGCATTTCAGAAGATTTTCACTCACCTCATGGTAAAGTTTCCCTACACTGTAATTCAACTAATTAAATAACACTGAATTCTTCTATACAGATCCTTTGGTGTGCAGAGATTACCACCTTGCAAGCAAGCCTTCAATGCCACATTATATGTAACTGTTCTTTCCGATTTTTCTCTGCTCAGACTATGGTCAGGATGCAAGTAAAGTTGATTACTATTGCCTTTCTTGTCCACTTTCCCCTCAAAACCATAATTTCATTTATGTTTAGACTGAGTTTTTCTTTTGTTTTGCAGTGCTTTGTAACTAAGACCAATTCAGGAAAAGGAAACCAAATAATGGATTTTAAAGCTGAATCTCTCAGTGGAAAGCTGCAGCCATCGTCCCCATGTCTGCCTTTCCTTGTACCTCACTCTCATACACGAAAGAGGTTATATAGATTATTAATAGACATTAATAACACCGAGCATTTATTCTTTTTATCAAATACTATGGAATCATCATTACTTCACCATCCAGGGCCTATTCAAACTAAACCCACACAGATTCCATCCACTTCTATGCTTCATGTCAATTAGTGGCCACGTTGTCCTCAAGTGAGATACAATTTGACCAAATCAAAACAGCCAATCTATTTTGCTACGGTTCCAACAACTGAAACAAACTCGCTCTTGACTCAGACATTTATAACACTTACAGTTTCCCTATTTGCACTACTTTAACGTGTAAAGGTGTGAGTGCGCCTGTTCAATGTTCTCTCCAGTATGAAATCTGGGGTTTGTTCTCTTCTCCCTTGTAAATCAAACATCCTTTCACTGCAATGGGGCTGGGTTTTATCCCAAAACACTCAGTATATTTGACATGGAGCATAATTCCAGGCACTGTATGCAAATACAAGTTTGTTTTAAGGTTCCACAATATTTCCCACTGAAGTAAACTATAGTGGTTTTGATTGCTGAGCATCCAATTCAAGTTCAATTTTCCTGGAAAGTTTTAGCAAACTCGCATTAGCTGTTTATCAGAATGCAGACATGGAAAAGCTTGTTTTTCTCCTTATATAATAAAATTCTGGTTCCTTTTTTCACTATACAACTCCAGCATTAGCATGTTTTGATGAAAAGATGTGACATTTGGCAGAGAGTGGCAGATGACTCAGAGAAATGCATTTGCTAACCCGGTGAAAATCATTTTAGGGCATAGTAAGCATGATTTAAATGAATCTAAAGCATTTAAAATCATTAGAGCAGGTTAGAACTGTTATTCAGAATTGTTATCTCAATTAGAATAAATCAAAGTAACTCACTTCAGTCACTTTTCAGGTTTTTTGATCAGAATTTTTTTTAAGAGGAATATACTGTAGACACCCTTCTCCACCTATTTACAGGATTCAAATTCGGTCAGACAGTTTTATTCTAATTCACCTTTATTTGAAATTATCTTTGGACTATGATAAACAATATGTTAAATAAAACAGTTAAAAGACTGAAACTTTAACCTCAAGGTTGAAATATAAAAAAAGGCTTTGCATAATCCTATGAAACAAGACAGGTTGCTAAAAAGCATATTCAGTAGTTTCCAAGACATACACAGGTCACATTTCTTAAGTAAAAAGCACATCTTGCATCTTCATCACAACACCTTCATCAACAGAAAAAGGCTGAAATACAAAAAAAATGGGGAAAATTGAAGGAGTAGTGGGAAAATTTAATCTTTTAGTAACATAAGTTTAGACTTAATAACAAAATCCTTCATATTCTTGAAGTATCATGTCTACTTCCACGGTTAAAAGGCTATAGAAATAAGTTTATTAGTCAGTTTTGCCATTAAATACCCTTCACCAAAGTGATGAGATACCATACTGCTACTGATACAGACATTAGAATCTAGCTGGTGTGTATTTTAGTGTGAAACATATCAGTATATTCTGAATTGTTATCAGATTTTGCTACTGCACAGAAATAAAAATACAGGCGATGAAATCAGTAACATTTAGGAACTGATTGTATTAGTTTCACACTTCCCCACTGGTTTCCACGGATATTTATCTGTAGGCTGGTTTACTTTAATAGAGGGCAGTTGAATATTTAAAGGAGAAAATAATACCCTGCATGGATTGTAATAAAAAATGAAGCAAATTGCATACTCAGTTATGTTCTTGAACTTGTTAAATTACCTCATCACACAATTAATTTAATTTAATTGCAGTGGATAGCACAGATGTACAGGAAGGTTTTCCCACAAACGTGAGCTAGTTAGGAAAACTTGTTGATTCACCCTCCACAAGTTAAAAGTTGTAATACTGCAAACTTTTAAGTAGGACACTAGTGACAAAAGTAGGGCCTAGAGTGTCTCATTAAAGATTTTTCAAACCTACATAACAACTATACATTAATATTATCCCAGTCCCAAGAAAGCCCATGGATCTAGGACATTGCGGAGACCAAACCTCAAAATCTCACGAATCCCACCACTAGAAAGGACACAGAAACATTCACGTATATGCCTTAAAAAAAAAAATAAATAAATAAATAAATAAAAAAATACACACATGCTGTAGGGAAGTTTATATAACTAGTCAAAATATCATCAATCCATTCAGCGTTGGCCTGAGAAATCAGAAGTCCTCAGATTCACACTCTGTAGACTACACCATCCCCTTCAAACAAGCCTAAAATTTTATAATTGATTATTATAGGTTTCAACATGACTTAAAAGAGAAAAAAACCTAAAGATGTGTTAAAATAAATACTAATACTGACAAATAGAGTTTGTTTTCTGTTTGTCCTGATGCCTTAGCTCCCAGAACAATCTCCCTCTTCTGATGCAGCAATGCCATCTGTGCCGGCGATGGTGAGGGGCCCAGGCAGACACCCCAAGGTCACCCAACTGCCGGAGCTGCAGCTCCACAAGAACCACCCTCTCCCCACACTTAGTTAGGACTGATCAGAGCTGTCAATACGCAACTACAAGAGGGACCCTGAGCCCAAGGGTGCAGCGCACCCCTCCACAGCAACCCCTCTGGGCAGACGCTGCTTCCCTGCCCGTGGTGGGCTGGGGAGAAGGGAGGCTCTGCACCAGAGCGGGACCCTCAGCACAGCCCACCTCCCACTGCTCTGCTGAGATGCCCTGAGGTTAACAGCAGGTCAGCTGGTACAATGCATCTTTCAGGAAAAAAAATATCAAGTTTCCTTTTGCAATTTCTTTCTGCTGAAACAGCAGCCAGAATACATCTCCAGAGAGGAACAAATCATGAGAACTGTAGCTGGCACAGGAGTCACAGTACTAAATGATCTAGTATCTAAATCTAGTACGCAGCAATTAAAAGAATACATTTTCTATTTAGCTTGTGCTACTCCATTTAGAATGATTAACTAGAAACACAGGAGAACCTTTAGATTCAGTAATGTCTATTGAGAAAGGTAAGATTTTGAGGGCTTCTTACTCATGCTACAGCAGACAATGTAAACAGATCATGCTTCTTTTTTACTGCAAGCTTACACACTTGTACTTGAGTAACCAGTAATTTTAGTCTATTTTGTGGGACTGACAGTCATACAACTCATGCCTGTATGTATTGTCACTGCAATCTCAGTATATTTTCACTGAATTTGTGTTCCAAAAACAGAGATGTTTCCTGATTCTAAAGTACTTGGGCAAAGGACATAGATAAAGACATTAATATAATTTTGACCTGTGCAGTAGCAGGTGTAACCTACGCTTGACACTCATCATTTATAATAGTGAGCTTTTACCCCGTTATTCTCTAGACGCAACAGTTGCCGTGGTAACTGCATCCCAGTATACACATTCTACATCACAAATACAAACGGACATTTCATTTTTTTCCATTTGAACAGTTAATTGTCAAAATACACATTTTTTCAGACTGGATTACAAATTACTTTAAGAATAAGCTTAACATAGTTACAAAACTATATAGATATAGAAGGGTAAAAGGAAAATGCAGGAGGTGTGAGGTACCATTTTTTTGTTCTACTGTATGCAAGACAAATATTTTACAATTAGGGAGTTTTATCTGCAGTATGAACAGATGATCAGTCATTGTTCAGAAGCACAAAGGGGCATACGTCATACCCATATATTTTCCATTTTAAACCACACTCCTGCTTTACTGCAATTTTATCTTTTATCTCAGCTAGCAGTTGTGCCTTTCCATTATTGTTCGCCCTCATAACGCATCAAGTATATCATCCTCAGACTAATTCTAAGGAAAATAAGTCTAAAATGGTTTTATGCACAATGGAGTTTTCAGTAAATAAGCCCCTGTGGGACAAACTATTACATACTGCATGAGAACTACCATGCAGCTCTCATTAAGAGTAACACAAGTTGCACGCCTAAATTACACAATTTGCTAAGTTACTTTCATAAGTAAAGCTGTGAACACACTTTGTTTGCAGTATCTGGGCCAATTTTTCATCAGCAGTAGTACCTTATGATTTTCTTCAGTACTTTCATCTATATTTTTTTAATGGTTGTTACCTGGAAGCACTCATAACATTGTATTTCTTTCAACTATACATACTTACATAGTAAAATCTAACCGAATGAAAGCTAAAAAAAATTATTAACTACAAAAGTGACTGCCTATTATTACTAATTATGAGTACTACGATACATACAAATTGTTTGTTAAATAGCAATAATTCTAAAGGTTATTAGCAACAAATTTTAACATCTTAGGATACTATAAAATAGTAAGGATAATAAAATTTACTGAAATCTTATTTTTGTTAGAGTTCTATATAGAACTGTATAACAATTTTATTTTGTTAGAATTCTTGACATTAATATCACTTTGAACAAACTTGAAACATTAGGAGCAAAGCCATTCTGAGTTATTCATCCTCTCTGCAGTTTTCATATCAATCATTGTGCTAGCACTGAGCTTTTTTAATAGATTTCTAAAGATTTTTGAAGAAAAATGGCAGATATTTAGCATTATCTATTAAGCCATAATTCCCCTCTATTAATCATAGCATTAGGGCTATAAGGAGACACAAATCAGGTTTTAACATATATTACTTGCATTTGGTTCCTAAACAGTAATATTTCACTATTGTATTTATCATCTACTTGACAACTGCTTAATCTTTCTTTTTTCTTTTTTTTTTTTTTTTTTTAAGCAAAAAACCAAAACTTTAGTGCACATCAGAAGACTTTACATATAAGGAATAATGGCCATTAGAAGAAAAGCTAATAAAATTGCCTCTTGACTGATAAAACCCAACTATTGAATATACACAGAGAAAAATACAGTTCAGTATCTCTAGCCTCACCCTGTAAATGGGAACTTTGGTCCAAACTGTACTGATTCTAACACTTGTGTTTTGGAAAATCAAAGTGGATAACAACTTGAATGACAGAGGGGAAAGAAGGTTTCAGCAACAGCTAGCAGGGAAGTTTAGCAGTTGCTCCAGAAGCTTTACAAACACATAAAGAAGAGAAGAACTGCAGCAGGTAGCAATGTTTGCTCATCGAATCATGACCCACAGCTATTAAGAAGGGAGTGTGAAGTGTATGAATGACAGCAGAGGAAAAAAATTGCCTTATAGACAAATCATCTGTTACTTCCAGACTGATTCGCATTCCTCAGGCTTTGTAAAGGCGACTAGAATTTCATTGTATGTTTGTAAATATGATCAGCCAAATGACTCAAAATACAGAAGAGGGACAAGCTCATTAGTTAAGGACTGCACAGAAATGTGCAATCAAACACATGCATATGTCTTTTTTTTATACAGCCACATCTTCCGCACTTGTACAGAGACCAAAGTCACAATTTTTACCCCAAGATACCTCAGACAGATCAGACAAGGTGCCAGCTGAGACCATGAGTTTGGTATAAATTCTCCATTTCCTTAAAGGAAGTTAAGGAATAAGCAGCAGCTTCTGCCTTTCTTCAGATGGAAATTGAAACACTGAAACTTTACACTCACCAATAATGCACATGCACCTCAATAGAAATTCTTGAGAAGATTTCCTAACATCAAGCAGCAAGTAACAACTTTTGATTCAGTAGCCAAAATATATATATACCTTTATGAACTAATAAATTTACATGTATGCACATGTGTGCACCTATATCTCTTCTAGACTCCTACATTTACTACTCCTATATTCAGGAATAGTTACATTTGTACAGTCATAAAATTACATTCAGCTCTTTGAAGGCAACCACGAGGCTGATGTAGTCCCCTGAGAAAATTAGTTGGATACCCCTTAACTAGACAGATGCACATTGACATACACATTTTTCAGGTCAACCTGAAACTACTTATTTACTTGTTTTTAGCAAAACAGGACAGTAAAGAGTTTAAATAATCTGAAACATTTCCTTTGCTGCTGCAAAGGCAGCACAAATGCACCCTAATTCTGCTACAGGTTCTACCCAACACCCAGGACAGTTCCACTTCTCCTTAACATGCAGTTACAGATGCAGGTGCATTTGATCTTTTTCCTTATGCAGTCTAACTGAGTAATATCCAAGACTTCACCCGGCTTAGATAAATCTTTCATTATAAAACAAATTGTCTCAACTAATAGCGTTTATAAGAAGTTGCTTTGTCCACAAATAATGTTCCTTATGTTCCTGCAAAGTACTCCATTATGGAAAGCATGTCTAAGGTTCTGAATGTGCTGTAAGAAAAAGGATAATTATTCTAACTTCCTATGCCTTTATTTTTTTAGTACCAACATTTTTAAAAAATAAGTCATTAACAAAGGAAGCCACTCAGACAATACTCATTGGTACATACAAAGGATTTAAAACATTTGCAAGTCCTACCTACCTCAGTGGCAAACTGCTGCAATCCACCAATATTAATTGGTCCCTCCTCAGTGGCATATAAATTGCAGCCACCAACACAGAGATCTGATGTTGGGCACACCATTCCACATGTCAGGCCAAGAGGATTGTCAGAAAGAATCATTTTGGCAGCTCCATAGTAGTTCTGGGGAAAAAAATAAAGAAAAAAAAAAGGGGGGGGGGTGTGGAGAAATGGGGGAGAAGGGGAGGGGAAGAAGGGGGAAAAAAAGAATCAAAAAGAGTCACATACCAAGGAAGCAAAAATTCAAGATAAAATACAAAATATATATTACATCTTATGCAGCATTATGTCAAAGACACTGGAAAGAAAGTTGTCAAAAACACTGATTATGCAAAGATAAAACTTTGAGTTTTAGCTTGCAAAATAATCAAAAGTGTCTTCAGTCTGAGTAGGTCGTACCATTTTTATTGGCTTAACAAATTTAAGTTTGAAAACTGCCTGCATGATGTACATGTAAATACTTTCTCCATTTCCAGGTCAGTTGGGCAGCAGCTGAGTGGTAACCCTTGTTGAAGGTCTGACTAGAAAGTGTCGGTTAGATTATCAGTTCCTTCTGGCAAAGGGAATGAAAAGCTGACTTTACACATCCATTCACACCATCTCTGCAGATGTGCTTGTCCTTCACCCCAGATCAGTAGTGCCAACTGTCCCAGACCCAAAATGAGAAGGATTCCTATGTAGCTGCCTGTAGATATTGCACTATTGAATTATCTTCAAACTTTTTCCTCAACCATATAGCGATCAGGGCAAACACTTATATTCCTGTTTCCATAAACAGCAAAACAGTGAAGTGATTAAAGAAGCTATGTACAATCCATGGCTTCACAGATTCTCAATATTCAGCTCACATCTTCAGAAAAGGAACATTTTGCAGATACATGAAAACCAGCAAGATTTCTTTCCATAATAAAAATCTATGAAATGGACATTAGCAAGCTCCCAGTGCCTTATGCTATGAGAAAACAACCCCTGTTTGCTCTGGTTGGTTTTTTAGACTGGATAATTCTCTTAAGAGTGAGCATCATTGGAAATATCAGCAGTGAAATGGTCTCATTTAGAGGGAGAGAACTACTGATGGCAGTTCTGAATTTGCATTATGTCTGCATTAATAAAATTATGGGGTAATTAAAACAATCTGTTTACAACCTATCTCTTCTTCTGTATAGTTAATATAAACTTCATGTAATTGTAGACTCTAGTTCTTTCTTCATTTTACCGCTCCTCCCACTGACTCCAAAAGCCTCATCAAATAAGTCCATGAAGATGTTTTAATGCTAGAGTTCCCTTAAAGGCCAGAAGACAATCCAGTGCCCCTTAGAAATAGCACACAGCTGAGGTTTCACAAAAGCTTCTTCGGTGAGGGATCTCATCACTAATATGAAACTGCTTTTTCTAACAAATATCTTTATCTCTCTGTCCCAGGCCAGTTGACTCAGAACAACCAGAAGATGTAGCATTCAAACTATGTGAAGTCACAGCAGATGTTATGCAATACCTGTGACTTACTGTCTGTCAAATAGGCTAGTGTACACATAAGTGCTTATTCAAAGCAAACGCTATGCCACACAGAGCAAGTTATGAATAAAAAGAGCAGTGTCAAGATCTGCCAATATAACCAAAAATGGGCAACAAGACTTTGGTTTGGGAGGTTCAGATTCACTAAAGACATTTTAAAAGGATGAGCAAAAAATTCTTAAAGTTAAACCAGATGCTTTAGACACGGCTAGAGATTTTCAAGAGAATGCTAATGTTTAAGAAATGTCTTTCCAGATGTAACTGGACCTTTTGCTTATAGATGCTGGTCTACTGCACAGCATGAGCTCCTGTCCGAGAACAAGCCCGTCTGCAACCTCCTGATACCCAGGGGGCACAGTTCAGTGCTGTGGGCAGGACTTCAGGAGTCCAGCTCTGAGTTCCTTTCTCTCTCTGTCTTTCCATTCTCTTTCATCATTTACCACACCTCTACTGCATTGATTTCTTTTCTAATGTATCAAACATGATTAGAAGAATGTTTTCCAATACTTGACATATCTGGCAGGGAAATACAGTATAGTCTAGTAAGTTACACTAAGTGGTGTTATACAAACTGCATTACAAAATTGCAAATCACCGTGTTACTACAGTAATAAATAAGAGTTTGTAGTATATGTACAGTATCTGTAATGTTTAGTTACATGAACACTTTGTGCTCAAAACATTTTTAAGCTGAAAACATGTATTAATGATCATTACATTTACCAATAACATTAGGGGTAGAATATTCATTAAATATTCACGTTTTATAAAAAGTATTGATCACTTTTCTTTCACAAAACCAGGCAGTAGTAGGCTGCACACAAAATAGACATAAGATGCAGACCTGGCAAGCTGGTAACTACACACCACATGTTATATGGGAGAAAGGATCTGAATTAAAGGGAGGACGGCTTCATTAAAATGACAAAGTCACTCCAGGGCGTGGAACAATGCAAGCTACCTTAACAGTCTGGAGTAATTTTTTTAGATGCTGAAATAATAAGATGACTCAGTTGGCTAGTTTCTTACAGACGTCACAAAGGGAGAAAGTCTAAAACTAGAATGTTTCTGAATTTTTTTAATGAGGTAAACGTCTGATTGTGCCTTTGTTCATAGAATCTTTTTTCCTGTGAGGTTCCTTGGAAATAAATTAATCTATCTGGATAGGATGTTTTGTGGTTTCCTACATCAAAATGTCAATAAATACTACATTGCTAACACAAGGAACAAAAACAAGCCTTACACAGACATCAATAATCAGCAGAAACCAGGCAGAGGAGGATCTCCACATGTATCATTTGGAAGCATTATATAATTTGCATGCAAATGAGACTGTTTTTTACTTGAAAAAAACCTATTAAAACACATAGGATCAATACTGAGAGACCAGAAGAAATTGCATTTACTATCAGGAAATCCTTATAGCATCTTTTCTTTCAATTCAATTCAATAGCTTTTTATATAAATTCATTATGCATCAGGGTGTTTTGATATTGCAGTTTTCTCAAAACAATGAGGAACATGCATTATTATGCTTTGTGTAATAAAAATGAATACACTGAATTCATCAGGATTTTGGGACAGAGTGAATACTTTAAAAGAATAGAAGAAAAAAGTGATAATATTCTTTTCATCTGGGTTTAGTTTAAAAAAGGGGAAACATAGCAAAAAATACGGGAAAATATCACCTCCTTCTATCCTAGTTCATGCTCTGCAATGGCTTGAAAATTTACTCAAGATGTATTGGATTAAAATATTTTCACATACTGAAGAGCTTCTATTTAAAGTATGTAGTTATGTAAGTAGCATTTTTCACATTGACACACAGCAGTTCAAATATAACAAGAAACGCCCCCAGTCTGTCAGCCCCCCCCCCCCAGATATCTTCCGAAGAAGAATGAACAAAACATAACAGCAACTTATCAAATCATACATATTCTATATTATAATGCTGATGATTTTTAATCAATCCAGAAATCTTTCACATCATTTGACTTGTGTCATCATAACAGGACTGTAATTTCACACAGTGTCACTATCTTCTTACGAAAAAGAACGGAAGAAATATCTTGTACTGTCATTTTGTCCTTTGTAGTCTAGAATGTGAGAGATTCTTTAATTGACATAGTGTCATCGCAAAAGTCTATTCTACATAATTACACTATGGCAACTGAAACCAGCTGTCAGCCATTCCATTACACTAAGTACAAACAGACATCTCAAGAAAAGTCACTGTTTCAAGTGCATCAATTTAACACCATTACTACTTTTTCATTTTAATGGTTTGTTGTTTTTTTTGTTTTTTTTTTTTTTATTTAGTGACCTGAAATATACAAAGATTAACAGAAAAAGCTGAATAAAACAGTACTTTAAAAAAAACCTGTGGCCTCAAAGTAGTACTTAAAGATTAATTGTGATGCATATCTGTATATCATTATTACCAATCATCTAGCAGCTTTCTGACTTCCACAATCCTTCATTGTATTAAGAGTATCCCACTTACAGTATTTTACATATGAACTGTGACTCATGATTTTCTACAGCCTTTGCAATGGCATATAGATGTCCTTTGTTAATTTACTCAGAGTTCCTCTGGCACAGAAAAACTATCACTCACTTTCATCCACCTGTCATAATCCTATGTCTCTCACCACCCTTTATCCTTACAATCTTCATTTCATTTTCTCTTAATGATCCCACAGTTTTGGTTCTCTTGCCTTCTTTTGTCTACCCACTTTTTCTTATTTCTCATTTCCAGTATATTGCCACAAACACTTTTTTCTTTACTCCCTCAATCTCCCAAACTTCAGATTCACCCTTAACACTTGTACCCATCTCTATCCTCCAGTTTGTTCCCTCTCCCATTTCTCCCTTGAAAGGGCAAATTTCTCTCTTGGAAAAAAAAAAAGCAAACAACCAACCCACCCCCCCCAAACACACAAAACCCAAACCAAACAAAAACCCACACAGCTTTCCTTTGTTTTCATTTAAACCTAAACATTTCTCTGAAATCTTACAACTTACTCTTGTGTTCCACAGTTTTCTCTGTACTCTTCCTAGCATTCAATTCTCTCTTCCCTATCTTCCTGACAGCATTCTGCACATGGACATGCTTTTATCCAGAGGGCTGCATGTCTTTGTTGGTTTGGGGGTTTTTGTTTGTTTGTTTTCTGGTGGATTTTCTTTTTTTTCCTTTTAAAATGCTGGCCACCAGAAGGCTTACATCCACCTATGAAGTCTGTTAGAAAATGGTTGATGCAACAGCTCAGACCAGTTTGTCTTTATTATGAAGGGATACGAGAGAAGAAGGTCCTTCTGAACAGGAAGAAAACTGTTGAATCAATGTCAGGAATCACTGTAATAACAGCCAGTAACAGAGAGCTGCAGCAAAAAACTGTGATTCTTGAGTACCGATAACACAAAAGATACTTCCGCACCCCCAGTTCATTACAGACTCAGCCTTTACAGGCTGAGTCCCTCACTCTTTATGCCTGTGCCATATTAACACAGCTTCATCTCCCCCTGCTTAAACTGCACTAACAGTTGTCTTTCAACGTGACTCAACCATAAAGGTTTCTGATACCAAAAAGCTCCAAGAGCATCTCACTGAACATTGCAAAGGTGAGCATGTCAGCAGCTGTTGCTTTCTCATGGGCAGCTCTGGCACACACTTCTGCCTAACAGGAGGAAAACCAGACAGGCTGCAAGTGTTCAGCCTGAGAGCTGCTTCTGGGGAGCTATGGGATTTTCTGCTGGTGTATTTTCTGCCTGATTGTGCCACTCTTAAAGGATGATGGGTGCTGGAGCTCCATTTTTGCAAGTCCTTCTTGCTTTGACACATCAACACAGAGAAGGGAAGACACAAAATCCTGAAGTCCCTCCTGGTACTCCTTCAGGAGTAGAGGGCGAAGCTTTCTCCTGCAGCAGCTGAACACTTATTTTTCTTAGTTTTTTGGTTTGGTTTGTCTTTTTTTTTTTTCCACTTTGCAACATGAATGCTGTACTTAAAGAGAGGACAGCTGGAAGTCGGAATACTTGTTTGCCATCTACTGATGTTTAGAAACAAAAGTAGTAATGTGTGCATGGTGAATCTGAAGTCTGGGCTCTTAGAGACACAGTTGCAAGCAGTCTGTAAGAATCAAGAAACACTGACTGGGAAGACACAATAGAATAGATTGTACCTTTATAAAGTGGAGTTGTAATCCAGTTTGTATGGAAAAAGAGAAAGGAAGTTGTGGCCTAAACTCTGCAGAGTCACAGCAGCTAACACAATACAGTATAAGTGACATCCTTTTTCTCAAAGGGGCTCAAGGCTCATTGAGTCTGGCAATTCAATTACCCTCTCAACCCAGAAACAACCCCTCCTCCCCAGTCCCTCTTCTACTCCTGAGCTCAGGTCTAATGGCAGAACAGCTACATTGTACATGGCCTGTAAATATCTAAAAAGCCTCAGGCTTTAGAGAACAAAAATCCCTGACCTTTTATGATTGCTATAGCAGTTTTCCAACAAAACAAACTACATACAATAGAGCTCTTAAATACCTGACAAAGTAATTCATTTTCAGTACGCTGCTGTCTAAATACCCTGTATTAATAATGAATCATGTTTAAACAAATACCTGCATGCAATACTCCTTACTGCTTACACAGGAATAAGAACAAGGAATTTATTGAACTGAATCTCCTCTAAACAAGTAGAAGGGTAACCTGCTGAACAGAGTTTCTCAAGTAAGTGATGAAGAAAGATTGAGAAGCAGAAGAGGGACTTCAATACACCTAGAAAGCGTACCCTGATTTCCTGGACTTACTGACCTTAAGTACCTGAATGTTCTACACTTCAGCCATCTATTTCATCTAGAAGCTACCAGACATATTTAAAAACTCTTGGAATAGAAAATACATTTTATTTACAAGGTGAAAACAGCAAAAAAGACTTATCATTTTGAAAAGAATTTTCAACAACATGTAAAATATCCTTAATAATGTGAAGTAAATACTTTCATGAAAATAATACAAAAATATTCAGCAGGCAGATTGTTGAATGATAACCAAATGATTATTTCAATAAGAGTATAGGAAAATGCATAACAAAGTGAAAAAATACTTAGTGGTTCAATTAAAAAGTTTTAAAATGATAAGTCACAAGTTGTAGTTTGGTTTTCAAAAGCACACTGTTCTTGTTTTCTGCCTGATCTAAAAGTGTATGATGCACATACCCCAAGCACCACAGGAGCAGAATGAAGGAGGGGAGAGGACACTGCAGGAGCAGTCACAGTAGTGGTCTCATACAAACTCTGTCACGGTCACAATTTCAGATGAATGGTTTCAACTTTTGGTACCGTTCTCAGCTTCCACCTTTTATCTATTGTTTGCTTTGCAGAAAGCAAGGATTTTCATAGTCCAGTAGTGTAAAAACAGTAGTACATAACTATACCTAGAAAATAATCTATTAATAAAGGATACCAGAAGAATTTACTATTAAATTTACTGTTACTTTTTCTGAAGAACAGAATTTGGTATAATAGAAGCATTTACTAGCAAAGGTACCAGAAACACATTCATCAAAAGGAAAATTCAGCCTAGCAGACTGCAGCCATCAAGTCCAGGTTGACTTCCTTCTATGCACTGTTTATTTCCCTGAAAAGTTGCTTGGTACATGAATTACAGGAGGCATAGCAATTGACATAGAGGACACAAATACACAGGACTTTCTAGCCTTGTTTCTCAGCCCATGACTTCAGCTGTTTGCTAAGCATATCTGGTCATGGGTTTTTCTCACTTGCATTTCTTTTTGTTGGCTTGGTTTTGTTTTCTGACTGTTTGTTTTTAAAGTCAGCATTAAAGCTGTTGCAGAGAAGCACTTTCACAACCATGCTGTATTAGATTTATTCCAATAGGGCAAAGAGAGAAAGCAAAAGGTAAGACTGTAGGTAAACTCACACTTAAAACTACATTTCACAGATGCAGTGCATGAGGCAAGCAATTTCCTACCCTAATATCTTGGCTAGTAGAAACTGACTACCTGACTTTTTATAGCTTCCTGTTGTGAATGTTACCTGCTGTCTATGCAATTGTCAGGGATCAACATGAGGTAAAAGCAGTTACCAAAATCATTGTATAGCACTTATAAAAACTAGTTGCAGAGTGAATATAGAAGCTATTGACAGATATGGATATAAAGGCTATAAGTACATTTCAGAAATCTAAGATACCTGGGCTTTTTCCCTAAACAATGTTAAATATCCTAAGAGAATAGTAGTATACTGCAATTCTTTTCTAAAGCAGGATTTAGTGGTAAAACAGCAAGTGATCAGGTCACCTGCTCAGGGCAAAACCACAGTCTTACCAAGCACCTGAAGCTTCCAAGATGATTTAAAACATCCAAAACTCTATAGGATTGACTTAGCTCACTGACCATCTGACAGGTTAAATCTGGTCTTATTCAAAGCTGTAAGAGTGTACCCATTGGCTTCAGCAGGGCAAAGACATTATACATTTGATGCTATTTCCCAGTATTATTGCAATACATTTGCCAAAATACAACTGTCAAAGCTCTGCAGTCACCCTACCTTGATTTTCTCTCCTCTGTAATGGATCACAGAATTCACAATGAATCGGATGTTAAAATGACTTACGCTTTCTGCCAGGTCACAAAAGGGCATCATACTTCTGAGGCTATCGAAGCCTAAAAGACCCACCGAATTTCTCATTCCAGGATGCTGCTTGTGTCAGTTCTTCTGACATCTTCTGTTGCAGTCTTCAGTCCATCTTCCCTGGTTCCATATTCCAAGCTTTTCTGTTTTGATAATCAGGCCCTTTTTCTTTCCTGAACAACACATCACCCTATCCTACGCAAGGCAGCAGCATAACTAAGCCCTAATAAGACCATCCTAGTGAAATACTTCCATAAAATTTGCTCTAAGTTTCCTAAACAAACTACAGCCCAAAAACGAGATGGAGACTAGCAGTTTCATTACTGTCTTGTACCTTCTCCATTCAGTTTCCCTGTTTCACGATGCCTGGAAGAGGTAATAGAAGCAATATCCCACAGGCAACACTACGGTTGCAAACAGATGCCTACATTCATGACAACAAATGCTGCACTGACAGGGTATAGACTGCATACGAAAATTCTCTATATGCAGATGCTAGGCATAAAGCCAATTAATGTAAACCACATCAGCACACAGCTATGTTATAATTGATGCACGTATCTTAATATCTCCTCTTGTTCTAATGTTTCTTGTTAAGGTGCAGAATTTACAACACACAGTGTAGTAGAAGCAATGTTGCTGTTAACTCACACACGGCACTGCTGCTGTTATCAACCTCGCTCCAGCTTTACCTGCATTGGCCCTTTCAGCTGCATCTAACAGTAAGACATGTTAGAGCAGGGGTGTCAAACTCATTTTCACCCGGGGCCACATCAGCCTCACAGTTGCCTTCAAAGAGTCAAATGTCATTTTAGGACTGTATAAATGTAACTACTCCTACAGTCCTAAAATGACTTTCAACCCTTTGAAGGCAATCATGAGACTAATATGGACCTGGGTGAGAATGAGTTTGACACCCCTGTGTTAGAGCATAAAATGCAACCAGGAAATCTTTGTAGCACCCCCAGTTGGGCTCATACAGACAAATAAATCACACGGCAGCTAATGATTCCACAGATGGGAAGTTTTAAAAGGTATGAGGCAATCAATATCCAGTCATCTTTAGGCTATCCTAGACAGCCTAATTAATCTTGTCATATCAACTTTGCAGTCATCTTTATTTATTTCTATTTCTGACTGTTAAAAGTAATCTATAAACCACAAATCAAAATAATGTTTTTAAGATTTTGTTATGATTATAGTATAATAGCCTATTAAGAAATGAAAAGGTACAGTACCTTCAAAGAGGGGATTCAAGTTACTCTTGTAGTATTTTATTAATAGTCTAAGTGACTGACTACACTTGCATTAACCAGAGCCTCTTACTATAAAGTACAAGAAAACATTCCTTGAGATGACCACTTTCATGCGAAATTTCTACGCAAAGCAAATTTAACCTATAATCACTTCTTAAAAAAAAAAAGAAAAATCTTTAATGAAAGAAAAGGTTTGTATTTGTAATACCTCAGGTAGCAGCAAAATTAAATAATTACATCGTAGTTTTTTTAATATCATTATATTTGAAGACCATCAAAACCAAAAACTTTATAGAGAAAATGACATGAAGAAATAGATTTGCACTACATGCTATCTGTACAGGCACAGATAGGCAGCCAAAATAATTAAAAATTAGATGACTGCTGAACTTTAAAGCACCTGTTGTAAACACTATTTTTTTAAGGGCTTACAAAGATAAACCTTGAAACGTAATCTCACTAATAGAACTGCATGCGACTGTTGTTATCTTCTGCCAGGTACTACTGCAAGCCTGATTTTACCTTGTTTGCAATACTTGTGATGAATGACTTGATGTCCAGATCAGTTGGGCAACTCTTCTGACAAGGGGCATCTGCACACTTTAAGCACCTACAGGAATAAAAACATGTCAAGGAGACTTGGAATACAAATGCTACGAATACCATAAGGTTTTCAAGTTAGCATGGTAGAAGATAAACCACAAAGGAATAATACAGAGCATTTTAATAAAATTTCTATTTAAAATCACGAAGTCCTGGGTGATCACTATTGACTTGCATTCAAACACTGTTTACATTCTGCTGACTTCAAAGAAAGGCAGCAGGGTGCAGTTATAAACATATGGACTACACATGTCTAAGTATTAGGAAACAATGTCTAATTACATAGAAGCATTTTTTCCCTGGAATCCAAGATTGCTAAACTTCTGACCGTTTCATTTTTCTTCATGAAGAACACCTGTGCAGTGAATCTGACTTTATTAACAAAGTTCTGGAAGTGTCAATGTGGATTAAATTCTGGATGTTGAACAGACATACAAAAGCAACAGCATTTCCACAGACGAAGGAATTACTTTGTACTGTATGTGCCAAAGAATAAGAACGGCTGATAAATTTTCAACGTATTTTTCTGTGAGTTTCCTGTGATTTGTCTGTGACCTCTGAAAATAATTCAGTAGTTTTACGCATACTCTCAACTCAAAACCCCAAGACTCTCTTCTTGTCATTCCTAATGGTAAAACCTAACTGCATATTAAAACATACCAAGTAGCAAGGATTTATTGCCTGTTCCTGCATAGTCATCAACCAGTCTGGTGGCTTGCACAAGTCTCACCTATGGGTTAAGCCATCAGGATAGTCTATGCAATCTGCAGTAAGCAAATCTAACAAAAAAAGGTAAAAGCCAGCTGAAGAAATAAAAAGGTTCTCTCTTCAACACAGAGGTATTTTTACACACTTTTGTGTTTATATATCAGTGATTATCATAGGTCAAATGCCACACTACTAATTATCTCAGAATTCATTAAGTTACTGCAGATGGTCTTTCAATATCGTTCTACTAACATGCAGAATTTATGCAAATTATGGTTTTAAAACAATCTATGGAAAATGCAACAAAATTTGGTTCTAATGTATTATCTAAGCACAGCTACTTATGTAAGCCCCACAAGGCCACCTTAATTATTGTCACTTAGTGACAGACAGTGTGGAACTGCCTGGGACAGAATATTTTCACACACAGGAAAGCTGCAAGAGGCCTATGGACCACACACAATGAAATGAAGAACAGACTAGAAGGAATGAAATGCCTGAAATACCTGCAGTGAGAAACTGACCTTTGTCAATCCCATGTATTGCTTTTGTTTGGGTTTTTTTTGTTTGTGTGTTTGGGGTTTTTGTTTTGGTTTAGGGGCCTGTGTGTGTTTGGGGTTTTCGTTTGTTTTTTCTCAATTAAGGGTGGAATAAGAGACAAGGCAAAGCCAGTTAAGTTAAAGCCTAATTAGTCTTTCACCTTCCTATGCATTATCATCTAGCTGGATATTGCAGACACCATGGCACCAGCAAAATTTGAAGGCTCATGTGGTAGTGGCTGCTTGGATTTTCTCACAGAACTAGTCATGGGGAAAAGGTCCCAGAGGAAATGTTTAAAGGAAAACAGGTCTCACAGGCTGCAAAAGCTGGAAAATCTGATAGAGCCAAACACAGGTTCAGCACCATGGTGGGTTACTAGTTGAAGCAGTCAGGATGTCAGGGGGCTGTGGCAGAAGTGCACCTGCCAGCCCAGCCATGGCAGCTACATGTCCCGCTGCCTTGCACTGCCCACCAACAGGGACACGCTACAAATGCCTTAACAAGTAACAGCAGGTCAGTGGGGACCTCCACGGGTTGATGTGGCCAGAGCATCAAGTCAAGAGGATGCTCTTCGCATTCTAAGCGGACTGAAAGACAGCAAAATTTTAGTACTGAAAGAGAAAAAAAGGAGATACACTAGAAGAAATACACCACTATGAGGGTTCAGGTGATCATTTTACATGTGTAGGCAGTAAGGAAATAATAGAAGTGGAAAATCATGTATTTAAAAAAGGCAAGAATTCTATTATGACCTTTTTGCTCTTCACTTTCCTGAATGTAGTTTCCTTTAAAGTACAACAGTCCTGTATCCAAGACCAAAATAATTGCAATTAACATAAAATACATTTCTGCAAATTATATATAGAACAATCTCATGTCAAAACTGACTTGAATGGCACCTAGCAGGATAAGCAGTGTACAGATTACCTGTTGCAGCTAGCAAGCATCTTTACCAAATTATTTCTCTTTTGATTTTTGAGCTGGTTCACAAATAACAGCTGTTGGAAATGTCAGATACTGGGGGGGTGGATAACACAAACGTGAACGTGAGCTTTGTGGAGGAGGGGAGGGTGCCATGAATATGCCAGTTCAGAGTTTCTCTTATAATAATACCATCTTCCGATTCTCCAGCACTCTGCAGACTAAAGTGCACCAGGCTGCCATTAATCCCACTTATCACCCTGACAGCTCAGTAATTACACTCCCGCTAGAGCTAGGTACTGTAAGCTACTGTAGTCCTAATAAAACATCAAGCACTCTGCAGAATGCGTGCTGGTAAGGTGTTTTATTAAACTTGGGGGGTTGATCATCAAGTGACACTAGTGTTGACCTATTTTTCTATCTGACAATAAATTATCTTTTGACCATACCATAATAGATATTACAGAGTGCATTTACTGTACCAAGAAGCAAAGGTATTGCATTCTGGTGAACCAGGCAAAAAGCATAAATAAAATAGTAGAATCATCCACCAGAAAATTATTACATAAATTGCTGCAAGTGATCGATCCTTTCAAAAATCACAGGCAAATACTGTGTGCTTAAAGAAACACACCAACGATTACCATGAGCTTCAGTTCCACATGCATTCCCCATATTTACATTAAGTATACATTACGTATACATACATTAAGTTTACATTAAGTATTACACTTTTCCTTTTTCTGTAACTGTCCTCCCACCCTATGACAACCCACTTTTCATAAGGTTATTCGATTACTACGGTTTTAGTTCAAAATAAGGTAAACAAGAAACTATAAATTTACAAAAAATTTCTCTAATTCAACTGCTAGCTCCCACCAAATTTAAATGAAGAGCTACACGCTCACTATACTAAGGAAAAAAAAAAAGAAGCCACATTTTAAGTGGTCTTACTATTCTTGACTACATAAAAATACAAAGCATTAGACAAAGCTAGACCTATACTATTCTCAGAGTATATATCTCAGCAATTCTTAGGAAAAATCCTTCCAACTATCAGAAATATCAGAAAACACCCTATTATTAATTTTTCCCCTATTTGTTCATGGAACATCATTTCCATTAGAAAAATATAGGCCATGTTTAATCTTAAAAGATGCCATATTCACTTCATATGCATATTGATTTCCAGGTAAAAGGCAACACCGTAATCTTTGCACTCCCACTTGAGGAACTGAAAGACAAGGAACGATATTTTCCATTTTGGAAGCACTCTGCTGTTGGTTCAACTCAGTCTCATTGTGAAATCGTAAATTAAGTTACATATAAAACCCCTAGAAATGCTAAGCAAGTATAGCATATTTATATAAATATTTATGCAAATATTATCATCTGGCATAGCATTGCAGACATGCCTGTGACTATATAATGACAGAAATTCACATTTCCCACACATCTAAGCTCAAAATTTACATCTCTTCCTGAACAGCGTTAAATTATACATATGTATCTCCACTGAGTTTAAAATCTTTTACTTCTTGGTTTTTTGAGTGTTGCAGTACTAAAGTTATTTATTGTTTAAGGTGAGCATACTTATAAATCTCTTTCAGGCACAAAATAATGGATGCAAAGGGTACTTATGCAGTAGCTGAACATTATCAGCTATAGGGTTTGCACCTATCAATTTTGCCACTGCAAAATAAGCACCTAAAACCATGCATGCATACACACAAACTCATTCAACCAACCTCCAATAGCATGGCTACTAAAAAGCAAACAAACTAACCAAAAAAAAAAATCCCCACAAACTAAACAAAACAAAACAACCCACCAAACAAAAAAACCCTACACTCCAAAACACACAACACATTGTAATAGAAAACAAAAATGGAATAGCCAAATAAAAGCTTCAAATTTCTGGAACACACACTACACATTGGGAAAAAAAAGATGCAAGAAACCAGGAGGTATGTCTATGTGTAAAAAGAAATGGAAAGCAAATGAGGAAAATAAAGGATAAAAAAGTAACATACATCTGTATAAATAATCTTTACACTTCAGAAAAAAATTATACCAGAAACCAGTTTTCACTTTTTCTTCTGTACACAAGAGTAGAAAAGGAAGGGATAGCCAAGAATAATTTTCAATTAATAACTTTCATTATTTAATTGTTGAAATATTACCCAGTATTTTATTTTAAAATTAAAATACCTGACCAACATATAGTCTGATTTCTAGATCTAGAACAGCTCCTAACACATTTTTGCTTCTAAACAAAGCAGAGCAATTTAGTTATATCATTACCTAAAATAGGAGCAAATAATTATCTATATAACTGGCTACAACACTAACTGAAGTGCAATCCCATGTATGCTTAAAGGTTGGGGATGAAACAGATAATCTGGAGTAATATTCCACAAACAGATCATCACTGATAACCTATCAAATTTTCATACATCACAAAACAGGCCAAATAACCTTTATCATGGTTGCTGTTGGCAGATGTTTAGAAGCAGATTAAATCTTAACCCATTTATGTGGGTTTCTGCAGGACACAAACATTCATTTTGAAAAAAAGGATTCCAGCTCTACTGTTTATAGAAGTTTCTAAAACTTTATCCACTACTCAGAGAAATAGCCTAGATACCCACATAACAGTTTTACACAGGTCTCATAATGATGTTCTGTATACACTTCCTGAGCTTTGGTCAATTAATTTTAAGAGAATGGCAGAGCCAACTCCACTCAACAAACTAGAGGTCAGTTTGCACAAGAGACTCAATTCCAATAACTCCCATGTCAAGGTTCTTCTTTATCCCAAGTCTCTTGCACCGCTCTCTAAACCCTGATTTGGGGGTGCTAAACAGTGGAGTAAGAAAGCCAAATGTAAAATGAAATAAACCTATAATTTCCAAATAAATCTACATGTCCCAAGTTGAATGCCAATTGTTTTTGATGGCACACATGAAGGGCATCACACAAGTTTTTCTCAAGGTTAAATCCTTTAACCGCTTATGGTCAATCTTGCAGAACTTAGGCTTTCTTCTCTCCCATTCGATTTTGTTATACTTAGGGTCAAGGACAAACCTAAACAGACATTTGGACATATATACATTCATTGAAGAGAGATGTCAGAATAAAGATCCTGTAGTGCAATGGAAAGCCATTAGTGAGAAGCTATGGCTGAAAGCTGTAAAAAAAGACTTGCTCCCACTATTTTCTTTATTTAAAAAAAAACCCAACCAACCAAACACCACCACCACCACCCAAAACTAACAATCTAAAAACTAACAATCTAAAACTAAAAAAATCTCATGCCCTTTTGTCTTCTTGTCCATTACATTACATAATGGATAGAAGAAGAAAAAAAGAAGAAAAAAAAACCATTATAAAGCAATGGGGAAATTTTATTGTCAGGTTTAAATATCAAAACACAATAACAGTTGATACAAGGGTTTGATGAGTGCCAAAGACAAATCATAGTTAGAGGAGTATTTGCTTTCTTTCAAAGTGTAGGAGCAGAAAAAGGGACTCTTACACGGAAGGCTGAGAACTCTGTTGCCTGTGTGCAATGTAACAATGAAGACAAAATCTTAAATTAGAATCAACTATGAACACATAATTTTGGACCACAGGAGAAACAGATGTAATCTCCAAGAAAAACCTCTGAACAAAAAAGGTATCAGAAACTGTACAAAAGGCAGTGAACACAGACTATACAAGCAAGCAGGTATCATGGTCCTGAATATGGAATACTGGAGAGAAAAATGCCCATCCTGTTAGCAATGCACAGGAGCTATAAGAATCAAAACATTCAATATTGTGTGAATTGGCAATACTAGTCCATACCTGAAGAAGAAAACGAAAGAATCCCACATCATCAGCATTGGCCTAGGGAGTCCTATGAGCCTTCTGTAGACTCACAGAAAATGGGATAACTTCTCTGTCAGTAAGTTAAGATGACCAGAGGAAGTAAATTTTAAATAGAGGCCCTCCACAGGATTAGGGACAGATATGACATTGCTGCCAGCCGCTGCAGGAGGTGTGAGGTAGGTGTTTTTTATTGAAAGGAAGAAATGCTCAGAGTTGTAAGTTCGTCTTCAGGCACAAAAGCCTCCCACCATAGGGCAGACTAATGGCACTTACAGACAAGGTTATTTTCTGACACTTAAGAGGTAGTGAATCATATGGACATAGACTCCAAATCGTTCCATTCATCAATGACTCATCTTTCTCTTTTCTTCTTTGGCTCTCTACATGACCATAATTCTTCTTTTCTCATCTGCTTCTGAATCCCCCTTGAGTGGAGGAACTCTCCTCTCCCCTTTGCACCTGCTTCCTCTTTTCTGTAGTCTCTTCTCCATACATCTAAAACTTTTCCACTCCTCTGTCCTGTAAGTTTTTATCATTCTTCAGCATAACACCATTTAAATGGGTAATGTTGATAACATTAAAAAAGCATGACCCAAGGTCTGCCAGCACATATTGATGACAGGGGTGTAGGAGAGTGTGCACCAGTCACTTTTCAATCCACCTTTGGAATTTTTGCCATCCGACATCCAGCCCAGCAGAACCTTCATTTCTGTAGGTTCCTGCACTAAAACTGTCCTTGCCTAGCGCATACTCAGGATCGTGCTATCTTGCACTCTAATCAGATATACACAAACAGTGGCTACCAGAAGAAAAGTAGATGCGTGGGATTTCCTCTTTAAAGCCTTGCTGAGTGGTGGGAACACGGCCCAGCAGAGCTCTGCGGTCAGCACAGGGGTGGCGCTGGCAGCACCGCCCCACGGTGAGACGCCTGCTCTGAGGCAGCTCATGGAATACTATATTCTGCCTGCTCTTAAATTCCTCCTATCATTTTACTGGGACACAGAAATTTTCACTTACCGTATTGCAATATACCCTCAAAGACTACGTCACCCACTTCACTTTATATAGCTTGTACATCATTACTTTAAAAGTATTTCTCCAATTTACAATGTTACAGAACAAAACTGCTATATAAATTGAAGTTGATTAAAACCAGAAAAAGCAGTGTGGCTTATAGAATATTGTAGCACAAAGCACATATATCAGCACATGCCAAATCAGAAAAGCTGTAGCACCCTTTTGACACATCAGAAATAAAACCTTTTTATATATATAATGCAAATAATTTCAACCATCCTATGCTTTCTCATAGACTCAGTCTGTGAACAAGCAATTCAAATAAATGGTTCACATTTATACTAGCAACTATGTTATATGTAGCTCACACCAAACGATTATTATTACTAAAAATATATTTACCTTAACATCACCAGTACTAGAATCTGTATTGAATACCTTTCACTAGCTCCTTCACTCCCACACAGACTACCTTTTCTTTGGAGTTTTACTAAGGCGATTTATTTACAGCATCTTTAAATCTATGGTTTGTTTTTTGTAATCCATTTGTTCTATACTACTCTACAACATTCAGAGTTCTTTGACTTCAAAAATAAAGTTATTATGGTGATGTCTCACCAAAAAAAAAATAAAATATTGCTGTGGTGCAGGAATAAAATGCTCTCAGTTTATATAAAGGCATGAAGTCCACTGAGTGTCAAAATCTATTTGCTTTTCCTCCTTAGTGGTAGATCTTACATGGGATATGTCAACCATACAGTTCCTGACAAGTACATGCAGACTCATATACCACAGAGCTCTCTTATGTCAAAAACCCATCCACATGCTTTCACCTGCAGCAATTACTCCACATCAGCCTCCATATCTTAAGACACAAAATGAACCTCTGATTCTTCATTTGAATTTTATTATTTTCCTTTTCTTGCATTAATTTCCAAGTGACAAAGGTTTCATTTCAGTTTATCAGCATACTGTGTTTTGAAAGGGGAAATTAAAAATAATTTCCTCTTTCTGTTCCATTTCGTGACATGGCACATCAAATGCTGCTTCGATTCTCTTTTCTGACACTACTGGTGTCACTGGGTTTACATCAGATAACATGGACAGAGAGGAAGTCTGACTTTAGCTCTAGATAATGCAGAGACATCAGCTATGAGTCCCAGCAACATCAACCTATTTTCTACCAACAGGAACGTGAGGCAATTCTCAAGGAGCAGTTACAAGTTTGAGTGCTACCTGTCACGGAAAACTATCATGGGGAATAAACAGTACTTGATGTGCTTGGGAAACTCCTGATCTTCTCATATTTTCAGTTATTTCTTATCCTTTATATTGTGGTACTCCCCTAATGAACTTTGGTTGGTCCCTTTATTGATATTCTGTCCCAGACTGGGGCATTATTACTGCACCTCTTCAAGAAGGTTGTATTTAAATTGCTACATTTTTGTAATTCCCATGAATGACAAGCTAAGTATTGGTTTCAATTAGCTTTAAAAATTCAATAAAGTGATTTGTCCACTGGCTTTAAAAGCTGACAGGTGGTCTTAAGATTTGGGTTTGATTTAAAAAACGAAAAATAACTCTCCTACTTTTGCATTATTTCTTTCTAACCTTTTTAAAAAATCCTTTATGGAAGATTCAGCTGCCTTAGCTTGCTACAAACACTTCCAGCTAGGGTTAAGAAGTTTAAAACAATCCCATAAGAGCTTTGTACAAAACTATAGACTTTACACAGTGTTATATAATACACTGTTACCAGATGTGTTTAAACTGAAAAGTCAACAAAAGCGGTACTTGAATTTCTATTTGGAAATATTGTATTAGAATTTAATTATAGGTACTGTAATTGGCCCTCTCAACTTAAACCTATTCCACGGCCTAACAGCTCCCAACAAGTGCTTGGCTGAGAAGTTACCATTGCCCTCTGAAAAATTATTTTTGTAAACTCCTTCCAGCAGGACTTAGTACATAACCAGCCTAAAGATTTGTACAATGAAAGAAAAGGTATTGGGGAATCGGAGACTTCAAATTTAGTAAATTTAAATTAATATAAGAGAAAATCAAGTTGAATTTAGCAACATACAAAAGTATGGGATGCATTTTCAGAAGAAAAAGATACTTATCTCGAGTTTAATGTTCAGCTTTATCTTTTTACCCACAGCACTGGCCAAACACATGAAAGCTTAAGGAAAAGCAGGTGCTGCAACTATTAAAGTTTGTACTAAAGAATCTGAGGGTTCCCTTTACCTATACTAAGAAAACCATTCCATAATCTAGATAGCTATCCATTTCTCATACTTCATTCTTACAAAACAAAAAGAGAAATTAAAACAAAAAAAAGCAACAAAAAACCACAAACCAAACAAAAACACCCTGCACATTCTGAGTGAAGGATACATCAGATAGACCTTTTCTTCCAATCGCTTCAGAACTGAACTTTTTTAAAAAATTTCAAGTACAAAAGTTTTAAATATTACAGATTTACAGCAATATTCATTCTAAGCATTGTTCCCTTTTTCATCTTTCATATTAAGCATTATGAAATTGCTGTGTTTTCTATAGTATTAATCAACACTCAAAATTCATTAAACTGTCCCAGAAAAACTATGTATAGTTAAAGATTTTATTACTATCAGCAACGTATTTTTATTTGAAACTTAAGAGTTTTTAGACTTACAAGAAATAAGAGTTAAAACTCAATTTACAATTTTTCTAGAAACACTGTTTATATTTCACACTACATATTAATTAATGTTTTCTCAACACCATAGGTGCACAATACAGTTTGATGATTATCATGCCCATTTGATGGTATCCCATGTTATTCCAGTAGCACAAGAGATGCACAAGGAACACACTCATCAATAAGATGATACTTTGATACTGCCTACTTAGAACTTGGACTGTGCTTTTTCAGGTCTTTGAAATCAGCACTTCACCTGCCAAACCAGCCAGTTGTGGCTCAGGCACACCCAGCCTTGTGGAGGTGTTTTAAATGGGTACATTTATGTTCACCACAATAGTGATCCCTTTCACATAGGAGGCAGCTGTTACATGATGTTCAATATCTTTTTAATCCTCTATAGACCATAGACAGAAGAGCTGACAGAACTGACAGTTTTTATTATAGCTTGCCCTGTATACAATAATCTCCTTTCACCTGGGCTATTCTCCCAGAAGACTTTCACCGGGACTATTCTCCCAGAAGACTTTTTGACTTATATCAAAGATTATTTCTAGTCTTTTTAGGAGAGAAGAAATTATTTTTGTGTGGCATGATTCTCATCCTGTGTAAATCACCTTTTCAAAATATGAAACACCTGTTGCCTGTTTATCTTAGCATCAATGAAACTCCTTTGGGTTCACTTCAAGAAAAAAACAACACACTTTTATGAGTTCAGTCACAGACACTTCTCCCAAAATACCTTGATCATCTATGCACATCTTACAAATGGTGCTCTGTACAATATATCTTTAACAACAGAAGCACACATCTACCATTTATTTGTACTGAAAACATTTAATAATTAAATTTAAACTTTATCTAAATTGGTTATAATGTAACTAAAATGCATGAATTGAAAACTTAAGAAAAAGTTCTCAGTTAAAAACTACAAACCCGGAAGAGACCCATTTCCTCACTACACCACCACAGAGACTCTAACAATCAGACCAACAGTGCTAATGCTCATCTGTCTTGCAATTTAGGCATGCCAGCATTTGCACCACAATTAATGGAAGACTGATTCAAACAAAGAACCTTTGTGGAGTAGTAGTCTTGGGAGAGGCAGTAACAGCAGAATAAGCTAACATTTTCCTTATTTTTAGGATCTGAGCACCAAAGAATTCTCTGGATCTTTCTTTACCATCATCCTGCCATTTGCCCAGAGAACTGACGTGATGTTGATGTATAACAGAATCCAGGCCCCCATGAGGCAGGCTGCACTGCTCCCTGCACACCAGGCAGCCCCTCCATGGCCAAACCCACAATGTGATCAGCATGGGGTAGGGGTGTGGGGGAAAGGGAGTAAAGACCAAGGAGGTTTGTGCAGGCTTTGCTGCTGGTGTCACCTGAACATTTGAGCCACATTGAGCATATTCTGGAAGCAGAGAAAAGTAGAAATTACCTCACTCAATTCTGTATTAAAAACAGAAGTTTCAAAAGCTTCAGTTTCCCTTGTTTTCAGACTTGTAGGAAAAAAAAAAAATGTTGGCTGATACTACAGTTTAAAACTCCAGAGAAAACTAAGAGGTCAGTCACATTTCCACTATGAACCCGATAAAGATTCTTGTTTCCACACAGGAGATAAGTTATTGATCCCAGTCGACCATCTTTTTCCAAATTCTAAAACTCATAGCCAGGGTATCCTTAGTAAAGCTCAGTCCTGCCAGATGGTGAACACTGTAGTTCACTATCAGAGTGCTTAACTGTGCTTTATTTTAACATATGTAGTCCCCAGTGGGACTCAGACCATTCATTTGCTTATAATGAAAGCCCTTAAGCAATTTGTTAAACCAACTTAATCCAAGTCTTCCAGAAGTGAGTTCCCAGCACCCAGACTAGTAGGAACACCTCCAGTCTCCTCACTCTTTTCCTCACCTTAAAATTGATGCAGATACGTATTTGAGAGCCACTACTCACATCTGTTCCCTGACAGGATCTACTGGTGTGGAAACTGCAAGAATTCCACAGAGAATCCCAAGATTTAATATTTTTCTCTAGATATTACAAGTGTACAATGACTGTCTTATATCTTCTTTTGCAAATAAAGAGGTTTGTCTAAGACACTTTAATAAGTGTCACTATCACTTGTTAATATGCTTAGCCACCAATACCCAGAAAAAAGGAAATATGCTTGCTATTTTGTTCTAATTTTCTAACTCGCATAACATTTACAGATTTTTTAGCCATAGGAAAATAATATACCCCTGTTTATAATATATAAGCATCTTTAAAAAAAGAACTGGCATTTTATGTATGCTTTGCTGTTTAAGGGAATTATTTTACTCTTCTGCCTGAATTTTATTCCAAAAGTAAAGATTCAAAACCAGTATCTCCTCAGCAAATGAAAAGAATTTTATGATACAATAACAGAAATCATACAGGCAAACCACAGAGGTCAGCACAGAGCAAAGAGAAACCCTCTACAAATTACACTAAGAATCAATGTTGCATTCTTAATATCTTGAGTTTAAAGATGTAAGTAACATTTCAAAAGCAGATGGTTCAAAATTCAGTTTTATATGTTTAGTAGAAGTAAATACACTAACTCATTAAGACTGAATGATTGGTATGTGCTATATCTAGATTTTGTTATCATAACCTTCACTGTGAAGATTTTTACAACATTCACAGTATGATGATGTAAATAAATGACAGAGCCAAAAGTCACTGTCCAGACTATTGACATTTACATTAAACCAATAAATAATTTAAATATAAAAGGCTCTTTTTAAAAAATAAAAACGAAACTTATGGAGACAGTAGTGTAAGAAGGCTCACTTTCTATCGATTCGAGTGATCACCAAATAAATTTAGAGTCTGACTCTCTTGATGGCAACTACTTAGCTGGGGTCTAAGACAGCTGTTCAACCTTTCAGATCTCACCAACCATGACTACTGGACGTGGACAGAAGGCTGGACTAGATGACCTAACTGGTTTATACTGTCTTTGCAATTTCTCCCACTATGTTAAATAATGACCTTTAAAAAATGGCAAATTTATGTCTGCTTATGTATCTGCAGTTGAGGTTTCCCACAGAAATAAGCAAATTTTAAAGCGTTTAAGAGTACATCTCTCAAATTATTTAGGATTACAGAAGTGAAATGAGTATTCATTTTCCTTATGAATTAAATCCCTACTTTTAGCACCTTACCAGTCACTCCAAACTTAGGATAAATTAAAGAACTCTAGTTAAAATAACAGTAATCAAGGGAACTAAAATATGGGTATTATGTACAAGGATTTTCACATACAACCACCTGCACACATTTTTAATAGGGTTTGATTTCTAAATGCTATAGCATGGCCTCTCAGATGGATGCATATTGGCAAAGCAAAATCCATGTACTATTATAGGTAAACAAAGAAAAGGTGCTGGCCTGCTAATGTCAAGAAGGCTTAGGTGGCAACTAGACCACAATTGGTGCATCCCTGCTTGTAAAAATAGACTGAACATTTGTTGCTAAAAGGAAGGCAAAAAAAAAAAAATCTTGCATTTTAGGTTTTACCCTTACAACCTAAGTATGAAGAATTTTCACATCCTTTTAAGAAGATTATGTAAAAGACAAAGAAAGCATTGGTCACATTTCCTCCCATACTGAAGCTAATGGCATAAGAATGAATACCTTTTCTGGGATGGCTCAGCAGTTGAGTGCTGTCTGCAAAATATTAAAAAAAATGTTTTCTTTAGAGAAACACAGATTAGAGAAATTTTTTTATTTAAAAAAAAAAATCATTAACCTGTTGATTCACCATGGTTCGATAGATCACTTTTTCTTGAATATGAGGCACGGCCCTACTTTGTACATGCTCAAATTGTTAGACCTACACCAAATATAGCAATCCCAGGACTGTAAATATAATGCAACTGAAAAAGCATACTTTTCCCATTTCCCAAAGGCATTGCATTTTCAAAAACCTGCTGGTAGGATTTAAATATTCTCTTTTGGTAGATAGTCTCTCTTGCTACAAACGAGCAGGTGTCTGCCTTTTAACAATTCTTTTTTATGCAGTTATTTGAAAGCAATTATAGAAAATGTTAAAAATTATCTATAAAAAAGTACTCTACACAGATCCAAATACTGCATTCCTCAGACGAGTCACACAGAGACATTTCAGAAAGCCCACGAATCAGTACATAGTGCTTCTTCTCTTCCACCCTCCACCAGTACCGCCTCTCTCTAAACAAACACGCACAGTACATGTTGGCAACTTCCCAATTGTTCCTGTATACCAGGCTTAGACACTGTGATTTTAGTGTTGCTCTTTTCTAACGCAGAAGCATTAGGATTTGATGAATATGTCTGATAACTTCCAGCATCTTCATGCCTCAGATTTATAGGATACTAGGATATAGCCTATGATATCAACATAATCACAAGTAGAGCTTCCTTACCAGTGCCTCCCTTAAAAGGGAGAGCTGTTAGTTGTTTTCTCTACTCTATATGAATGCCAAAAGAAGAGGATACCTGCAGAGTCAGACAGCTCTTACTGAAGCTCTTTGCAGTAAGCATCCTGAAGCTCTCTCCTCATGCCCCTTTTACCACTGCACAGCCACCACTCTCCCTGTCCCAAGAACTGATGTTGCTAAAAGCCTTATGTGCTCCCCTGCATCTCAGCTCCCACCACAAATGATGCCAGGAGGAGGATCTCCTTAATGGTTACAAGCGTCAGTCTGCTCCATTCCTGTATCCCTTGCTCTGGGATGCCAACAGGCAAGACTAATTACTGTTCCTCCAGCCTCAGCCAGAATCTGATCACAGCAGAATATATTCCCATTTGTTGTTACTGTAGACTGCTAAGAGTTTTGATTGTGGACAATGCTGCTGCTTTATCAGATGCCTTTCTCAGTCAAGACTTGCCTGGTTAACAATTTTAAAAGCAGCTCACCTGCATGAAGGCATCTTGATAATGGCTTTCAAATTTTAAGCAGCAGAAGGAAAGATACTTTGTGTTAGAATCCCACTCCAGCCCCATTTCAGGTTTATTCAAGGGCTGTATTTTCTGTGAGGGGCTGGATGGTGTTAAACATTGCTCAGTCAAGAAAGGTACTAAAGATACTAGAAACTACATAGGCTTCATCTTCAGTCTATGAGTTATGACTAAAGTTAAGCAGTTCAACAGAGAATATCAATGTAAATTCAAACACTTGTATATTAGTTGTGCTGCCAATATGCGTTCAGTTACGTAACACAAAACAGGGAAACAGAAGATGACAAATGCAAGTATAGGCTGTTTAACCACTTGTAATTCAGTCAAGACAATTCGGTTTTCTTTTGAAAGCCTAGAACAGCAGAAGGATAGAGTTATCCACTCTTTAATTTTCCATTTCACTATGGGCTTGAAACGTGCTAGTCACATTATGACTAGAAACACATTCTTGGAAATAGCCTCTACTCATTATTTTCCACACTCTGAAGCAATTTTTTGCATAATTGGAAGACAGAATATTTCGCCAGTCATGAGAGGTTTGTCTTTCTGCATTAGACAGGTATGAAGAACAGTACAAGCTCTTTCCCTTTTCTTCATCCTTTCATTTCCTTATCCTTAGCCTCTTCAAGGACCAGGAGCTTTTCAGAGATACAGTAGTTTGACAGCTGTCACTCAAAGAGAAAAATAAAGAAATCAATTCCCCAAATGCCAAAAAAAAAAAAAAAATCCAAAATCAGTGTAATTAATAGCAGAATTCCTGTCTGTATTTTTGAGAGATCCCTCCGCAAATCCATTTTGGTGCTTTACACATGCTAAAATCAAGTAAGCTAAGTTCTAGTAACTTGTTTTTACAAAAGATGACTACACAAAACTCTATCCACAGTTTTAAACAAAAGCAATAGAAATATGCACAATATTTTACATAAGGCAATAGAACCATTTTTTCAGCAGAGGAAGGAGTGACAGTGCTCTGGCAAAATGCTCTACTGATAGCACAGAATGATCTTTGCTAAAATATACTTGAATATGTTTACTAGCACAGTGCAAGATGATGTGGTAGCATAAAGAGTTAACACTGAACCACAAATGTCAAAACAGACTAAGTGCATTATGTGATACATTATTCTTTTCTTTAATTGTGTTTGTTCACTTGCTAATTTGCACAATTCAGTAATTCATAAAAGGGTCTCCCTATCATTAGTGCAAATTAGTAATTTTCTAGCACATAAAAATATGCGTTAAATTTGTACTTTATACTGCATGCTTGTTGCCTTTGCGAAGATAAAAAAATATTACACAGTCAAATGAAATTCTAGGGTGACTATTTTGAACCTGAAAATAGCTCTACATAACCTCCTAACATATATCTCAACATCAGCCTGGTAAGTGTACTATCACCAGCATGTTTCTGCTTAGCATGAAAATATACAGCTTTTTTTTTTCTGAATAGTTCCTGATAGCACTACCTATTCATATATTCTTAAACTTAAGACATTTCTTTACTGCGTGAATCCTATTACTGACACACCACTAACATAATACATGTCCTAATCCTTCTCTAACATACACTTTTTTCCATAGTATAAGCCTAAGTCACCATGTAGAGATAAATCTCAAATAGAGGCACGTTCCATCAAAACATTTAAACATAATATTTTGGTTTTATATTCAACCAAATAACCATTCAACTACAGTTCACAGCACTGCTTTGCAAGAGTGACAGTAATGGTTCGCTATCATTTTTGGAGGGATAACACTTCACAGAATCACAGAATCGACTGGGTTGGAAAAGACTTATTAATGAATCTGTCTGGTTACTGCCAAAGTTCACACTACAAACATTAGAAATAAAAATGTATAGTTCAAATAATAATTTACATGTGCCAACAGAACAAACAAGTCAGACTTATTTTTAGATGTTGCGATTTAATGTTCCCTTTCTATCTATTAAGACCAAAAATTCAGGAGTTCCAGCATTTTGCATATTCTCACAATAAATGAAAGGTAAGGTGTGGAATGCAAACCATCTCAACTGAAAGAGCTGAAATCAGTTTAGTCAGCATCCATTAATTATGTGTGACAAATGCCCTCAAGTATTCCACCCTTTTACATCATCAGTTCATAATGGCTCGTGCTAGTATCTATTAAATATTTTATTAATTTACCAGGAATATAAAGTATGACATTACCACCTTACTCTTGGAGAAATAAGAGATTAAATTACTGACACACTGTAACCTGGGGAGGAGGGGAAAGATAAGCAGGGAAAAGTGTGGACTAGGAAAAAGTGAGAGAAAAAGAAAAACCAACATTATCAAGTACTAACTAACACAGACACCTTACTAGGCCAAATTTCTCAAGCCAAACCTATCCCAAGAGCCCAGGTGCTAATTCTGTGACTGGCAAATACAGCTCAAAGACCCACAGTTCTGTTGTAGACATATTAATTTGCTGATTTTAAAAAAATGCCACACTTCCACATTTTCCTTTTAAAACAAAACAGGTACTTGAGTCATATTCCAAAATGAAAATGTTTAATTTTACATTATGTTTTATGAAAGCATACACTTTATTGTACTAAATCTTCATAGTGCTCCATCTTCAGATACTCAACAAAATTATTTTTGCAATATTGTTGTAAGAGTTGATCTTAATTTTTCTGACCAGTTACAGATTGCTATTCCTTTAGAGACCAGCAGCATTTCTTTTGTAGGCTTGGAACCTAGTCTAACTATCAGAGCTTTAAAACGAGCAACACACCTTTTGTCTACCTGACCAACAGACAAAAGCACTAAATGATACCTGAACCAAGTACCATGAACCAATGAGCCATCTTCAAAAATGCTATTTTGTAAACCATAACTTCTTGCTAATAAAACTTGTTGCAGTGACTTCAGTGATGAGTGTTCACCCCAACAACAGCCAGCTACAGTGTTGAAAGCAGAAATCAAGTCAGTGTTATACCTTAAGACATCTCTTTGGCAGCCCTGAGAATATAACAAACTGACTCTTGGTGTGTTGCCCAACCCTCAGGATCGTTGAGATGTGCCACCCTTGGGGATGTAAACCAGGTGAAAGTAAACGGTCAAAACCCTTCACGTTGAATCTGGAAGCAGCATAGCTAGGTTAGCGCCTGCAACCTTACGTGGAAAAAATAGCTCTGCCCATTTCTTGTTCTAGCAGTAAACTTAGGCTCAGTATAATGCTGACACATCTACTATTTCCTGTGTACCCACAGAGGCTGTGAACTGTCCATTCTTGGAGATATTCAAAACTTGACTGGACACAGCTCAGAGCAAGCTGCTCCAATCAGTGCTGTTCTGACTAAGAGGACTGGACTAGTCAATCTCCCTGTGTCCCTTCCAATCTCAGTGAGTCTGTGATTCTACAAGAGATACCTAAACTGGGAGGATAATTCCTCCCTGCCTGCCCTCCCTAGGGCTTATTATCACAGACCCTGAGCTGTGCTAACCACAGCTTCACTCCCTGCTACCTGGAGTCAGCTCTGAACAGGTTCACACCTGTACAAAAGAGTGTGTTCATCCCCCAGTGAGACGGCACCTGAGCATCTCACTCTTGGTTGGTACTTCTCTCCCAATCAAAGCTATAAGGCAAAGAAATATTATTTTGGTTTTGACAATGAAGGACTAAAGCACAGAACACTTTAGCAGCTTTTAGCAGCCTACAGCACAGACACCACTTCCATACCACCCTCCAAGGCAATACCAGAACCATTGAGTTATCCCTCATTCCTGGGCACTCTGCCATACCATCAAGTTAGATACTGTTGTCTCATTTAATTTAACAAAAACTTTCTGAAAATGTTTATTTAAAAGCTACCAAGATCGAGAGCAGAACTCTCAATCTGCTGCTCCAAGCAAAGAAAACCATGGCCCCAAGGAAGACAATAAGAAGTTTGTCTCTAACTTCATTGTACCCTACAGTGAAATTATAGCAACATTTTTGCTACTGTACTCATGCTTGCTCTCAAGAGTTACCTGGACTTTAGATTGAGTCATCGATCATCAGGAAGATTTTTGAGTTTCAGATGAAGAATCCTTGTCACAAGTATTAATATGACAATAAAAAAGAAAAGTCTCATTTTTAGACTGCTGTCGAAATTGGAGGCCTATCGATTAGGCATTTTTAAAAGAAAAATAACCTGTAAACAGAACCAGTAAATTTAGAAGTCATTGAGATTCAGAGATCCTTGATGACATTTTCAAAAACCGTTTTGAGAAAAGAATAACGCTTTAATAAATAAGGCCAAGTTACGTCAATTTTTTTCATATCATACACTTGTGAATGACCATTGACTACAGTACTGAAGTAATTGTATGGATTTTAACACCTGCATGAGAACAAAGTGCACACAGTTATTAAGAAACAAACTATATTTTTGCATGTCAAAAGAAATAGTTGCTTTCTAGTACAAAATCTCATTGTATGGAATATACCATTTTTGAAATTCTGCTAGATATAGATGTAGTTACAACAGTAAATATCAACATTATGTCAGATAATAAGATAGTTTTTTCTGTTTCAGGTGACAGAGCTGTAACTTGTGAGACATTTCAAGTCTATAAATATTGTATTTTTTTTTTAATGGGTAGACAAGTCTTATGACCACTAGTGTTACAGTTCTCCAATAATTTTTGAACACATGCCAAATTGCTGTTGGTATTAAAATAATTTCATATTTAGTATTTCTCAGAAAACTAAGTAGTCGTATTTGCATGTTTCTTTAGACACACAAAGAATCAGAGAGTATGTTTGAAATTACTGGTAATGAGGAAAGACTGGATATCTTCACATTGTTCATAATATTCAGTTCACTTGACATTATTCTCCACTGCATCTAACTACCAGCAGTAATTATTGCAATAAACAGTATGCTCTCACACTAATGAGAAATATGACAGATTAATTTTTAAAGTGTCTTTCCCTTAATGATTCTCCTATCATTTTGATCTCTTGTATCTAAATATGAAAATATCAATCATACAGGGAGTATCTAGTAGGTTCCTTGTTAGTTTCATAAAGAAAACGAAGAGTGATTAAACATATATACATACTGCAACATAACATTAAATAATCACTTTATTTTACATCTAAGTTCTGGAGTTTTGTTTTGGGTGGGGTTTTTTTATGAAAAAATACCTGAAAGTTAAGGAATGGTAACAGACTACATTTAAAACACACTGAACATAACATAGTGATTTGTACACACTGTGATTACCACATGGAATAACACAATTTAACCCATTTGAATATGTTACCAAATGTATCAGAAACAGTATTCTCTTTTTTTTTTGTGAAATGGGATTCCAAATAGAATATTCACACATATTTCTTAGACAGTAACACAATGAAATTATTTTCAGTTGTATGCAGCATTTTTAAGACATGTTCTGCATAACAGACTCTCACTTCTTGCCTGAATTTGATGTTAGGTAACTTTCTTACTCATTTCATAACACTTCATTACAACTTACTACACTGTTATCTTTGGTATTCACTACACGCTGTGATACAAGAAATAAGGATCCCTCATGTTAGTAAAATACAATGTGTCTGAAGACAGCAAGCATGTGTACATTTGTTTACAATAGAATGCACAAATCAGATGTGTTACTTGTATTGGGGCTGGCGCAAATCACTTGCTAACAAAGCATTAGTGCTATCCTGAGGCTGCACGCTGCAAATAAACAACTCTGAAAAGAAACTATCCTGAAAGAAACAGTCACTTTCACCTGTCATATAAAGCATCCATCTGTCTGATGCATACTTACAGAATGAAAGCGAAATTGAAAAGTGACTGTGATATCTAATAATTCTATTGAATAACTCCAAAGGTATTCAGTAAAAGAGGAGTTTGTGAGAAGGAAGCAAAACTCTTCTACCTAATCAGACTTCTAAATTCTTTCAAAATATTTTATTTCAGCAAATTTAAATGTATCAATCTCTAATTTAAACCATTTGTGGTACAAACAGAGGCTCAGAGACTACAGACCTCACAGTTACCCTGTTTTCAGCCAGTACGTTAGTAAAAAATGGCCCCAGTGCCAAAGAGCAACTAGAAAGTGGTGCATTCCAGAGAACCCCTGACTTCTCTAACCATCAGTCCTATCTGAAATCTGCCCTTAAGTACTCCAGACAATTTTAGAAAGTACTTCCAGCCTACAGATTGCTGAGGTAGATGAGGAGCAGTTTTTGTAGCTTGCTGCACCAATATCTGTACTAAGAGAAGATAAACTCTCCAAGACTGTCCCTACGAAGAGTAGTGTGAGGCTTTTACCATTGTGAAACTTCTAATTACAAATTACATACAAAAATACATTGTAAAGTAAAGGCAGATTCTCCTTTGCAAGCATTTGAAACACTGCAGTATTCATGAATACCAACGAAGCACACACACTGCAATAATACGTAATATACCGAACAGATGATGGTGTAAGGAAAATTAATTTTCAATACATTCAGCAGTATCTTTAACAAATCTATATGTTGCTGTTTTTCTTTTCTCTTTGTTCCAATAATAATATGTAGCTTAGTCACCATAAGACACATTCTGTGCTGTATATATGGGGCTACTGAAGCAAATGCAAGTGGAAATGAATTGACTATCAGCTCAGGAGCATCCTTTACATTTTTAAATATTTTAACTACACAGCTCTGTGGCTTACAAGTGAAACAGTGTTTCAAGAGCTCACCCCAGTTTCAAGTTCTTCTGCATGCTGCTTGGATGATCTGGAAAAGGTCAATTTGTGTCTTATTTCTGTAATATGCAGAGATAACACTGCTTCTCAAAGGGGCTGTGAGCATCACTGGTTGCTGACGTACTACGATATGCTACAGGCACACTACGCTTTGCTTTTGGTGCATCTATGTCACCGCTTTGCTTAGGATCAGCAGAAGACTTCAAAAGCAAATCTCCCAACTGCTCCAGCAGCAGTTCTGCAAATGTTCTAGTCGACGCCCAGTCTGAGGCACCTAACCAGCACAGCCACAAATGGGGATGCCTCAGGGCCAGAGCCCCGTCCCAGCCAGTCCGTCCCGCTGCCGGCCCAGCCCCACACAAAGCACTTGGCACGACCAGGGCTTTCCTGCATGATAAGAGACTCCCCCATTTCTTGTGATAGCACTGAAGACGCAGGTAATAATTTTACTGGATAATATTCTATCCAAACATGTGTCACTTAAAATCACAAGACTTTCCTCAGTATTCCTGAGAAAAGAATAATTGTATCTGTGAAAGTGTCTGTCTCCAGCCACAAGCTGACAGTTCCCTGCACTGAAACTCATTTATCTACGTTCAGTATCTCTGTTTCCAGGCTTTACAAGTTTCTTTATATTTTCTTGACAAACACCACTACCAATTGTCATAAACTTGATTTTTTATTTGCTTTTTTGATCATTCACATGGATTTTAAATGTGATCTCACTAAAATCTTTGCTACTTCAACATTTTTCTTTTCCCTCAGTCCTTTATTTTTATGGCAATTGACTGACACACTCCTACATTTTAACTGAAAAATCCATTTTTGAATACAGAATTACATGAAAGACAGTTTCACTTTTAAAATGCTACACATTTTTCAATAATGTATTTTCTAGGTATTAAATGGGGTTTTTTCTTAAAAGAAAAATATCAAATTTATGAAAGTATGCCAAAAAGGGAATACTTACAGCTTACGTTAATCACTAAAAAACTCAGCCTTGTTAGTGTAACTTGGGGGAAGAAAGGTAGATTAATGCAAACATTTGACACTGAACACTAAATTTGGTTTTGGAGACTGAATATCTGTCTTTTCATCTATAAAAGAACAGGTCATCGATTAAGACTGAGGTTATTCATTTATGAGCCCAAAGAGTCCAGAAGAAATGCAAGAGGTTATGTTTTCTGAACTTTCTGAAATTTTCCTAACTTCAGCTGCTACATACAACACAGTTCACAAAACCCTGGGTTTACATCCTGGTTGCCAAAAACAAACAAACAAAGAAGACACCAACCATACAAACAAGACAAAACCACAAACAAACAAAAAACCAACAAAGAAAACAAATAAAGCAACACACAAAAAAAAGCCAACCAAAGAAACAAGCAAATCACCACACCAACCCTAAAATAAGATATTTTGGTCTATAATACATAAGAAAGTTTAAACCTGTTTCCAAATATCTTAAGTTTACATTTTCATTTGCATTTTAACATATCAATCCTAATGTAAACAAACAATTAAACAGTTACAAGAATGAAAACAGCAGGAAGTTCTTGCCAGCTTTCCCCTGCTCCAGGAAAAGCCTGGGAACAGAGGATGCTTACATGATACCCTGAAAGTCACCAGATCCAAGCCACGGCAGACCCGAGAATAATATGAGCAGATTTTCACCTGAACTAATGTCCCTTTATCTTATCTGCCCAGGACAATGGCAGTGCTGTTCTGCCACATTAGGAAGAGCAGCTGCATCCCAAAAGCTAGTTAAAAATTACTTATGTTTTTACAGCTCTGTTTAAAGATACATGCACATCTTAAATAGTGTCCAAAACCAGGCATATACTTACTTGGAACACTTAGTAAGTTGCATGCAGTCACACCCTACATTAGTTTTTAACAGGCTTGCAGGAGACCAGTACAGTTATTCTCCCCTTCAAAAACCAGCAGGTAATATGCAGGTTTCATCACAGTGCATTTATCAAAAGAAAAAAAAAAAAAAACAACACCAAAAACAACAACAAAGAAAACATCCCCAGGTGTGTCACAGTTCAAAGTATGAAATGAAAGCTGCTGCCAGCGAACAGAAGACACTGACAGAGAGGGACTCCACAACCCTCAGTACTATACAATACTAGAGGCTCCTACAGAGACCAAAAATACATACATGACCTAAAGAAGTGACATCAGAAAAGAAAAGTTCCTCCCAACAGTGCCTTTCTTAAAACCTTTAAGTAGGGTTGCCTACAAATACATCTACCATGAGAACCTGCCAGAACAAACCTGGAAGCTGGAGGGCTGTTTACCCACAACTGCACACAACTTTCACACCCTTCCTACCTCTTCGATGGGGAGGAATTGACAGCATGCAAGTCTCATGCAGCCATTTCTCACAAACCTTATCAGCCCTTCCCTAACCAGACCGTGCTGCTTGGCGTTCCTTCGCCAGTTACACAGAAGCCGCAGACCTCTTCAGTCACTTCACCAAAGCAAAAACTGTGGTGCTTCAGCCTCTGCTACACAAAGTAGCATATGAAACTTTGTCCCAGGGTACAGAAAATACATATCACAACGCTGAGTATACAGAAAATACATATCACAACACTGAGTACACAGAGACGGGTGTTTTCCAGAGCTCCTAGAATGAGCATGGTGTCTACTGCTTATAGAGGAGCAGAGCGAACCACACATCTTCAGTAATGTCCATCCAGCAGGCAAGTTACAACTTACAGATTTGTTTACACTATGTAATATTAAATGATAGGTGTCTGGACTGTAAAATGAATGTTTTATCCCCAAATTTATATCTAATTCTAGTGTACAGTAGTTTAAACCTAATTTTTGTTTTTCAAAATGTGACTACATTTGATAATCTGATTATTAAAAAAAATCCATTAATGAATTAGAGAATTAATAAAATATTTTTTCAATTAATATTTCTAAAAAATGTAGGAATATTTCATATAAATTGTCTGGGTTCCTACAAACAAACAGATGATTTCCTTTAAAACTCAAGGAGAAGGCAGAGTGAAAAAGCTATCCATAACATGAAATGTCATTTGCAGTCACAAGTACTTTGGGTTAATTACTGTTAAAGTGTTAAACTATCAAAGTTTTAATCAACAGAGCCCTACTCTGGTGCAGATGTTAACATCTGTAAAAGTTAGTGCCATTTTACATCCTCCAGCCATTGTAGCACCTGGAGAAGCCACAGGGAAGGCAACATGGATTCTTCTTGAAATTACTGCACCAGCTGTCAGCTCAGGAGGAGGTACAGACTGACTTGCACCAGACAGCAGCATTGTACAAACCCACACGCTCTTCCTAAATACAGTCTATAAGCAACCGTGGGAAATCTGTAATGAGAATACAACTTACCATATGACAAAAATATCAGCATTCATTGGACGGATGTACTTCAAGCTTTTAATTTTGTAACACAGATACAGACCTTGATTTGGCAATTGTTTACTTAACATAGCAGCTATACAGAGCAGCAGTGATTTAAAACTGGGTCCAGCTTTTTGAAACACCCTGTACTATGAAGAAAGTCATATACAGTTCATGGTGACATAACTTCTGTCTAATGGTGTAACATGTTTGATTCAAATACCTGTATTTTTAAGAGGTACAGTGTTGCAAAAATCACATTTCCAGGGAAAAAAGGTCCAAATGGATACCTCCGAGGCAAGCTAGATGCTGCATTCAATAGACTTACCTATTTCTACTCAGCATGATATGAAGCACTTTTAGACACTGTTTTTGTGCTATATATGGTACATCAGTAATTCTGAGAAATAGTTAGCATAATATTTTACAAATGGAAAAAGATAGCAATTTGCATATACATTTGTAATCTAAAGCTTTCATTTAAGCATTGACACCCATCCATCACAAGTATGCCATGGTGCATGCTTTTTATAACAGTTTGTTAGATACAATGAGAAAATCTAAATATCCAACATGTTTATAGCACATTCAGCAATCCTTCTCTCACATTCAACCTGATGTGCAAGATGTTGGACGAGCTCCTGATAATACATCAGCAATTCTATAATTCATTAATATATCTCTGCAGCTTTCAGAATGGGACAGATGATCTTTCTTTGGAGGTCAGTGCAGTTTGACTGTACTGATGGGTACCCAATTTGACCTCTAAATCTTAGGTGAGCATGCCTCAGTAAAAAAAGGAATAAGAACTAAGTATCTTGTTTCCTTGACAGCAATATAGAAGGCATTTAAGGAATTAATAAACACAACTATTGTATGCTCATATTAACTCATAATAGTAAAGCTGGTACAAAATACTGTTCCACAGAATTGAATTTTTTAGTAAGTTGCTAGTATTGGTAGAAATTCGGTTTTGCTCTCAGCTGTTCACCTATAGATGCGCACACCTGACAGTTAAAAGCAGACCATTTCTATAATGCTATGAAATTTGCCATAACCCCACTACCACCATTACTACTGCAACCTCTCAAAAATCCATTACGTCCACAATCTAAAACTAGTAATAGAATCCAAGAACGCCACACAAGTTTTACATACATCCCCATAAGAGTCTTTTAGTTTTGAGGCACAGATATAACATGCTTAGTCTGATCTGAATTACTGCAGTGTTCTTGTTAAAAACCACCATCTGTCAGAGATTATCCTATTTTACACAGAGGGAACATGCATTAATTATTAATCCTACTCCTCACAGAAATGTACTTACACAAGATCAGGACTATCTGTGGTGTGACAGGAGTATTAGTGTTCCTAGTAGGTAGTCTCTGGATGAAATTTGGGATTGATCCCTTGAGTACTTCCAGCAAATGAGCTGCTTCAGGGCAGGTCACTGGCCACATGGCAGGACGTCATCACACAAGAAGCAACAGTCAGTATTCCAAGGACCTGTGTCTATTTCCATGAGCCAACATACATACTATGTACAGTAAAGACATCACATTTGCAGACACAAGCACTGTAGCCCTATGTTGTGCATCCACTGAAGCACACGTTCAAGTTTATGCATAAGAATTTGGCTTTATTTAAAATTTAATGCAAGAGGAAGAACTTTCGCTGTGTTAGCCAAAGTGTTCTGCACTTTGCTGAGTCTTCCACATGTGGTGAGGAGGGAATTTATAGTTGTAAAATAGCACACTAATGTGGCAGATCTAATTCATCCACAAGGAGAACCTGATGATAGGCAAAATAAGACGATAAAGTTCTTCATAGATCTTAGTGTGGGACAAAAGAAAGGGGTCATTCTTTACCAAGGAATTCCTTAATCACATACCATTTTCTCTTGAAGCTGGTAGAGATCACATTTCTGCTCTAATACATTTTTTTGCCTATTTAGTATTGCTTGAGTGTATAATGCCATATATTGCCTTCATGTAAAACTTCATTACCACTGAGTTTTTTTTCCTTGGTCAGCGGCAAACTGACCGACCAAAGCACTTTAGAAACAAATTTCTTGCAGGTTTTAATATTTCAATGAGGAACAATTTAGAGAAAGACTACTAAGCAAAGTAATGAAAAAAATATATATACAATATAGAAATAGCTGATATGAGACAACAATTCATAGTCCTAAGCTGTATTTGGTGCAACAGATGCCAGAACCTCTATCTTATCAAGAAGAACAAAACTAAAAGTATATTCTTGTTTCCCCAAAGAATAAATAAAACATGTCAGAATGTGAAGAACTCTTCTGAATAAACAGAAAACATACTAATGTCCATAAATCTCACAACTTTGATTTAGCGTCTATTTTTAAAGTAAACTCTTATGTTACAATTTCTGTACCTTTGTGGGCAAGGAAAAGGTTAAAAATCTTTCTAAAACCAGAAAATGCTCCACTGAAAAGCTGCCTAAGCTGCCAAGCACGAAGGGACAGTACTCCAGTTGGAACTCATTACAGAGACAATGTAGGAGAACTGATCCAGCTTTTTATTTACTGTAGAGGCAGAAATGACATGAACATCCTTCTATGTAGACCTAGAAAAATATGCTGGCCCTGAAGCCAAGGATCAGAACACTACCAACCCTGCCAAAATGAAATAGGTTGTCTGTTTTTTTTAATTTAGCGAGATTTGGCACTGATTTATGTATTTTTTCCCTGGAGAAGTGGAACTATTTATATTCTTCAGAGCACAGATATAGAATCATAGAATGATTTGGGTTTGAAGAGACCTTAAAGATCACCTATTAATAGTTCCAACACCTCTGCCATGGACAGGGACACCTTTCACTAGACCAGGTTGCTCAAAGCGCATAATTGTTAATTTTCAGTGGTCCTGCATAAAGAAATAGTAGGTCTATTATTTTGAAAGAGGACCACAGCTTTCAGGCTGGTGAGAATTTTGTGTAAAGCCAGTCTCAGTGATTTCCAGTAGACGGAACTTCCAAGAGAAGGTTTTTTTCAAGTAAGCGCATGTTCCATGTCTCCCAGGGTCAGCGACTGTGACAAACAGGAAAGGGCATGCAAGTCCCACCTTAAAAGTTCACCTGCCATCAAATGACACATAACTAAGGACTTATCCCATTCTCCCATAACTCATTTTTTCCCCAGATAAAGTCACAGCATGAAGCACCAAGTGAGGTAAATTTTGAGAACATAAAAATAACATGTGTCTTGTCTTTTGATGTCCTGTCCATCAACAATCCTAAAGAGGAATCTTGCTCACCCTTACACCACCGTTCAAGTGCTATGCACACTTGTCTGTACTTACAGCACAGATCAGATTAAGTTGCCTCTATGTGACAGGAGTCATGACAACCTGTCGAAGGACCTTCCCAGGGCTCTGCTTACAGACCTCAGTGCAGAGATCTAAACTGACTATGCGGCAGGAGAGAGACTCAGCTATTATGTGGGTTTTGACCCTTTGTAAACCACCAGGTGCTAATCCGCTTCCCTGGCAGACAGAGCTGGACCTCGGCTTTCAGGCTGTTTCTGCTGAGCGTTTTGACCGCTCATCAGCCAGCCAGAGATTGAAGGAGAAAATGTAAGATCAGTCTGGAAAGTTGCAACCTTTCCAACAGCAACTCCAGAAGCAAAGGAAGAAAGATTACATTACACACTTGGCTCAGTCCCTCTTAACTAGTGAAGTCATAGTAGGCCACATAAGGAACAACGAAAAAGTATACTGGAGACAAGAGACAAAAAGATAAAAAAAAGCAGAGGAAACAAACAAAAGGGGACAAAACTAGCTGATTAACTCACTCTTCCTTCTTGTCTCCCCATCAGGATGCTTGAAGCTGGTCATTGGAAATGAGGGGTAAGAAATCATCAAACTAATTGGCTCAGATCATTCCCTTACTTGAAAATATAGGAAGATATCTAAACTTCTTGCATGCCTTGTCATTTTAAAACAACAGATGCGGCACAGAATTATCATTATTTGTCCAGTAAACCTAAGAAAACAAATAACTTACACCACAATCAATAATTAATACTACCCATTTTGCAAACAAACTGTCTTAATTATTACTTTTGGAGATACGTTGTATTTACATATTAATGAAAGAGTCCATCACATAGTTTGAGTTTAGATTCCTTAAAAAAAAAAAATAACCCAAAACCTTTTTGCATCTACTTATATTTAAAAACCTGTCACTACATAACACTACCCCCCGAGCATAACTGCTTGTTTGGGTCATCAGGTATCTAAAAGGCAACATTTGATTCTTATGATCAACTTGAGCTTCCTGCTCATTAGTGGCGACAGCAGAAATTCCCCACAGTCCCACAACGACCCACCCTGACCTCCACACTCCTTCCAAACCCAGGACGACAAGCACCTCTGGCAGTTCTAAACCTTCATGACTTGCTTCCTCAACACTGACTCCTAACAACAACAAGCAAGGATTGCTGTATGTTTTCCAGAAACTCTTAATAAGAGCAAGCTGTTATTTCAATTGAAATTTATATAGGTTAAATATGATTGCACCTGAGCAATAATGCAACATCAAATATTGAATTAGCTCTCCAATATCTAGAAATGATAAAAGTGGAGGGTGACAGGAAGAAAATTTTTAAACAATCAGACTTTTTAGAGTATTCCCACAAAATCTGCCTAACATCCATATTAATTAGCAACCTTGTCATACTGCAGCAAATCTATCTTATAGTATAAAGAAAACTGCCTATCATGAATTTGAGCTTAAATAAGTAAACATCGTCAAGCAATTAGAACATTAGCTACACAGCTTTTATTAGGTTGGTGCAAAGGGAATTGCAGTTTTTGCATTGTTGAAATTTGCTGTTTGATTTTGAAAAACATTCTTAAATAAGTGTGGTTATGTTAGACATAATTTTAACATGCTTTTCTCTCTTCATGTTTTTTGTGCTACTGACTAATTGCTATTTATTTTATATTAATTTTAGACTATGGGAATTATGTTAGAGAAAAAGCAAATTTGAGCGATCTTCTTACTTGAGTTCAAAACAGGTCATAAAGCAGCAGAGACAACTCGCAACATCAATAACGCATTTGGCCCAGGAACTGCTGACAAGCATACAGTGCAGTGGTGGTTTCAGAAGTTTCACAAAGGAGATGAGAGCCTTGAAGATGAGGAGCGTAGTGGCCGGCCAGTGGGAGTTGACAACGACCAATTGAGAGTAATTATTGAAGCTGATCCTCTTGCAACTACATGAGAAGTTGCTGAAGAACTCAACATCAACCATTCTATGTTCACTGGGCATTGGAAGCAAATTGGAAAGGTGAAAAAGCTCAGTAAGCGGGTGCCTCATGAGCTGACCAAAAATGAAAAAAATTGTCTCTCTGAAGTGTTGTCTTATTCCATGCAAAACCAACAAACCTCGACTGGATTGAGACATGCAATGAAAAGTGGATTTTACACAACAACGAGCAACAACGAGCTCAGTGCCTGGATTGAGAAGAACCTCCAAGGCACTTCCCAAAGCCAAACTTGCACCAAAGAAATGTCACGGTCACTGTTTGGTGGTCTGCTGCCCGTCTGATCCACTACAGCTTTCTGAATCCCAGTGACACCATTCTATCTGATAAGGATGCCTAGCAAATCAATGAGATGCACCGAAAACTTCAACGCCTGCAGCCAGCACTGGTCAACAGAAAGGGCCCAATGCTTCTCCACAACACCTGACTGCATGTTGCACAACCAAAGCTGCAAAAGTTGAAGGAATTGGGCTATGAAGTTTTGCCTCATCTGCTATATTCACCTGACCTCTCATCAACTGACTACTGCTTCTTCAAGCATCTCAACAACTTTTTGCAGGGAAAGTCTTATACAAGCAGCAGAATGCAGAAAATGTTTTCCAAGAGTTCGTTGAACCCCAAGGCATGGATTTTTACGGTACAGGAATAAACAAACTTAGCAAAAATGTATTTACTGTAATGGTTCCTATTTTGACTAATAAAGATGTGTTTGAGCCTATTTATTATGACTTAAAGTTCACAGTCCAAAACCGCAATTACTTTTGCACCAAACTAACACTTGTCAGCAAACCTCTAAAAAGAGCAACAAACGTGATAAACAAGAGTCATTCTATGAAGCCAGTCTATTAATTACCACACACTTTTCCACCGTTTTTCATTATATGGATAATAAATGAGCCAGAGCATAAGGTTTATTTATCTTGTCATTACTTCTCCCTAGATTGCCAGTTGCAGAGGTTTTATGGTACTGGTATATTTCAACAGTGAAAAACCTGAGCAGGTTTTGTTGACCCCCCAAAAAAAACCAAAATTCAAGACAAGAAAGAATCAGGAACATTGCTTTTCTAGAGAGGAACTTGCAGCTACCAAACTACCAAAAAACACCTTAATCTTGGTTTAACTGCTTCTCCTTCAGGTACAGCAATTCAGAAAGACAGATCAGTGGCAGCTTAATGGAAGTGACTTTTTCTTATCAATTTATGCATTTTCAATTAAAAGCAGAGTGCTTTGATGCAGGACAGCATACTGCTTTGTAATTTTGTGATTACATAGCTGGCTTTCATTAGTTCTAAAGAAATGGCATCAGAAAATTGCTATTTTGCAAAACATGGAAAATATATATTGGAACACTGACACCCAGCATGACTCTCTGCTTTACATTCCCATCATCATTTGGATGTTATTCCTACTCTTTCAGTAGCTTTGCTACAAATCTCTTTGTAACCTCCAAAAAACCCAACATTCATTTAGCTCATTCATGCAAGAAAAAAAGGTCCAGTTGTCGTATTTTCATACAAATTTACAGCATATCTCTGCAGTTCAAATCTTGGTGATGCAGCACAGATACGTGTTTTTAGAAACGCTCATGGACACAAACAGCTCCTTCAGAACATTGTTCATATATATTCCTTCACAAGTCATTTCTCATAGAAACAGGCTCATCAAGCTGCTCTGTATTTCTGTCAGTGCAATGTAACAAGAACTGGGGAAACAGATTCTGTTTGCAAACTATTTTGCATTTAAAAAAAACTTCAAATGTAATTAAAAACATTTTTTGCAAGAGAATATCTGAGAAGTCATTATAGCTAAAATGAGAAAATGCTTTCTCCAATTTCATTTTCTTGTGTACTATGAAATATAAATTAATAATTTAATTTAACAAATCAGAGGGCTTCATTCCATTAGGATTGTTTTTCAATTAAGTTTCACTAAACTTTAAAATAGAAAGAAAACATTCCCATCACCAGCATTTTGTCCTTCAGGGAAATTTCTCTAACACTCACAATTTTGATAATAGTGAGTTTTCATATGCATACAGATTTTTTCACTTGGTTACAGACTTATTTAATCAAGTTCCATTTGCTCATTCTTTCCATGCAGTAGTAGTTATAATGTTTTTCTAAATGGCATGCCTCAAAAGATTTTTTTCTTCTTTAGTATTTAAACATTTAGAGTTCTTGACCTCTCAGTAATTACAAAAATCTGGTCATCAGACACTTACCTACAATAGAAATTTTTAAAGGAGCTTAAGTTGAGCTATCCATACACAACTGCAAGTTGCACACCTAAACCATCTGTAGAGGAAAGAGGAAAAAAAAAACACAAAAACACAACAAATACAACCAAACACCCACAACCAATAACAACAAAACACCAACACACACCATGCAGCTTACCTTTCTGAAAATACACAACCTAACCTGCAACCCCCAAAGCATACTTATTTCTGGTTCTAACAAGTGATATGAGGAGCACCTGTGCCAACTTCACCTCATTATATGACCTTCTTGCCTTCTGCCACCATTAAGCCTCGGCAGCTGCCTTTTTTTTTTTTTTTACCGGGGTCAATTCTTCAGGATCAAAGACACATTCCATCCTATATACTGGGAACAGTATCTGAACTTTGCTCCAGATGTTTTTTCCTATCTATCGATAAGGATATATAAAGTAATCAAACATCTCTACCTACCCCTTCCACCAAACAGCCTCCATAAAATGGCAGCAAAGAAAGCTGAACATGTCCCTTAATAAAACTAACCAGAAGCTCCCTTTTTAAAGGAAGATTCCCATTTTCATGCTGGCAATAATGGAAAAAATAACAGTTTGATTTTTTTGTTAAATTAGCACACATTTGCAGGTCAGATTGCAGGTGATAATGGACAGACTGCAAGGGATTTTGGTTTTTAGTCTCCTAACAGCTGCATTTCTCTTTTTCTCTTTTTTTTTTTGTGTGTGTATGAAGCTATAACCATATTTAGATTTCAATTCATAACACAGATCTAGTTTATAGTTCATAAAGATGTCTCTGAAGCACAAAGTACTGAATCAGAGAAAGGAAAGCACATCCCATCCTACAGTGGTGACATGAGTTATTTGCATAGTTGCCACAAAAGTAATAATTACACTGTAACTCAATGGGAACAATGGTAATTTCACAGTAGCTCATGTTGTTGTTATCACCCTATATCCTGATAACTGTGAAATTAATTTGTGGCACCACTGTATGTGTCAGCTTTAAGCTGTTCCCTAGGTAACATTACGCTACCATAGAGAAGGAATGCTTGGCAGTAAAAATGGGTAGCAGCAGATTGATTATACAAAAGAATCTTCTCTATACATACAAATAACTTGGCAATCAGAAAAGATGAGAAAAAAATCCTCCTTAAAAAAAACCAAAACAACAAAGTGTTAATGGTATTATTTGACCATTATCCACACACTGGAAGAATGCAAAGGTAAAACAAAATGAGTAAACTACCAGATGATGTTTAGTACCACTGAGCCATTGTTCAAACTGCAGCCAGAATGCAGCATAAAAATGCTGAAAATTTCTTTTTCCTTCTTCTAGTCCTTTCCCATGTTAACCATTAAATGGCAATTTTAAATACAAAAGCAAATATACAGCATTTAGACATATTCAGGAGGGCAAAAACAGTACGGGTTATGATTTCACAAATAATTCTCACTTCATTTGAGAGGCACAATCGTTTCACCTCATGAACACTCAACATTATTTTGCAATACTACTACTGTCACATTATATTCAAAAGATGATACTGTGACACTGTGCCACACAATGCATGGAAATGCTTACAAATTTACTGGTGAAAAGTCAGTGCCACAATAATTGAAGGTCTGGAAAACACTAAATCATGGATTTTAAGGAGGGAACTTATTACTGATTGGTAACAATAAACAGAACACCGAGTTTAAACTTTCCAGTCACTCTGCTTGGCACAGCAGTAAGTATAAGGCTCTGGATTAAAGAAAGATGCTATTAATTTTTACAGAATTTGGATATTTCTTTCACTTTTAATCCAGGTCTGTTTACACAGCATTACAAATGCATACTGTAATGCCTTGTTCTCTTGCTGTATGTTTGCCTGTAAGGAAAAAGGTGAAAAAAATCACAGCATGTCACATACACAGTCTCAGTCGTTCAGCTGGAGTTTTGTCACTGAAAAGGCAGCAGCATCTCAGTGTCAGTGCTAGCCATCAAAGCAAACCAAGGTGTTGAGCAGATACTCTGATCGAGGATATCCAGGGACAAGCATGTTTTGTCGCTCTGTAGTTTTGATCTTTATCTCTGACTGATCCTCCTTTTGTGACTTCTGTCTCCAAAACCCCTGACAGGTGATGTTCAAACGTGGGGGGCTTTTTCCAATCCAAAATAGAGCTTTCAGAGCTCTGAAAGCAGCTGTAGGAGTCTAATGGCAGCTTGGAGGGTCCCAAATGTGTTTTCTTCATCAAATATTGGCACATACTACACCACATTATGTCACTGCTGAGAGGAAAATTTTGACCGCCCTATACTCAATTATTCATTCAAAATGCACTCTGATCATTGCCACTACCAACCCAGGAATTCAACCTATTTATATCCTTTGCCAAATCAGCATGTACCCTTATGCACCCCACACTCACTCTTCTTCCACGCCATACTGTGTAAGCCCATTCTGATGCACAAGGACCCTTAAATGCAAACAACATACACAACACATATTCACAGTCAGCAAGCTCACTACATTAACTGCATGGACAATTGGCTGGTGCTCTTGATGCTGGTAGGAATTACTAAGGGAGATCAGTACTGATTGATCCCCTTTTCCAGTCCCATTAATAACTGTCTGCAGTTATCTTTGCTTTGCTAGACCAGCGCAGAGCCTCGATGCTCAGCTAAGTCAGTGGTCATCTTTTTCCCACACACCTGACACTACTTCTGCCTGAAGGAGCATGGGCCAACCCTGATGCCTGGCTTTTAACCCCTCTGCATCTCCTCTATCCTTTATTTTCTGTTATACACTCTTCAGGTGTCAGTGCTGAAACAACTCCAATCAGTTGGAACAAACACGCCTCCTGGAATGACAAATGCTGCCAGTGACAAACAACCTTCCATTTGCTGGATCGATGCTGCCAAAGGCATTCGGAAATGCTTCAGGAAAGGTGTGTCTATGTATGTAACGAAAGAGCTTTGGAAAGCTTTAGACACTCATAGCAATTACTGGTTTTACTGTAAGCCCAAACTTACTACCACAGATAAAATGTCTGTGACCAAAGGGTGTCAAATACTTTATTTAGAAGGGTGATTGAAAAATGAGTAGTTGGGATAAAAAAATGCCTGAAATGGGGATTTTTACTTTTATAATCACTGAATCAAACCACGTGCAGTACAGCTAGTATTTTTACCTATGACAGCATTCAATAACCTGCTTGAAACTAGCTGATGTACTCTGAGCTACCTGTGGTTCGCAAAAAGGAAACCCAACATTTTTTTTTATCATGCACTGGTAACCTCTATAACAAGACTGCTAATGAGGCTGAAGATCAACTCCTTAATTGTGAACTACTTGCTAATACTCTGTAAGTGGTGGCTATCCCTCATCACATTCGAAACAAGATACACCACAGAGCAGTTTATAAAGCCACTCCCATGCTATTTTAAATCTCTATATTTTGCTGAGGAGTGTTCAAAATTGTAAAGACTATTAATGTATCTTTAAGACAGTTGTGGGGGATTGACTGCCATATTACAACAGTGATGTCTACTGACTTGGGGAATGGCTTTAAAGTGATGGGAAAATTAGTCAAAAATGATACCAACCACAAAAATTCTAAGTGATTCCTATCTAACCCCTTAGGTCTCAGCAGCAGAGTCACTGCCAAAAAAATGCCTTGCCATCTCTGTTTTTTCTCAGCTGCCAAATTGCTGATGCATTACTAGCTCTGTGGGCTTCAAAAAGACATGAAACAGCCTGTTGATAGTATATATACTTTTTCATTTTAGATCTTATTTTACATATATTTTTCCTCAAAGAAAAAAAAAAATAATTTTAGGGTAAGAAAAATTTACATCATTTGACCAAATTAATAGAGTAGTTCTTTCTAATTTCATAAAATTCAGCAGGGTCTTGAAACATGAGTATACATGATCTCTAACCCTACAGAAATTATGTTTGATTACGAAAACTACAATGCCATAAACATAGCATCTACAGAGAAGCTTGTCCAAATATCTCTAGAATACCATGATGTCTCAAAATGAAGATATAAAAATCCTTGCAATGAAATGACATCAAATACATTTCATAAGACAATTGTTGCATACCTTCAGCAAGAGTTATTAGCCAGCACACAAAGTCTTAGAATAACTTCCATTGCACTGCCAGCCAACTGTAAGCTTGACGCATTACCTTGGAAGAATGCCACATTTCCCACTGTGCTAAACTTACTGAAACAAATAGGAAAGCAGCATTGCTGTGTTACATCCCTGCTTTATTGTCGTGTAATTGGACCACACTACAGGAACAACACTTTATATTACAAACATCAAGTTACCATTATCAACTTGTGGCTTCACACTCTCAGCACAAAACCAATGAATTCTCGAGAATTAAATGAGTATGATAGAAGAGAAAATATTAAGAGAAGTTCCATTTTAAAGGTCTGTTTGCAGTTATAGTTTTAAGACAAAATAAATTTTCTATGTTATAACAGTGTTACACTAGCAGGAGAAAGAATGTTTAGCAATGCCACCAGCAAAAGATTACTCAAACCTTTCCAATGTAGGGGTAAAGTCTTCACTCACCCAGCGTACCCAAGTAGGATGAAAGAATAAAAATTGCTCACAGAAGCAGGGAGCACAGGGAAATGGTTTTACACTCACTGAAATACATCTTAATTCAACTAGGAAAAACAGCAAAATATTTATGCTGTATGGTGTCTGCTGGTTAAATGGCTTCCTGTATTAGAAAAGGAAAATCAGGGATTTAATCTGCCACTGGGTGAACAGTGGTCCCCTCCACTTTCTTGGGGTGTAAACCAGCCTCTCCTCATGACTTTGGCCACTTTATCCCTAGAATGGCAACATCTCTGGTAGCAAAAGACAGCCCAGAAGACTGTATCTACTTTAGCAGTGCGGCCCAGGTCTCTACAACAAAACAGTTGGCATTAAAACCCAACATAACCCTTCCCAAAATGCAGGTAGTATTTATTGCAGCCTAGTTCTAACCTAGTGCTGTAGGCTTGAGCAAACAACACGGACATCCATGTTTGTGCAGCCTCCATGTCATGCTGTGCCTGCACTGGCTGTCCTAGAGACAGCCCAGAAGTGCTCGCCTGCCGCGAGCAGGACTGGCCACAGCCACACACCCCTAGCCTGGGCACGTGCTGCCCCACCAGCTGCACACAGATGCCAGCTGAGTCAGTGCAGATGACACAAGCACCTACAGGTCAGCCATGACTCACTGCATGACTCTACATAGAAGCCATTTAAACTTGTCTATATATCTATACCACAAAAGAAGTTATGCCAGGCACTGAATACAGTGCAGCTGCATCTCAGTGCAGGCTGAAAGATGCATTAAAGGAACAGGGCACTCAGCTTTGCTTTGGCAACTGCAGCCTCATGGCCAGAGGCATGCAGGCTTAGCTGTGCAGTCACAGCTCTCTTTAGTGAAAAAAAACTCAGTGGAGACAGAATCTCTCTTAAATATGCAACAGTTCCTATGTAAGTATTTCTAAACATTCCTCTATAGTTCTTGAATTATAGGGAGAACAATTCCATTGTTCCAAACCATTCAAAGCCCCAGAAAATAAAATCAAATATCAATAATCTACAGAAAGCCATGGCTCACGGCAAGACCATAAGCAAATTAACTGCACTCATCTTTGATTTTTGTTTTTTAATTTCTATTTAACAAACCACAACCTTTCCAATATGTGTAGGCTGATGAATCTAAGGTCCCTAAGCCTCGTAGTCCATATTGTATATATCATCTCTAGCAATCCAGAGAATTTTTCTGATTGTTAATGGTAGCAAAGAAAAAATTTCAAAAATATTTTTAAACCTTGCATTTTAAAAAGCAACAAAGGGAAAACCCATACTCAAGATTCTGTGGCGCTCTAACAGTTTGCAGACAAGTGGCTATTAGTCACTTAAAGGTACGATGCCGCACCCACTGCATGCCACCTTTGGAGCCTTTGTGGTAAGCCATCTGCCACAGTGGTTTTCAAAGTCTCTTTCACCATCAACATCAGACAACACCTCCTGTAGTTTGCTAAAAAGCAAAATTTTGACAGTTATCCAATTCTTTTCTTTAAATCATAAAACTAAGTGGTTCAAAAGCAAAAACAGGCTCCCCTCCCTTGAAGTGAGAGAAAAGTGGTTTTTGTTTTCTCCTCTTCCCTCTGAAATATTTTTTCAGGAATGATACATATAAACACAGCAACTATGTGTTTACCATACACAGAACAGACCTGAAGCGTCATTCAGTCGCTGTAATACATACAAGAAAATGCATGAAAAAAATGCAAGATTTTACCAAAAACATTCGTGTAAGACCTTGCCTAAAGCACACTTCAGTATATCAGCTAAAGTAGTAATTGTAAAGCAGCTTCTAAACCCATAAATCCTATTTGTTGTTTTGCTGTTTTACTATATTGCTTGCTATTTTGCTAACGATACTTTTGTTCTAGATCCGTGTGTTGTTTATATACACTACAAGGCATAATTCAGTCTTCTGGTGTAAAGTAACTATGAACCTACATTGCAAATTGGAATTACAAGAAAAATTCAACAAACTTTTACATCTGCCAGTCATTAATATCATTGATGCACAACTTTTTTTGATTTATACTTTAAAAACATATAAAGCAATGCAATTACATTCTAAAGTTCAGAAGATAAACATTATCACTAGTTCCATAAGATCTTCAGTTTGAGTTATAGCTGTGACTTGAAACAACGGACCTGTCATATATGAGAACCTGCTTTTTTAATTGCACAATGAAATATAAAGTGCTTTAATTCTCCATGTAAATGATACAGAAAGACAATGTAAGTTCTAATAACTGTCACAAAATAATCACATTAATGTCACAGGTTCCTATACATGCTTGGTGTTACAGCCCTGCACAGTGTCTGCCTGTGGACAGAAATTATTCCACTGTGACAAGATCTACACGATGCATCCCAGGCACTGTGAGGCCCTGAGTGGGCGACTCAGGAATTAATTAGTCAACAAACAGCAAGGTAAAATTTCATGAGTGCAGAACCTCGTTAATGCCACTAGAAAGCTTCTAGCCCCTAAGCAGCTTGTTCAGTCATAGCTATCTTTAAACAGGGCTGTCTTTTACAGTGAAGGTATATGGCCAATGTTTGTTCAATGCAAATGATGTTGACAGTCTGATCTTTAATGTATATGAGGGATGACAGTGAAATTCTGATTTCAAAATGGCACTCAAGTCAAAATAAATTAATTTCTATTAGCCACATAGGTCTATACTGTGGATATACAATTAAAAGCTCTCACGTGCTTCTAATATTCCTCATGTATTCCTATGCAACACCAAATGTAGCATTCTGCAGCATCTGCTTATTTCCATATGCGATTAATAATATGGTAAATTTATATAATTGTCAAGATACATACCTAGAAAAGAAATTTAAAGGGCAGCATGGTCTATTCCCTAAACTCCACAGTTTTGTGGGTTATTTTGTTTTTAGCCTGACAACATTTCTGCAGTTATTTGGTTTTGGTTTGGGTTTTTTTGTTTGTTTGGGTTTTTTGTTTTGTTTTGGGTTTTGTTGTTGTTGGTTTTGTTTGTTTGTTTGTTGTTGGCTTGGTTTGGGTTTGGTTTTTTAATAAGGAATATCCCTAAGCCAAATGTAGTCTAAAAAAAGGTCTAACTGAATAAGCGTATATATCAAAGTGGTTCACCTAATTAGTATATCAATTAGTATATCCTCTGGGGCTGGTGGGCATTTGTTTGATGCTGCTGAGATACATCAGAGGAACATGTGCTGGTCACACAAGAAGGCATAGTATTGTTGCACTTTGGAAGCAGCAAAATATTTATGTTAAGTACATATAAAGCAATCACTTGCTTTTCCCCTAAAAACATGCCCTGAGCAGCATTCAAATCATTGCACTGGAGAGAAATGTAAAGACAGAAGAAGGTGGAAGAGAAATTTGAACTTACTCCCTCAGTCCCAGATAAGCACACTAATCACAAGTGCTAGTGGCTACTTTGGATCATTGGAACTCCCTCCAAAGGCTTCCACCGCCCAAGAACATGAAGGGCTTCTTTGAATAGATTATCTTTGAGACCTAAATCCGGAACCCAGAAGCAATTACCTTTCCTCCTCATTCACCTTCCTTTTCAACTTACCAGAGATTGTGTCCCATCTCTCAGAACAGCTTAAGAACAAAACACAAAAGCAGGCATACTTTTAACATGACATTTTTAGTTGTTCTCATTTTCCTTATATTTCATGCCTGCCTTTCTCTAGCTGTACATCTCCATGATGTGGCTTTTTAAATTGGGAAAACCAAGCTGCCTGACTCAGAACCACAATATGAACCTGTATTTGCCACATCTCAGGACAGAGCCCTAACAAATTGGTTACTAGATATTTTGTAGTTTGTGCTGCAGACTTGTTTTGTTGACAAGTTTTTAAATCCCTAATGTTTACTCTGCAAACTAATGAACACTTGTGAAATCATGGAACTTCTTACAGTGTAATTTTCTTGGGTTTTGCCCAGCCATAGAAATTATTTGTCAAACACATCTGAGAATCTAGACCATATTAAAAGAAGCTTGATTATTACTAACCCCAGATTTATACAGTTGTCAAGACAACAGTGAATATCATAATTAACAGAAACCGTTTCTATCAAACTTGAAGTCACGTTGAAGCCTCACTCCCATGTTCACATTACCCAAAACCATACGCAAATATGTGAATGCAAAAGAAAATTCCAAATGAACTCTGTTGTCCTTTTATATTGATCCAAACAGCCAAGCAAACTTTCTCTCTCCTTTCCCACTTCAAAGTACAAAGAAATATGTTTAAATCTTCCTTTATTAACAAGAAGCCTGTGGAGTTTCCATCTCTGGCGATATACAAAATTTGGCTGGACACAGCCCTGAGTAACCTGCTCTACTTGTCCCTGTTCTGAGCAGGAAAGCTGATTAGTGTTCTCCAAAGTGCAGTGTGCACGAGGCAATCCACTTGGTTGTGAGAAGAAAATATTTTTGGTACCATTAATAAACAACATTTATTTTTAAATTAAGTAGTGTTTATTTCATCTTCATCTCATAAGTTTTTAACTTCTATTCTTGTCTGTGCTCTATAATGCACATAATATATTGGTACAGTGGTACATATATATAATTTATAAAGAAATTAACATACACATATTAGTGGCGTGTGCTCAAAAACATTCTGCAGGTGCACAAATCAAAAAAGTTTGGAGACCACTGGTCTAGATCATCTCCAACAGCACTTTCAACTTCAGCAAGTCTGTGATTCTCTCTCTTGATAACAATAGATGCCTGGACACAAAGTGAGTGAACAGATTCAGTGGAAAAATCATTTCTTTCCTGCCAGCTGATGTCTGTTGCTTTCTGAAATCTGTCCTTCACCTTGTTCTTAAACCCAGTAAGTACCAAAACCTTATCTTCTTCTAAACCGATATTAACAATTGGGTCTAGATTTCTTCCATTCTTCTACTAAAAGTTACTTTATCATTTGAGGGGGAGTTCATTCAGGGGTTTTTGTTTGTTTGTTTTTAAGACTCTTCAAGGCCACAAGGCCACTTTACCCTACTTCCCCAAAGAAATGGTTGCTGCAGCAGTCCACATTCTGGTTTTGCCACCTATGAAAAGACTACCAGGGTCAGCATACAGTTAGCTATCCTACTTCCTCCTCCTCAAATACTTATCTCGTCATAGCAGCCCAACCAGTCTAAACACTCCTTTCAATTTCTCTATGAAGCTTTATTGAGGATCAGTGTCCAGATTTTTTACAGTGATTATATATTAAGAATAAATCGAGCCCTGTTTAACACAAGCTTAATGTTCTTACTCATGCAATCTGACATTACAGGTATATACTTATGATATTTTTCTGATGTGTTACTACATAAAATAGCCAAATAAATTATCATCTACACATTCGAGGTATGTAAAGCAATAGGTTCTCCATGTATAAACCCCAATTCAAAAAGCAGTTGCATTAAAATATAATAATAAATAATTTGGAGTGCATTAACAAAATAAGCAAAATATTAACTGAATTGAATGCTTTATGCTTTTATGTGCAATCATAAGTAAACCAAATTCTTACAAAAGCACTCTTTATGCACTGTGTAGTGGCAAACTACTATCAGCTCATTATTTCATTCAAGGTCTAAAATAATATGTAAAGTAGAACTAGAGAAAGTTCATAAGCCTTATGATAATTTCAAAGCCCTTCAGAAAGTTGATTTTGCATACATCGAAATACATAAACAAGAAAGATTATTTTCATGTAATCCTTCATTTGAATACCATTCAGTTTCTGAAGAACTAGAAAAAGAACAAGACCCTTCTTGGATATTAGTGTTTGTTTATGCAGAGCAGAGCGATATTCATAGAGCAGAAATGTACTGAAACCCATATTAAATTGACCATTTTTCTCAAAGAGAAAGTTAAAACGGAAGGTCTCGTTCCAAACAGGAGCACTGGGGAAAAATGATCATTATATCTCTCATCTGGCAGACCGGTAGTACCACTCTGGGAAATCAGAGGAGATTTGGGCAGACTGCCCACTCAACTTAAGGCTCATCTGAGATACACATGTATCTGCTTAGATATCCAACTAGGATTTTGTTGTTGTTGTTGTTGTTTTCATGCCCATATGATTTTAGTGCATTTGGGCAATGTGCAACCCTCTCCACATGCTTCTCTTACCAAACAGGGGCAGGAATCCCACAATACTGAGGCCAGCAAATCCACATCCTCCCATAGAACAGTTTCAGATGGAAGGAACTTTCAAAGGTCATCTAGTCCAATCCCTCTGCCATGAGCAGGGACATCTTCATCCAAATCAGGTTGCTCAGAGCCTTGTCCAACCTGGCCTTAAATGTCTCCAGGTATGGGGCACCTACCACCTCTCTGGGCAGCCTGGGCCAGTGTTTAGCACCCTCATGCCTGGTCCAATGTCCAGGATAGTTATGGGAAAGCAAAGTGAAATTCTATCTGTCAAATGTACCATCTGAATTGCATATGCTAAAGATAATCTTGGGCTCCAAACAGATAAGTGCAGCCACTATGGATATGGGGGTGCTATGCAGCAGTTGAAAGAACTGTACAGGCTAAAATACCAAGTGTCTTTTACACACATTTAGAAAAATACATACATCTACATATATATGACTCTAAATTAACATTTTGCACCCTTTATGTGTTACTCAAGTACATTATAAAAACATGCTACAGTCTTAATTTAGTAAGTCAGGTATTTTCTTTACCTCCATAAAAACAACTAAGAAAAAAATCAACCATATAATATTGACTCCAATTAAGAGAATTCCAGCACTGCACAATATCTGTCACACTTCACAATCAATAACTGTTTCTTAGAATGGCTTGTACATTAGCAGAAGCAGCCAGGATACAAATTTATGAGATAGTAAAGTGCTTTTTATTGTATGCACAGCATAGAAACATGAGAATCTTCTACCCACTTCCTGCAACAGAAACATGACCTTTGAAATGACAAAGCTCCATTTGCTAGTGAATGTTTATCATCAAAGAGCTGTCAGCTCCCAAGTTTTTAAAAGATTAACTCTGCTGAGTCATGTATTGCAAAACACCACAAAACTACCCATGGAACATTGTTAGAAGAGAGCAGCAACTTGAAATCCAGTTCAATGAAAATGCTAAAAGTAGCTTCATATGTCAAAAGCTCCCCAAATTTTTATTTTAAATCACTTTCCATTTACTGGCTCTACACAAAAGATTCACATACACAGATGACAGACCACATAGGGAGAAAACCCTTAACATATGAAGCAAAACAAGCAAAAAGCAAGAAATCACTATTACAAAGGTAAATGTAGTTATTTTTACAGTTATTTGCAATGCTAGTAGTTGAGATGTTCAAAAGGAAAGAATATAATTTGGAGGTAGTAAGAAAAGGCTTCAAAAGAGGCAGGTTGCTTTTCAAGTCAGAATACCTTTACAAACAGTGTACACGAGACAAGAGAGTCATGAACATAAAGTCAGTCAGGCAAATAAAGTCATTCCCACACATCCATAAATTTAAAGGGATTATGAACACAATCAAAGCAAATGGGTGTAATTAGTTTTTCAAGAAGATTCTGAATATTTTTTGTGGTTGGTTTTACTTTTTACTGTGCTAGTGCAAGCCTAAGAAGTTACTCTGATATCAGGCAAGTCAAATGAAGCAGTAGGTTTGCATTGTTACATTTTACTATCCAGCTTTTGAAACCTTTAAAAATACAGTTTACTGTAATTTTCTGATTGACAGATAATACTATAATTAACATCTTCCTGATTATTCAGTGAGTTACTTTAGAAAATCTATCTTTGATTCCACCACCTTTCAGCATAGCATATCATTCCCTTTTCTAGGCACTACGGCTGGCAAGTTTCTTCAGAGTCCTGTGTGCAGATACTCTACAGTGCAAGTAAGGGTGTCAGAAGATGCATGTACTGACTAATTTTAACCTCCCCTAATAAGCATTAAGTGCAATAATATAAAGATATTAAGAAAAATATATATACCTACAATATATGAAGGGCCAGATAGACTTTAACATTCCTTTAGCAAAATCAAAATCATGTGAATCTGGTGATAAAAGAGAGTACACAGGAACTACACACATAAAAATCAAATCCAATTTAAAAGCAAACACAGGTTTGTTCAAACAGCATTGTACGATTGCTGTAACGCTTACAGAATTTAGATGAACAATATTTTCATTCACTCACAGTTTAGTATAAATATAAAGCAAGGCACCCCTTAAGCATTTTAAATAACAAATTAAACATTTACGTTTTTTACTGTGCAGTCAGGCTTAACATTTATGCAGCTTCAAAACCAAAGTACAGCCTCAAGGGAAGCCTCTCCACTGACAAATTAATACCTTAGAGAATAGAGCTGAATGGTGGCAATGAACTCATTTGTTCCCCCAATAATGAAGAATGACTCTTTCTTTACCACATCTGTGACTGTTGCTATGGTGACCCAGACTTACCTCATTGCTTCTCGAAGTGCTCCTCGCTCACTAAGAGTCGTATGCTTGATGTCATCAAAATTATTTTCTAGTTTCTCACAGTTCTGCAACAAATGGACAAATGCATGTAAGGCTCTTAAATAGTATGTTGTACATGTATTAAAATTATCCAACATCATGCACACAAAACTGATTTAACTTATGTAACCTCAAATTATGCATTCTGTTTTAATTACACAGGAGTCATTAAAAAGACATTGAGAACTCAGAAACAAAGTAAACATGAATCTTATTATATGGTTGTCATGGAAATCATCTTATAAATGTTCCATAATTAAATGTATGGAACTCTTACTTTTTTCTTCTTTGAAAAAAAATAATTTTTCTTAATCAGTATGCAAGGCTACAAAGATACTATGCACACACAGATGAGAATAGAAACATAAATGTGCAGTTTAGAATTATAATAAAAGTTAGATATTCTGTCCCAATAAAACAGACCGTGTTGTTGGAACAAACCAATTCCATTTAATTCATATTTAATTTAATTTTTAAAACATAACAGAAACTGAAAAGATTGCTTACAGACACCTCAACCACTTAATGTGTTTTTCCAGATTAGAGCTCATCAGTATTTCTAAAAGTAATATGAAGCCTGCAATTTTGTGACAACAAATGAAATAAACTTCACTATATTCTGTTATTATTAAATGTGTGACTGGTTCCATCACTCCACAGTGCTGATCCTCCTCTTCTGCACCCATAACAGCAGTAAAATTGATTCAGAAGATGCCGGGGAGTATAGAAATTTGTATCTGTGCAAAGTGAGTGCGAAATGCCAGAAAACAATAATTCTCTGATCATCTGCATCATCCACAGGATTTTTATATTCTCTTGAGGCTTCATCAATCCAGGAGGCTTTAAGTCCCCCCTGTTCTCTGCAGCACCTTTCTCCAATGCCAAAGCTTACCTCTGGGAGGCATAATTTTGCCATATGGGTGTAAAAGAAACACAAGTTGGAAGCAAAACAGTTACTATTGCTAACAAACTTGAAGGCAGGATGGTCAGGCTCTTTATGCAATAGCTTTAAAGAAAATACATGCACTATTATTTGGTCATATTGCTTTCACAGTTTTTAATATCTGAATTAATTTTCAAGTCCACATCTTGAAGATAGTTATAGTAAATACAATAGTTACCTATTGTTATTTCTTTAGTGCATTGATTCTTTAGTTCTATAATTACATTCAATTTGAGGCTACAAATGCATTACTGGAAAGGAAATAATCATGTATTTGTAAATGACCTAACAATACATTTTAGCTTGTCCAATTAACATTTAAAATATCATTATTTTGAAACAAGATTATAGACTTTTTAATACAAACTTTTAATACTTCAACAAAACATTTCTGAGCAGGAGAAACTAACAAAGCTACCTTTGGAACTTCTGCAATCTTTTCTCTATCATATCAAAAATGATTGATGCCTGTCTTAAGTATGAGTAGTAAATCTTATGCCATGGCTAATCTGATATTATTTTCTTTGTTTATATTACAATCAGTTGTCCTTTATATGGCAAAATCCAACTCAAAAACTCAAAGGGATTGCGCAAAAAGATAGTGAAGTTCTACAGTGAAGTTTTCATTATCTAGATCAGCATAAACTGACCTTCAGTGTCATGCATATACAGGCAGGTTGGTCATTTAAAATGCACAAAAGAAACCCAAATCAAGAATATTAATTAACAAAGAATTTGTGATTCATCAACACTAAACTGAAAGTATCTGTGCAAGCAAAAATCAAGCCTCCCATTGCCCAGGAAAATAGAGCAAAGGAAACACCATCTGGAATATTGCTCCAAGCACCAAAAGAGGACAGCCCATATTTTGACAATCCTGTGCCATCAGCATCTCAGGGCAGGTTCAGAAAATCTGAGCATGACGCAGTTCATTTCTCTTGACCTCATGGTATAAAGCACATGGAAATGACAGAAGATCCAAAGCACAAAAGATTTTTATCAAGCACAACTAAATCTTCTCTGTATCATACAGGCTAAAATAACTGATGCTCTCCACATGGAAAATGCTGAAAGTAAGTCCAGCTGGTATTTCTTCTTTGTCTATATAGCCCATACTGTGTTAATCAGCCAAAGGACAAAGGTGGTCCACATCTACAGAAAATGCTGTGATCATTTAGCCTTATACACACAAATATTCCATCTCAACTATAAGCCTAATGTGAAAATTAATAGATAATCCAGAACAAAAAATGGAACAAATTTTATAGATCCAAATAATAGATGTGGTATCAATTCATTTGGCAAGAAGATGAACTTTCACCATTTCTGAGAATTGTTTCTGGACAACATCTTTCTCCGCTGCTCTCATCCAAGGTACAGCGGGTGGCAAGGAAATAACTTCACCATTAGGAAAGAATGAACTAAAAACTGAGTCACATGCAAACTCCTGAAGGAAGATGACTTCATGGTACTAAGTCACCAGTTACTGCACACATACTGAAGAGCAGAGGGAGTAAATATCGATCATATCCACTGCTTTCCACGCAGAGCTGCAATCATCCAAAGCAGCATATTGGATCCTCTCAGAGACAAGAGAACAGGGTGTCTGAAATACCAAAAGTAAGCATAGCTACAGGTCTACAGATGCCACTTCTTCATGGGTCTGAGTGTCAGTTCACACGCTACACTTGCAGATTGGCTGAAAGGATAGCATTTATAAGAAAGCCTACCAATATGAATGAAATTGTGAGCATGAGAGTACTCTGAAGAATATGTCTTGGAAATGATGAAATGTTGGTAGACCCTGACCAGGCTGAGCTTTACATTCTTAAGCAGCAAATCAGTAGCAAAAGTTGAGCTCATTCTATTATCTGTGCTACCAAATATATTAATATCTATAAACATCTTGCACAGGGCAGTATGTTTTGGACCATAATACTTCACATAACAAGCTATTAAATTCCCAGGTGTTTTGTTTTGAGCAGCAACGAAAGTAAAAAAAAAATCAAAACACAAGCAATGAAAAAAAAATTGATCTGGTGGCTTACTACCAAGTGATTTTCTGTAGGTATAGATAAAGTCTAGAAGTTTTAACTCTGTGATTTAATAATTATATAGTACTCTATATGTTATCGCTGCTGGCAGATCTATAGTGCTGTATGATACTAAACTAAATATCACCTTTGAGAGGTTCAGAAGGAAAACTAAGTACAGAGATGTGATCAGGGACATGGCCATCATAAGTCAAACTACTATTGCATGTCAAAAAGCCACAAAAGTCTAAATACTGCTTCTTAAAGGATGCTAGCATAAATACTTTGAGGGTTTTAAATGAGCTAAAAAGCAAGAGAGCGGGGAAGAGATTTTATATATCAATAAATGACTTGCTTATCATACAAGATATTAACTAAAACTACATGACAACTAGCTGAAAAGGGAGATGTAGACAGATATCTGTGGCATCACACACAGCATATTGGTGGAACATCTAACCAGAAATGAGAAAGATGAATGTTGAACATATGAAGATGAGGGAAAAAGATTAATGAACAAATTGAAAAGCTTTTTCTCCCATAACAACAAGAATATGACTTTTTTCCCACTGCACTTTATTCTTGTTAATAAAATAAACTGCAAGCTTTGGGAGCAAGGACTACGTACTCATAATTCTCTATTTTCAGTTATGGTAAGTAACAATACTAATAATATAATGACATAAACTTTATCATATTATAACAGTCTGAGGAAAGCCAGCAACTACCGAGCCCAAAGTACTCCTCTTTGACACTGGTTGAAATAGCAAGTTAGCTCACACAACTGGAGAATATAAATAATCACTCTGGTTTTAAATAAAGCCTATGATCCTGGCAAAAGTGAAGTTATGCTTTTAAAAACACATCTCTAAAAATTCATCAGCTTAGCTTTCTTGCATATGTTTTCATCTCAGGTGGAAAAGCCTTTGTTTCTTGACTTAGCCATTTGGAAAACAATTTGTGATTTGGCCTCTTGGGTCAAATGCAAAACTTTGCAGAAGTAGCTCAGAAACCAAATCAGTCTATTGCTTGGTGCCACCACTGAGGATCTCCCTAAATCACTAAAGCATTGCTGCCTCTGCTCTGATATGACAGGCCTAAAATCACAGTTCTGAGAAGACCATAACTCAAACTTGCCCATTCTGCAATACAGTACTGATAGAAGGGACTGCACTTCCATTGAAATGAACCTTAAATCTTCCATCCAGTCAAACCGTAGTGGGATCACACTAAGCCATTTCCTGCTATTTTAACTCTATCCTGAAATACTTCACATAAGACTTTCAAAAGTCTTAGTATTACACATAATGTCTTACACACGTTTTGAGATAGTTGAGAAATAAAATCTTTTGATCTGACAACAGCGTAAGACCTATTCTAAGGCAGCCGCATCACTCAAATTGAGTAGATCTCTTATCCTAGTTGATACACTGCCAAATCAAAAGCCTTACTTAAAATACCGTTGCTCTTCCATGAAAGAAGTTTTTAAGTAAGTAGGATTGATGAGTTCTTGGAACTCATTGCTTCCACATGGTTTTAGAGAATTTTCTTAGAGAGCCTGAGTTTTTTTCCAAACATTTGTGAAAGCAAATCTCACATTTTTACTGTCAAATATTCTCTGTGTATTAAACATAAGTCACATACAGCAATTGAAAGATGGAACAGCTCTCATCTCTTTCGTTTGTATTTGTAATTGCTGCTAATGCAAAAACTAATTCATTTTTCTCCTGTTTTCTCCTATATGATTCACAAAAAAAAGATTCCTACAGAGCATATTGTGTTTTAATTTTCTAATGTTTATGTAGCCAAATTTTAAAATGTGCATATTAAATGTATTTTACCTAGATTTCTGAGTGCTTAAAATGAGACAACCTAGTGCAAGTTCTGAAGGATGTAGTAGCTCACTCTGATATTTCAATTAGTTACCTTTAAGGACATAGATTCCAACAACAGATTGCCAAAACTATTGGGGATCTATAGAATCTCCTGTAACTCCCACACATGCCACAAGGCTGACCACATCAGCTAGCTCTTTTGAAAATGTTGATCATATGTAGAATTTATGTCCTTTAACAAAGTTGTAACAAAAAGCTGATTTCTTCAGGGGACTGTATAAAAATGTAGAATGCTCATTTCCATATTGATTTCCTTATTAATAAAAAAAAAATTAACACCAATAATCACTTGTTATTCTGGAAATGTGAATTATTTCATCAGCAGAAAACTTTAGAAATAACTAACTTGTGTTTTATAAACCTAAAGCAACATTATAATAGTAATCTAAACTGTAATATATTGCTGCAAGGATAATTATTAAGGGAAAACACAGCTGACATTTTCTGATTTATGCACACAATCAGAGATGGAGTCCAAGGACTGTGACATAATTATCTTCATGCTAACAATTTTTGTAAATCTCTTGACAGAATTTTAGCTAATTTTAAAATGCCTTCTGAAGATTAGCACTTAAAACTGTTGGGGAAAATAGCACAATTTATTAGCAAGGGTATAATTGTAAACCTTCCAAATACTCATTGTGAATATCATTTAGACAGTAACTCCTGCTTTAGCAGCTGGTATATAAGACTTGAGTTTATGGAATCTTGAAACAACAGAGAGAGTAGAATCTAATTAAACAGGATTACATGCCAAAGAAAAATTATTAAAAACAGACTAATAGACAATTGTTATGATTTTGGAATAGCACAGCTAGTACTTTTGATGCGAACTTATATAACACTGTGCTTTATTCCAACGAAACGTAAATATTCTTAGCAGACTTCTTTCTTGATTCAGAACAAAATCTCTTTCTACACTGAAACAATACAAAAAGCTAAATGGTTCCATTGATCCTCTCTCTCAGACTTAAGCACCCATCTGCTATAGGATAAAATGGCTTACAAATATTGCATTTATTCTAATATTGATGCTATGATTCATTGAAGTTATTCAGTAGCCAACAGCTGTATTCCATACATGAAGACCCCTTAAACTATCTTTATATTGAGCAACTAAACAAAACCAATGGCATTTGCCAATGGATTTTATCTAAGAGCATTCTCAAAAACTAAACAAGTAAAAGGATTCTTTAATCCTAACTGTAAGATATTATGATTTATGCAATATCTACCTGCTAAATTCCTCCTTTCTATTTGCTGTGATTAATTCTCAAGGTGCTCTTATTCCAAACATGGGCAGAAGCAGCTTAAAACTGATACCTGACCAGCTGTTCACAAAGGAAAAGTTGGTATTTTTAAAATAAGTATATATTCCTAATATCTGCAGAAAGTATATTGAGCCCTCAGGTATTTACATAACATTTGACAGCATGTCATTCATAATACATGAACATTTGTTATAGCAATTTTTTCATTATGTGATACAGCCATATTGGCCAGACAGGCTCCTTGAAAAATATAGATATTAATACATCAAAACCAGCAGACTTCCAACAGAAAACCAGCTCTGTCAGTAATCAAATAAAAATCCATAGAAAAAATATGACATAGAATTGTGGGTGGCTATAATCAGTTCCTAATTAGCATAACCATGTTAATTTTTCTCAGTTTTTTCTAAGAGGAATATAATTTTTAAAGCACCAAAAATAGTGTGCATGCAAACTGAAATACAATTATCACATTTTCTCCACTAACAGGAATATATTGCTAAAACAGGACTGATATCAGGAAACTCCAATGCATGAGATATTTTCTGAAACTGCAAGTGTGTTTTTTGTTATTCATTACCAGAAATACCGTCAATGTAACTGAGAATTCTGAAGTGGAAGCAGACAATTTTGGATTTTTTTAAATGTTTTCCCAGTTTAAAATATGATGCACTTAATCCTTAAAGACAGGTAATTATATAAAAGCTAATTACTTGTTGAACACACATAACACTTTAGTTTGCAATTTTACCAAGATCTTCCAATCTTAGATGGCATTCTGCTAACTTCCTTTTCATGCTGTTTCATGCATGAATTTCAAGTAGCAAATTTATAACAGCCTCTCAGTGTTCACATAAGGGTACGGTATCTTGCTTGCATTCAACCTGCTGTTGTCAGAGCAGATGTAGACACCACGTGTTTTGGCAATGGATAACACATCAGATAGCAGTGATACAGGGAAGATGAGAAAAGACATTCTGAAAGGACCAGGCATGCAACACAAAGAATAGTAGACCAAAGAACTCAAAAGAAAAGAATAAAAAGCTACAAAAGATATGCAAGACAGCGGAGGCACAGCTGGAAATAACAAAGGAGCAGAGAATGCGGGTGGTGCCACTAGACAGGACATTTTATAACGCTCCTCCCCTTGTGACTCAGCTTTAAAAGACAGAGAAAATGTTGAGAACATAAAGGAAGGAAAACTTTTGCCTCTCCCACTTTTTTCCTTCTCTTTCTAGAACAAATTTTGAACTTCATCAGTAGATGAATGGGAGGAATCGGAAAAAAGCTACCAGTCCCTCTGCATCTAAAAGGGACACTTTCAAGGCTGCTTTCCTGTATGGGAATGGGTTCTGTAGCAGGAAACATACATACTCTCTTAGAATTCAACAAGCTTCATCCAGATACTTTTTATTTTTTAATGCAACTGCAGTCCTGCCTTCATCCTACTGGAGAGCCTGAGCACTACGTGAGAGCCTTCACAGAAGTTAAAGGTCCTGTCTGGGACCCTTTCTGGATGGTTGAATCCTCTGAATCTTTGGTATGCATAGGAGAAATTTACAATTTAATTCTTTAAAGGCTTGAAGTCCAAGTAAAGAGACACAGCCTTTACACAGAATTTCTAAATATATTATTTTCACCTGACAGTGAAAATATATCTAAACAAATATTGGTAAGAAAAAAAAAAAAAAAACACCCAAATGCTGTACTTCCTCCCCTCACAGTACCTTCCCATACCTCAACCTAGCTCACTTTTCCCTTGAGACTCTTTACTCTGCTTAGGCAAATATTCCCCTGATTCGTGGAGATTAAATAAAATGAGACTATGTAGGTAAAGACCAGACTCATACTGAGAATTAACATTTACAGAGCTCATAACCTTGAGAAAAAAAAAGCAAGAATCTTTAAAATGCAGGTAGAACTGTACTCCTAAAGAACAGATTATGTTCTTGACCTTCAACAAAGAGCATAAGAAAAAACACATACCCAAAAGACCCTGCTTTTTTAGAAGCCAATTGACCAAAAATTTAAGGAACTAAGCCCACATATTTGAGAGTACCAGCTTATAGGTTCCCTCTTATTTTTCATGCATTGGTAAAGAATTTTTAAATATAAGAGCTTTTCAAAAATTAAAGTTACAACAAAATGCTTAAATGCCATCCTGAAACAACACAGACCAGCCCTATGTAGAGGAATAAAAGCATAGTACATGTAGCAGCTTTGCTTCCTCAGCCCAAGATGCCATCTCTCATCTCTTACAAGACACACTTTATTCTCCAACAATAGTATTTTTCAGAAGGGCCACAACAAAACATCTTTTTTCAAGGTTCACCATGCACTGCATCTTCTTTGTAGCTGCCTCATTATCTAAAAAAAAGCCATACAACAGGACACAATTTTCCCAACCAATTCTGCAGAAGCTAATCTGCCTAAGCTGTTTCTCATGGTTTTGCATAAGCTTCTTTCCCAAATAACTAAAAGAACTGACTAGGCAAGTGTTCTGGTTTTGGCTGGGATAGAGTTAATTTTTGTTCACAGTAGCTGGTCTAGGGCTGGTTTGGATTTGTGCTGGAGACAGCGTTGATAACACAGGGATGTTTCAGTTACCGCTGAGCAGTGCTTACACAGAGCCCAGGCCTTTTCTGTCCCTCATGCCACCCCACCAGCGAGCAGGCTGGGGGTGCACAAGGAGCTGGGAAAGGACACAGCTGGGACAGCTGACCCCAACTGACCAAAGGGCTATTCCATAACGTTTGAAGTCATGCTCAGTATATAAAGCTGAAGGAAGAAGAACAAAGTAGAGACGTTCAGAGTGATGGTGTTTGTCTTCCAAGGTAACCTCTACACATGATGGAGCCCAGTGTTCCTGGAGATGGCTGAACACCTGCCAGCCCCATGGGAAGTAATGAATGAATCCCTTGTTTTGCTTTGCTCATATGCATGGTTTTTGCTTTACCTATTAAACTTCCTTTATCTCAACCCATGAGTTTTCTCACTTCTACCCTTCCAATTCTCTCCCACATCTCACTGGATATAGGGAGTGAGCAATAGGCTGCATGGTGCTTAGTTGCCAGCTGGGGTTAAGCCACAACAGCAAGGTCCTGCCAAGGTCCTTCTAATCTTCCAGATCATGTCTTTCTACTGACAGTTATAGAAACACATGCAACAGTTAACCACATTCCATGTACTACTTAGTAAATTGTGTACTCCCAATTTTCACCAACAATGAAAAGACAATGAAAAGACTTACATAAAATAGTCATTAAATCCCTCGGAAAGAGCCTGAAAAGAAGCTAAACACAAGGCAAAGTGCTGAAGACCTGGTGACAATACTAAACAACTAGACTCATATACGGAAAACACTGTAGGATCTATGACTTCAGGGCTCCAAGCAACCCAACATTTCGGTCCTGCAGGAAGGGAGAGAAAAATGCCATCCTCTGCTTAGCTTAGTTGAAGAAAACAGTGACAGCTCAGAATGAACATTACGTCAGTGCTGAAATTAATTATATTTCTTGCCATAACCATATGTAGCTATATGTCACTATACTCACTGGCCAGGTCTTCATAAAACAGCATCTTTCCTCCAAATTTTCTTTGCAAAAAAACTGAAACAATTCCACAAAAAATACTATTAAGATCCCATCCTCTGACTTGGTGAGTTACCAAGAAAAGGGTATATACACTTCTGTTCTGGTTTACCGTGTTATCTGAAAAGCAGAAAAGATCACTTAGATAGCAATGAAACAAATTTCCTCATGTGACAGTTCAGGGTACTTACCACAGACAAAGCCAAATATGAAATTGAGACCAGATTTCCCCAGAGGAATAACTGGAAATATTAAGTTTGCTTGAGAACCATATCCCTGAGTCAAAGGAATGAGAATTAGGAAAAAGACTGCAGCCAGTAGAGCACAATCCTTGTATTAAGACTCTCATGCCATTGCGTTACGGCATTTTCTATCAGATTCTCATCACTATCATTCCTCACAAAAAAATGAAGAATTATTTGACTCAAAATGACCTGAAGCTCATTCATTAACTATGAACACCATATGCAAGCACCGACAAAACATTACCTCAGCTCTTATGTTTTAAACTACATGTTGACTCTCAAGTAACGGTAGATGATAGCAGGACATGTCAGTTGACAAGTCATAGAATCATACTAATAAAATAGTTTGAGTTGGAAGGGACCTTCAAAGGTCACCTAGTCCACCCCCCTGCAAGGAGAAGGGACATCACATATCTCTAGAAAAAACAAACAAACAAACAAACAAACAAACAACAACAACAAACACACACGCACACAAAACCAGCAACAACAACAAAAACCAGGCTGCAATTTCTCCTTTATTTCCATTTTCTTTGAGATTCAAAAGACATGTCCTTTTACTGAGGTGTTCAGGAAAGTCAAGTATTTAAATACATTTTATAGTAATTGCCATCTAAAATAGCTAAATCAGAGGAAAACTTGTTGTCTATTTTTTTTTCCCCAAAATACCATAAAGAAAAATACTGAAAAGACTACTATATTTGTAGGCATTTTTTACTATGCTCATCACTGACTGGTACCTAAAACCTTCTTGTAAAACTATAGAGTCCACATACAGCAAGACAGTGACCTCAGACCATAATACATAAAAAGTGAGAAGAAACAAATGGAAGTGGAAAAAAATAAAAATAAAATAAAATAAAAAAAAAAAAAAAAGTGGAAAGCACAAAGAACCACTAAATTGGTTCACTGGGAGCCAAAACTGTTTAACAGTCAACACAGTTACATATATTTAAATATCTTGCATCAAGCCAAATTAGTCAAAATGAAAGCTTACACTCATTGCTAAGGAGGGGGAAAGTCAAGTCTCGGGGTGGGGGTGAACACAACAAAATAGGACAGTACAAACACTGTTGCTGTAAAATATTTTTCCCTCTCGAAAAAAAAAAATCAGAAAATCAGAGGCATGGGGCTATTACAATTGTTGCAGATCCTATGAAGTTATCACCATCTGTTGTGTCATCTATTTACAGACACAGACATAATCAAAACTGAGGGAAAACTGCTCAAATAAGTTGTAATTTTCTTTGAATAAGATACCGTGCATGTTTAATAAGCTTGAGAATCTCTCAATACAAATCTAAGGGAATAAATTGTATCAGTCTCTTTTCTGTAAGAAATGACATGAACAAGAACTTTCCTATATACAGAAATGAACAGGGTTTATGTGTAGCTACATTTGTCAGCAGGGCATTCAAAATTTTTTTTCACGGTGAACATTAGAAAGAGCATTAGGAGAATTCTGCTGTAATGCTGTTTATTCACATGCAGCTTGAAAACAACATCCAGGATATATATAGCCTCAGGTCTCAGTTCCATTTAGCATCTTAGAGAGAAGAGCACCTAACAACCCAATACCTCAGTATGGCACCAGGCACTCTTCTATAATATTACAGTTCTGTGTCCCATTTACTGTCTTCTCTGTAAGGTTTTTATTCCTTGGGAAGCCTTCATGTCTCCACCCAAGTAGCTTTGTTCTCCCAAACTCTTCTGGCCTGCCCTCAGACCGCTCAGACTGCTGTATTCCCCTTCCCGTCAGTCTCTTAAAAATTGCTGTGTTCAGCTTGAGGTGAGCAATACAAGCATGCCCCAAAGCACTATGCCAGCACCTTGCCAGCAATTCCCAAGCAACTAGGGACATGGAACCAAGAGTCACCAGAACAGAAGTGTGATTCACGGCTCCTTGGTACGAGTTAGGCTCAGGACTCTTTAAGGAGTCTGGTTCAGGTCCCACAAACAGTGTTCCTCAAGACATTTGGGTTAGGTAGCACAGATCCTGAGCTAATAAATTGAGTGTCTGAGCAGGACTGACTCTGTCACAGCACTTTCCTCACATGCCTATGCTACTCTTAAGTCTAGAAGTGGCTTCAGCTACCGCAAGTGAAGGGCTTTTAGTTCTCAGGACACTACAAAGGCCAGACCTGGCACTGCTTAATGCGTTTAACTTGGAGACTATGAAAAACCCGTTCCCTCCCCGCAGAGCTTAACCTAGTAGCCTTAGTATAATCATCTGCATTGCACAATAAAACACAATAACCTAGTTTTGAAAATGTCATTTTCAAACGTACACACTGAATAACACCGAAACTCTTATTTTACATTATTTTTTCTCTCTTGAAAACATATTGGACTTATTAATCAGTCCCCAGCTCCTGAGTGTCACTATTACTATTGTGTAAGTGCAAACAGAGCAATAGGAAAAAGCAGAGTGGCTGCAAAGCAAAAAGAAACAAAAACCATTATTCTTTTAACATGATTACCAAGTTTCTCCTTTTTCTTCTCAAAGCCACTTTTATCTCTGATTTTTAATTCTTATGCAGCAGTTTCCCTGTTTCCCTTGTGTATAAACTGTTTGAGCTTTCCATTTTTAATTTTTCTTCAATAGTGCCCTATCTTTTTTTTTTTCTCCATTACTTGAGTTTTTTCCTCTCCTGTTCTGTTTCTCCATGCTTGTTTACTTTTTTCCCCTAGTCCTTACTAATTATTTCATGTGTCTTGGTCTGTTTCATTACGTGTCACGGCTTTTCCTTTCTTATTTTTTTATATTGCATTCCTTTATTCCACTCCTGCAGCTCTCTGATTTCTATGTGCTTGCTTAACTATTACCCAAATGGCTCCAAGCAGGACACACTCAAACTGAAGAATAAATAAATTAAAAGAAAAATACTATCTGTGGCCATGCGGTGTTGCCTAGCAACGCCCTGTACCTCTCCACAGCTTTTCTAGAGCTCTGGTGGCAACAGAGCTTTTCAGACTTATTGCTACAAATATATGCAAGATCCTTCTCACATTGTTTGTCCGTTCACTAGCAAATAAATGCAGAGGAAAATATAAATGAAAAAGTAAAACTCCAGAGAAAGAACCAACAACAGGACTACTCTTCCAGCACAAGAAATGCCCCCATACTCTGATGTGCGCTGCCCCCACCTCAGTTACTCCCATGTGCATAAAACACATGCAGCTTATATGTTATTATGGTTCACTAATACTACTACTGTTACAACCTTTGAGAAATAAAATGTAAATAGTATTTCTTATGAAATCAAAATTTGTGTTAAATTCACCCAACTCTTAAATAGTTACTGTGTATGCATTACTGGCAGAGACTCATTGACTTCTTACACCCTTCAAAGTTGCTTCTGAAAGCTTTACACTTAAGAAAATATAGTAGGTAGCCTCCAGATTGTACGGGATAAGAAAAATGGTCCAAGCATTGTCAAAAATGCAGTGGGTTTACTAATGAAGTTTGTTCCTAAAGTTTATAGAGCCAAGCTTAAAAGATTTTCAATATCTTTGATTTCTAATTACTTCAAATGTTACAGAATAGAAAGTGAAGCTTCTCTCCCACCCTCTCTTTTATTTTAAAACAAAAGTTTGCTGGGCTCAACCTTCAAAAGTTAGAAACAAATGCTCATTAAGTCCATACTTTGCAAAGTATTGATGAAGTATTGCAAAGTATTGAGTATCAAGAGGACAGATATTAAGCCAGTTTCCTTGACAATCCTCTTTTATTCCACAGCAATTAATGACTCCTTCAAACAACCAATGACAATATCTGAAAAATAAATGTCTTTTTAATTTGGGGATGTAAATAATGCTTATCCAAGGCACTAAAACTCTAAGAATATTAGGAGTCCTGGAATGGGAGGCAAGAAATAGAAATGCTAAAGCAAAAGATAACTACAATCCTCCCAGGCAGTTAGCAATAGGACAAGGGGGCATGGGCTTAAACTCTACCAGGGGAAATTTAGGCTGGATATTAGAAAGAAATTCTTTACAGAGAGAGTGATCAGGCATTGGAATGGCCTGCCCAGGGAGGTAGTGGACTCGCTGTCCCTAGAGGTTTTTAAACTGAGATTGGACATGGCACTTAGTGCCATGATCTAGTAAACGGACTAGAGTTGGACCAAGGGTTGGACTCGATGATCTCTGAGGTCTTTTCCAACCCAGTCGATTCTGTGATTCTGTGATTCTGTGATACATAAATTAGGATCAGTCTGTGATGAAGCCCTACAGAATGGAGGAAATGTTCGGGTAACGTGTATCTTTCCGAAGGGCATACAAATGTTATTGCCTAAGAACTTTTTATATAGCTAAAGCAGCCTCAAGGCAATTTGATGTCCTCATAACAGAGTATCCATAGCAAGTTAAAAGAAAACGCATCAGAGCACATACCTTAAAAAGACATTTAACAGCACCAGTCTACATCTGCCAGCTACAAATTATATGTAGTAAAGAGAAACTGCAAATGATCCACAAAGGTAAACAAAGGACAGAAACTAATATTTAGACAATCCCAGTTTATTAGCCTCATTCCCACACCAAAGTTTTTAGAAATTAAAGGCCAAAGTAGGATACACAGAGCTGGTAGAAGAACACAGCAGAACTCACAGATGATACAGGCCACCATAAAACAAACACAGGCTTTGCAAAGTCAAGCACTTAAATTCAAAAATGCTTTAAAAATGTTTGCTGTTTCAAAACAGGATTGGGTCCTTTCATGCATATGCAACAAAACACCAGTTTCAATGATATGATCATATGCTATTTTACACAGAAGCGCTGCCTGACTCAGAAGACAGAACAGACGGCTCACCTAATCAATAGCCTTTCAACATTTATGCTTAGTGTGTAGCCTTATTTACTGCACGCTATTCAAAACCTTATTTGAAGGCAGGACTATTTTTCCTTATGAACATTTCAACGACATGCATAACTACAGCATCTGAAGTGATTTAAAAGCAATTACTCTACATACTATGAATATCCGCTTTTAACAGCTAGCAATCAGCAGAGAAAGTCTACAGAATAACTGAGCATGCTGTATCAGTCACCTATGGTCCAAAATGTTAAAGTATATAGGAGACTGGAAGTGACAACTTGGATGATGAGAGTTACTCTGATGCTTTCACATTCAGATTTTCTCATCCAATTGATGGAACCATCACCCTCTGATCAGCTGGTATTTCTAAATCATCCCCTCTCTTAATTCCAACCGTTAAGCTCCCAGTCATTATTCTCTCCTCAGCCCTTGGCTGTACAGTCTCCTAATTGCACTTTTAAATTTATTCTTACCTTTTTTTTTATTCTAAATTCCAGTGTCAGTTCTTTATGATGCTCTAGTTCTTTCTGTATTGACAGTACCTGTCGACTTTCTTGTAACACACTCCTAATATTTATGTCAAGCTCATTAATGAAAATATTAAATGGTATGAATCTGAAGACTGATCCTTCAACAAGCTATGCTCAAAGCTCAGAAGCTCTTTTTTGAGCACTACTCACTCTCATTTCCTTTCTAGCCAGTCCCTTATCCATGTTACTATTCTAATCTAAGTAGATGATACATCATTATTAATTAGCCAGAAAAAACCCTTGTCAGTGTATCATGATCTATCCCTAACAATATAGCCCAATATGTCTTATTCCATTGTATATTTACCTTGGTTTAATAGATCTGCACTTCAAAATTTGTTTACAATGTTTTGCATGCTGTTGATATGAGACTAACAGTTATAGCTGCCCACCAATTCTCCATCTTTTAACATACAGAAACTACATTGGCTATTCTTTAATCAAGTACCATAACATACAGCTTGCTTTACTCTTAGGCCTGTATTTCCACATGTCAATTTTACCGTGACACTTTCACAGACATTTTTCTGTTCCTTTTGACCTCAGAGCTGAAACCTTTCAAGTTTTCCTTCTGGCCTTTCTGGGGTAACTTCCATTTCTGCACTTGTCTGCCCACTAGCCACCTCTTGTTTTACTCCCATTTTACTGAAACTAGGACTACGATTTACAAAGATTTTAGACAATACCTCAGATGTTTAATCCTATCTTCACACTGGCTTTCCTTGTTCTTTTGTTTGTTTTAATTTAGATAGCTGAATAACCTTTTACTATTTGTTTTATATAGCTGAAAAACCTTTTACTATTTGTTTTAATTTCTTTTGCCAGGTCTGAATCAACTTGACTTTTGAAAATTCTCACTTTTCCCTCTGTACTTCTGGATTTGCCATTCAATCCCATTTTTCTCAATTCCTTGTGGGTTATCCCCACACTGCTAATATTCTTTTTGAAGTTGTTTTCCAGTTCAGTCTGAAACTATTCTTTACAAGCTGGGATGCAAATTCCAAATACCTTTTTGTATATTTGAATTAGTAATAATCTCCTCAAAATTCATGTAGTCGAGCTGTTCAGTTCAGTTCAGAGATCTAAATAGTTTTCTTAACTTCTGAGTTTACCTTATAAAATACTGAAATAAATTTGGGTAATTCTTCTATAGAACTTGTATTAAATAAACTCAAAAAAAAAAAAAGCTTGATGAACATTGTATTCTGTGATTACCTATTCTACAACTTCCCCCATTTGCTAAATTTAACACTAAAGTCTATTCTGCTTGATGCCTGAATCAGTAAGAGTTGATACTATTTACGATTTTATGATAGCATTTCTGATTTAATAACTATTACAAAGTTTGTCAGTTTTCACATCAAAGAATACCTGCACCCTACCATTATTGGGATCTGTGGTTTTCCAGGCTGCAAGTCAAATCACCTTACAATGACTTACCTTTCTAGCAGCATCACAATCAGTTCCAAGTATAGAAAGTTGTGAGGGTAACCGAATGAGGATGGCAAACTTCAGAAAATATAATTTCAATAGACCCAGAGACCAGGCTGGTATGTTTCCTGAAAGATATACTGGTCAGTGAAGGAAAGCAGGAGAGAGAGAGCAAACCTTGATAGAAATGCATGAAGGGAAACTATTCCTGAGCAAAGAAGGAGGAGAAAAAGATGGAAAAAAAAGGGCCAAGCACTTAACAGACCTTCATGATAATACTATGTCTCCCCCATGGACTGGAAATCAAAATCATAAAAGTAGGGAAAGTATGACACATACCTAAGTATATAAATTTCTCCATTTAAATTAACAGCACAAACTCTATAGGAGTAAAATCAGAAAGCTAAGGCACCAAGAAAATTTCAATTGGTAAGGAAGACTTAAAGAATTATAAGAAAAAGGCTCTATATACATGAGAAGTAAGAAAATGAAGAGAAATACAGGTTATGTACAGGAAAGGAGAGCAAATAACAAATTATGCAGAGTGAACGGAATTATTCACAGCCTTCCTTGCTCTCTTCACGAAGATGGCATGGTTTAGCCATAACTATCACTAAAAGTATTATTTTTAGCAAGAAGACAGGATTGCAGGCTTGAATATGGAGAAAAGATGCTTTGGATGTTTTTTTTTTCATCAGGCAGATGCTAGATGCTGTTGATGTATCACTGAGGCATCAAGGAACTAGCTGAAGCACTTCATGGACCACTATCAATTGTTCCCAACGACTCTGAGGGCTTGGGTTTCCAAGAGGCCAAAACAGACAAACATAATGTTTCACTTTACAAAAAATTGAGAGAAAATAGCAATTATAGCCCCCACAGAGAAAACTGAGTACATTTATTAAAAATGATACTGTGATATTAAAAAAAGCCAACATGGGCATATAAAGACAAAGTTAAATCAATCTTATTTTCTGTCCTTAAGAGGACAAATGGTCTCCAGAATAAGTGGTAGATGTGATAAATTTCAAGTAAACTTTTTTAATAAGTGTTCCACACCACATTTTCATAAGACAAACAAAATTATAGTCTAGATAAAACAAATACCCAGGGACCACACAGCTTACTGAAATACAACCTTTATCTTGTTTTCTATCACTGAAAAAGGATCTCAATTAAGATGCATCTTAAGAAGTCTCCATCATCGTATGCCTTTAGAAATGGATTATACAAATATCTGTCAAGAAATGTCTAGCTGTATTTTTGCTGAGTGATTATTCCAGATATTTGCTGAAGAAACAGGACTGATTGGAGATCGAAGAAGTGACTGCAGAAAGCGTGCACATGTAGCCTTATGAAGACAGCTGGAACAGGCACATGGACAAAAAGACTAAGAGGGAATATGCTTCAACATGGCAACACCACAGCTCCAGAGACTGGACCACCCACCAGTTTCCATTTCATCAATATGAAGCACACATACTATAAGGAAGGTTCTCGTACCAAGGAGCACATGGCATCTTTGCAGGCTCAAGGACCCCACAAACATTATTTCTGATATCAAAACTGGATGGGACACTATGTTTATTTTCAACAGTATATTCACACAATGTATCAGTTTATAAAACAACAAAGAAATCATTACAGAAGTCTCAAATCATTCCTGAGATGCACCACCAAAACTTTAAGAGTTCTTGAAACCGGGACACTACTATAAGCAAAAAATACTGAATATTGTAAACAAAGGAGTAGTGAGTGATCAGGCAGTTAACTGCTTTCCACCTGAGGACTGTACCTTGTGATAAAAATGCAACAGAACCTGGTCAAGGTAAGGTTATCAAAGCTTCTGGACAGTTCTGCTGTATTGACATACTTTTTCATGCTTGTTACACGTCCCTGCATCAAAGCATGAGGATGCTAGTGTTTTTTTCAAATACAATACTACCAGGATTGGTTAAAAGATCAAAATGGAGACTTTCTGCCAGATCTGTTCATTCCTATTTAAATCAAGTGATTTTTTTGCTACCCATTTATGACTGATATTTTAATTTGCATGGAAAAAAAAAAAAAAATCAGTGGACTGTACCCAGAAAATTTTGGTCCAAATATATGGCAAAGTTGCAGACAGGCTACAAGCAGCATCTTGTAATGAGCACTTCAGTGCAACTTAATATTGGACAACGCTACCAGTTCTCCTTAAAATACATCATTCGGCAAGCTATACTACTTTCTTCACACTAAAATTGGTCTTTCAGCTCCTTCTACTTCTAGCAAGCAGATGTCTTCCAGGACTTACACAATATAAATAGACCTGAAGCAAGTAATTACTAAGAGGTCAACAATGGCCAAGATTTCTCCAAGAGACAACATTCAAGCACTTGCAATTTCTCAACCTAAAACTTACTTATGATCATTTTTAATTTTATGGATTTCTAAACAGAACAGAGATGGGGCTTTCACTATAACAAGAAGAAAGTCTAGGAGCAGAAAAGAAAGAGTGCAAGAGCAGTATAGGTTTCAGTTTGTGGAATGGTTTACAAAAGAAAGGAAAAGTGGGAGGAGAGGGAATGAAAAAAGAGGAATTAGTCTTCTTGTTATTTATTCTGTTTTCCAACACATCAATACAAGGAGGTACCTCTATCTCCATCCAACAATCACAGGAAAGTGCACATATAGAAATCCACATCTAGAAGAATATAAGATTAAGCAGAAGGTGAAAGTTAACAGTGAAGATTGTTTCTTGGTCCTATCTCTACTCTCTGATCTGTTCAGGTTTAATGAAGGGGAATGAGTTGGTCAGGCTTACCTAGCATTTGCAGCAGACAAAGCATTTTTCATTTTGTCATATATGTATGTGTAAAACAAAACAATTTGCAACTCGGACACACTTCAGTTTTGAAATTGTTAAGATTAAAAATACACCTGGAACTAAAATCTTTGGTGAGTGCTGCTCTATTAAAAGGGGGATCATCAAACATCAAATCTGAAGAACACCAAACCTGAAGAACTCTGAACAGAGGAAGTTAAGAGGTCAGAGGTGGTTTTGCACAGCATTCCAAGGGAGCCACAAGGTAAGACAGAACTCTGCAGAGCACTGAGAAAGGGTTCGGCATTAACTTGCCATCAGCTAGTATTTACAATATGATACACAGAAAACCTGCATAAAGGCACTAATTTGTAGTACTCAGGTGAGTTAGGAGCTATTGAGATATTCTAATACAAATGCCTTAAGACATTGAAACTAAAATAAAACAGAAAACTCAAGGAATATAATATGCATTTCTTAGACCATGTATAAGTGATATCATATAGAAACATGTAAACCACTTTATTTCAGTAAAATGGTTATAAATGCCAGCATATTGTATCGATACGAGAAAATGCAGAGTAATTAGTTAATCTAAAAAATGCATGAGCAGGAATTTGACTGCTAAATGATTAAACTGGTACATTTTAAAATGTGTATTAATATTTAATTATTGACACTATGAGAAGAGAAAAAATCTCTTGATGTTACTTCTCAGCTCTTTCTGATATTCAGTAACCCATGTATTATTCATATGAATAGTTTGTGCATATACAGTCAATCACTAGTTAAATGAAAGAATCATTCTCAAATTCCCTAATCACCTCAAAAGATCCTAATGCAGTATTTTCCACATTTGGGAATCAGAGCGTTTTATTTAAGAAATCAGTCTGGCCATGATGGATACAGTGCAGACTAAGCAGACATCAGTTGAAAGAATCAGATGTCAAAGTGCTCCCTCTAATGTCCCTTAATCATCACACCAATTAGTGGCTGAATAGTGATGTGATTAAAAAGACTGCTGCTATCCTATACCTATTCAGACTAGTAGAATTCTACATATGTTCTACCAATTAATGTTTGAATAGAGCAGCGATTAGAGAGACATCTGCCATTGTATATTCATTCAGAAAAGAGCTAAACTTGCATATTCATATGCAATGAAGACAAAAATAAATATTTGCAAAGGTAAACTATACGTTTAGATTATAAAGATAATTGAGTTGATTTTCTTTAATGAGTGTTCTCTATTTTACAATATTTGGGATCATTTTTTTATTTATAAATATATAATCTTTCATCAATACATGTCTGGAAATGGCCAAATTATTCACTGAAAAAGCATTTATTCACCAAAGTTCCTGATTTCAGGCCTTGGGTGAACTGGGTTTCATATCTACAATTTGCACTATTTCTGCTTTGTGAACTGCTAACTTGTTTATTCTGTAACTGTGATACATGATTGGGCACAAATATCATATGACGTTTTTCCATCTCACCAGAAGGCAATATTTAGAGTAACAAATTGATTACAGCTGAAAAAGCATTATCTCATTTATAGATTTTTCTTGGACATTTGTACACTAAGTGGTCTTTCCAAACTGTTTTAAAATAAGAATTCCTTTTTACCAACATTCATATACAGCACTGACAGTCACAGAAGTATTATCAAAGCAGAAAGCAGTTTGGAGTTTTACTAAACTCTTAGTATTACTGTTTTAAGGGAGCAACCTTGTCCTCTGAACACAAAGAGCAATGTGCTCTGTTACGTCTTGCCATGAACTGCAGTTTTCGCTCTCCACTGTTAGCACAGAGCAACATTGCACAGAAAAAGACAAGAATTTGGTTCTCTCTAATGGCTGAAGAGAACCATAGAACAGTTAAAGACTCTTGCTCAAAAGCGATGCCTTCTCAAAAATCCAAATAGGCTTAAAAATTATTTTGTTGAAGGAAGAGAAGCTCCTGTCAGACAACACTGATCAGGTTTTGCAAACGTAAGGACAAAGAACAATGCTACTACTGCCATAAAATCAATACTGTTACAGGCTATGGCAATTAACTACAAACCAATTTAAACCTCATTTCCTTTTCACCTTTCTTGTCTCATTGAAATACTTCCAACTCTTCCATCTGGAGCAATTACTACTATTCTTTCTAAATGCAGAAACTAAAGGAAGTCTGAATACATAGGTGGGTTTATATAATCCTCTTACATATCCTCAGCAGATACATCCAAGGTTTCACTAAAAAAAAAAAAGGCTGGACTACCACATCCCACTGAATTCTCCAGTGACAAGTAAATTTTTAAAAATCGTGAAGGCAATTTGATGACCTAAAGTGACCTGAATTTTGCTTCCTTCTCTATGATTTACTATCAGTATAGCCATCTCAAAGATCTTCTACTTTTAATTTCTTCTGACCAACAGAAATCTTTGTTTCCCCAGGCAGATTAGTGGCATCTGTTTATACCACCTTTCAGAATGACTCAGAAACCTGACTGTTAATGCTTAGGTTTCGCACTGTTACCAATGGTGACTCAGAAATAAAGTTATGTACTCTGATCTAAATCTCTGAGTTAAAATTTCTGAAGAAAAGCTGACTGATCTTGCACCTATAGCTATAAATCACTTTCATGGTAAAATGTGGTTGCTAACACAGTAAATAAACAATAGCACTCATTGAAAGCATAACTTAACCTTCCTTTAGGAAAATGCTTTTCCAATGTTAAGGAAAAATACTGACTCTCCACTTCAGAACTCATTTAATGGGCAACGCAAAAGCGTCTCAGAGCAGGCAAGGAGTTAAAATTTCACTTGTGTAATTATTCTGAGGAAATATATAAGTCTGCCATCTGGAAGTGTATTACACATTACAAAGTCACTGTGTGCATGCCTCAGCAGATGCAGCTTTTGTTCAGAGTTTTGAGGGCTGTTAATTTAATTAGTTTTGTATTTTCATACTCCCACCTTCCCTCCAACAGTAATTCTGCAAAGGAAGCATCAGTAGTACAGTTTTAAAGAATTGAAAGCTAAAAGCCAAATACAAATTTTAAGGAAATGCCAACAAGTATACTTCCTATGGACTTCAAATAGAGCTTGATCTGTTCATTAGCAGGCCTAAACATTACTGCCAATGGCTTTTTAGACTGGAACAGAAAATTGTGCTCAATGTATCCTTTCCTGCATTAGCTTTCTTATTTTAAGAAGGCTAGGAAATGATTCTATCATTTTGTTTTCTTTGTTTATGAAAACCACTCAACAAAAATTATCTGGAAAATGTAAAAACTCTAATTTTTTCCCAATGTCTTTTATGTAATGGGGTGCCAGACAGATGTTTCAGTTTGATTTTTTAGTTTTGTAGGGCTTTTTTCACCAGAGTAGTAAGCTGTGTGGTAGATCTTGCACAGTAAAAGTATGCTATGTATTTCTGAGTAAAGAAGTGTTTGACAGTTCTAAAAACTAGGACCACCACCGACCTAAAAATAAGGACTACACTTTTACAGTTTCTTCAAGCATTTTACATTTCTTATAATGACTTATAAATTAAACTATGTGATATTTCTACTAAATAATTCATAATATACAATATAAGAATGATCTGTGTTGAAGGTGTGCGCAGGTACAGCTAGACCTATTTGCTTATCTCTAACCTTTAACCCTGTAGGTTGTAACATATGAGCAAATCTCTACCAGTGCAGGGTCCCAGTAACTGCACAGATCTCCATGCAGTAACGCAGAACTATAAAATCAAATTGTTAATTAGATTGTAAACCTATGCCAAAACATCATCAGGCAAAACTTCACAACATTCAGAATTCCTTTCAAATGAAAATCCAAACAAGAGAGAAACCAGAAATCACTGCTGTTTGCACAGCCCAAGAAAGCTCAGGCCTTGGGGATCCAAGAACATCTGGGATACCATGAGGAACACATGCACAGCTAAGAGCAGGAACACGGGAAGAGAGAGTTTCTAGAAAGCTGTGCACTTTCAAAATTAACAGCAAAACTTTGAAATATCCAACATTTTATGAACAAACTGAAGGTAAAAATCAAACAAGGCTGATATGGGGGAAAGTTCAGAGATAACCAACAGTGATCTTAAAGCATAGAAGTTTTAAAAATGTGTGTTAACACGCTCATTAGGAAGATATATACGTGCATGCTGTAGTTTGAAGTTTAACTAACTAGGATAACTTACACTGGAACAGTTAATCAGGTTACAACGCAGATACCTCACTGCCAGGCTGCAGGGATACCTGAGCTTCCTAACAAACAGGTTCTGAAAACAGAGGAGTTTACAGCCCGGTATTGATTTATTGATTACAGGTTGCCTGAAAATATAACAATATAAACTGCAGCTGTCCAGGCACAGGAACACATAGTTGTGAGCAATAACTGCATCAGACATCCCAAAATAATCATCCCTGTTAGTTTCCAGTTATTATAACATTATCCAAGCCAATAAATAAAGAAAACAGGAATATTAGCTTAAGTAAGACAGAGATTCTTATAATCACTGCTATAAACCAGGAAACTATACTAGAGCATGGTTCAAATGCAAAGTGTACCCTGGATTGCTCCTCCCAGCAAATATTTGTTAGTGATACTAGATTCCAGAATTTTGAGAAAATTAGAAACTTTGTAGGTTTCTTGGTTTGGTTTGTGTTTTGCTGGGTTTTTTTAATAACAAACAAATGACATCTATCAAAACTAAATTTTCCTACTTAGTGACAGATGTTTTGATAACACTATGAAGAGGCACCATAACATTGTACCCATAAGGGTACTAGTTTGCAGATGAATAAGTAGCACCCCGCCTAAAAGATTTCTGAATTTAGGTGATTATCTAAGGGAATCTGTAGGAAGACAGTAAGAACACTACAAACCTTCTAATTAGATAAGAGTTCAAAGAGACAAAGTCTGATAGGATTAGGCAAATATCACACTGAGACTAGGAACCTAAATACCTAGAAAGAAAAATATTATATCTAATGGCAGAAATACTGAAGAATACAGGCAGTTTAAAATGACAAAATATTTATTCTAAAACCACCTATTTCCTGAAAAATGCAATGTACAAAATTTAAAATCTAGAGCCATGTTTTAATTTAAGTGTTTTAATACAAGCATTATTTATTTGTTTATAGGTAATTTACACACATTTGGTCCTGTGTATATAGTACATATGTAGGTAGCCCTACATATATATACCTATGTAAGTATTTAAAATAAGTACATAGGATGGATTTGCCTATTTCCGTACTGACATAAAATTACTTTTTAAAGTCTCAGAAAGGATAGTGAGGTGCTGCTCTACCCTGTGTTACTCTTGGGAAACAGAAGGCAAAGAGGCAGTGGGCAGCAGCCCAGCAGGGCACAGCAGGGGCTGCTGATGCTGCTGCCCAGGGAGCGAGCAGCTCTGCGGGGCTCAGGACATGGTGAGACACCCTGACACTGCCGGAGACTTGAGACTCATCAGACTTAGTAGAAAAACAGGAAAAAGTTGCATCAAAGACTTACTAAGTTGCCAAAAAATAAAAAGGTGTGCAATGTATTTTGTTCTGAGAAGGAAATAGATGATCACAAAGTAACTTTGTATCTATAGGAACAGAACTAGGAGATACATTTGGCTACTGAACAACACAGGAAACTCAAATTCTAATTTCTCACACAATTAAGATTTCAACCTCAATGATTTATTGCATATTCCAGATGCAATAATGAACATGCACTTACGGAACAGCTTTTGTCAGAATTCCTTTTCCATTGCTTCTTGACTTGTTTCTTTGCTGCAGTTGAATGAAGAGTTGCGTGTCTCTGTTTTCTGGGATTTAAAGCCAGAATGTTCTGTAGAAAGAGAACAGAAAATCTTAAAATACATACATAAAATTAAAAAAATAAAAAGTTCAAAGCCTCTTAAATCACATCTCACACAACTTATTTACAGTGCTATGCAAAAGCAAACCACAATTATTCAATATTATACACCAACTTTATACAAATTTATTTCTGACTTCTTATGCTTTCAACCTATGTATTTTAACATACCTGTTTATAGAACCACAGAATTATTTTTTTCAAATTACATAATTTCAAACTTAGTTTGAAACCAATTTCTTTATTGTCCACACCACTTAAATTTTGAGTACTTAAAGACATTTCTAGGACTGCTAGAAAACAGAATTATATTTAGCGGCCATGATAAAGGCCGCTTTCCATCCCTGGATGTTTGTTGTGTATGGCATATAGAAACACATAATTCTGCTTCACTATATCACTCCAAGTAACGCTCGTAAAGCAAAACAAGCAAAAACATTTTAAAGGATCTGGGTTATTTATGGATGTTTCATCATTTCAGTATAAATTCCAATTTGCCCTTCACAGGAACCTGCTTCTACATCTATAATGAGTCGACGAGTCAACTTCATTTCTCTTACAATGACGAGGACACAAGTAAATGCTGAGAATATAGCTGTACTTCTAAGTGATAGTCTGACGACACTAGCAGAATGACTTTTTTAATGTCTTTCATTATACTAGTGTAACTTTAAAAATTAAATCAGCTTTTTAAAACCCAAGCTCTTTTTTAATATCAGGCAAGTGACAGGTTTCAATAGCAAAACTGACCTCATTTAATTCAAGAAGTGAGTGTGAACAGCGTGCAAGTAACAGATCCAGACTCAGGTCTGTGATGGAGAACCAAAACAGGCATATTGTTGGTTGTAACTCCTGGAACTGGTTTTGTAAATCTTCCTTTAAAAAAACTTGACTTTAACACTATGCTTCTCCACTGTGGTGAATAGGGTGCGATTATTCTGTTACTATATGTCAAAGATGTGCGAGACTGACTTACAGAAATGGAGACCGAACATGACGAGTTTGATGGGGTTATGCATACTATATCAGCAGGATGTTTCTTTATTTTAAAAGTCTGCTTGAGTGGGTGATAATGATGAAGAAGTAATCTGTTGTATTCAGATACTATTGTGTTGGAGTTTATGGGGCCTTTTTTTTTTTTTTTTTTTTTAATGCAAAGGGATCACTTTCTAATCAATTATTTAATGTTTACTCCAGAGTGATCAGTAATCCATTTTCCCACAAACCAGAAATCTCACCTACTTGAAAATTCTACCTGCAATTAACAACATCACCCAATACAGTAATTTGCAGCTTCCCCAAAGTACAAACAGACAAAAAAGTGGGTTACAACACTCAAACAGGTATAGACTATTTAGCAGCCTACATGCTATTGAATTTCAGGAAGAGTTAAAGGGTGTAATCAGATGTGCCTCTGCAATTCCTGTGGTAAAGATGCTGCTCCATTTCTGGGTGCTCCCCAGCTGAGTACCTCAGGCAAGATGTGGCAACCAAATGCATTCAGTTGTGGTTTATGCTAATTTATTTCATTCTTAATTAAAACAGAGCAGGGACATTCACATAAGGGATGTCACTTACAGCATCTCAGTTGCTACTTTAATTTCTCAAGATGATCAAACTCAACTGTCAGAGCACATCTGACTCATTGGTGATGGGCTGTTGAGTGCCCAAATCACCCAAACCAAGCAGTAGCTCCTGAATCAAACAAACACTTCTGCAAAATTTTGCCTACTCTCTTTTGTAATTGCTTAATGCTGTACTCTTGGCCATGAATATTATAATTATTTTAGCAAACTGAAATGAATTGCAAATTTCTAGTAATAAACTGTAACAGATGTACTCCACTGGGTACGGCACCAGTTGGTTTAAAACATGGAACAAATGGTGGGGCAAGCCAAGGACGGAAGAATCCCCATATGTTTGCTCCTGTTGGAATTCTGCAGCAGGAGCATGGCTCCAAGCGCAACAGTTGCAGAAATCCAAAAGGACTACATAGCGCAGCATGTCCCAGAATTAAATCTGAAATAAAACTGGCACAGAACATACTAAATCACACATACAATATAAAATTGCTTATATTCCCACTACCTAAATAATATACTGTCTTCCTAAATCTTGGATTGCTGACCAAGGTGGCTGTTCTAGCTAGAGGTCCCTGGTGTTTAAGAACCACTAAGAAGTTAACTGCCTGAATGTGAAAATAATGTAAATGCTTTTGGGTCTTCTAAACTGTCAGAAAGGAAAATTAGTGAGGGTGTTTTCTTCCTATTCATTTCAGTTCCCTGGTTGGTCTTCTGCAGCTTATGGCTAGGTCAGACATTTAGTAAATTTAACAAATAAATTCAGGCAGGCCAGCCAGTAAATGGAAAATTACTGAGAAGAAAGTTCTAGAGGGAGTGTTCCATCTAACACTCAATGTATGCACCCAGCTAAACAAAAATAAACCACCATGGACATGCAAGGAAGGAATCCTGAGACCTCCACTCTCAAACACACTGGCCATCTGACCGAGGTGGGGAGCTCATTGGTGAGGAGAATTATTTGGGCATCTGTGATCTTGCTTGTCCCAATCCTATGCTTATTCTGCTGCATAAATTCTCATTCTTGCCAGATGAACTGTTGTTTGATCTCTCCAGATGTTGAAAGGGCAAGACTCAAGTTCCCCAATGGAGGATGTGGGTACATAATACATCACTTTTCAGAGTACTACAAACTTTGGACTTCACATTAAGATGCTATTTGTACAGTAATGGAGAACCTAGGAATTATATATTTAGTATTTTACATAAATGGTCACATTTATTTCGTTAAAAATGAAGTAGGCATAAATCCATTATCATTAATGGCTGCAAATCAGAATATAACACTGCTGTATTTTTGTAGAAATCCCTTTAGGTACCATGTTGATGGAGAAAGAAATAGGGCTACGAGTAAGCACATAGAAGTAAATTAAGCCCGTGCCAAGTACACACTTGTGGCACAGCCACACAACATACATAGTGTAATAGAGTTAAATTTGCAGCTTTGCACAACACTGATGATTATGGGCACCATGAAAGTATTATACTTTCTTTCATTATTTCCATAGATTAATTTGAAGCCTTAACTTTGGGAAGAAAGCCAAGTGGTCTGTCACTACGGAACACAACTCAATATATATTGCAGATGACCCTCAAATACAACTACCTTAAGGAATTCCTTTATTAATAATTATTTCTTTTATGCCTTTTAAAAGGCAAATATTATTATAAGCTTAAGAATATTAAAGGATGGTTTAATTCCCTAATACATCCTCTTCTAGAAGGGAATGTATTCATTATGACTAACATATACTGATTTAGGTTGAAAATATCCTAAAATGCTAAAAACTATATGTAATGTACATTGAGAATGACTAGGATGCATAAGTGACAGCTACTGTTTTTAAATTTTGAGAATTTAGTCATAAATGGTTATGTTGATCTGTGTCAACACAGTAGCACACCACCTGAGAATAAACTCAACATAAGCTATTCATTAGATGTTTATTGCTCAGCTTCTACTTTAAAGGCTATGATTAAGAAGACTACACAAAAAGTACTAGCTCTAATCTTTACTATCATCTATTAATGAAAAAGCTGTAAAAGTTTTAAAACACCATGTTATATTTCAGTGAGTAACTTATCAAGAATCTGAATTACTATTACTCCAAAAATAAGTGATTTCAAGGCAGTCATTCAAGATAAGACACATTCTGCAGCTGCGAGTCCTGTTTCTGATACAGCATTTCTGGGTAAATCAAGATAGGTTTGGCACATGCCCTGTGATGATCCAACATAAATTTCTGGTATAGAAATTTAATTTCATTAAAAGTGTCACACACATTTTATTACCATCTCATAAAGCCACCCTTTTTAGTTGAAATCATAAGAAGCTATTGCAATTAAATCTGATTTTTAATTAAATGCATATTCAGCAAAAGAAAATATAAAGTTATGGAAGCACTTATGCTTATTAGGAACACTCCAACACCAACTGGGTGTGGCAGGAGGCAGAGAAAGGATGGTGTTAAAAAAAGTACCATTTACATCATAGGTGGGACAACAGTAACTTCAAGATGGTCATCAAAAAGTCCTGCTAGTCTAGCATTGTCTTTGTAAAATATATGACATTATTCCATATTTTGGAAGCTTTTCTTTAAAGCACTAAACTTTGAAGTCTTCAGCTTTCCCGTTCCCCTCTCTTCCCCGCCAAGTAACAACCTTCGCAAGGTGTCCTGGTTATGTGGACCTTATCCCTCATTCAAAACAGGAAATTTGGTCAAAATTCAATAGTTAAGATTACTCTTAATAAAAAAAAGTAGTAATTTGCTCTTTTGATGGATTCTGGTCACTTTCTCTAGATTGTTCGGGAAGTTTCTCAGGAACAGCCCCAAAACACCTGCTGAAGTTCACCACATATCAATACACATACAGCCACCACCAAGCTGCTGAAAACACAACTGCTTGCATGCAGACTATGATTGTGGGTATAAAATGTGGTGTCGTGTTATTTGCTTTGTTGTAATATAAAGCACATTTACCTAACCTAGCCCCTGCAATACACAGGTTATATCCTCTTTTACTCCAATTGCTTCACACAGCATCCTCAGCTAAACTCTTTTATATATATCAATTAAAATTCAGGAATAGGCTAAGCATGCTAGGGAGTGCATGTGGAGAGCAATTTAACCCACCCCATTCCATTAATCTACCCAATTTCCTTAAAAAGAGTTGTAATCTCCCTCACAGCAAGTAACATTAAATGTATTGCAAGATGCATATGTTCACCAAGTGAACATAATGAGAACATATTTATTTTTGCTAAGAGTAATGAGCATACTAAACAATTAATTTCAATACTAGTGTTAATTCACTGATGGAAACAAGTACCTGGAGTTTTTCCCCTGATATTTTCTAGTATGTCTGAACACGAAAATAATTTTATTAGCATTAGTCAGTCAAAGACGAAAGAACTCAAGCTAGAAGTATTTGTTTTCATGAGATTAGATGACCCAGAATAATGAATACTGTTTAAAAATCATGTCAGTTAAAGAAAGATGACTAAGGCAGAGTAGATGTGAGAAGTAAAACATGATTTAGGCAATTCAAACTGACGGCTGCACGAAGCACAAACAGATGCAGCACTTCAAACACCACGTGAAATCCCTAACTACAGAGTGTTTCAAAAAGATGGGTCCAATTTGAAATCACTGTATCTTTGAAACTGAGTCCATCTTTCTGAAACACCCTGTATTACAAGTGGAAATTTCATTACCAAATAGACAAGAGCAAGTTCTAGTCCTAGGAGAGTTTGTAACACTAAATGACAAAGAAGATTTTGAAAAATAGTTATCCGTGGTATCATGGCTTCCATAAGCTAATCTATGTTATTTTTCATTACTGAAAGAATAAGAGAAAATGTTCTTAATTTCTCCCTCATGATAAAGTATGAGAGAATATCTCATAAATTGATAATTGCGTCAAATGTGTATTTCCTTACTGAAGATCTGAACTAATGGAAATCACTACTAACAACTTATATAACCTGGCTGATAATGCATCCTAGGAATTCATCCAAAAATTTCAAAAAGGAGTAAAGACTGTGCTTTTACAGTAGTTCAGGACTGGTTTAATTGTGAGGCAATGAAGACCAGAGAAAGCTACATGAAATGACCATAGATGTCAGGGGAACAGTGTGATCAGCCTTTGGAGAACCCAGTTCTAGAACCAGAAATTATCCCAGACAGCACGGGAATCAGAAAGGAAACCCGCAAATAATTAATTCTGTATATTACCAGATAAGTTTTCTGTTACTGAGACAAACAGCAGCATGTGTGAGCAAAGTCAAAAGCTGACTGCAAACCCATTTAAATTACCGTATAACATAGTGTGACAAGTCACAACCCTCTCATTTCTCTCAAAGATAAACTCTCCAGGTGACCCTCTGTGCCCATGTCCAAGAACCAGCAATTTACATTATTATGATCTCTGCAAACCAGAGTCTTCAAGGTCTAGAGAGCTGGAAGATGGGACTCTGCTTCGGTGGCGAGACAGTCAGCCTGTGATGAGGAAACATGACAGAAGAGCACCAGTGCGGTAACCTCTTGTGGGATGGGGCCCAGAGGCCGACAGGCTCTAGGGACCGGGGCCTGACCCTGAATCCTGGTGCATATGGGGTGAGGGAATGCAAAAACACCTGGAAAAAGACTCAACTTTTAATCACAATATTTACTTCTTCTCTGAGCCACACAAACTCAAAGTCTCAAAAAAAGCAAAAACTCAAAGACCAACAGATGATCTTGTGGTGAGCATATTCGAGCTGTGCGCTAACCATAACCGCCTTTAGCATAGCACTGAAATACATCTTCATCTCTACATTTCCACATAGCTTTAGATTTCCCCATAAGACAGACTGCTTCTACATCAGAACACACACCTTTCCAGCTTCTTGCACTTCTTACACAGCCTCTAATATTTAGCGAGAGTAAGACTGTTCTTTATCCTGTAATAATATCATAGCAGACCAGTATCCTAGAGGTGTAGTCTTATATCCATTAGTAGATACTTAGAAAGTGGGGTTTCCAAAACAGATTTACCACTACAGATTTTCACGGTCCTCAGACTTCACTGCAGTATGTAAATACTGCCTCTTAACAAAATGAGCAATTTTCTAAATCACTCCCACCAAAGTCAGGAATGTCTTAGTTACGAATATGTCTATATTAACTGAAACGTGGTATATCTCATGCGCTTTCTGTTATATAAGCAAAGTTAATGCATTACAGATTAACAAAGTAGCAAAATTACACAACCCTAAACATGGTTTACCCAATTTTGTTGACACATTAACTTTTAGATTAAGAGCTTGATATCTCTACCTCAGCAACGCATTTATGCTAGGTATTACTGTAAATTCTGGAAGGTTTTTTAAAATAGAAAACAAAATTGTTACTTGCTTCCCATAGATACCAACCACTGTTCTCTACTGGAAGAGCTCTGAGTGGCAAATTACTCTGCATGTTACCTCCCTGACACAGCTAATCTGTGCAGAATCGCCTTCACCCTCAGAGAAAACGAAAGTGAATACTCGCTCTCTGTTCCTAAGTATCCAAGTAGTATCCCAGCATTCAGTGAATCATTCACATATTTAACACAAGCACGTATACATTAAAAGCCACACAGCTTAAATCAGGCTCAATGAAGTCCTCAGATGCAAGGCTTCTCCAGGAGCACCTTACTCTGTGATGAGATCACATTTTCACAACATAAACAATACACTACACCAAGAGCTATTAGGGTTAACATACCAAATTCAGACAAGGCCTAGGTAAGCACAGGTCTTGTGAATTTGCTCAAAGTTGAATTCACTATCATATATTCATTTTGCTGACTAGAACACTACTTAATTTACAGCCTTTAAAAACAGAGGGGCTTACAATTTGGCACAGCTATCCTTCCACACCTACATTTAGCATTTTAATACATTTTCTTTCTAACTGGACAGTCTTTAATCACCCAACCACTTAGCCAATTGGCTAAGTGTAAAAAACAGAGCAAATCATGTCACAGCCTTGAATCTTAGCTTCATGACTGCCATTACTTTAAAAGTTAGTACATGCATGGTCTCCACAGTCTGTGAAACCCACTACACTCAAAGTTACCTTCTTTCATCTTCCTAATATAAATATCTTCCTTCTTTACAAAACAAAATTTAAAGCTTCAGAAAATATTTAAGTTTGCATCACAGGTATAACAGAAGATTTTTGTTTCCTCCCTATGGTATCTATCTATGCCTGGATCCCTTGCACATCAAATTGCTCTGTTACATGAGGAATGCTAATATTTATAACTGCTCACTCATATGGAGCGTCACTTAATGAGTATCTCACAGCAAAAAGGATTATAATCAGAGACATGCATTGACATCTCACTTGTGTTTTTCTGCAAGAAGACAAACAGATTGAATGAGAAAGCAAGCTCAGTTGCACTTGGAAATAAGTTCAGTGCCAAAACCAAATATAGGCCATTGTATCCCCACAACTGAACCTCACAACTGAACCTCACAATTGCAGGTGTTTGCTTAACCAAAACCCGAACTTTCATTAGAGATGTCAATTAATGAAAAGTGAATGCTCTACTGACTTTTGATTACAGGAGATAAATTAGCATTAAAAGTTATTCCTGCTTTAAGTTTAATCATTGGCAAAAACCAGTGGAACTAATTTTAGCTGAGCAAAGCAATGTTCTGAAAACTTTTGTAAAAAGGTGATTTTCAAAGTCCAATAAATGAACCTGAAATGCAAGGATGAGAATGACAATATCCATCCAAAAGATCTAGTGTATTCAGTATTTGAAACACATATGAACATTTGTATTTGTTCTAAGAACATGCCAACTATCTATCAGTACTGATTTTCTAAATCTGTTGCAACATTAAGAAGCAACAAGTAAACCTACCTATGTGCAACTAATGTGCAACCTTCTACAAAAAATTCAGTAGCAACTGTTTAATGCAATGATAAAACACAAAACTGACAATGGAACTACTCATTTTCTAGTAACTTTGTGTATACATCAGAGCATCTTAATCGAAAAGAAGAAAAGAATCAGCATGTAGAAATAAAATGGAACTGTGAAGGATTTGTTAATTATATACTATAAACAGGAAGGGTTTGATGTGTGAAGTTACATATTAAAATATTTTAAATGTCTGATAATTGAAAAAATAACACTGCCAATTTTCAAGCAATAAAATTAACAGCCCATGTAAATAAGGCAAGAGGAAACTGTTGCCAATTTTTCTTTTTCCTTTTAACATGTCATTGTCTTCTTTTGAAGAAGTTCACAATGATCCTATGTTGACACCTTTAAGCAAAGAAATGTGACATTCCAGAAATACACAGAGCATCATCACATGCATTACAGATTACAAGAGAACATACACCAATAATGGGGAATAAAAAGCAAAGCAATTCCTTGGAGGTTCTTCACTCTTACTTGACCATTTTGATTTTTAAATCTTGCTGACATTAATACTGCTGAATGTTTGGGCCAGAGGCAGAGGTGATACTCTTTAAAAAACAGGATAGTCAGATTAGGCTGCCCAATCTAAAAACACGCCAGCAAACATCTGGATTCTGACCTATCATACTTTGTCACACGCTTATACAGAAAACTTATTTGTAAAATACTTTATAAAGGGTGTGATATGTAGTACTTACTATTTTCTAACTCTTTTACTTATTAAGACAAATCACATTTCTGCTATGTGACCTCTGAGCAGGAATTTGGTCTTTACCTTCTTCAGTTTGACTTTACGCCAGCTCTTCTTTTAGCTATTGTTTGCTCTTTGGCATAATAGTCTAATGGTTACCAGAGTCACCCTGGAAAGAGAAGACCTCCATCCACACATTCCTGCCTTCCACTGACCAGGGTGGCAGGCAAACCTGGATGAAGTTAAGCTGATTAGCTGTTAAGCTAAGATTATAAAAGCAAATCAGGGAGCAAATATGACAAGAACACTGCTCCAGCACTAGAAGAGCTTTGACCCAACTCTCAAGTTTGCTTATATATTTTTCATTAAGGGCTCATTGATTAAGTGCACAGAGAACTTTAAGCTGGGAGTTAAAAATGAACTAACTTTGCTTTTGTCCTAAATACTTACTGGGGTTTCTAAATCAATTAATTGTGTGACCTCACCTGGTGCCAAGGTTTGGCAGCATGCAAGCTACTCTGCTTTACTTAGGAACAAATATTCTACAGTCGTCTGAAAATTATTTCTTCTTATATCCTAACAAAGAAGAACAGCCCCTTACGCAGTCAACAGTATTGGTTGCTGCTGACATTTTAATCAGACTGTAGGATTTTTGAGAGTAGATAATATTTTCATTTTTTCTGTTCTGTATTCATTTCATTCCTGCATTTTATTAACAGCATTCCAGAACAGCTTCTGTTTTGGTTATCTTGTTTGATTTATTTTTTCCTCTCATCTCTTTTGTCACTCTCTCACTTCCATCTGTTTTGATGAGTATGTATAAGCTTACTAAAATCTTTTAAAGTTTTGTGTTGGAACTGAAAAAAATGCATGATCAAACACAGCTTTAAAATTGAAGTGGAATAAGTCTTGGAACCACCTCTAATCTCCGATCTCGTGTTCCTGTCATTAGCACACACAGGCACCCACACACACCCACCCACAAGCATGTGAGTGAATTTGCACAAGCTGACTTCGTCCCTCAGATTCTGAAGACTGCCGAGATCAACTGGGAGGGAGGTAAACCTCTAACATGGATGAACACATTTTCTAAGGCTGAAATCGGATTTTGTATTCACCCGTATTCCAAGATATTACACTACACATGACACTTTGCACTCAAATCCTCACACCAATTACTGATAACATTCCTTAAGAGCTAGTATGTAAACCTGAAATGACACACTGAGGACAGTGGGCTTTAATTTCATCAGTACTAAATCAAAGCCAAACTTGGTACTCATTTCCATTTTTGCCCTAAGTGATGAAGTACTTCTTCAATGCTGATTTAATTTACAATTAGAGTTTTCCTAACTGCAATGGCTACACCCTATCTCACAAACCTCATTTTAACCTCAACATGTGACATAATATGAAAACAGCTGACAAAAATAATTGACTGCTTTGTTATAAATAAGAATGCTTAAAATTATTTTTAAATGCCTCATAAATTGACATTAAGACTACTTTATTTATTTCAGAGAAGTTAATTTTATTTCCATAGTAATATTCCACAATCTGAGCACTAAAAAAAAAAAAAAAAAAAAAAATCATTTTTCTCAGTTTCAACTGTCAATGAATTATCCTTCATTTCGAAGATATCAAGAAATCATGACTATTCATTTTCAATACAAAGCCTTTTACATTTCAGCTGTCATTTTCAAAAAATCATACTGAAAATAGTGTTTCTAAGCAGAGTTCAGTTGCAGTGTAATAAGTAATAATTTCATCAATTAGCAGTATTCAGCATCTACTGAGATTTCTCTCACTATTATTTTATTCATAGAGTCCTTTGTGGAAGTAGCATACTAAAAAGATTCATTTATCCTTCAAGGTTTTTCATAAATGTGTCATACATCTTAGAAAACAATTGGTTATTATTCTCGCTCAATCTAAATAACTATAATAACTTCCAGGTGTAAAACCTCTTTTTACACTTCCAATCTTCTTTACCCATATTATGGGTCTACATTTTTAATAACCTATTCTAAAACTGCTACCTACTTTCACACACACGCTCTGGAGTTTTGCATGGATGCTAGACATGCCTGGATGGGAGGGTTATCAGCTTATTGTTAAGAGCAGAATAGAATTGGGTTTCACAGAATGTCCTTCACAATCAAGGCAAAACCAAGCATTTTATAATAAGCTAGATGCTGGGATAGATGCTAAGAGTGCAACAGCTGTAAAAGAAAATGCTGTGATTGTCAAATTCAGCTATCGCTTGCTTGCAGCGCCTATTTTATTTCTCCTTCCCTCTAGATCCCTCCACATATTTATCAGTCCATTTTCCTCAGCCAGAAGAACATGTCCTTCCTCTGTCCCTTCATCTCTAGACTGCGAAGGGCACCCTTCAGAGCACAATATTATCATTCCTTAATCAACTAACAGAGGTGCAACTGGGCAGTATGATGACCTCTCTCAAGGCTGGGTAGACAGTCCTGTGCAGAGCACACAGCACAACCAAACATCCCTGTCTCAGGAAACAATAGCCCAAACTTCTGTGATGCACCTCCTGTACAGCAACCTGCTTCATTCTCTCCAAGTTGGTAAAAAATTTTGATGACCAAAAAACCCCAGCCAGGACAGTTCATTACAACAGAAGAAGCTTCAAATTAAATAAAGCCTCTCAGAGCACAACTAACAAATTCACAACAAAGAACCAAGGAAAGTGTGTAGCAATGTATTAACAAATAAACTCAGTACCACAACAACCTACATGAAAATGGCACAGAGGCCAATCTCCATCATAAATATAAACCTAATGACATTGCTCATATGACTGCTACTTGAAAGAAGAGCATCATTAGGAAGAAAACATTAACTAACATCAAACTTTCAAAGCAGCTTTCAATTTTTCTACCTCATTTCTACATTCTCAAAGTGGTGTGCACAGGTATATCTATTTAAAAAACTGCATACACTGGCAAAATATGTAAATCAGACAGTTTGGCTGCCTGGACACTTCTCCCTTTAATTACATACATAATTGTTTTTGAACCTGAAATTAAAATGTCAGAATGCACCGTGATTGCTTTTAACTAACGACTACCATCCCATCTAAATGGAGATATTTAAATGGAACACCCAGATATTTTTTTTATTAGCTTTCAAATGAAGTCACCAGCAAGCCTGTCTGCCTTCTCCCATTTGCACCATTGGTGTCAAGTTGAACTGGAAAGGCCAACCATTTCAATGAACTAAAATAAACGTAATTTTAAGGTCAAGTCACTTTAACACTTCAGGCAGCAAATGTCATACTGAAAAAAAAATTGAACCTTGGCTTAAGCAGAGATGAAAGGTTTGGCATTTCAAGGATTTCATTGTGTTTATCAATTTAAATTTACAAATAAAACACTGACATCACGTATTTTAATATTTATCATATAAAATAAAACACTGGAAACATCTTTAAAAATGAGATACTAAATCACTCCCACCACTCATAATGTGTGCTCATACACTGACATGTGAGGAATTAAAACATCTCATGGCTTTGACTAAGGCTTACCACTGTTTAATGTGGAACCTCACACAACATAACGAATACACTTCTGGGTTTGATATAGACATGCTAGTCATCCAGATGATGTAGTTCCAAGTGGAATAAACCCCTCTTCTGCTGTAAGGCAGTTAGGGAAGGTCACACAGTGATTTCCGAGCTGTCTCAGGTACAGAGTACATATCACAATTGCTTCACAAAAAGATTCTTGCATTCTTCCTTTTTTCAAGGAACACTGGATCCCTTTGGTGTAAATCTGTGCTGATGATGGTAATTCTACTACAACTTAACAGGGCTTATGAATCAAATAATATTCAGAAAAAACTCCTATACATATCTTGATCTAAACACTCCCCAAATATACTTGCTTTGCCATTTCATCCTCACTGTGTCTTCTAATTTTTGTTGTTGCTGTTGCTTTTTTCTAATAATATTTATTAATATTTATTTATTATATCTTGCCCACTTGAATCTTATGGTCTTTGTCGCTTTGTCATCTGCAACAATAAAAAAGATTTGGGTATTTCTTACATTTGTAAGAGTCTATGAGCAGAAAAAAAGGAATTTAAAGTCAAACTTAAAACCCAGTCTGAATCACCTGTTATTTCATAAAAGAATGCACCTGGTCAATTTGAAGGCAAAATGATCCTATTTCTAAAAAGCATTATTATAAGAAAAACTGAAAATTTAGTTCATTTTCTCTACTTCTTCAAATACCAATTTGACCTGCATATACCTGATTTTTTTTTAATGTATTTATATTTTGAATTATGACATAGCATTTGAATTGAATATAGACCAAGAAGACAAAATGCCCACCAAGACCTGTATAACAGATCTGTGTTGGCATCTTCTACAAACCAATACCCTTCATATGTAAAGACACCCAAGATTTATGCTGTGCTGATCTGCAAGAATTCTGCCCTTAGTATACAAATGACAGCAAATGAAAATTAAAAGACTTTGAATAGCATGCCCACACAAACGCCACCCTCTGAGCTTCTGATAAGACATTTATGGCCAAAGGTTTCCTAATCCCAAATGTTTGATTTCTTTGCCAGATCACATACTTGCTTAAGTCTCATATAAAGGCACAAATCCTGCTCTTCTCAAAGGTGACAGCACAGGCCAAGGAGCAGACTGTGTAACACTGTACTGATGAAATAAAAAAAGGAATAGAAATCATATGCTAATAAGAGGAGGGAGGTTGCCAGGCAACCAGGGACGGAGAGAAAGCAGTTTTTGATTTGAACTCTGTGCTGTCAAAGGTTGGCGTAGCCAGAACAAACAGAACACATTCGATTCAGCTTGTCTGCAGCCACCAGGAATTTCAGCTTTTCTCAACATTTTAAGTAGAAGTGTGCTCCTGACCCAATGGCAGCTATGTTTGTGTTCCTTGGGTCATTTTACAGGCACTGGCAAAATGCCATCAGATAGGATGGGCAGTAGATTTTTTTTTTAAGTATCTGTTTGAAAAGCAGTAGCATGTGCCTTTTGGTAGCACAAATTGCACCATGCATGTAGACTGGTTTGTAGGATGTTCAGCTGTTCAACCTTGGGTCCAAGCAAATCCCAGTTGGTCAGATACAGCCACACACACCTCTCTTGGCTGCATGGAAAACTGTTAAGTTCTGCCCTGCTTCTAAAACTGTACCCCTTCAAACACCTCTCAGAAGACTGCCCTGCATCACCACCACTGCGCTCTTGGCACATCTGATGGGCAAAATCCTGCCTTACAGATCTCAGCTTCCTATATCAACATGTAGTTTTAGTTTCTTACAAGATGTAACAGTAAGCAGAGGAAAGAATAAAATTCAAGTCCAGTCTACAATATAAAATCATCATGAAATCCATTTACGTAACAAAAAGGAAAATTAGTTTCAGTTCCTTCTTGTTTTCAGAGTTGTTATCTGCAGCAACAACTGTTACTAAGTCCCACAACAGCCTGTGTTTCTCATAAGTCACAGGCATGAGAAAAAGTGGGAGCAGCAGGTATTATTTTAACGACTTTCTTACAAAAAGAGTAAAATTTCGAAAATGTGGAAAACAATGAAAGTTAAATTCATGAGTAACATTAAAACTCAAAGCTAAAGGGAAAATGAAAAGCACAAGAGTAATTTTTTTCACAATATAATTATTTTGGAGAACTTGACTGAACATCAGTGCCACAATTTAGCAGACTATCGGCAGAGGAGGCAAGACCATATATAATTCTTTGAGCATCAACAGGATTTGAATATACAACAAGAAAAGATAAAATGTTTCATACAGGAGATTTTCCTTCCTACTTGCCAGACCAGGTTTTAACTTGATGAGTAAATCATATTGTTCAGTTCTCCAAGACAGACATGATAATTGTGGTCTATAATCTTCCACTAGGTCTTTGTAATCATGCTATAATTGCTGTTCCACTCAGCTAAGAGTTTACTACAATAAAACCACTAAAACAATGAAAGAGCTTGAGAAATTCATTAAACAAAAATAGCTAAACAGTAAGTTTTGTTTCCTCACTGATTGCTTGTGAAATGACCCTAGAAAGACACAGTCATCAATCAGGAACTGCCCTCTGATCACCACGGCAAGCTATAAAGCAATAACTTTAAAAAATCCTTCATATTAAAGCTTCATTATGGAACTTCAAACAACCAGCAACTATCTACAACAGGGGGAGACACTGTAATAATTGTGGCTTTTTAAAATAACAGTTTGCCCAGATGAAAGAAAGCCAGCTTCAGCTATTTATTCACATAACCTTTGTTTGACAGTTTTGCAAGCCATGCTGACTAGCAGGATTCCCTGCTATCTTGCTGGAGGCTTCCTGTGTTTTTACACTGTTCTTTATTTTTCAATTCTCGCCTTGTTTCCCCCTTTAGAGGACACCGGGCTTAGCTCTCAGACATAGCTTCCAGGCACTGCCTTAGCTGCCTGCAGTCTTTTACTGTTCTAGTCCATTTGTACTGGGAGAAGAATAAGCCTGACAAGCGAAATTTGCTTACCTTGCTGTCATAGCCCATGCTTTGTAGTACCTGCTCCCCTACCAGGGAAAGAAGAACCATCACTGCTATCAAACCTGCTACTTTAAGTGGTATAGAAACTGCAGGCTCTACATACAGCTTCCTTGAGGCTAAGGGGCACTTCCCAGGTGGTCCCTGCATGCAGCAGGGTGCACAGCATAAGAAGCCCTGTTACCCTATCTACCCGACCCTGGAACCAGCTGCAGCCCTCAAGTTCAGGTATGCTGACTGAACCCTTGGTGAGCTGCTCAAACAGGCTACAACCTCATTCCACATTTGTTAGCGGCCTTCAGAGAGCAGCCTTCAGGCAGCATTTGGGGTTTGTGTGGTTGGCAGTTGTTTGGGGTTTTGTTTGGTTTGATTTATTGAGGTTTTTTGTTTTATTGTTTTGTTTCGGGGTTTTTGTTTGTTTTTAATAATAATAACATTTTTTTGAGAAGACCTTATATTTTAATCACAACACTCCTAGTCTTCCATAATTTGAAAAGCAGACTTCCAGAATAAGATTATCTGTGTAATTTCTCCATCTTCTTCAATTAAGCAAAAAGATTTCAAGGACAGGACACCCAGAGCCTGAAGCTGCTGGCTAAGCCAACCAAGGGGGATCAGATTCCTCAGGGACAGCTTCCTGAATTTTTTCTTTTATTAAATAACTTGGAGAATTTGCTGTGATTTTAGCTACTTCTAGCACAGACTCTTGGCTCCTGTTTAACCAGAGACATCAGTATACTACCTTAACTACTTAAATAAATGATAAAGTAGTACTAAGACTCCAAAGGTCATATTTTAATATTTCCACTATATGAACTATGTTGTGTAGGATGCTAACCATTGAGATAAGTTTAATGAAATAATTTGTTCAGTTTTTATACTGTAGCCAAGAAAGTGATCAAAACACTTAAGTTGTGCTGCCAGTGCTCATGTTGATAGATTGCTCCCCTCAACAACTAGTTGTATAAGAATATGTATCTACAATGATATAAACTTAGCTAACACACACTTTCCCTATGTCAAAGAAAAAATATGTTTTTATTGAAAACACAGAAAAAAAAAGAGTCTAATGCAGGGGAAAAAAAAAATCAACAATAAACACAGAGAGCTGCAATTACACTACCAGTAATTATTAATACATTCATCTGGGAGACAAATCATACAGCAACTAAATTTATTCAAACAGATGGGGAAAGGCCAATACATTTGGTTAGAAGTAGACTGCCTTGGTTTCCTTGCTAATTTAAATGACTGCTGAAAATAAAAACACAGGAAGATACTGATCAAAGTTTATATTTTCAACCTGAGAGTAAAAGTAAACACTAGTCTGTTTCAATGGCCATCAGTCTTCTAAATCATGTACTGCTGCATACTACAACCAACACAAAATCCTACAATAATATATTGTTCTTTGAATCTCAGACAAACATATCTAGAAATGCAAAACAATGTAATCTCAGAAATATTTTGCATTAAAAAATTGAGGAAAAGTACTCAAAAACTTGTGCTGCTGAAATCAAACCTTTGTAATAGGAAAATGAACACCTGATGAAAAATCCCAGATTGGCTGCTCTGAAAACACTGAGCTGGTAAAAGAGACAGTACTGATTTCACACCACAGTGCCTCCCTAACTTCCAGGAAGACTTCTACAATAGTTCATCTGTCCCATCCATTCCATGTTTCAGTTTTACTGGAGTATCTGTAAAAGTATTTCTCGACATTAGTCATGGGTTGAGCAGCAGCTCTGCTAGGAAATGGACTGGACACAAAAACTCAGTATAAGAACTGATGGTAAAGTTCAGTCACAGCTGACCTAGAGGTGTATTCAAGCTGCTGCTGTGCACATTTACGTATTATGGCTGGGCCCTCAAGATACTGCAATAGCCCACGCTAAACCTAATATTCTAATCTAATATTTTAAACTTCAGGACATATCACAGCAAAAAGTTGTGCTAGGCTGGAACAAGACTGACAAACAACAAGTTGTTTCGTATTCACTTTGTTTTTACTAGACTCTCTCTAAGAGCTGACGCTTACAGTCACGTGCAAGGTCCTGTGAGGTGGGGAAAGCTACCCTGAGTCCTAGCTGTGCCAGCTGGTTACACTGCACCAGCTTCCGTCCCACTCCACCTCACCTCCGCCTTGCACCAGGCCGTGTCCAGATCATAATTCCCAGCTCCCAGTCCAACCTCGCGGCAATGAATGCCACACAAAAAAGTCAAATGCCGCAGGTACTAGAAGCCCCTTGCAGCAAGAGTGCTACTTCTGCCGTCCTGCTCAGCATTCCCTGCAACTGTTTCACTCCCTGGAGACACGGTGTGGTATCAGCTCAGCTTGGTCCATAGCAGAACCATGAAGAGCTGAAGGCCCGCACATCTCCAGCACCCACAGACAGGTGCGGTCCATTGAGGCCAGGGCCGTGAGAGCTCAAGGGCCGTGAAAGCTCAAGGCCCGTGAAGCCGCCCAGAGCCTCTCTCGGGCCACGGCCCCGAGCAGCCCTGCCCCGCGGGAGCGCTGCCAGAGCCGGGCGTAGACCTCACCGCAGGACACGGGGCTCGCCCAGACCCAGCCCTCGACTCCACCGATGGGGAGGGACAGGAGGCGGTGAGAAGGGGAAGCGCCGGGCACCGCCCCCTCACGCCCCTCGGCCGCCCGATGGCCCCGCTCACCGGGGTGCGGGAAGGGGACACGGAGCCAGACCCGGGGCGTCGGGCCCCCGCCCCCGCTGAAGCTGTCCAGGTGGCAAGCCAGCCCCTGGGGTTGGGACTGCCCGCGGCCAGCCCCGCGGCAGCGCAGCTCGGCGGAGCGGGGTCCCGGACGCCGCTGGCGGGCAGCGGCAACAGCGGCGAGGCACTTCCTAGCGCAGCTAAACTTTGCTGGGCGTTCCCGGCCCGGGCGCCGCCGCTGGGCAGAGCCCCCTCCCCGCTAGCGACAGCCGTACGTCCCGGCAGGACGAGTCGGTACCTCAATGTCCACCGGGTCCCGGCTCAGCACACGAGCCATGGTGTCCGCACCGCCACCGCCTTCCCCCGGCTCCCCGCAGTCCCAGAGTGGAGCGGAACGGAGCGCGGGAGGAGGCGGAGCCGCCCGCCCGGACAGCAACGCCCAAGTGGGCGGGCGCCCCTCGCTCCGGGGCCCGGGCCGCCCCGCCGGGCAGAGACGCTCCGGGTCAGGGCGGCCCGGGGGGAGAGGGGCCGGTGCCAGCGGGACGGGAGCGCTCGCGGCGGGCGCCAGCGGTCACCGAGGGGAGAGGACGCGGCTCGGCAGAAATTCTCCACGGGGTTCACGGCGCACCGCCCCCGCCGGGAAACGGCCGCTCAGCCGCAGGGCCGCGGCACCGCCGCTACCCTAAGGGCAGGTGCCCCGGGGCTCCGCCTCGCCCCCGGCAGGTACCGCAGCCCCCTCGCCAGCGCCCACCACAGCCTCCGCCACCGGCCTCCCCCGTTCCTCTCGGCAGAAGGGGAAGCGGGGCCGGGGTCAAACCTCGCCCTGGTTGTTTTTCCACTCCACAAAAATCCCACACAAGCAGCCTGCGCCAGGGCCGCGGCCGAAACACGGCCGCGCTCAGGGACACACCCTCTCTCCTGCCCAGAAGCGGAGAGGGAGGACCCTTCCCGGGGTCACACATGCACCCTCCTGGCTCGGGCTGTCCCCGAACCTTCATACTGCTCCCTTTAGGGACAGCGAGCCTCCCTCTTCACCCCTTCAGAGGAATGACCCCCCCGCAGAGGCCATCCTGCCACAGCGGCACCGGCCCACACAGCCTCCGTGCTTTGTTCAGTTTCTTTCTTCCCACAGAATCACAAACAATCCCAAACATTGCTATTGTTTAATACCAAGAACACAATATTTATGGTAGCACTGAAATAAACATTCCCGCTGCAACGTGCCTACAGAGAAGTTCTGCCTTCCCTCCTACCTTAAAAAACAGCAAAACCAAGTATTCCCCACTGTGGGGGGTGGGGGAACACACCACCATAATATCCATTTCTAGACAGCACTTACCACTTTCAAGTAGCCATATCTACAATCCTCCAAAATATGGGAGCTTTTCTCATCATATCACAAGAATAGAGGAGTTTTAACGATGACTAGTCTTTGCTTTTCCTATTTTCATGCTAGGCAACTATTATTTGCCTTATAAAAAGCCTGGAAAAGTGTAAGTAGCTTCTGGACACTGATGACCCTTTGGGTGCAGTAGAGAATATGTTTGCCTTTTCTCTTCCTTTCATGTCTCCGGAGAGAATGCCTCTCACTGAATAGCATGGAATTTTTTCTTTGCATTGTAATTATTTTATTTCTTTCCATCTCTGTAAGTGAGCACTTTTGAGATACCCAGTGGAGATTTTGTTTCCCTTGTAAGATGCAGAGAAATAAGGTTGTGGCCTTTTGTGTCTCCAGTGAGAGCTGTGTTTTCTCAAGTCTCTGCTTCAGCACTATCACATAACAATTCTTGCTGATTACAATCACCCATGCAAAGCAGTTAAAGTGTTGGCAGGAAAATCAGAAGCAGGATCCCCTGCATTGCTAGTACTTATCTCTAACGAATCTGAGAGCCTGGTTCATTTCATTAATACTGACATTGCTGAGCAGCTCAGTGCTCCCTGATGCTAGCTGGGGAGTCCTCTAGTCATGTTTGCTCCTGACCTACAGTAGTATATTGACTATACAAGTGCATTAGGTCCATAAGTCATTTTCACAAGGATTATTTCCATGTATTTGAAATAATAAATGGCTTTGTGTCCAACCATCTACATTTTGCATTCATTTGGTCTAAAGGAGCAGTTACATTAGAAGAGACTAGCAGCAGTCACTGGACTCTCTGGTTTCTTTCTGTCCTGACAGGTTTTCAGCTGTTACAGATAAAACCCTTTTGAGGAATCTCCACTTCTTTTTGAAAATTGTCATCACACACAGTCTCTTTTGGTCTGCAGGTTATAAATCCTTTTTTACCCCATGTTACCTACCCAGCTAAAACAAACCTGACAGCTGTAGGATTTTTGTACTATGAAACCAATAAATGGTAAACACCATCTAAAAGGTATAGAATTTGGGTTTTCCTCTCCAAATGAAGCAGAACCTATTTTGCCAGTGAGTACAAGTCAGAGAAAAAGATTCAGAGACCTAACCATACCCTGCCTTATCTCACAAATTGTATTTCTTGGTAAAAGGGGCTCCTCTTACTTCTCCTCTCAGACATTTCTCCTGTGGATCAACTTACTGTCTGCAAACCATGGCAGCCAGCCAGGCTGTGTCAACCTGCTGCAGTTGCTACCTTTCCCATAGCCGTTTGGGAGGGCTGGTCTTCCATGGACCACCCTCCTGATCTCTGGATTCTCAACTGTGCCAAATAGTGCTCTTATCAGCACTGAGCATCTGTACAGCTGAGCTTCGTTTCAGGAAATAAATGAGCAGAAACAGGGAGGCATGCACAACATTCACCATAATACAAGTATTCCCACTTTTCTAGAGCAGAAGTTATAAGAAATTGTAATAAGACAAGTGTTACACAGCCTAAATATAGTTTGGGGTTTTTTTTCATGAAGCTCTAAGCCTCTGATTTTTTCTTTTCTACCCCTCCAGCATGGTTTTGAAAGAAGCAGAAACAGAAGCGATGCTGAAGACCTAACTTTCACTTCTAGCATGAAATGCAGTTGAGGCTTGGTTGAGTTATAGGCTTTTGAAAACTGTCATTAACCTTTAGGTTTTTGTGCTCTTCGGGTAAAACGTGCTCACATGCCAAAGAAATAATTGTACATCAACTTTCTCAGAAAACCTCCAGGCACCCACTGCTGCCACACAGCAACAGCCTGTGCCGGGATCGGCTGCCTGGCTGGAGGGCAGGGCACAAGGCAGCGAGCAAGGCCATCTCTTTCAAATTCAAATCTGCGAGTTTAAAGGGTAAACTGTAAACTGAAAGTTCAGCATTCACATTCTGGCAGTAATGTATTAGGAAGCCCAGAGGTCTTGGTGTACTGCCGTATCATACAAGTAACTCCCCATTTTTTCCTCGGAACTGCCCCTGATTTATAGCAGTTCAGGTACTAGAAAGAGAGGACACTCCAGACTTTAATTTGCTGTGCAGTTGTAACTTGGACCTGGTGGGCTGTCTTTAATCATACGGTTTTTATTCCACGACCAGTTTCCTCACTCATTGCGTATGATAAAGAGTGATGGTTACAGTCTCACAGCTAGCATCTCCCGACATCTGAATGCTTAATTAGCAATCCATATTGTTCGTTACACTTAAGCAAGTTTATCTGTCAAATTCAAGGGATTCAGGAAAGCCTGAAGTGAACCCAAGTTGCTCTTTTCCCTTCTTTGAGCACCTCACTATGACAGTGCACAGATTTACATTTCAGTTATTTGCTGCTGCTGCTGCTCTCTCAGTTTGACTTGTCAGCTCCCAAGTGCAACAGTCTAAAAGGTGATATACCCAGTATGCATAGGGTCCAAGAGAAGTGGGATTAGCAAGAAAATGCTATGAAGATGACAAGCTGCTTCTGAAGACTCCCAGCAGCCACTCAGATGTTAGTTTGATTTCTTCCCCTACACTAGAAGTCACAGTAGTAGTGCAGTAGTCACACAGTAGTGCAGACTTTCCCAGGACAAGACAAATAACTGTTACAATTGAAAATAGACCCACTAATTCCAGTGCCAGATTTATCAAGTCTGAAGACTTCTGTGTTGCATATCTTCACTGTACTGGTGTTGAGGAAATAAGTGTATACACGTGAAAGAGTTGACGTGTGAAAGGGAGACGTTTTACTGCACTGTTTCTGAAAGGCTCATAAGAGAAGAGCCACGGAGTAAGTATGCCATCCTTTGTCCTCCCTCATCCTAATCTAGTCCAGGGGGACTGGAGTTCAATAAGTAATGTGAGAAGTCTTGCTCTCACTGAGTCTCCAAAATAGCAGTGTTGATGGTGAAGGAAATATACAGTTACAACTTTATGCATTTCTTCACCAATTTAGGGAAAATGCTCGACTTAAAACATGCACATTAGTAAAGAAGTTTACCCTGTCTTTCTAATCTCCCTGTTTTACAATTGGATTTGAAGTGTTCTTCAGAAAGAGTAGCTACACAGGATAACCCAAGGTATGCCACAGTATAGGAGTATAGGTGTGCTTGAAGTGTGAGATATACATAATTATAAATTCTGTTAGAAGGAAACTGACCATTACTCAGACATAGCCTTTGGCCATTGAATTGTAAAGCACAAATAGATGAATAAATAACATAAAATGGCCACCATGTGAGCTTTGATAAGTGTCCAAATGCATTTTAAACTAAAATGAACTGTTCTTTAGTGAGTCCACTAATTTATTCCAGCCATCTGTGGCAGTGTAAACAGAATCTTGTCTCTGAAACTGCTTTATAATTTTTTAGATGTAGCAAGGACCACAAGTTTCATTATAATCATCTTGGGGAAAAATTAAGCAAAAAGAACCAACATATTTTCACACCACAAACATCTTTTGATAACCACTATCATGCAATTCAAAGAAATATTAACAAGTAAAACTTGTTTCTGGCATAGCATAATGTTTTCCTATTTAAATGCCACCAAATGTTTCTTTAGGATATTTTAGGGGATGTAAAAATCTGGCTATTTCTGCCCCCCTCTAGTCTCCAGTGATGACAACTGTAGAAAAATCCTGTATTTATTACTAAGCTTGAGAATTGCTAAATTGATGTTCTAGATTTGCACTGGTCTGAGAGTCTTTTCCCTGCATGTACCTCAAATTATTTTCAGGCTTTTAATGTGCTTCTCATGTTGCAGGCCCTTAGCTAGGTAGAATAGTCAGGAAATCTGAGTACACACATTTACCATGAACCTTCTCTGGATGAAATCTATTATAGGTCTCAGATTACGATGGGATTCTGGAGGATTGAACTTGGGGAAGAGGAGGCTTAAAATACTTTACAGGAAGAGTATGTTTGACTTAATTTTAGAGATACTGAAGAGCCATTCAGTTATATCAGACCAAATTATCTTTTCAGGATAAAAAAGGGAATCCACTATAGGATTTGAAAATTTGAAATCACTTAGTTGCTTCTGCAATGTCTCAGGGGTGTCACATCCCCCTCTTTCAGCCCTGAGTTTTAGAAACAAAGGGTGCTCCTTTCCAGACATACACACCTCTGGGATGAGAAGAGTGAAAAATAGTTCTATTTTGAAGGATCAGACCATTTGTGCCAGGGCCCAGTACACTGCATTATTTGCATCTCCTACATTCCCTGTGGCAGCAAGTTTCTGACAAATATGAGGTGCACCTTTTGAGTGAGGCCTGGTTTGGAGCCATTTCATCATGCAGCAGTGAAGTGTGACAAAATGATACTGAGTTCACCCAACATTCCTGTTGATGTCAAACAGCTGGTATTTGTACAAACTGACCTTCCAGCCCTCCCTCCCTTGTGCAGAGAAGGTTTCTAAGTCTCCAAGAAGTCAGACTGCTAAACTGTTGGAGAACAGGTTTACTACATACCTAATGTCTGCCCACAGCAAGTGTTTCTCCATTCAGGTGAATATTAGAGATGGTAAGTTACTGCCTAACTTCCAACCACAGAAAATTAACTACTTTTGTGCTTGCAGTTTCAAGGGGAAGCATGCAGTGAAATCATAGGTAGATCAGACTCTAAAACAGACATCACAAATATGTTCACTGAACTATTGGTATTAATTCACCCCTTCAAACAACAGCAGGAGATATTTTTTTTTTTTTTAGTAGGGATTCCGTAATTATGTTGCTTTCCAGAGATGCTGACACAGTACAAACTAGCCTCTTGAATTATTTACAAAATACTACTACTGCTTGCTATTGATCTCTATAGTCTCAGCACAACTGGTTTCAACTTTGATAGCTTTACAAATGCCTCACAAAAGACATTGGACAAACAAAATGGCTACCATTTGCTTTTTTAAATTACTATTTTGTAAATAAAAACACCATCGGGTTAGCATCCTTGAAACAAACTGTCATTGTGTTTGGATTGTTCTTATTTAGTACTTCAAAAAGGAACAAAGAGGTTTCTGTTTTCCTAAAAGAACTACAATAACTGGTAGTAACTCAATGTCCCTTTAAGTAATTGCAATTAGTCCTTTGTCTCCACAATCCATCCAATTCTCTCATGGCTGAAAGCCCAGCCATACTCGGTAATGGCCAATGATCTTCAACAGAAGGCTCAGGCTGGGTTAGTACCTTTTTAACACCTTCAGCTGTACCTTGTCTGTAACTTCACCAGTTGTAGCCATACACACAGTGAAATGCATTGCTCCTGTTACAAGATTTAAACAGAGTTAAAAGGCTCTAAGTTTTCTGATAGAGGCTACTGTCTTCTCCAGGTCTTTACAGTACTCAATGCAAAGGACCTCAACTGTAACTTGGATTTTATAAAAGTGTTTGACAGCCATCAACACTTAACAGATAGGTAATTAGCTTCAATATTTTGTTTAAGACAAGCAATGAAATATTGCCAGAGAAAAACTGTTGTATGGTGCTTTACATTGCATAAATAATTGCTGTAAGGTAACATCAGGCTTGGGCTGGAAACATGAAGTGAAAGCGCCCAGTGCACTCACCAGTACACTTTTGCTCTGTAGCTTCCAGAAAATAGGACAAAAAGAAAATTTCTCTTTGCCACCTTGCTATAGAGCAGACTTTTACCCACGATCTATATGTAAGGAGCCATTGAAGGAGGAATGTTGTTTTCGCAACTGGGGATCTGAGGCCTGACCCCAGTGGGTGGGGACTGAGGGATATCTAGCTATCAGAACTTGAATGTAAAACAAGGTCTCTTTGCACTAATCTCAGAATGCAAAACCAATTCATGTGGTTAAAAATTAAGCTAGAGGGGGAGGTAAGCGAGCCAAAAAACCACACATTCAATGGAAATAAATAAGGAGAGGGTCATTGGAACTGGATTAGTGAAATAGGTAAACTGAGGCAGGGCATCTGGGAAGTGTCAGGTAGTCTGTAAACCCTGCAGTACCCAACTAATGGGGAACAGGGGAGGGAATTTGCAGCTGGGATTCAGGGGGGATATAAGCAGCAGCTTTCTGCCCTGTCCTGTGTGCCTACCATTAGGTAAACCACCCAGTCTTTCAAAATCATTAATAAAATATGCTTTGCTGAGAGATCCTGCTTGAGTCTATTATGCTGGCAAGATGATAATTTCTTACACTATACATTGTGCAGAAGAAACCTGATTTCCACTTACAGGTGTCAGATGTGGCTGTAGCCCCCACCTGTGGCATAAGACAAGGGATAAAGACCCTCCACTATCTTGGTTGTTGACTGGAGAACTGATGCTCAGATAATATAAACAACTTGTGGTGCATACCTATGTCCTTGCTAAGCTTCTAGGCTGGTGGTAAGCCAATCATCTGTCTTGGGTTGTTTTTGAGCAAACTGGTGAAGCCTATTTCACTACTTCAGAAATAGCTAACTTTACAATCAGCAACAGTTATTGTCTTCTTGGTAAGGCTGAAATTAATAGGAGAAATTCATTCTTACCAGAGGTCCCTGCAAAATATGGGCAAGACATTAATTCACTGAGACCCTAGCCTAAGGTAGCAAATTGTCAATAGCACAAACAGTCTGTATCATCATTTTCTCTCTAATTTAATCAAGGTCATATTAGATCAGTACATCAAATCAAGCAGAGTCAATTTGATAAAAAAAAAAATCTGAGCTAAACCAGTTTCCTTCTGGAAATTAACCCTTTATCACAAACAAGATCTATCAATGTAGACAATCTGATTTCCAATGAAAATGACTACTGCTACAGAACACACACCATACTTCAAAAAACATATCCTCTCCCACCAAATAAAACAAGATTACACTGTCTAATCTCCTGCCTAAATTTGTACATTTTGTTCAGATTCAAAAAAATTAACCCCAGTTTTGTTTGTTTGTTTCCTCCAAAACTATTTAATCTACCTTTCTCTCCTTCTTTACCTATGATTAGCCCCATAATACCAGTCAACCTTATGACAGCTTTTCTAAACAAGTATCTTGCACCCACAAGACATTTCTCTGTTCATCTATTGTTTTGTTTCTGTTGTTGTTTGGGGTTTGTTTTGGTTTGGGTGTGTTTGTTTCTTTTATATATATATATATATATATATATATATATATATATATATAATCTTAAAGTCTCACACAGGAAAACAACAGCTTTCATGGAATACTGAAATATACACCTAACAAACATGTACTGTATTATGCTGGGTGCTCTTCACTTCATACAGGGTTTGATTAAAAGAAAAGATAATGGTGACTGTAAGGCTGTTCACTTCTTATGCAAAGGAAAAGGTTTTGTATCTTCTTGCTGTAATTTTTGTTTGTTTGTTTGTTTTGTTGTTTTTTGTTTGTTTGTTGTGTTTTTTTGTGGTTTTTCTTAGTTTTTTATTTTAAAAAAAATATTATACTCTGTGCAATAATCTATTGCTATGGCAACTTTTGTCTATGCTGCCTCCGCGCTTCCTGCAGAAGTGGGGTGGACTCCAGCCACAACAGCCAGCTGGGAAAGTGTGATCTCCACCTGGCTGGTACTCATGGAGGGAGAGAGGGGCGTGGATATAGTCCTTTTAGCCCACACAGCAAATTCCTGCTTCAAACATTCCAAAAACTTGAAGGATTCCTCCCACGTGCCTCATAACACCTACATCAATAGCTTCTATAGCCAAAACATTTTTTTTAAGCTTGTCAAATACTGACAATGAGATCATATATATATGTATACTTGTCATTTCACACTTACTGCAGAGAGAACCTGTATCACTGTCACTGGATATAGTTGCTATAAACCTGAAAGAAACAGAATATAATACCATAGGATTTAAAAGGTCTTTTTAATTTTTGTTCTTTTCCTCAATCACGGAAGAAATGAGTCATCATCATATAAATAAAGCTATTGTAAATACCAAAGTCAATGGAGCTATGACAATTAAGATTGACTAAGGCGCTCCCACACACACACAGCCAGACCTGCAGTTGAACCACGTTGTAACAGACTGGCTGGCCCATCTGTTTGTTACACTTGTTTGTTATTCTCCCATCAGATACTTAAACTGTCAGTTCTGGTTTTTGGTTATATGCTTTGCAAGTACATACCAGCCATTTAAACATGATGAGCTCCCTCCACCCCCATTAAAGCCATGGTAACACAATTTGCCTTGAATCTGATTTTGCACTGCTTGGGTAATGTGACACTGAGCAAATACTACTCACTACAGTGGTAGGTTGTGATCTCGCAAGGGACAAGCCTTAGTATCAGCAGAATGAATCTGAAAGGATGCAGGGTCAGACATAGCTGGCTTTGCTTCTTCCAGTAACACTTTTTACCTTAAAAGTCTGTACCTCAATCTCATACTACTTCCACAGAACAAAATAAAGGGACGAGTAGACTAGAAATATTTATGACTAAGTGTAGACTCAAAATGTTTTAGAATGGAAACAATACACCTGAGATAACAACTGCTCTAAATTCTACACAGATCTGTGAATTTTAGTAAGGGGCATCATAATTTTATTGTGTTTGGTTTATTTTTATTTAATTTGTCTCCTCCTTTAAGGCTGAAATAAAGCACTCTCAATCAAAACAAAAATGCATAGTATCCCTCTGGCCAAAACATAGTTGGTTGGAGGAAAACATGGTTTGCCGTTTAAAATTTCTACTCATTATGTAAGTCTGCTAACATCAGTATTTGGTATTCTCTATACTGAAGGTATCTGTGATATCTGCTGTTTGCAAGACAACAGTGCCTGTTAATAAATCAAGGCATTCATTGATGGAACTTTGAGGGGTTAATTTTGCCCAGTCATCTGTAATTAGCTGTAGCAAAGCTCTGTATCTTTCAGTGAAGAAGCTTTTAGCCATCCCAAGTAAGGGAACAATAGTTTCTCCTCAGACAAGAGAGCTGTTGCATATGGCAAAAGTCCACCAAGATGACCTGAGCCATCTTTCTGGATGACTTTAGATAGCCCTTGACTACACAGTCAGTCAGGTCCCACCAGCTTCAAAGAGTGCTTAGAAGGATATGCTGTATGAAAGGAGTTCAGAACAAAATCAAGAGCAGCCATTGTTATAGCACAAATTGTTCTTGTTAAGTAAACATTGGAACTGTCAGTTAGCAGGAAAAGTGCATGTCTAAGCCCAAGAGCAACCACAGTAAATTGAGTCTTTACACTCAAAATATAACTTTAGCCAACTATGTTGATACAAGCAACACATGCTCCTTACAGCACTTTCTCAGAAAGCCTATGCAGCCAGGGCTGTGACCAGCAGGCCCAAGGTGCTGACAAAAGCCTGCTTGTGGGATAGACAAGTTGTACACACAGCAGAAGCTAAACTCTTATCATGTAGTCTCTCAAAAGAGACCTTTAAACTTTCTACCAACAAAGTCATAAACGGACCCTGAACCCATTTATATAACTTCACTGAAGAGAGAACCAATTCAATTTGATTACATAGAGCAGCACATGTAGATTCTTCAAAACCAATATATATATGGAGTTTTTCATATCTAAGCTTCTTCCATAAAAGACAACAGTGGTACTGAATCCAAAGAGTGAAGTACTCAAAATATGAGTCTATTTAGGCCAAGTTTTAATATTGTAACGCCTTGATTTCCACTTGAGTAACTGAACATCTGAAGTTTCTACCATACATAAATCACTTCTATCATCAGTATGCACTCCATAGTAGGGTTTCTGGGGTTTTTTTTGGTTGTTGTTGCTGGTTCCCCCCACTCCCACCCCTTTTAGGGTGCTATAAATGGTCTGTACCTCACATTCAGCACACTGATATCCTAAACCATTTAGTCACAGGACACATGAGCAACATTAAGCCATTGTGCTCTTCCTACTTCCACACTAACAGAGCCATAGGATGTTTTACAAAGAAAGAAGTGTGGGAGAATGTATAAATAACAAGAGTGTGCCTTATGTTTTTCTGCCCAGCTCTCTTCTAACTCTCTGCTACGTATAGGCTGTCACGCCTCTCCTTCCTCTTTTCATTCTGTTTTTGCTATCTCTGAAAATTAGTCAGATCTTTTTTGAAGTGCCACAAACATACCCTTGGGTCTGCACATGCTCCTTTGGTCTAAGCTTCTTCCTTTAGTATACTTTTCCCCTTATTTTGTTATGCCCTCCCCTTGTTCTTCTGCCACCTGTTCTTCATCCTCTCTTCTCACTTGCCCTTTTTACCATGTGGAGCTTTTGCTTTTGACTCTCTCACAGCATCAGAAGTCTTTTTTTTCTTATTCCTCTGCAAGGAACAGTTTGCATTTGACTATAAACTCAATCTAGTTTTTTAGTCTGTTTTCTTTTCCCAAGCATACTATGGCTGCACTTGTACCATTTATTTTAGTAAATAATGGGTCTGCAGGAAACAAAGCAGACTTTTAAACCAAAGTACATCTTAAGATGTTAAAGACAACAGTTACCTTCTCTCTAATTAATCCTGATTCTTACGGGATGGTCTACATCTGTTATTAGCTAGAACAAGCCCCCTGCTTGGAGAAAAGCCAGAGCGCTGGAGAGAGAAAACAAACAACCAACTGCAAAAAAAAAAAAAAAAAAAAAAAAAAAAAAAAAACCACTAACCAAAACAGCACACACACAAAAAAAGTGGAGAGGCAAAAGCTGATAACCAAACATCATTCTGACAAGATGCTTTGGATGTAATGAAATTAATCAAACAGCAATGTGGGATGCATAGTGGTCCTTTCCATCCAGTTTATCTTAGGCTTCCCAGTTTGCAGGTAATTATGGGAAAAAAAAGGAAATACACTAGTAAGGTGAAAAAATAAACTTCTTTCCCCACTTCTGCAGCATTAAGAAGCATTTCTCCCTTATCAAGTTACTGTGTGTTACATTTCACCTCACATTAGCTGAGTGCTGCAGCACAGTGGGAAGGTAACAGCATAACATATGATGAGATCATAAAAGGGACTTTCAGATACAAATAATAATCTTCATAAGTTAAAAAGGAGAATAACTGTGACAAATAGGTGTACAGGGATACTGTTTGGTACAGAATGGAGCAGGTGAGCTCTTTCTAGCTCCTCAAAAATAAACCAGTAGTAAATACTACTGAAGTGAAGAGGTAAACATTTTTTTCTATGATCTCTACGTTACACATGCTATAGAAAAATTGTTACTACATCATAACCAAAGGTATCAGGAAAGTTGAAAAAGTGAAATCCCAGACTTTTTAAATCACTTACAAAACTCACCTCTGTAAATTCTGTAATTCAGTGAGATTTCAGCAGAAACTACAGAACTGATCTAGGAGAGCTAGCATGTATCCCTTATTCCTTCTAGCAATTCTTCACATTGGAAAAATCTTTTGACCCAACAAAGACCTGTTCCTGCTCACCTTGAGCTCTATAAGCTTTCTGCTCCTGCTAGGCATTAATTGATTTCATTGAGAGCAGGTGAGCTTAAATTAAGCAAATTTAGTTTCAATTCATGACCATATATGGAAATGCCTATCAGAAGCAGCAACTGTTTCAGAACATGCATTTGCTCTAACCTCACCCTCTCCTGGGGTAGAGTAGATGGTTATGATGGAAAGGGGAGCTTCAGGGGTTTTTTGGTTATTTGAGAATTATACAGACGGATAAGATAGGTCATGACCTTCTGTGCTCTCCTTTTACAGTCTGCCCTTTGATCTAAGGGACGTTGATTCCGAGGCTTGCAGGCAATACAGAGCTTGCATGCAATGAGCCTGCAACACAGCAGCTGCATATTTCTGGCTCATCAGCTTTAAAGCAAGTGTGGGGAGCATTAAGATAGATACCAGGAACTGCAAGAGTTTCTACCACTATGAGCCAGGTGAACACTGCACAGCTCTTCTTTATGCATTATTCCCAAACTCTGCCCCCAGAACCCAGTGGAATAATGTGGATCATGGTGTCCTCCATAGTTGGACAGAGAGGCAGCACCCCTTGACTCTTCCTCCAGCTTCTTATGATCTTCATTCTTGTCATTCGTTGAATTAGATTACATAATGGGACCTATCATAATTTAGTTCCCCTCCTATGTCTGTGTGTCAAATCTGTAAACAACATTAAAGAGTCCTTGTTTGTCATGTTTGAAATACAGTAAATAAGACTAAGGTGTGAAACATTTTAAAGAATGGCAAGAAAACTATTTTATTTCATACAACATAGCCCCAATTATTTTAACAACTGCTTCTTGTAATCTCATAGACTTGGCTATGGTTGCACTTGTATAACCTCTACACCATAATACAAGAAAGATCTGCTGTTTTTACCCTTGCTGCTCTCATTGTGTGATAAAAATGTGATCACTAAAAATTCCCTATGTAGACAGGGCAGAGAGAGCTCTTATAAATGTTATTCTTAGGGTTGAGTTTCATTTTTAGATACTGCATAACATGATCTTTCATATGCAATTGTCTGCAAGTCCATGGGATTTCACAACCACTCTGCTTTACCTTCCATCTGCCCGTCCTCCAAAGGATTGCCATGTGGCAGGCAACTGAGAAAGTCTGTAAATAATTAGTAATGACCACCTGTGCCAGCACTTTTCCTGTATTTTTTTTCATTTAAAGACTGTTACAGATATATTAAGGAATGACACTGTTCATCTGGTACCTTTCGCATAAACAGACAATGTGAATTGAGGCTTTCTAATAAATGCTATAAAATGGATTTCTTGAGCAGAATAATGTGTTATCTATGGGTAATTTCCCATGAAAGTAGAGACTAAAATTCTGATTAGACATGGATATTATATTTTCCAGTATGTTTCTGTCAATGCACTGATTCAGCAACCATTTAGACCCCAAGGTCAGGGCTGCTCATGAGTCCCATTGATTTCAAAGTTGAATGTCTGCCCAAGATTAAACACAAAGAGGAATGCTTTCTTAAATCAATTTATTTAAGTCTGTATGTAAGTGCTCTGTTGAATCAGGGCCTAAAGTCAGCAACAAATCAGGAAAGATAATGAGTTTGGTCCAAATATGTGTATTAGCAGCCAAAATGCATAAAATGAGACAAGGAACACCATTGTTACTTGGATTTGAACCAAGGTCCCCAAATGTATAAGCTAAACAGATCTCTAACTTTGATTTCTTTTGAAGCTCTTAGCTTAAATCTGAATGGTGAGAGAGGTTACAAATGCCTGTACACATTGGGGTGCCACTTGGTTCTCTTCTGCCCCATACCTGGATCTGCTTCCCAGAGAAGTCCCAGTGTTGGCAGGAGGGACAGTGCCTGCCTGAGTTTATCTTCTGTAGGATGGTACAGAAGATATACCAAAACTCCAGAGCTGGGAAGGGCTCTGCACCCCACAAGCTTGGGGTTAAAATATTTTGTTCTGTGCAGTGTCTTCAAACAGAAGTTTATTTTGAGTTTCTGTATAAAGCAAGTAGAAAGTCATCTTAACAAACACAGGAGATTATGAATTTGACAGAGCACAATGTAGATAAAATGGTTTTAATCATTACCCACTCTTTTAATTACTACTTGACACATTATCTCTATTGTCCTTCTACAAGTCTCTCTTTTGAATGAAATATTAAAGGCGAGTCACAGCTGAATATATATGCAGTGTAGAAGGAAAATGGCTTTGAACTATTTGAAATGATTTATTGTCCACATTTCTTTATGAATATTTATTTACCATACTGAAAGCAATTCAATAAAATGAAAACATGAGGACCAGTTAACAGAACATTTGCATACTCTAACAGTTAAAAAAAAAAAAAAAAAGAAAAAAAAGGAAAGAAAAATAAGATGGTGCATTAGAATGGTGTTAATGCTGTGGTTTTCCTATTTCCTATAGTTCGTTCCAAATATTACATGTGAGAGCAAAAAGCTAATGCCAAGACTCTTAGAAATTCAGATCCTGAATAGGAAATATATAGACATCCTACAAATAAGTGTCCCTAAACTTTATATATTGCCATCCAGCAGGAAGTAAACATGTTTGTAGGGGTATTTTCAAGACCAGGGTGGAGTCTATTATTTTATTTCCATACTACTTCAGGTAGCTGGCTATGAAAGCTTGCTTTTTGCAGCAAGCTCATCTTGTTAGGACCAGAGATCACTCGTTCCCCGATACTCCTCAGAGAAGCAGTGGGTCTGCATGGCAACAAAAGGAGATGTGAGAACACTGACCATTTTGCCATGTAAAACCTTTAGTATTATATTAAAGCATGGCTACATGTACCAAAACCAGGATCACATACACAGCAGACATGCTGCTTTCCTTTACCCGTCAGTGGAGGAACAGAGTTTTTCATGGTATGTGCCCTCATTTCACCCTGCTTGAATTAATTTCATCGACAAAAAAGCACTATGCCTTAGACTTGGAATGAACTTTGTTCCTCAGAGCTTCTTAGCGATATTCTGATTCCCAGTCACAGATGGGGCCTTGACAGATTTTGTACTGATTTCCATGATTCCTTTTTTTCTTTATATTTTTTTTAAGCAGGATTGTCGCTGCTTGAGAATTCAAATGCAAATGGAGATGTTCACAGGCATTGTTTCATAAGGAAGCTCAGCTGGTTGGTTTTTAGAGCTCATAAACTGAATAGTGTATCACATACAGTATTTGGAAAACTATAAACTCGATATATAATAGTTCTAGAGAAGGATGGTTACAGCGGTAAAATACAGACTTTGGACAAATGCATAAATTCTCTATGCCTCAATTTTCATTTATTTGGAGCAAGAATGATAATAATAGTATTTATTTATAGTAATAATTATCATTATTATCTACCTGAAAGCTAGCTGTGAGGCTAATTCATTAATAATTTCAAATTACTTCATGATCCTCAACTAGAATTTGCCTTGAAAGTACTAAATATTATAATTTGCTCTGTATGCCTATTTCATTTTGCTCTGGAGAAAAACACACTCAATGTGTTGCTCTTTTTACATTTGTCTACATACCACAAGCTAAAATTCTAGCTGTTGAGCTTTTCTAGAAGTTAATAACAGGTACATTTTACGTTATTGTATTTTTTTCTTATTTCTCCCTCTTTTTTCATAGCATTTTACCCCCACCTACCCAAGCCAGGGATTTGTTACTGTTTGTACAAATACATACATTAAGACCTACACTTGCTATTTATTTCCTTGCCTGAATTTGGAGTTGGCAGTGTAACCACTCATCAACTCTCTGAGATCAGAGCTCTCTTGACATACCATTTAAAATGTATTGTGAGTGATCAGGGAGCTTCTTTAAGTTGTACATAGTTAGAAGCTACCACAGATTGCATGCCTGATTATATTTGTAGGTATCTCAAAAGTTTTTTCCTTCTGGCACAGGTCTTCCGTTTATTGGCAAAAATGTATCACTTATTCACCATTGATGATGCCCAGATGCATTTCCTCTGGTTGTTATCTGTTGGATAGCTAGACTCTAATGGCTAAAAATCTACATCCACCAACATAAAAGCCACAGGATATGGCATTGGTATCTTGTGGTTCCAATCAGCCTCCTGGTAGTTTAGCAGTCCTTTTGATTTAACTGTATTTCTACTGAGCTCAGCCTGCTTGAGTCACGCTGGCTGTTTCACATAGCATCTGCATTGTGTATTGTGATAATTGAAAATGCAACTTGGCCCAGAGGCAGGAGCACAATGAGACAGGAGTGGGCTGGGGCATCACTCAGAAGAACAGGGCAGGCAGCACCAGGTGGGGGGAACTGGTCCCAGCAGCGTCTCCGCCAGCAGTCGAGCTGGGCTGGGCGTCAGGCAGCTGGTGTCCGGCAGCAGCAAACGCCCTTTTGCAGTGACTGGGGGCAGCGGGATGCTGGGTGTCCGGGTGTCACTCCCTCTGCTGTCACAGGACCAGGTCTGGTAGCACAGACTGGAGGCAGGGTCAGAGGACCACCTGGAAAATCACATGGACAGATCAAAACCAGATTCCTGGCCATGCACTTCACTGACAGCTCTGTCCTGTGCACAAGCACAGCCCATTGCAGGTTGGTTGCTATTCCTAAAACAGCATCTAAGCCAACATGAGCAGAGAATGGGCCAGATAATTTTTTCTAGTGTGTCTGAAGAGTAACATATATCAATAAATGTCACTTGCTATTTGAATGCTCATAAGAAGAATTAAAACAAATTACTTTAATTAATTTACTAGAGTAGGGCACAGTATTTCTTCCTATTAGCTTATATAGAAAGAAAAAATGCCTGGAGTATAAAAACGAGACAATAAGAAATAACGAGAAAACAAGTTGTGGCATGAAGAAGAGAAATATTTCTTGCCTGTCCTCTTGGCTCTATTCATGAAGATTTCATCCAACAACCTCAGCCAAAAAGTAGTTAGTGGATGATTTGTGTGTCTGGCTGGTGGAAAGTCCAGTTGTCTTGGGAAGCTGCCTCATGGGCAGGAGGGTTTTCCAAGAAGCAGACAAGTAGGTCTCTGTGGTGGGACTCACAAGCTTTTCAGATGAGCATCACACCTGATCTGATGGAATGGTTTGAAGGAGTGGCCCTACCTTGTAGTAGCAGCCCCAGAATTTTCTGGTGTTAGATTGTCCCCACAGACTGAAGATCTACAACTCTCCATGGGTCATCTGGCATGGCAAGGAAGGAAGACCGATCAGTCCAGGAGACAGGCTGTCCAGCTGTAACATTGAGATAAGTTGAAACACTCCCCCAGTTGGGCCTCTCCCCTAAAGGTGTGTTTTTGCAAACAGATACTTAAACCCACTCTAGGGAGCAGGTTAGACTAGCTCCTGCCCTCTCTGTAGATCTGGCCTTTGCCTTGGCTGTGCTTCCCACTCTCTACCTGAATTCCTCAGCCACAGCAGCCCTGCTGCCCCAGGACCTGGCTGCTGAGACCCCATGAGACCCCCGCACTACACCCACAGCGGCAGAGCTCCTGCCCACCCCTCGAGGTCAGCTCCCCAATGTGCTCTGAGGCCTCATGAGGGGAGGGTGAAGTAGCACAGGTCCAGCAGGTGACAGTGGGAATATGAGCTTTTCTTCATGTTTCGGCTTCCTAATTTCTGCTGGAACTGCACCATTTTAGGGCTCTGTTAAGCTGTCTGCATTATGGGTGTGATTGTGTGTAATTTCTACTCATGGTGTAGTGTTAATTAATCATTATTTCTCAAGTTGCTTTAAATTCTCAGTTTGATCTGTTACTTTCCTCTCACTCTTACCTTTTTCTTCTTCTGTTTGGTATAAGGAGAGTCATCAATAGTGAACTGATTATAGGAAACTAATTTAGATCATCAGTTCAGTAGTAGGACACACTTCTTAAATCATTAAGATAAATACTTTTTATTAAGCAAATGTCCTACTCAATTCACTGTGGACAATCCCATCATAATGGATATTGCTTCTCCATGTTAAATCTTAATCTTCACCAATACTGAATGCATGATGCAAAACCATTCTAAAAAATATTGGCTCACTGTAATATTGCCATTTTAAAGCTTTCAGCCTTTATGTTCATTAATATGATGACAACAGACCCCTGGCTAATGAATTTTACTACAAATCAGAATTTTTATCAGATATGTATATGAGATCAAATCCATGCTAGCATATTATTTGCAGTTTTTATTAAAAAGTTAAACTAAAATTATTAGAAACTCTCTTCAGATTCCCTGATTAAAATAAAGAAAAAAGGTTGAAATCTAATGAGGTTTCCTTGAAGCATTTTAAAAGGTTGCAACAGCAGTAAAGTCAGCAGGTACCACACAGCAAAAGTAAGTATTTACTGTTCGGAAGATTAATGCTTCCTCCCCCAGAGTTTAAGAGTTTTACATTACATGGACTTTTAAGAGAGAGAGAAAGAGGGAGAAAGCAAGAAAAACACCAAGCCAATACTTTCATTGTCAAAGACAACATACTTCTTCCTGATCAAAGCCTTCAAATTCTGCCGCAGACTGACTTTTTGCTCTTGTGACCAAAATCTCCTCTCTCACCCCCAGCCTCTCTGTCTGTTCAGGCTTGGCTTTGGAAGTGCCTACCGTCAAAGAAGAAAGCCTGATTTCTGTTGCCTCAGTGGTGGTGGTGAAACCCCTTAATATTCCTCTGGCAGGTACCCTGACCCTCATGATCCTGATCATGCTCGAAAATGTAGGATGTTCCTGAGCCTTTGTCCCTGGGAGGATTAGCAGAGTTGCCCTGGAGCCAGCCTGAAGGTGTTTTAATAGGGAATACGGGTGGGCTGCACAGCTGACTTCAAGTTTTCCCTCAGGCTGCCCCTGCTCAGCAACATAGATGCAGCCATTGAAAACAGGAGGTAAAATGTGGCTCTGTCTATGAGTTAGAGCCTGAATCCTCACCATTTGGGAGATGATATCTCCAAATATCTCCATCCCTGAGATGGGAAAGCATCCAGATGGAGGGCACTGGGGCTGGAGACCTGTTCTGCTTCTGCCACTGTCTTCTCCGACTTTCAGTCAGTTACTTAAGCTGTCTCTCCATATTTCCTCTTTGGTCTTTCTCATGGCTCTTAACCTTATAGATTGTCTGAGGAGGAGACTGTGGCTCTCTGTGTGGTTTTGCTGTGCTTAGCACAAGTAGGTCCCAGTCTCACCTATGTCCTGTGGCTGTATCATGGTAAAAATAAATAAATAGATAATAGTAGTAACAATGGTTATTTTTTTGTATGAACAATAGTATCCTAATGGAGGAGAAGTGTCTCCTCTGAAGTGTTTTTTATCTGCAAGTAAGGTCTCTCTTTCCTTGCTCAGCTGGAGAAGATACTGCCTCCGTAAATCAGACAAAACTTATCATGTAAAATGGAACACATCTTTGATTATACTGAATACTATGCTGCCTGTAATTTACCCTTGCTGCTGCAAAGAACACAACATGATTAAGCTAAGAAATGATAGACTGAACATTATGTGTCAGAATGGAAAAAGATATTTCCTATCTAAATAGGAAACAATCATAAAAAAACAGTGAAAATACACAAGAAAATGTTTCAATATACAATGAACATGCCACCTCTCTGTTGCCTTATATTGTATTATTGCTCTGCTTGCTCAGATTGCTGCAGATACTTCTGCTGTAGCCTACAATATTCTTGATTTTTAAAAAACTACGAACTGACATGATTTTTTAATGATGTATCTTTCCTCCATAAGTGTGTATGTTCTGTTGCCTGCTCGGTCTGCCAACCCTTCTGTGTTTCCCTGGGTGAGTCCAGATTTTCCCAGTGAAATTTCTCAAATTATAGATGTGCAGTGTATTTTCCTGGAGCTGTTAAAAACATTGCTACTTAATAACGATGTTTAGCAGTACTAGCTATCACTTGTTATTAGGTGTATGCCAGGTGCTCGGCACAGGGGGTGAGGGATCATTATCCCCATTTTACAGATCGGAAAACCATGGCATTGCTTTTGGCAGCAGTTTCACCAAAACATGCTGCAAAACATGCAAACAGTAGAAGGACCAACATCCTTTCACATTTTGTTCTTTAGCATTCGTTACTGCCCTTTTTTTCCCTTTGATATTACCACCTGCAGCACTGTGTCCTCCCAACAGCATTACAGAGAATCATCACAGCAGACCAAAGTGCTTTTGCAATAACAAATTCAGATACCACAACAAACAATGCAAGTAATTTTCCTAATTTTGGACTGCAACTTTTCTGTGTATGATGTTTAGTAACTTCTATTGTGTCTCTGATGATTTCTGAGTCTGACGCCAATAACATGATACATTCCTATCCAAATTAGCATAGGATGAAATTTTGTGCTAATATTCAGATGGTAAAGTCTATTTTCTGTTTCCATATAGATGTATCTTCGACAGGAAGAGCAATTCTATAATAAGCCCAGGAAGAAAAGCCCATCAATTGAATTGGTATCGCATTACCATGGCAACAATATAATGCTAATGAAATTGTGACTGTTGAACCTTGTTTATGGAACTCTACAAAATGGGCTTCATAAAAGGAGAAATCTTGTTGAATAGTAAATGTTTCAAAGCATGGTAAAAACCTTATAACAACACATGTTGTGACTTATTAACTATGTTATCATCCTCACTTAAGATAACACATTGCTATTTGCAGGAACAATAGTACTCTCAAATAAATAAAATTATATAGGAAAATCTGTGCTTCTCCAGGTTTCAGCATGCACCACAGAAAGACTCGCTCACCTCCATGCCCCAGTTCACCAGATCAATGGCACAGGTGTGTCTCATCATGCACTTGTTACTGCTTGCTTAGTCTCAGAATCTATAAAATACACTGCTTCTGTAGCTGCAGTAAAAACCTTTTCTGTAAGACAAACGTGGCTTAGTTTATATCAAAATAGGCCACAAAAACACATTCTTTTAGATAAAACCCTACACAGAAACATGCTTTTCACTCCGCTCCTCTTTTCTTCCTCCCCCTTTGTCAGTTTGCTGCCACAGAGGCTTCCAGTGCAGAGGCAGGGACTCACCGTCCCAGAGGGATGGCTCTCGTTCCTCAGCACAGTGGTCCTTGCTGAAGGCAAGGTTTGATATCATGTCCTGCTTTTAAACAAAAAAATGCTGAGAATTCAGATTTTGTGACCAATCACCTCTAAGCATTTGGGACTCCAGTGTCATGTTTTATACAGCAGGATCTCATTTTTAGCTAATAGATAATTTTCCTCATTGTTTTCACCTTAGAAATTAAATGTGTAGTTCACTCTGTGAAGTCCATCTCCTAATTTGCAGGTTAATGAGAACAGAAAAGCAGGTGAACCAGCAATCAATGAACTCAGTGAGGCAAGGGGAATGGGAATGTGTGCCTATGAGTTTTTTTCATTAGTAGGCTAATAATACTGTAAAATATACACTGCAATAGCATTATCTAGATATCTAGTACAGACAATAGCAGACAACACAGCTGATTTTAGTGAAGTCCTGATCTACATGGCACAGAAGTCATCATGAGTCTTCACCACATTGGATGTAAGGGTCTTTAAATCAGGGCTTTGAAGAGTTGTTTTTGAAAGCTCCACATTTCATCCTATTTGGAAAAGGAAGCACTGTCTAACATTTTGTTACGCTCATGGTTTGTGGGAAAGCAATGCACTGGATTTCTGAGTTGACAGAAATATACTGTAATGTAATTTCACTTAATATATATTTTGCATTGGCTGACAGTTTTATTAAGCAGAACCAATAATCATCATTATTCTGTGTAATAACCATCTAATTAGAAATGGTCTAATTTTCCCTAATTTTAATTTACCTCTTGGACTAAGCGGTTCTAAAATTACTGAAGTGCCTACAGTTCAGATTTGTAAGAATTAAAATGAAACATAAGTCTTCAGAAAGCTAGTACTGATTGATTGTTGCGAAAATAGTGATATGCCAGAGCTTTGTAGGAAAAGGAAGTACAGAAAGTTCAGATTAGGAAATTACTACACCACTTATATTTTCTTACTGTCTTTGAATTAACACTTTCTTCACCCATTTTGCACAAACAATGATTGCCTGCAAGCCTTGCATGTATTCCCCTTTGATAAAGGAGCTGGTTAACAATCACACCAAAGAGTCCTGGTAAGGAGAAGCTGACAAGAAATATTGCTTAGAGAGACAGAGAAGAAGATGAAGACACCGATCAAGTTTCATTATGCTCCAATGAAAATAGGATGTAAGCTGTGACATCCAGGCAGATTACATATGTCAGGCAAGCAGATGTGAGCAGAAAAATGTATATACTAAATCTCACCTAATAGGCTTACTCTGTGGATTATTCTCAATGACCAAGACTATGTTAACTGTAGTTAACATACAGGATATAAGAGATATGTATTCATAAATGAATCTGGGGACATTCTCAGCTGTGCTGAAGTTAATGCTCTTTGATATACCTTGGAGCTTCCTAAAAGCACTTTGGGTGTCATATACTTCTACAGACATCATGAACAGCACTATGGTATATAGCTTTAGTTTCAGAATTTCAAAGAACACACTGTTTTCTCTAAAATGTGCTTGAAAAATTTTACATTCAAACAGCAATTGTGCATGCCAGCTGCTATAGTTGCTTAGCTACTTGGTTTGTTTGTGCCAGTTCTGAAAACACATTTGATCAAAAGAATATTGTTGCAGGCACAGAGAGAAGTAACCTTGTATGAAAAAAGGAAGCACTTTGCAGGTTATGTTATAAAATAGACAAATTGTCTAAAGGTTTTGTTTATCATACAATGTTACTCTATGTAGTTCTGAGTCATAACAAAATAACTGCTTTTTTTTTAATACTCCCCCCAAATAATACAGAAAAAACAGTCTCTCCTGTGGAAGAACTCTGCTTATGACATCTCTTCTCTCTGAAATTCTGAGCCTTTTCCAGCTGTAGTATTATTTGCTCAGTTATCAGAACACACAGTGCAGCAGCATAAAGCATTATACTATTATCCCAAGATAATTTGATAGTCTGTAAATGTATTTTCCTGCCTGTGGTTCCAAGCATTATGCTCTCACTTGAAGTAATGGTTTGCAGTTATCTTATACAATTCAAGCCAGCATATATCAGTTTCACTACGAACATTTACCTGCATGATACAAGCACGGCTTATTTGTAGATTGTACAAGCTCGACTAGATGGGTGATTTTTACGAGCCCGACTAGATGAGCAGTGCAATGGGATGCCCACCGCAGACAGCCGGCTTCTGCAGGAAGTGCTGCGGTGACTCACTGGTGGCTGTCTCCTGCCTGCGTCAATGTTATCACACCCGTACATCAGCATGAGTCTGCTGGAAAGGCTGAATTTTAAGTCTGATTTAAAACCACTGCCCTGATCTGATGTGGTTGGTAAATACAGCATGGCACTTTCCAGAAGTACTTACCCTGCTTTTGTCTTTGGACTCTGCCTGGGATGTGAAAACTCACCTTAAATTCCTCTTGCATTTCTGGAGTTTACCATACCATTCACCCAAATGCTGGAAACCAAGTTGTTCAGTGTTAACTGGGTAGTTGTTTCACCTCCAATGCACCGACATTTCAGGGTAATCCCACTCCTTTGCAGAACTTGTAAAGTTAGTGAGTCTGGACATGAGGGTATAGTTTTGGATGGGCTCAGCAGTCACCTCCCTTACCCTTGATTGGGAGACTGTGTTGGGAGCAGATTTACACAAGGTGACAAGAATTTACTCCTGGTTCTTAACTGGTCAGCAATGGATGCCACACCCCTTGGTGCTGGCAAGAAGGAAGTCTCATTAGAGAGCACTCTGCTTTCTCCATCCCTGGTGATGCTCTTCTGGGAGCCCAGGGTGAATTCAGAGGAGCCATGCACTGGTGACATCCATTGAGCTGCTTTGTTGGTGTGAAAATGTTTGGCAACACAAAAGACATAAAATACGATTTATACTCTCTCATTCCACTGTCAAAAACTCCTGAGTGCTACCCTGGTTCATATTTGATATAGAAAAAAAAATGAATGTCAAGGGAGTAGCTTGCAAAGGGCACAGTGCTGGCTTGGTGTGGTCAGCAGCCAGGGCAGGAGTTCCCACATCTGCCCAAGTGATGCAGGTGTGACAGCTACAGTTCAAATAAAGCAAGGAGGGACGATATCTAAATAGTCAGGTACTATTGTGCTGCTGGTTTCTCATCCCTCGTTTGATCACAGTATCTTGAATTCTGCAGTGACACTTCAGTCAGCTACTTTAAGATAATAAAAAACAAAACTACTTATGTTATGCTGAAAATCTTTAAAGTCCTTTATTTTGAGAGAAAAAACAATATTCAACTTGCCTTTCCAGGACACAGTGAAATTTACAAACAACAGCACTTAAAAAAAAAAAAAAGGCACAAGAATCCCAGTTTACCATCCTGATGTCAGTTTATGATAACATCTATGACATTAATATAACAGATTATGACCTTTCTTGGCACATCTGACTGACAGTTGTTCATGTATAACATGGTACTTATCACCTTGGTCCTTCCATAATAATAATTGCTTCAATTTTCCTCAGCTGTGTAGTCAAAACTTGTATTTATAATGTTGATCTCCTCTCTGGCAGAGTAGTATCAGGAGCTCCTTTTGAGCTTTATGTCACCTAAAATCTAGAGTGAAATTGAAGCCCAATTGCAGTAAAATACGCTATGTCTAACTTTATCTCACAGGCTGCATAATGGCAGCCCTTATGATTTTAAATGATTTACTGAGGCCTGTCAAAATGGGCTGTGTTTCTGTGTGGAAGTTACTGAAGTTCAGAAATGTCATTACTCTGTACAAACCTGAAAGATTTCAAGGAAATACACATTAGCTGGTGTGTTACGATTACTTACCTTGACCTTCCTAATGTTTTTTGCTCTTTAATCTCATGGTAGACAGAATAAAATATATTTTCTTCAATATTTAAGGTAAAAAATTGCTGTGCAATTTGTGCCTGCTTTCCTTGTGCGCCCATTTTCACTAAATAAGGTGTCAATATACTCTTTTTAGATGAGCAGTTTCACATGTATCATATATAAAAGGGGAAGGTGAAGATTTTCAGTGGTTTCAAAAAATGACCATTTAGCAAATACTAATGGTGTTTGGGTAGATAAAGGTATGCCCAGAAGGCCTGGATTAAACACTGAGGTCTGTCACAGTCCTGCTCCACAACCCTCTTGCTCCCCTGTTTGCAATGAGCCTCCAGGTCTGCTTGGTGGCTACTGAGACATTCCCCACTGTCCTCTGAGCAAGTGACCCAGGCTGGGGCTGTCGCCATGACATCTGAAAGGTATTCACTCCACAGGGTCAGGTCTGGTATAACAAACCAGCACGCACATCAACAGCCCAATTAGCCAACTTTATTCAAACAAACCTGGGAATTACATCAAAAAACTTGCACCAGCACAGCAGGACCATCTTCCCATGTGTGGAGAGGGCAACTGCATCTCCTTGAACATGACACTGTAAGTGCTAAAAAGAAACATGATATCTTTAATCCAGCTGAAGAATTCATATGCCTTAGAGCCACGCAGAGACAGGACATCCCCAATCAGAAGTGTTATGCTCCCACAGACAGTCCTCTCTCTCCGAGCCTTCCAGCCCTCGCTGTCACCCTGGGGCTACACACCAGTGTCCCTCTGGCATGAACAGCCCATGTACCTATAGCACAGCAAGGCAGTGCTGGCACGTACTGTTGACTGAGCAAGGCAGTGCTGGCACGTACTGTTGACTGCATTTATATTGATGCCTCTATCTTCTTTCTAGTATTTTGTCAAGAATATGACATGCTAACTTCTTGTTTTGTTTTTTGTTTGTTTGGTTTTTGTTGGGTTTTTTTTGTTTGTTTGTTTGTTTTTTAATAATGAACCAGCAAAATGACAGGGTAGCTGCATGCACGATATAGGGCACTGCTGTTCTGTTGGCTGACACAGCAGCACAGAGAGGTGCTCTGGAGGTCAGCTGTCATCTTCTGAAGCTGCTTTCAACACGGTGAATGAAAACAGTTCCTCAGTGACAGATCCTGAGCTAGCTTTTCAGGCTGGGTGCTGATGAGCAGCTATTTCCATCTCTGGGCCTGGTGATTAGTTTTATTCAGTTGAGAGACAAGTAGTCGGACATTTGTCACTGTTTCTGTGAAAAATGTGGGCATGTTTTCTTGGGCTATCAAATGGGACATATGGGAGCTGAACTCCATCTTTTACTAGATCTTGGAAATTGTGTCCTCCTAAGGCAATTAACTAGAATTATGTTCTTGGCTGCTAATGTTTGCTTTCAGATTTCATTGGCAGCAGACTTGGCAACATAAATTTTGCAAGGATGGTCTAATGGTGTTAGCCAGAGCCTCCACAATGCTTTCTTCAACCCCCCAGCTTTTACAGAGTTCCCTTATGTGTGCATACAGGTCCCATGGTTTCTGTCCATGTCTTAGCTTTCTATTTGAAAAATAAATGTAATAGTACTTTCCTGCTTCACAGGACAGATGCATTACAGATTGCACCACAACAGAGGCCAGGCAGCACCATTGTAGTCCTCTGACTCCCTGTCTCTGTGATGGAAGGTCCATTCTGCAAGGCATTTCTTTGATCCTTCCACTTTAAGGCAAAAACATTTACATTAGAAATTTGTCAGCTGAACACATTTCTATTTGTTTACTTTGCCCACTGTAGATATCTGCAGGCTGTACACACCTTTATCTATAGAAAGGACACCTGCGGAAAAAGGCGTTTTCCCTGTTTAAGTAAGTCATTTGATGTAGGCTCGAGTATGAGGTACATGCCCCCCAGCTGGTGTCTTCCACATGTGATCATTTCCAAATGATATCCTTCCTAAATAAGTGTGATGTACAGCAAACCCACACACTTTTAGCTTCTGAATACAACCCAGGATATAATCTTGACTGTTTGCTTTGCTTTTATTACCTCAATTATATTTATAATGTTATATAGTTATAACAATTCATGGTAGAAAAGTAGTGTTAGTTGTAACTACTACAAAAAATGTCCCAACTCTTTCTCTAAGGGACAGGCAAGCAAAATGTAAAGTATCTAACCAGTGCAGTTATGCAATGAATAACACATCCACTGTGGGGAAGAGCACAAGCTTTTCTTTGGTATATAATAAACACTAACATAAGGCTGAATTTTTGAGAGGAGGGGAAAGAAGGAACCTATTTCAGTGCACCAAAATCCTAGTACCATTTTATAGATGCACTGGTTAGTACTATTCCAAATAAGTAGTTGTGCATGTAGGAGATCACTTAAGTGGTCATTACCATATGCGACTTGAACTCACAAAAGGCATATCGCAAAGCTGTTTGAAACAGATGGGTTCCTACCCTCCATTTAAAACAAAATTAGTCCATGAAATTAATTTAGGGAGCCTTTGCAATCATTAATATATTGTACAATCACACACTTTTTAAACATATATGAAAGGAATTAGGAAGAAGAAGAAAATGAAAACACCACTTAACAGTAACTGCAATATTTGATGCTCCTTTCAGATAACTCGTTCTCATTTAAATGGAATGAGAAAATGCAAACCATTAAATGTAGGATTGTCTATTTTCACTTGATGTAGCTAAGACTTGTAACTTAAGCACTCTGGTATTGAACTTTGCTTTCATATCTACCAGACAGACATTCTTTACTTAAAAAGAGCAAACGCACAAGCAGGAGAGCTGAAAAATTGAAGGTGAGTTTATCCTGTATAACCAATGTATTCATGCCATGCTGTTTTATACTTTGTGCTACTACCTTTATTAGCCCATGATATCCTAGTGCAGTACTTCTTCAGACTTTCTTATTCCTCCCATCAGTTCAGGCACAGCGATCCATCTGCACATACCCAGCATTCAGCCTCCAGCTCTGACTTTCAAAATCTTGTCTTTTACAGACCACCAGGAAGGATTTTGCAGAACACTAGCTGAAAGACACTTATTGTGTAACTAATAAGGAAGGTTTAAATACCATTAAAATTCTGACTTGTACTTGAAAGTGCCATGAAATTCTGAATTAAGGCTCTGCCTTGCATCCCCAGTTACACAATTGCACCTAAGTGCTGTCAACAGCGCAGTGAGATCACAGGCTGCTGGCAGCAGTCGTAACAGTCGGGCATTTTGGACTGCTACAGCTTTTTGCTCAGGCTCCTGGCAGCTTTCTTGGGAGCCTGGTCACCAAGAAGGCTAGAAAGGGATGCACTGAGTAAGAAGTTTAAGCTCTGAATTACTCTGATGGTTTTACTTCACCATCTCAGGTATTGCTGTCTTTGAAGTCATAGCAGTTCCATGCTCAACTATTTAGGTCTCAAAATTACACTTACCCTTAAATTGTTGTCAGATTATGAAGTAAAAAGTAAAATAATAAAATGTTCACTTTTTAAGCCATCTGTTTTAAAAAATGGGGAGAAAATATACCTAATATTTCAGACTGTTGTTTTGAATCGCTGATTGGAACAATTTGATTAGTAGGTATCACGTCTATATGATGAGACAAAGGGTTTTCAGTTGACAGATGGCTGTTGTGATGGAATCTCAAAATCTGCTGTATGGATAGGAGTATACATTTGAAAATTAAGATCAAAAAAAGCTGCATAAGAAAAATCCTTATGATTGAAAATTGAAGAACATTGATCTATGTCATTGACAGACAATTGTAAACCTTTCATTTTACAGGAGACCTGCTTCCTAATTTGTACACAAAAATCTTCAAAGCCATTGGCTCTTTTCTTTACAGGTTTTTAAACTGTAATCAACTAGATATGGCATAAATATTGTTTAGATGTTGACTATGGGGCTAGATTAAGCAATACCAGGGTAAGGAAAAAGGGTCAGATATTACAGTAGAATTGCTTACAGAGCCAACAGCCAGCCTGCAGGGAGCTGCTCTCACAAGTGTCCATGCACGATATAAACCTCTCTTTTGGTGATGGTGGTTTAGTAACTTTCATTGCAGGTGCGTATTACATTTTTAATTGATTCCTAGCAGCACAATCTGTGTCCTTCACTGATATGTGTCCATTTCACAAGGTTATTGATTTTCAGCATATCTTATTAGATGTTATGATGAGACATATTTTTTGCACAGACTGATGTCTATTGATATTACATTAGTTCATGAAGATTACAAATCACACTGCATTGCGCTACATTTCACATTTGCTGTATCATGACAAGAGGTTTGTAATACTCACTCTGGGGCACATGAAGTGTCTGCTACCCATCCCTTGGATAAATAATTTAAGAAATTGTTGGGAAATCATACCTAATTAGTAGGATCTGCACTCAACAAGTGCCCTTTGATTTAAATTGTATTTGTATTTTGATAGGTATTGATTTTATGAGCAGGAGAGATGAATAATACATTTTGCCTTTCTCCATCACTCACAGCAATAACCTGAAAGAAATAACAGAGGAGCACTGCTGCGATGGAAGCTGCCTCTTTGGAGATCTGCATGCCTTTTCCTAGAAAACCCACAGGGCAGTTAAAGACACTCCTAAACTGCAGGAAGTGGCCTGATCCCTTTTTCTTCCATTGATTTGCTCCATCATCCTGGACAAATCACTCAGCCACTTGAAGTCCCTCCCTTTCCATCCGTAAAATGGAAACAAAACAGTCCCTCATCAATCCACAAATGGCCGTGAGATATAGGAAGAAAAGTAATAGCAACATCCAAGTGGGTATTATTCAGGTCCAGCTTGGCATCACGACATGGAGCAATGGGCAAAGAAGGTAACCAGCAAGTGAATCTTTCTGTGGGCACAAGAATGTGTTGTAACACACAGTAGGACCCATGGTGAAACCATAGACCGCTGAGGGCAGCAAGGCAGAGGTGGGTTCATGCAATACACCTGAGTCCCACTGGGCTGACTCTGACCTTGCTGCCAGCATTCATGCTTTTGGTATTTTGGCTACTCACTACCCTGGGTGAATTAACTGTACAAGATTCATTTGTTTTCCTTGATGGGATGCCATCTCTTAGAGTGAGAAGAGTGACCAAGGTGTAGGTTGTAACAGGTAACACGTGCAGGTTGATACCTTCCCGAGGCAAGAACCATTCAGTGCACAGGGACACAAGCCTGCTCGCATGAGTGACCGGGGTGAGGAACAGAAATAGGCAAAAACATATCCAAGATGCAAAACAAATCCGAAAATATATATAGGTATTTAGAAACACTGGTTTCCAGCACCCCAGCAGCTATAACAAATGCAAACTATAAGAGATAACCATAATTATAGAAAAGCTTTATTTTTTTTTCCACCCAGTATGCCAGCTCTGATTAGAAAGGAAAACTGTGGGCTCAACACACCATGGCATCAAGGCAAGCAAAGTGGCCCCTCAGCTGCTGGCAAACAGTACAGTCATAAGAAAAGAGACAATGAAAATAAAATAAGTAGATACAGTAATTTCCCCCCATAATATAAAACATCATAGACATTCTTTTAATACTAAGAGAAGCAAGATCAGCAGTGACAGCTTTAAATTTGCCAAGTGTCAGGGGAGGACTGTAAAACATATCCTACCCAAACCAAGCCAAAGGAGCAGAACAAGGTCTCAGACAGTTAGCAGGCTTGTGGTTTTTTTTTTTTTTTCTTCCATTTTTGTCATGATCTCTGTCCCAGTCTGGCTTCAGCAAGTGTGCTGAAGTAACTATTAGTGCCTGTTTATGTAGGTGCAGTCCACTGCACCAAAATAACTTTATGGTCTTCAAAAACCAGAAATTATATTTAAGGTGATTTATTTGAATATACACCTTAAAAAAAAAAAAAATTCCTGAGCAGACAACTAGGAGCTGGGACCTTGCAACTCTGAAGTGAAGGGATTGCTATCACATGGAAGAGCAGACGATTCATATGCATTTGAGTCCTCAGCCTCTCACAGGGAAGATTTAAATAATGCATGGTGGGTTTCTTTGTGATGCTTTTCCTTTTATTTTTTGTTAATATTTTACATTCTTTTAGAAGTATTACCTGTATGCTAAGGCCTATATTCATATAATCATGAGTGACATGCAACTTCTCTGTCTCGCCTTTCTAGTTCCAGGCAGATTTAGAGAAATTGAGACCTGGCAACACATGGCTGAGGTGCACAGGAGCATACAGCTGAAAGAATAAGAATGGGAATGCTTGAACATATTTTTTTTTGACTTTTCTCATTAAATTTTAATCTGAAGAATTTTTGTTGGAGCCTTAGCCAGTAAAACAGCACTTGTCACTTTTAGGTTCCCACGCAGCAGTGCAATAGTGGCACAGGGGAGAACATGTATCACATAGATGCCATCTTTCTTCTTATCCCTGTACCCTTCCAAATGCAATAATTCACCCTCTTTGGTATCTTTCTAAGACAAGCAATATTAATTATCTTGAAGTATTTTTTAAGAAGATAAATACTGGGAAAGTTCTTATTTCACAAGATATTCTGCTTTCCAAGTAAAATGCAAAGTGATTGTAATAAGTGTAATTTTAAAGCAATACCAGATACCTCCTGGGTAACTCATCTAGCAAAGTCCGATTCCCAGTGATGCCAATATAAGAACCATATATACTTTTATGAATGCAGAAATGGTCCATGAATCTCAAATACCATTGTACCCTCTGTTTTATAAATCTTTTATGTGTTTTTCTTCAATATATACATCCGTTTTGCTTTTTCAATCTCAGTGCCCCTTTTCAGCTATGCAGCTCTTTGAATCTTAATAGAAAACTAGCACCATGAAACCCAACATAAATGCTTTTAACAAATGGCGAAAGTCTATATTTCACCAAAGAAAATGTGGTTTAAAATAAAACACAGCCTCTTGCAACATCTAAATCCTGCATATTTTCTGCAGAGCATGCCACAGCTATTGACATGCTGTTTGTTTTATGTGTCCCAGGATGCATGAATTATTACTGTCATTCAACATTTTATATTCCTAGTTCTATAGCCTATAGCAACACTTACCGTTAGCTGTGGCAGACTATACCAGACCTCTGGCAATGCCTCTTATTGATCAAGCACTGCTCAATGTTTGCCTGCTCAGTAATGCAAAGACATCCTAATTCTCTAAGACAGAAAATCCACAAGTTACTGCATTTGGGATTTCTAGTCCTTTTAAGAGACTCAAGACACAAAACACAGACTACTGATACCTTCTCTCCCATCAGGAGGCAAACTCATAGGTGTCTTATGAGCTTCAGATACTACTAAAGAAAGTGCATGCACACTAATACTACAGAGAAAAGCTGATCAGATGCTAACAAACAGCACTAATATGCAAACTGGTTACGAAAGTGACCTCAGGAATGGAAGAAATGTTCTTCTGAGAGTCAATGGACTTATGGTGACAGATTATTAACTTCTTTAAAAAGGACCTAACCAAAGTGAGTAATACAGAGATCCCAGGGGCAGAAAAATTACATCGAAGGTGTTTGTGCTTATGGATTTGAAGGAAGGTGAATTAGCTCAGTGCTTTCTTGGGTGAAATTCCCTGAAGACAGTAAGAGCATGAGTTTATGTAAATAATAAAATAGATACTGCAAATCATAGGGCAGCAAAGAATATAATGAGCGTCTATGAGAAGACCCAGAGCAGTAGTGACTGGTTTCTGGGCTCAGCACACATGCTCACACACAAACACACATGCAGACACAGGCACACACACTCCAGCACTGTGTCAAGACAAAGGGAAGGTGACCTGCCCCGGCAGGAGACAAGTCCTGTCAGGCACTGCAACTTCTCAGAGCAGCACACCGTCCTCAGTCCCTGCTTCGAGGAGCTGTTCTATCACCTGCTCCCTTACCCCAATCCACACCCTTACCCTCACTTTGGTGCTGCCTCCTCCAGTTTCTCTCTCCTCCTTCCAGGGAGCAGCCATGGACACAGTAGGCTTCAAAGCAGCCGCAGCTTTGCTCCCCAGCACAGCCCCTCAGGTGAGCAGGTCAGCAAGCAACAAGGGAACCAAGAAACACAGGAGAGGAGAACCACACAGGGAGTGGACTGTTAGTGAAGAAACTTTCACTCCTTCAGAAAAAAAACAGCTTTATTTCACCTATTTTTTTTAATGTCCAGGTAATAGCTGCAAATAATGCCATTGACAATGAGGTTCATTAGCAGCATTTTTATCTTTATGTAGTACACCTTTATGTTGCTTTTTTTTTTTTCCTCAAAATGTATTCACTCCTTTGCACCAGCGCAGCTGAGCTAGATTCACCTGATACAAAGACTAGGAGGCCAAACCCTCAGCTGGAATTCAAGTGCCCCTGTAGAGCCCCTGATGTGGGGGGGTTCAGAGCCCCTCACTGCTCTGCAGTGCTGTGCATGTGGGCACAGGCTGGGAGAGGAGCTCTCCCATTGCCTGATCCTCCTGCTTCCTTCGCCCACCCCTCCGATGTTACTTCCACCCGAGGGGCCCTCAACGTCTTTGTTTCCTGGCTGCATCTCTCAGGAAGCATCATCAGGTCATGAACCATTTCCTCCAAACACTGACTGCATCTGCTGCCTCAGCACAATGATAGAGTTGCTCATACAGTCCCAACTTGCTGCAATGAAAAGACATGCTCCTTCAATTTATCCGATGAGCTTTTATTATCACTTGAAATACAGTGGCACAGCTCTGCACCCGGAACGTCTTCAAAATCACTTGGCGGCACAGCCACAGATCACAATTCCAGTTGAGCTCAGCTGAACACAGAAGGTGACTTCTGTCGCTGGAGCACTTTATCATCAGGGTAACGCAGGCTGGTAAGGCAGGCAGCATTTGAATAGTGAAGCCTCTTTCTTTGACATCCTAAGAGGAGATCATGGCTCCACAAGACTTAAACTCTTACTAGCAAAAAAAAAAAAAAAAAAAATATTTTGCTTTGCCAAAACATTATAATGGTAATTTCCTTTTGAATGGATGGAATTTAATCAACAGAACCATTCAGCTTCTCAGCCAGCTTGAAGAGAGCTGGTCAATGACAATGACCACTGGCCTTCATGTGGTCCCACCAGCCTACTTGAATGGATAATGCCTCTTCAGTTGACTTCTTCCAGGGAAGGACCAGTTTCCTGCTTCGACTGTGGAAATAGAAGGTGCAAACTCCAGTCTAAAGGCAGCTCTTCTCTGCTTCATGAGGCTTAGCCCACTGGCCTCACATTCCTGTGGTGACACGTGGCAGAGTCCTTATTCTAGAACATGCAAACCAACCCCCAGATTCAGTCACCCAGTCATAACACAGACAGGGGGTAGTTTCTGCTGGAATTCATCATCACTAGGTCAGCCAGAGCCACATGCTGAGCAGAACAGTCAGAGGCTGCTACAGGCACCAATGAGACTCAGTGTACTCAGAAGTGGCACAGATTGCATGGCCAACAGAAATTGTTGGCTCTTCATAACATAGTGCAATATGTATATGGTTTTAGACATATGTATATACACAATCATTTACATACGTGCTCAGTTACACGTCATACATATATATGGGTGTATGTATAGGCACACATTGTGGTAGTCCTAAATTTTCAGTAAAGAAAAGATGTATTGTGTGTGTCTGTGCAAAAAGATCACAACTCCTGCAGATAGTTTACCAACTGAAATGGGAATTTTACAGCCCTCCAAATCCTTACTTTTCAATCCTTCCGTGGTTTATGTAATTTGGGAGGAGTCTAATTTTGACTTATTGACATTAGCACAGTTACTGAGTAAGAAGGGCTAACTCCCACTGTGGTTTCCTCTGAATCCTCATACAAAGAAACAAAACATATTCTGTTTCTGCCAACATGCATGTAGCGTTTTTAATAAAATAAAATGTCTTTAAATAAAATATTAATACTTTCTATATTTAATTTGAATTGTAGTTCTGTTTCTAAAGATTAAAACCATCTACTGTCTTCCTATGATCAATAACCATTTTTTACGTAGGTGTTACTTCCATTATAAACATAGAAAAGCAATCTAAGCTACTAAAACCCTGTATACAGACACATTGTAAGAGCCAAACTACTTCATAGCCAGCAGACAAAAAAAGACAAGGACAGGTATGAGATGTTGCAGGTGTAACTATTTTGGGTAGATTAAAAAAAAACCTCTGGAAATTGGAGACCATAATCAAGCCTCTTAGCAGACCATTCAATAAAGCACACTCTGCCCAACCTTGCAGTTGGTCCCAGTTGTGGAGTGGGAAGCTGAAAGGGCATGCAAGGCAGCATGCCTGGTTTGCCCAGGGCCATTCACCTGGCACTATAAACAGGTCACAAAGGGGAGAATGGTTTTGTAAGTGCTACACAAGCATTACATCTCCTGCTTGCAGTATGGTGCACTTCAGCTGACAGCAGAAAGTGGAGGACACACATTCCTCCTCCATCTGCAGCCAGCTGGGCTTCCTCTCTGCACCTCTCTCTGCCCAACTCCTTCATCCCTCATCCAAGGTCTCTAAGATTCCTATTATTACAGTCTTTAAATCAATTTGTGTTAAACTATTACTGCTGTAGATGGTCTTTCTGTCTTCCTGCTGCTCAGTAGGAAGCAGACTCAATGGTGCCACCCTAATTAATGAAGGTTTATTTAAGAATAGTTCAAATCCATTAAAAACTAGTGGCTTGATCCCAGAGAGCTGCCCCCAAGCCTACAGCCCCCACCCAGACTGATCACTGTGGTGTCTAACAAAGTGCTGTTGGCAAACCTGTCAACACTGTCTCAGATGCATCTTTACATATATTAATTGCATTAAATTATTGCTACTGCACCAAGCTGTCTTCTGGCCTTGTTTCATGCCAAAATTGGAGGAGCTGCTTGGGACTCGGCCCTGCACTCCCGACCTTTGTGAAACTCTCTCTGTCACTCACACAGTGTCACCCCAAGTCAGACTACAGTGTCACTGTAGTCAGGCTCATACAGCAGCTCGTAAGCAGAACCGTATTTTTAACATCCCCGAAACAGTTACTGCATCATCTCCCTTTATGGCTTTCCTGGAATATTCTTCATATTCTATGGTTTGTACAAAACACTGTGTTTGAGATGTTAACTCTCCCAGTGCAGACTCGATGGGTTATTCCTGCACAGAGAGGAACACGTGGCTTCCCACTTAAGCAAAACATATTGATTTTAAAATTGCTTTGATGACTTAGAAAGCAATGCACAAATTTGGATCAGTACATTTATCAGAGCTCTGCTCTTTGTGTGAGGGCAGCTGATGTTTTTGGTTACTAGAGGGCAGTGTACTGTTCTCTCCAAAACACAAAGATCTACAGAAGATGGGTAGAATTCATTCTCAACAGGTTGGAAATGCTGAGTCAAACCCCTTCAAATTTCATCTAAAACCCGGCTTTTTACAAAGGCTTATTTTCATAAACACATCTGCTTTCACTGTCAGTAGTAGGGCAAAACTCCCCAGGTTGTTGTTTCACAAGGACACTATTAGTTTACTGTGTAATTAAGTTTATTAAGCTTTGGCTTTTTATAGGGTAACAGCAAGTAATTGCATGGAAACATGTATTTTCATTGTCCCCATCTGTAATTGTAAGAGGTCACAATGAAAGCAGAGATGATTTACAAACATGTTAAATCTTCTGGCATTGATAAGGGTGCATGGATTTAAGTCACCTGATTATCACTGAATCTTTGTATGAAATCACTGAACATATATTTTACATTAAACACTTAGTTCCTCTAAATTACAATAACTGTTTTTTTTTTTCCTTTTTCTTTTTGACAGTAACAAGACATCTGTCAGCTCTCCTTTTAAACAAAAAGAGGACCCACAGCTCAGTATGTTGCCATATAGGACATTACTTCATCTTTTGTCATGGTTCTGTAAATGATAAACCTGCCGAGATTTAACCAGGAGCTGGTGCTTACTCATGTTCCCTCTAGATTTCGGGTCAGCTGAAGGAGGACAAGCACCAGAGCCCATGGCTGGCAGCGGCCCTCTCAGCTGACCTGGGTGGCTGTTGGGCACCACAGAGCTGTGCCGACCCTTGCACTCTGGCCAAGGCAAAAAGGGAGAAAAACCTATTGGAGATGGCACTGCAGGAGCAGGGGGAGGTGCGGTTTGTTTCAACACCCTCCCCCCCAACCAAACCTTTAAATCACATTGAGCTCCTGCTTAAGGAATAGGCTGGAAGATTGAGACTGAGAATTAATTATTGAGCTTAGTCATGTTTATCCAGCCTTCCCTTTTGTTTTCCTTTTTCTACTCCTTTTTCCTCTCCCTTCACTCCCTTGTCTCTCTTTGATTCTCTTTCTCCTTTTTCCCATTTCTTCCCTTCCTCTGTTATTTCCAGTCATTCCCTTCTGTGCTTTTCCTCTCCTACTTTTTCCCTTTGCTAGGGTTCCCTGTCCCTCTGCTCCCTCCAAGAGAGGAGAGGTGGGCACTGCCATGATTTAGCACCAATTCCTCACCCAATCTAGGAAAAGCAACAAAAGAAAAAGGTTATAAAAAGTATTTTGTTTCGAAAACGTCACAGTCCTTTAGGACCGTGATTCAACGCCCTCCAAAAAAAAAAGAAAAAAAAAAATCAATGGCAACTTTTAATATGCATGAGATCACAACTCAAAGGTACCACTCCTTGAGTACAATAATGAGTCAGCCAGTTCTAGAAGCTGTGGGATACGGGAAACATTTTTTGTCAGCTATTCATGGACAATTCTGCAAAATTATTATTTTGCAGAAACCATTATTTAGTAAGCTCTACCACATGGACTTTGCCTGTATTCAATCCCCTTCTCTTCATATACCTATTCAAACACTGAAAATAAAGACCTCTCTTTACTTAAGCACATATTTCTGAACATTTTTAAATGCAGTAAACTCTCAGTTTTCTACTTTAAGTCACACCAAGGACAAGACAATAAGAGCTAACAAGAGTTCTCACAAAAACATTAAATGTACTCTAACAATACAAGCTACTATCACATTTTTAATACCAGGTAGTATTTTACACCTCAGAATAAATGCACACAGAATAATTATGAGTACAATGACGTTTGGATAACAACAGTTAGAAGCATTAAATTACAAGGGTACTGACAGGTTTTTATGTGCTTCCTTTAGCAAAGAAGTCACTGCTCTTTGTCCCCCACATCCTTTGTGTCAGAAGCAGCACGATACTAATAAATCTCAAATATATTTTGAGATTTGTAGCAAGGGCTGCAACACCCGGGTGAAATTTATAAATGTGTTTTATAATTGTTTCTGCATCAGGCTAGAACACAGAAGCACCACGAAAGGTCTCTTTACCCTGTCAGTGGACATCAGAAATGGAAGTAGCTTTGTTCCTCTGCCTGGGATTTGATTCCCAATACCCACAGTTCTGGCTGGGCTTGAAGGGAACTCTGTTCCCACTCTTGCCGGAACAGGCCTGGGCAGCATTGTGTGCTGCTTGCAGCTGGTGTAGATGGGGCAGCCCAGTAACACCTCCTTCTAACTCCTTTGGTGAACTGAAGATCTTTTTAGGACACTTACAGTAAGTAATTATGAGTATTTATGTAAGGTAGCAGCATGACTTTAAAATTTGGCAGTGCCTAGATTTCACAGAACTCAAATCTGCTACACAATTAAGATTTAAGGTTAGATTTCTTTTTAGGCATTTACATAACCTCAGAAAATGTTTTGCTCAGAGCTGTCAGTCAGAGAGGTTCCAGCATCATTTCTAAAACATTTGGGAATTTCACACCCAATGTACAGCAATCTGTTTGGATCTAAAAACTAGACCATGCTGTAGTAAACAGGTTTTTTCCTGATCTGGTTTCCTGTAATTGTGCAGGAATGCTGAGGTGCTGGAGGCTTGAATCATGCCTGGAAGCACAGTTCTGGGCAGGAAGGGTGCTGCATGGGTTACACCAGAGGACCAGGACTCCTCGGCTCATCACGCTGATTCCCTCTACCCTTCTCCACCCACTCGACATTCTGGTGTCCTCAGCTTTTCACTTGGGGACTGAGTTAACCCAAAGAAGAGACTGAACTGCAGGGATTTACTTCATGTGACAAATAATACCTTTTATTTTGTGAATGTCAGGCTTAAATCATTGTGTTGATATACTCTCTGAAAATAATGCTTGGATTTCTAAAGGTTTAGAATAGCTATTTGGAAATTCATCAGTAGAAACATTGAGAGTTACTGGAGAGGGAGGTCCTCAATTTCAGTTTCTTTAACTGAGACCCTCCTTTTTTATCATTTCCAGTGACATACTGCTCTCATATTCTAAAGGTAACATTAAGTTTCTGGAAAAAATTGCACTGAATTTTGAAATTATGAATATAAATACCATTGACAACAACTCACTGGCTTCCTCAATTTCCTTCCATTAAAACCCTCCACCACCACACTGTTCTTTATGCATATGCAAGAAAAAAATCTGAGGTCAAAAGCACAGGACCCTCCTGATGCTACTGAGCCTCATCCTCTCAGCAGGGCAGGGAGGAGCCCCGCACAGCCTTGCGGGCAGCACCCTGCCCACCCTGGCAGAGATGTCCCACCCCAGCAAGGAGCAGGAAGGCTGGAGTGCTCGCCGCCCTGAACACTGTGCCACGCCAGTTGTGTTTCCATGCAGAGAGCCATGCTAAGGCAAAGCTAAGGCCCTCAGCACTGCACCCCAATGAGGGGAGCAGCAGGACGGAAGAAACCCAGGTGTCCATGGCTTCAGCATGGCATTAGGCTTTGAACATGTGGTTATGTGTTATTTTTCTGGGGGATTATGTTGAATCTGTTCATTGCAATAATGTACCACTCTGACCACTGAAGCTCCGTGAGCTCCCAGATGTCCTGGCCCCAAGAAACTCCCTCGGCCCTGAGGTTATCATGAAAAAAAGCCACTTGGCCCTCTGTAAATGCCTTCAATTCACTACATACACTGTGTTCAACAGCTTCTTGTATCCAGCAGTATTCAGCAGCATACACAGAGCTTTTGTCCTGCCAAGACCTTTCCTTCCACGAGAGAGCCATTTTCCCCTCATCTTTTCCCTTCAGTTTATACAAATAAAAGGAAATAATGGAAAAGAAGGGTACTGTGAAGTTACAAACTGAACATGAGCAAATTTAGCCAGGAAAACATTCTCACCAGTGCCACTCAGACTTTTCCACTCTGTTGTACAGAGTGTTGTACTATGCCTGACCCTATGAGGGGTTGATAACACATTTCATACTGCCAGATTAATTCAGCAGCTAACTCCACGTAATGCTGGACTACTGCAGTATGTGTGTATATGTGCACTTGCACACACAGGTATGCACACTTGCTGTAAAACAGAGCTGTTATTCTTAAAACAAACGTGTTTGAATTGTGTAATATTAATGGAGTGTCCACAAACATTGCAGCATTTAAATTTGTTGACAAATAAAGCAATGCATGGCAGCAATGCTCAAAAGGAAAGGTAAAATTCCCAGTTGGAGCAGGCTAGTAGCTTGGTGGCTCTGTGCACATCACAGCCTCCACCATGCTGCTCTCTCTTCAGCCAAGTCCAGGATTTACATGCCCCCTCCCTCAAGCAGGACCCAGTGAAGAGGGGCCTCAGCAGCTGCCCATGCCTCTCCTGCCATGTGCTGCCTGTGGGTCAGACCTGCCCATGGCAGGAGGGATGCTGGAGCCTGGGCGGCTTCTGCCACAAGGACAAGCCGTGGCTGCCCCTGCCTTCACCAGCTGTATTATTTCCAGTGATTAAAGCACTGCTCTGTGGGCCTGGATTTTCATGTCAGGGTCTATGAGCTACAGAATAACCCTACAAACCAAATTATATGGCTGAGACCCTCTTTCCCCACCAGGAGAGAAACAATTTTGACCCCTGCCCTTTCTCTAGCAGTCTTTCCCTACAGGTGAGTGACCCACAGTGCTTCACCACAATTAACTGCAGCCCTTGGCTTTTGGAACCAATTTGTTTTCAATTACCTCCTCCAGACAAATCTGAACGATTGCTGCCACTTTTTTCCCACCTCTTTCTGATGCATCAAGCATGTATCAATGTGCTCACAGCACATCAACTGTTGACCCTGCAAAACTCCAAAGAAAGGAGCAGTTGCCCCCAGTGAAGACCAGGGTAACCCAAATCCTGGATTGCTTCTCCTTGCACAGATCCATGGGCACCAACAGGGATTTCTCCCTGATGAGGAGTGTGGGTCTGAGTGCTGGGGGGGCCACCCTGGTGCCAGCTCTGCTGAGTCCAGGGAAAGCTCACACCTACTACCAAAATCATCCCTCTACTGCCTGGGGCTGCAGTGCCAGCAGTGGAGAAGCAGCAACAGCTCCTGTCCTACCTGAGCCCCACGAGACACCAGCTGCTCCCAAAGCTGAAGGTGCCTGCTGAGGCTCGAGGACTTGCCACCCTCCCTCCTGGAGCCTCTCCTCTACCCCGAGGCTGACACAGAGCAGGAACCAGGCTTAAGCTGAACCTAACAGCAACTCTTCTGGGGTAGCAACATGAAGAAAGGAAGCTGTAGATCCTAATTGCATTTGCTCTGCAAGCTCTGAAATGTCAGTCAAACAAATACACCGTCTCCTTTACTGCTCTGCAGTTGCCATTTACTATTTTACTGGGAAATTTTCTGGAAGAGGGATACTACCCAGGAGGGAGCATTATGCCAGCAGTGGAAACCAGTAATATTTCTGAACAACCCCATGGGCCACTGTCTATTGCTACACTGCGGAAAGACAAGAAGAGCCAGAGCGAGCCAGCTTGTGTTTGAGGCAGTGACTGCAGCAGCAGTGGGTAGGGAGGCAGCCCAAGACCCAGCAGGTGCATCTGAACTGGTGCACACTCTGGAGCTGTGACAAGTTACCCCACAGAAGAGTATGATTCAGTCAGGGGAGGGAGGAAAACCATCTTAAACTGAGCTACTTTATGAGTCTGAGTTTGATAATGCAACTTCACCAAAGTTCACAGGGACTGGGGTAAGCAGTATGAAGAGGTAGATCATGCCCACTCCCCAGCTCTATCAATCCGCAAAGACAGCAATTTCCAGGAAGTGCAGGTGCCACAGGGCAGACAAGGTTTTGCTGAAGCAGCAAAGCCCCTTTTGCCTGGGAATAGCCCCACAAAAACCATCTCTTTTCTCTGGCAATGCCTCTTGCCCTCCAGAGATCTCACTTCCTGCGATATGCAGCTCCTTAATACTTAATTACATCTCTGCTGGAAACTCAAAGTGAGTATTTAAGTTATTTAATATGCAGAATCATTCTGAATCACTCCATTTTACCACTACTTTATTCTTCTTCCCAGTCAAAAAAAGCATAACAAAGTGCACACAGCCCATTTTCTGCCTACTGTAATTCCCCTCCTGCTCCCCACAAATAAATAAATAAATATTTACCTGTACCACGTCCTCTTGACTTCTAAGTGACACCCAGTACATCCACCCTTCCTTCCCTCTCTTCAAGTAGAAGACCTAGTCCCAGAGGGTAGTTTCACATCCACTTATAGATTCAGCCTCTGAGGGTGGGGAAGCAGGGGCTCTGCCCAGCACAGGTGTGTGGGGAACAATTCATTACCAATAGAGGCAGCTCCCACCTCCTGGAAATCAGCTTGGCCGGGAAAATCTGTGCCCATCACATCAGCACCTGGCTCTCTTTTTCCACAAGGCTCAGCAACCATTTTCTTTCTGACTTTTTTTTGGTTTTCATCATCTTGTCTCTAGCACAGGTGAAGCAATGATTGGTTCAATCTCTCCTGTTGGGACACACGGCCCCTGGCACTGGGGCAGCACTACGGAGGCCACACAATGACTGGCAAGCAGTGGACAGGGACACTACGAGCAGTGCTGTGGCTGCTGCCTGGCGCAGGGTCAGCTGCTCTGCCCAGGGCCAGAGCCTGAGCTGCTGCAGTCTGGAGGAGCTGTGTTCACTGCATCACAGGGCTTTACACCATGAGCATTTGGTTCCTGTCTTATTCTTTGCAGAAGTTGTTTGCTCTAGTTATAATTCCTGCAGACACACAAACTAGATTATTTTTTTTTCATTTTAAACTAAATAAATGCCACGGTTTATTGAACCTTCCCCCCCTTTCTCTCTCTCTGAAGGGATTTCTTAAATTCACATGTGTTCTGTATTTTCATAAACCACATTGGCTGGAATAAGCTGTGTTTGAATCATCATTTAGAGAAGTAAAGATTTAATTTCATGGTGGAATTAAGGTTGACATTTCCTTTTTATTTACACTACACCAAGGGTTAATAAGGTTACTATAACCTTAATCTTTGATAGCTCAACAATAGAACACTCTGGGATTACTGCAAAAGCTGGATTTTAACTCTTTTAATCCCATTATTGTTGATAACCTTATCAACACTGTGCCCCACTGTAGAGGTGGAGCAGGGGAATCTCAGGTTCTACAGTTCCTTTCTGTGGAGCAATGCTCATGGTTTGAGCAGAGGAGCCAGAGACAGTTGCTTGGTTGATGCCTGCAGTGGGGTTCACACTTTGCAGCAGGGCTGCAACGCTGCTTTTAAACTCCTTGTCAGAGATCTTTGCCAAGAAAAACATTGGTCCAGCGGCATATGTTGGTGGAGCAATGCAAGTTTGCTCTAATTCCCTTACTTTGTTTTTCCTTCCTCCCATGTGACAACTACTCCAAGAATCAGACTGCCAGTCTGGCAAGTTGAGATCCAGAAACTTACTGCTAATTACCATGTTTACAATTCCCAACCTGTCTGTTGGTGCCAACAATCAAACTGCATCCTCTTGAGTGCAGCAAAAGACACTTGCTGGCAGTAGCTTCCTAAGGTTCCAGGCTGGCTACATTAATTATTGTTAACTTAATTTTTGTATAGTGAGAAGCAGCTTTAATTAGCAATTCCATGGATTAAAATGATCCTTTTATAGGTTTCAAGGAATAGCAGCCTGCTTACCAACCTATATGTCTTCTATTTGGAAACACAAATGGTAGTAAATTTATGTGTGATCTGACAAATAAAATAGGCAGAGGTTTAATAAAAATCACAGCAGGAAATGAAAGGTTATGCCTTCCCTTTGAAATAAAATAAGCAGCTGTAAAAAGACAGGTTGGATATTTTTTATCACTTCTCAGTAAACATTTGACTGGACAGAATAAACCACATTCTCATGTTATATCACTGAATCAAAGTATTTAATGAATTAAAGTAAAAGGCATGTATCTTATGAACTCAGTGAAAGAGAGTCCAAACTCAAATAACTGCAGGGCAGAGGCTGAGCAGAGGGGGTCCCATTTGTGCCCTGCAGGTCCTAGCCTGAGACTCCTGAAAGCCGCCTGTCTACTCAGACAGAACCAACCCCATTGGGATCCCCTTCAACAAAACACATGCTTCAGTCCTGCCAGAATCAGCAGAGCCTACTAAGAACACCTCAGAGCCAGGCTTGGCTGAGAGGGCTTGCGGACCTGCACAGACATCCCAGGACCCAGCAGATATTCAGGGCTGGCATTACATGGGAACATGTTACCCACCTAAGACCTGTGCCCCTGAGGCTGTGCCTGTAGAGACTACCCACCACCCACAATTGGCCCCTGCAGCAATTTAGTTCTAAACTGACTTTTCCATGGCAATGGCATTCACAGGCTCTGTGATGCCAGCCTGAAAAAGTTGGTCAAGATTTCACAAGAACTGCCTTACACCACCATTACACTACCTGTCTTAAAATTATTTTTTCTGGCATGGAATTAAAGGACAGAGAACAGGGTTGTCCCAATTAGCTGATTTATGGTATCATCCCGAGCTCTGCCCCAATAAGTTGATTTACGGTATCACCCCGAGCTCTGCCTCAATGCAGCTGGGTGCTCACAGGCAGATGGGCTGCATCAAGAGGCACCAGTCTGCCCTCGGGCAGTGCTGCTGGACATGCTGACAGGTGGACACCAGCATGGCCACTGCCTGACAGACATTTCTGCCTGTGCTGAGGCTGCAATTGGTCGCCTCTTTTAGGGACAGTTTGGTTTGTCAGGTTTCTGGAAACTGACATTTTTAAGAGGAACCCTGACATCAGACTGTAGAGCAGGATGATACCCATATCTGCTTATGATAACACTGGTCCTTCCTGGCTCCCAAAATTCAGCCTTCTTTAAAATGTGTAATGATAGACTTAGGGGTCTGATTTTGGGTGCCTTTTTCTTAAAACTTCAAAGAATCACAGAATGTTAGGGATTGGAAGGGATCTCAAAAGATCATCCAGTCCAATCCCCCTGCCGGAGCAGGAACACCCAGATGAGGTTATATAGGAATGTGTCCAGGCAGGTTTTGAATGTCTCCAGAGTAGGAGACTCCACAACTCCCCTGGGCAGCCTGTTCCAGTGTTCTGTCACCTTCACTGAGAAGAAGTTTATTCTCAAATTTAACTGGAATCTGTTGTATTCCAGTTTGAACCCATTACCCCTTGTCCTGCCACTGGTTGTCACTGAGAAGAGCCTGGCTCCATCCTCATGACACCTAACCCTTATATATTTGTAAACATTAATAAGGTCACCCCTCAGTCTCCTCTTCTCCAAGCTAAGAGACCCAGCTCCCTCAGTCTTTCCTCATAAGGGAGATGCTCCACTCCCTTAATCATCTTTGTTGCCCTGCACTGGACTCTCTCCAGCAGTTCCCTGTCCTTCTTGAACTGAGGGGCACAGAACTGGACACAATATTCCAGGTGCGGTCTCATCAGGGTAGAGTAGAGGGGAAGGAGAACCTCTCTCGACCTACTAACCAACCCCCTTCTAACACACCCCAGGATGCCATTGGCCTTCCTGGCCACAAGGGCACAGTGCTGGCTCATGGTCATCCTGCTGTCCACCAGGAGCCCCAGGTCCCTTTCCCCTACACTGCTCTCTAATAGGTCATTCCCCAACTTATACTGGAACCTGGGGTTGTTCCTGCCCAGATGTAAGACTCCACGCTTGACCTTGTTATATTTCATTAAATTTTTCCCCACCCAACTCTCCAGCTTGCTCTAACTTGGTCTAACTGTGCAGGAACAGGCCACAGCAAGGCTGTCTTTTCTGACCTGTAGCAGATTCTCCACCGTCTCACAAACTCCCAAGACACCAGCCGACTCCCTTGCTCTCCTGGCAGCACTTCTCAGGCTGCCAGACCTTGCCAGGCTCCCGCTCTTACATTATGGTCCTACTGTGGGGTTGCAGTGGGCTACTAAGGAGAAGATAACTCAGGGCAAAACTCTAGCATATGAAAATTAGTGTGGGTTAGGGGAAGTGGAGCCAAAGCACAGAGTAAGCCAAAGAAACAGACACTAAAATCAACAGGCGTTTTGACTTACAAGGGGAAGAAGGGAAACAAAATGAATCAGTGCTCCCAGAAGAGGCAGTCTGGATCTACTCTGGTCCTAAAGCAAGAATGGAAAAAACCATTTTAAGAGCAGTTCATTTATACAAGGTGTAATGAATATGCTGAGCAAACTACCAAAGAAGGCAATAAACCTGCATCTTGGAGAACAGCCTGAAAGGAGTTAGACTGGCACTTTAAAGCAAAGAGATACTCAAGGCTGCAAGGGCAATCGGCAGTATACAGCGATGCATGGTCACAGCTCACATGGCCCGTGCTATAGGTGCGCTTCCCCTCCCCAACCCAGCCTGCTCAGCTTGATTACTTATATTTTGTATAACTTATAGACATAGTCTAAAGAGAGCTGGCCAATTTCCACTCAACTTATAATTTAGCAAGCAGAAGAACTTGATTTTTCTAATTTACATAAAACATACACAAAACTGAAAACAAAATAGCTTTAGAGCATATGGGCAAAATACACAAGGGCCACAAAGGAAAGTAAAAGAAAAAAAGGACATGGAGCAAAAGTGCTGTCTGGATTGTGCTTTGCTAAGGGGTTTTGAGTGCCTTATTTATGCTAAACATCTCATAGACAAGCAAGTTTTCATTGTCACAGGCATGTATCAGCACTGCACCTCATCCTCATCACTAGACTATCAGCTGCACAGACCTACCTAACCAACATTGTAATGCTAGATGGGGCTGGTTTACTGCATCTTTTTTTTTTCCTAGTTAAACAAAAAATATTGTTGAAAACCTTCTGCAAAGACATGGCAAAAAGGCATCAGTGTGTATCAAACTAGTATTGCCTTCCTCCCATTCCATCTGGGACATTTTTTCTCATGAAGAAAGGCAGGGAGCTCTCACCCAGTGGATACACCCAGGTCAGCATGCCGCTTCCCAGGGAGCCACAATGGGGCTGTGCTCTTGCCCCCCTGCTGTCACAACCATTTCTCTGGCATTCCTCCCCTGCTGGGTCCTGGCAGAGCCATCAAAGGCATTCTCTGAGAGGAGACACCACCTGCCTGGGGCCAAAGCTGCTATGGCATGGCACCGTAGGCTCCAAGTCATGCCTCTCTTCCCCATTTGCCTGAGGAGTCATCCTGGGTACTAACAATAGACTCCATGGAGGCTCAGGCTGCCTCACCAACTTCTGTCTGAATTCAGTCATTTCCAGCAAACAATTTGTAAACACAATATATAAATAGATGCTGCCTCATTAGTGATGTATATTGTGTGAAGGGTTTAGCTAGGGATGAAGCTTGCCTGCTTTCCTTAAATGGATGGAAAGGGGGATCCCAGAGCCTTTATGTGAGATCTCTGCACATGTCAATTAAACTACACCAGGATGAAGATTTTGTGTTCCTGGGTCTTTGTTCAATGATAAAAACATGGCCATGGGAAACATCCATGGGAATTAAATGCAGCTCTGCATGGGTGTGCATGTGTGTATAGGCACGTTTATACACACACACACACACCAAAACCAATTGAAAACAAAATACTAATGGTCTCAGCCTAAATTTTCTATTCCTTTTCAAATGCTAAGACCAGGATGTAGTCTGGACTACTCTGGCACAAATCTCATTGGACATTATTATAAACCACTGATTTACACTAATGGAAGAGTTAGCCTCTGATTTAAAAAGCAAACCTTAGTGGCTGGCCCAAGGCCCAAGCCTCGCAGCCCATCAGTCCGGGTGCTGTAGCACATCGATACTTGCCAGCTAAATTTGATCATGAACTCCAGCAAAGGCAAGATATCGATATTTTGGAAAGCCATTCCTCACACTTCTGAGCAGCAAACGGCCCATTACTAAGAAGGCCAAACCCTTGTCAGCATGAGCTGACTTCTATGAAATGAAATACTGACCTTACTGCTAGCTCCAGAGTTAATCTCAGAAGAGAGATTTTATTAAAGAAATCAGAGCTATTATTCTAAGCCCCTCTGTGAGGCGCATTTTTAAGTTTTACGTCCAAGAAATGTGGAATACTTTAAATAGAGTGGCATTTGGTAAAAAATAAACCATAAAAATTCCAGCTAGGTATTTTGTGAGGGAATTTATTTATTTGGTTTGCTTTCCTTGGATTTTGCGTCATGCCCATTCAGCCTCTTTTCCCTTGTTGGAGTTTTCCTCCCTCTGTACCAAGGAGACTAGAGCAGAGTGAGCAGCACTGCCTTACTGCAGCTCCAGCAAATTAAAATGAAACATGTCTATTTTCATCTCTAATCGAGGGTCTAGACTGGTCCTGCATTCTTCACTGGCGAGAATTTACATACGCAGAAATTACAAGCATCTAAACAAGGAGAGCAAAAGGTAGTGGTTTTGTTATTTGCTTCCTAGAGCAGGAATTGCAGATCGCGTTTTCACCAAGGGGCTCTGTGAATGACCGAAGGCAAATGAGTTTATGTCCTCACATGTACAATAGCCACATGATGTCATAACACAATAAGGGACAATAAAACATGCACAGCCAGAAAGCAAAGGATTGGACTGAAAACCTGAAAGTAATTATGTTATTGCTCTCTGCATAAGTCAGACCCCAGACAAACATGCAGAGGAAAAGGCCTTTTTCTTAAAAATGAAAAAATCACCACTTATTAGACTGAGGTCTGAGAAAGTTTTTGCTGCTCTTCTCTATAGCTCAAGACATTCAGGAAAAAAAAAAAAAAAGGAATAAAAAGAATTAAATTATTCTGACATTTGTAAAATAAAACACCCTGAAAACAAAAAACCCTTACATCTGCTTGAATCTCTTGCATGTATCATAAACAGGAAGGGTAGGCAGCCAGGCAGTGGACAAGTGGACAAAAGAAAGTAGGGGAAAAAGAAATAATTTTTCCCTGTAACGGTCATTTTTAACAACCAGAGCATCAAGCCTGTAATAACTGTTGCTTCAGTAAAACAGCAGGCATTAGACTGTATAATTTTGGATTTCAGAATAATGTTTTGGCAATTTGACAAAGAGGTAATACTGCTCTATGTTTTCTTGGAGTAACCAGTTAAGTTATCTCCTGAAGAATGATTGTTAAAGGATGGGTTTCCAGGTGGTGTGAAGCATTAATGCATCAAGCCTCCCTGCTCTTGCTATTTCCCACCTAACTAAAAAAAAATAAAATAAATCCTTTACAATGCAGTAATTACAGTGATGCCTTTTTATTTGAATTTTCTACTAACTTCTTGTTAGAGGAATGTGAATTCTTGCAAAGCTATTACTAAATCTAAAAGTAGTCATATGAAATCTACATTATCTATGTAAATGCTTCTGTAAGATATAGTGAGATGGTTCTTTTTTTGGTAACAGGCTGTACAATCAAATGCTGTACTGTTCTGGTTCAGAATGTCCCTCTTTTGCCAATTAGAGAAGACCAATTCCATGGTGATCTCTTTGTCATTGATTTTCAGTGATTTAGAAGATAGGCATGACCTGTGAACATTAATAAACTTTGTGATATTGTCCTGACTTAGTAAGAGAACTGCTAATATTCCAATCAAGGTTATGAATCAGCAATTCTTAGTATTAAAGAAAAGTCAGATGTATTTTTCCAACATTTCATGCCTAATGTAATAGTGTGAAGGGGGTGTACATTACATACGATTCAGATGAACTGATACAGAATGGTACTGTGGTGACAATTGACCTTGAAACAGATAAAAGATGTAACTTTGACCTAATCTGAAATACTCTATGAGAGTATCTTGCAAGGTTTAAATAGCTTCTTATGGGCCTATCTCTTCCTTTCTAGTGGTATAAAGCATAAGGGAGTTATCAGCACCATTCCTCCTCCATGGAGGTGTATCACAGAAGTCGGAGGCGAGATCTCCCCAACCCTCGTAGGGTGACTGCTGCCTGCAGCGGCTTGGCCAAGGTAATTTTGTATCTCCCAAGCAAGGGCTTTCCTGCCTGGAGATTGCTCCGTTACTCTATATCATCCCCACTGGCTAGAGAGGAATTGGGTCCACTGAAAGGATAGCCACACTGCATTTTCTCCCTACATAGTTCCTAGGTCTATTTGCACACACCAGGCTACATCACTTTCCTGCAGATGGGAGAAATTCTGGCCACACTGCAATCAATAGAAAATCCCCCCCAGTTTCTGTAGGAGAATGATTTCAAAAGCAGGATACTAATTTCATTTATCTATATGGGCATTATTATGTTATGGTGTCTAGGTATGTATATTCGTATATATATGTGTATATATATAAAATTCCTTTCAGCTATATCTTCAGGGCTCTTATTTTTCCCCATCGATCAACCCCTCCAGTTTCTGAAACATTTTATCTATTTTTTTCTTGGCTGCTTTTAACTACATACTGTTTTTCCAAAAAGCAAGCAATCAAATGTGTGTGGTGTTCCAGCCCTGGTTTCCACATTTCTGGCACATTCTCCCAGCACCACACTGCAATATCTCCTTGCCTGCCATGCCTGGTGCCTCTCCTCTCATCTGCCCTCTGGCTTTCCAAAGTCACAGCACATCTACCCTCTACCATCACCTCCAGTCCTCTTCTCTTTACCTTCCTTAGGACCATCTCCGTCCTTCAATGTCAGACTCTTCCCATCACCTCTATGAATTCTGGCTTGGATTTTCATTTTTAGACTTCTTATTTTTGGCCTGTCATTTAAATTTCTTTTGAGTCATTGTTATTATCTAGCCAACATTTATAAATAGCGCTACACTTTGCAGGTATGAGAGAATCAAGTCCTTTGATGTTTGAACAATTTGGTTACTAAATGATAGCAATAAAAAGCAGGCAAGCATCATGGGCTTTAGCCCAGGAAATGTTTCCACCATTATAGCTTTCAAGAGGCAGATGCTGAATCTGATAAGAAATTATGATTATTAATAATGGGTGTTACAATTTACATTTACCACATTAAATGGTCAGGTGTCAAAAGAGCTAAAGGTAATACCTGAGGGAGTGCTTTTCAGAAAAAATAGTAATCTTTTGAAAGGAAGAGAAGAAAAGCCTGTTGTGTATGTAAAGACACTATTTATTTTAAAAAATGCATAAAAATCCAGTTGTACATATTACTTCTACTGTGATCTAAAAACCCAGAGAAAAAAGCTAGTTAGCTTATTCTCTACAGCTGCAAAGTATGTATATAGCTGTGTGGATGTATAGATATTATTATTTTCAGTTTCCTTAAGAAACACGTATGAACACTAGAAGCCACCTAAACTGACACAAAAGGCAATAACCTGTTACGGGAAGGAATCTTACACTCATTTCAAAATCAGATGTAGTCTTAAAAGCAGAAAGCAAGCAGAACTGACCCCAAGAAAAGGCATTTGTATAACTGTACATATCTACGTGCAATGTATGCATTTATTTTAGGGAAATTTGCAAACAGCAAGAGGAATTAAAACACCAGTCATAAATACGCACTGCAACGGCACGGCCCCTGCTGAGGTGAGTGGGAGCTGTGCCTCTGTCAGCTCTGGGAAAGTGGGGCTTTTCTTACTGTGCTGTAGCCTCCCGTCAGAGAAATGTGTGTATGTGTATATGTACATTTATATACTCATTCAATTCAGATACGTATACGTATACATATAAGAGCTGTAGGCTTAAATATTTGCGGAAAGAGCACCTGAAATCGAATGGCAGTCCTCATCTCTTAATTTAGGGTGTTGCTAAGTAGGGCAATGCTGTCTGTTTCAGGCAGACCCAGGCATGGCTGTTCCCCTACCTGCACAGGGTGATAGGCACCAAAGCTACCCTTCGTGCTCCCACTGCCACAGTGGGGCACGACGTGCCCATGGTGCTCGGAGTCACAGCCCTTTCGGCAGTCCCCGGCTCTGGCAAGGCCCGAGCAGTTGCTGTCTCCCTGGCATGGAGCTGGTCGGGGAGCAGTCAGCATCACGGGCGGCTGCACGGGGGGACCCTGCAGCACCCTGCTCTGCATTGGGGCAGCTGCCATCCCAGTGTCCGCTGCTCCATCAGCTATGCTGCTGCGGGGGCCCTAGCATAACAAAGACTTACCTATGAGAGCAGCCAGTGGATAAAATTACCCAGAGATATAAATCTTCATAGGATTATGGCCTTTAAAAAAAGGCTAAATCCAAGTAATTATTTTGGGGCTAAATCTTTATTTAATTTTCTACCAGAATGCATATTACAAAAACAATTTTAGAACAGAAATCTAGTATTCTAAATTAATTAAATATGCACTCGCCAAAATAGCTGTTAACACACAGTTGGTGCTGCCACAAACCTCATTCTAAAATGTTGTCTTAGAAAATACTCATACTGATACAATTAAAAACTCCTATTTAGAAAGTAATTTCTTATTATGTTGCACTATAGCCTTTTAGTATAATTTCTACTGTTAATAAAATATCATTAGACTATTAGAGGCAGGGGGTTTTTAGACTCAGTTTTTAGCACACAGGACTCGCAATTTCTAAAGCAAAAACATAGGAAGTGTAGCGTTGTAAAAATCACTTTCCCTAGGTGTCTAATCTTTCCCACAGTGAAATCAACTGGGGCTTTGCTATTGCATTGGATGGTAGGATTTGGCCCAAAATATTTTGGATTTAGCACGAGCAACCTTGTTTCCATGACTAGTCCCATGGAAGCTACGTGTGTGCCCAAGATCAGGCTCGCAGTGTAAATAGTCTCATTTTAGATATCTGCTGTTCAGAAATGACTGCTTCTGTCCTTCAATATACATATATGACAGATCCCAGGAACTGCTAATGAATGGGGAGCGCCACTCTGAGATCATGCTATCGGAAAACATCATTCTAAGAGCCCTTATGCTATTGAGCCTTTACACAGTATTTTATAATTATTTTGGTGAGCATATCCAGTATTTCTCCGATTGGACCGTACAGTTTCACTCTTTCAACACACATATCATAACAATTCTCAAAAGATTTTAGAGAAAAGAAACCTACAATCATCAAAATGTTAATTTTGACAATGACAAAGAGTACAAGCATTAAAAATGCATCAGCCCTGTCATTAAGGTATTGTTCAGCAAAACCAGCTCATCATGCTAAACAGAAGGCAACTAGAAGAAACCAGGTATAAAGAAACATTTTGCTAAGCTTGTCTTTTTGGGTACCAGTCCAATGTATACTGCACAAGATACTCAACCAAGCAAAGAGCAAACAGAACCACATCCTTTATGTGATGAAATGAGAACTCCTGATAATACTCTAAGTCCTGACTTAGAAGGGAAGATGTCAACTAAAAGCTCAGATCAGAAGAAGGTTTGTAATACAAACCTGGATGTTTAAAATAGTGTTTCCACTGCTATTCCTGCAGCACTTGTGAATGTGGCTGGGTTACAGTGCTGAACTGACTATGATTTAGCAGCTGATCATGTCTTTTTAAAGCATAATTTAACATTATTTCTGAGGCTGTTGAACATACTAAACTACAAGAAAAAAAATCTGCTTTCAAGTAATATTAGAGAAACATGAGGATCAGAGCGCTGGCATCAAAGATGTGTCTAAAGAATAACATCCACACGGCTGTGTAACAATAAGCGTTCCACTCACTACTGCAGGCAACAGAGTAAGATTCCTTTGGCAGTTGTTGGAAACAATTAAGCAGAATATAGATGACCTTTCAAATGCTAAGCAAGAGATATTATCCATCAACAAGCCTTTCACTCACAACTTAAGGATCACCCCACATCTGGCTCATCCATGTTAAAAAATCATTCTCAGCCTCATCATAGCTGAGCTTGGGGAAGGATCCATTCAAAAAGCTATCTCATCACAATACTCTTGGTCTTGCTTTAAAATGGCTTCTGATCTAATTCGTTTACAGCTAAAACCTTGTCTCACAATTGCAACTATGTAGAAACAAGACCTGGGATCCTCTGGGCATGTGGAGATGTCTCAAATGGGGAAACATGGAGCTGATCACTTGCCCCTGGCAGTCCTGGGGGCAGAGGAGCAGAGGAGAAAAGACTGGAAGTATGAATGTGTTTTCCCAAGTACAGCATCTGAAAGGCTGACCAAGGTTTTAACCAAAGCCTGTCCTTGATGCTGGAGGGTGCCTCCATCGAGGCACCTCTTTTTCTGTGTTAAAAAATGGGACATGGCTTGGCCAGCAATGGTAATCAACGCTCCCTTGGTTGTGTCTCCCTCCTGCCCAGCTGCAAGAAGCATTTGGGGACTACTAAAGAAGCCACCACCTGAGGTGCAGAAGGGTAAACAACGCCCTGACCCTTAACATGTATCTCAACCTGGGGCCTTAGAGGCGGATAAGGTCTACATTCAGCTGGGTGCTTCCCAACCTGCTGAGTTGGGGCTGGTGTGAGGTAAGTTCTTAATCCTGCCTCACCAGGTTGGTATTGTGGGATGAGGATAAGGGAGCAAGGAGTCACCCTTCGGAAGCAATCAGCCACAACCTGCTCCCCAGTAGCGGCCTCACCGGGTGGCTGGAGCCCTCGGCAGCTAGGGAGCAGATGCCTCTCGGTGGGGAGGGCACAGCCACGGCTGTGCGGAGTGCCCCTGGCCTCGCTTGCACGGGTGCTCTGCACCTCCCTGACCGCGGGCAGCACCCTGGCCCCGCACGACCCGTGGGCCGCAGAGGGGGCAGCATTCCGGGCTCTGACGGCTGGTGCGGGCAGACCCGGCGCCGCCCCGGCCCTGCGGGCAGCCAGTGCCCTGGAACGAGGACACCCCGGCCGGCGGGCCGTCCTCCCCAGTCCCCCCGTCCCCGCCCCGCGCTCCCCGCCGGAGAGGGGCGAGGAGACGCGGGCTCCGGGCGCGGCGGGGACTGGGGACTGTTGGCTGTGTATCGGGGCACCGGGGCTTCCCGGGCGGGGCGGGCACCTCCTCCCCGGCCCCGGTGCAGCCTGCCAAGCGCTGCCCGCGGAGGCGCACCCCAGCGGCCCCGGCTCGCCCGGTCAGCCCCTGTCCGCAGCACCCGACGGGCCAGGGCCGCCGCGGCGTGCTGCTGCGGGGCTTGGCAAGCCTTTCCCCGGCCCTCTCCGGCCCTGTGCTTGCTCCCACGCACGCACACACGGGCACCCCCCCCCCCTCCGCAGGAGACAGGGCGTCCGAGCTCCCCCCCGCCCGGGCAGAGACACTGGCAAAGTGAAACATTGCAAAGCGTAGGAAAAGACGGAAAAGGTGCTACCTTGGCAACTAGAGGAGGTGAGGAGCCAGCTGGTGGGCTGGGGGCGGTCGCGCTGCCTGCCTGCCTGCCCGCCGCCGGTACTCTCCTCGACTACGCGTATTCTTAAGCAATAACAACGTAATCCGTATTATCCACCCAAGAATACCCGTCACCGAAGAGAGTCAGAAAGCTGCTGCTGTTGCTGGTGGTGGTGGTGGAAGTGCTGCACCGGGACAATAAATCCACAACTATAACTCCCCTCTAGAAGAAGGAGAATCCACAAGGGTTGCCGAGCGATCTTGTCCCATATCCAACGGACGCTGAACCTTCCCATGCTGCAGAGGCAAACGAGAGGAGCAGGCGTTTAATACACACACGTACAGTCCCTCTGCTCTCCTGCTGCCTTACTGGAGGGGGCAAGGTCTTGCAGGCGAGGTGAATGGAAATAAATCAAAGTAAGGTTGAGTTTACCTGGTGATTGCCTGGCTTCTTCCTCTGTGCATCTCTGGCATCCTATTCCCTGGCTGTATGCTCCATCAATTCTCTCTGGGAGCTTGCAAGAGATGTCACACGCAGCAACAGATTCCTGTAAAAGAGATGCACGGTTAAGCACACAAATATTACAAATCTGTTTGCATAGGTGGGCTTGGGAGAGCTTCGATAAAGCAGCAGCCACGCCTGAGAGACTTTTCATCTGGGCTTTGGAAATGCATTTTGCAAGTCCTGACTCACACTGACTCGGTGTGCTACCAAGAGGAGGGAGGGAGGAAAGGAAAGCGATGAAGAGAAAGAAAATCAAAGAAAGAAATAGCAAAGGCTCCGAGCTCAGCAGAGGCACTCATCTGCCAGGCCTCCCTAGTGACATAAAAATCGGAGGCCATAAAGGCTTCAAAATACAAATTCGGCGCACTTCACTTCCCGCGTGTGCCCGACCGGCAGCGCCCAGCGGCTGCGGGCTCCGAGCCGGGCGGGCGGCTCCGCAGCGGGCGGGGGCAGCGGAGCGCACCTCCGCACCGACACCCGCCGCCTCCCTGCCCTGTTTGCAAAAGGCGAACCGGCGGGGGGGGGAGGGGGAGAGGAAATAATAATAATAATAAAAAAGTTATTTCCAAATGGCGTCTGCGGCTCTGCCTGTCACCCGGAGCAGTTCCCTTATCAGAAGCGCTCGTACTTGGGGGAGGCGGGAGGGGAAAGCTTTGTCTGATGATCTGCCGCGGTGATAATAAACGTTTATTGTTCGCCAACTAAATAGAAAGGATCTCTGCAACGTCATGGCACAGCACACTTCGCCTGGCGATTAGGAACTTTTCCGGGTTATTTCACGGAGTCTCCTGATGCTAAGGACAGCTTCTGTGTGAGTGACGGGCAGGGGGGAATGAAACTAGCGATGCACGGTCAAAACCCGCACATAGCAGGGGTACTTCGCATTTCTTCAGCCGTGAGTAATTATGCAGCACGCGCAGCTCTCATTATCCACTGCACTCGGTAACTGACCAGCTTGTTGATTAGATTCCAACTGAAATTTATACAAGATGCTTGTTTTTTCGACAGATTCCTTCCTTAACACGAGCCCTTGCCTTCCTTGACATATTACCACTATGCTTCCTACGAAAACATGCGAGAAGACAGCATTTGTTTTGTAACACAGACTTTTGTCTGAATTTGAAAGAAAAGAGAAAAACAAAGAGAGAAATAAAAAAAAAATACTTTGATAGCCACATTACCTTAAATTAAGAAAAAAATGCAACTCTCTTCTATTTTAATCTCATTTTAGGTGTAATTTCCTATATTCTTCTAACGCACCAAGCTTTCAAGTTGCATTTTAAATGACAGACAGAAAGTAAATAACAAACACTGTAATTTTTCCCCGCTGTGAAATTGAAGGCTGTAACCCCATTAACCGGCATTGGAACTCAGATAACTGATGCAGTGGGCTTCCTTCAACTTGAACAAAAGCCGTTTGAAAAAGTAAAATTCACCGAGTCGTGGCGAAAACGCTCTACAGTGATACACCTAGACGTTCTCCGAAATTTGGAGGCGCTCCACCAATGCATCGAGAATTAGGCAGAAATCCAAACTTCGGTGTTTTTTTTGTTGTTTGGTTGGTTGTGTGGGGGGTTTTTTTAACATTAAAGAACGCGATTCCCGGGGAAAAAACGACCTGCGCGGCACCCGCCTTATTCTCGCTGTGTCCATCTGACACTGCCTTCCGCTCCCTCAAAAGCATCCCCCCCATTCCCCTGCGAATACAGCGCCTTCCGAAACTTCCCCTGCGCAGCCCCGCAGCTGCGGCCGCCCCGCACCGGCCCTGCCCGCCTCACCCACCGGCCGCCGGGCCCTTCAGCACCCGCGGCGCCGGACAGCGCCGAGCACCGGCCCCCGCCGCGCCACCTCCCTCCGGCAGGTCCGTCCCTGCCGCCCCAGTACCGGCGCGCCCGGGCGCACACGCACCCCCCGGGCAGGCTCAGCACCGTGGCAGCGAAGCCCCCGGCGCGCTGCCCGCCTCGCACCTTCTCCGCCGCATGCGGGAGCCGCCCGCGGCGGCGCGCTCGGCGTTAAATACCTTTGTTCCCTGGCTCCAGAAAGCCATGCTTATCGGCGCTGCCGCCCCTCTCCCCCGCCGAAAGAGCTCGGGTGCCGGAGGAGGGGCCCCGGGGGCCACTTCCACTGCCTCTGCCGTGCTCGGAGATGGGGGGGAGGGGTGAGAGACAGAAAGGAGGGGAAGGGATGGAGGGAATTAAACAATTAAGCTATCGGGAGCGGAGCTCTAAGCAGAGCTCGGTTTTGCCACGAAAAGCGAATTTCAGAGGGGGGAATATCGATCCCATCCGTCAATAGAGAGGCACGATGTCTTTCCGTGCTGGAAACTGTTCTGAATTAGGGGGCTCGCTGGTGTAAGGGAAAGGGGCCGCGGAGAAAAGAGAAGAGAAAAAAAAAAAAAAAAAAAAGGGGAGGAGGGGAAGAAAGAAAAGCGGAAGGAAGAAAATATTCATTCCCGCTCAAAGGCAGCTTCTTTTTAAAATCTCTGGGAGCTCGCTCCTTTCGCCACCTACCCGAGTAACCACCAGAAATCCACCTCTATTGAAGAGCTTACCCTCTAAATCCAGGTTTCGAGCAGAACTCCGTGTGTAAAACCAGGGAGTCATCTGATGTGTGATGGGGAGTGGGCTCTGGGCAGCAGAAAGCAGCTTTCTCTCCTGGTGCCGGATTACCATGTTAACAAACCCCGGGAAGGGACCCCGGCGCCTCTGGCTGGCCATGTCTCGTTGCTTTCACACATCGGCGGCTGCTCTTGCTTCCCATGTCCCCGGCGATCGCCTCTCAGATGAATGTGGGCTTCCAGAAAAGGAGTCGGGGGGGAGAGGAGGGAAAAAAAAATCGCCTAATGCAATCAAATCGATCTGATCTACACCATCTGTCGCCTGCCACTACACACAAGCGTTAAAATAAGAAAACGGGAGACACTGACAGCTCAGGAAGGTTGTTCTGCAGAGTTCATTTTTAGCAGAGCATAATTGGGCATGGACAGCATACAGTTACCAAAGCTGCTGTTAACCATCCAGTAGAGGATCCCAAACATGCTAATGGTGGATTAATTGAGGAAGATCTGACGTGCAAGCTTCACAGTCTCTTATTCATGACTTCCCAACGGGAAAGGACCAATGCCGTGTGGGACTATGGCAACACAGAGTCAAAAAGCTACTAAGAAAATGGCTCTGTGTTCATAGCACCTCTCTCTGATAACAAACATATGTCGACCAGAACCGTTTAGCAGGATGGGGGAAATGAAATTTTCTCAGCCGAGGTTAGCAATTCCCATCGCTTGCACTTAAAGACAAGTAAAAAATGGACTGCAGGACTAAGGTGCTTTCGAGTGCTGGTCTCAGGATTTGCAGCTAGTGAAAGCAGAAGGCTCCTGTTCAGATGCGGGGGGGAGGGGGAGGGGGGCTTAAACCCCAAATCTCTTTACTTCTTACTGTGACCAAAATGCATCCACAGCCAAGCTCTAAACATGCAGCGCTGCTAATTTCATCAGGAATGACGCAAAGTCGTTTTAATGCCAGGAACCCTTTTGACTTTTTCCAGCGGGAATGGCTTTTGGGCAAGACATTTCCGATCACTGAAATTTGACATAATCTCAGTTAAATACGATTGGGGGGGGGGGAGGAGGAAGGGGGCGGCGAGTTGGGAAGAGATGGAGTATGCATCCAGACCCGCAATCACCCCTGCTGCCAACACTCCAGTTTGCTCTCTTTTTCTAGTCTTTCCTGAATAATAAGCTTACAGAGACGTATATATAATTATTAAAGGAATATATGTACACAAGCTGCAGACGTCTACGGTAACCGCGTCTACACACACAGACGGGGAGACAAAATGCGCTCGTCGGGGTGCTCCTTTCCACTCCCTAATAAACCCATCATCAGCGGGGAAGGGGCTGCCGGAGCGGGCGGGGGCGAATTCCCTCCCCCGCCCCGCAAGAGCGGCGGGAGAGAGGGGCTGGGTGCTGTCCGCCCGTCCGGTGCTGAACTGCAGCGGCCCGGCCCCGCAGACAATGGCCAGGCGCGACGCGCCCGTCACCGCTGCGCAGGGCGCCGGGCGGCTGCCGCCTCCTCTGGCAAAGTCTGCGCGGTCGCCCTGTCAATCGCACCACAGTCAGGAAAGCACCCGTTTGTTCCCACCTCACCTATCTGATTAGCAGAGAATAATAACGCTAATAATACGAATCCAAGCGTCTGAATGTAGATATTCCGGTAAACAATTAGTGTTTAGGGTGATTCTGGAGTTAACTGCATGCCTCTCCTGGAAGTTTGTCCTAATCTCTTTAGAATACATCTAACAGTTATGAATTAGATTAGCCTTGAAAACGTAGCCTAAAGACAAATCAAACAATTTACCCGATCTTTTGTTTCAATATACATTAATTAAGCACTGCTGCCTACCTACACAGCATTCTTGGGTCCCGGCCACGGTGCCGAGCCAAAGAGCCTCGCAGCCTTTGTCAGCATTTGCGTCCAACTATTGCCCTCTGCAGGTCAAGCCCCAGTCGCGGCGAGCGCTCCGCGCTGCCGAACGTGCGGCAGGCGGGAGCCACCGGGCTCGGCGCTCTCCGGGCCCCCTTTTGGAAAAAGATCCAACTTTTCTTGGTTTTGATTCTTCACCACGAGGGCTCGGACTTGTTTCTTTAAGAGGGGCTACGAGCGGGGAGAGTTGGCAACAGGCAGGGCACGGAGCACTGCTGCGCTTGTCCCCAGCCCCTCTTCCAACCCTGGCCAGGAGAGCAGAAGACAGAAGAAGGAGAGGTGCCACTCAGACGACATGTTGTTTTCTTTCTCCCCTTCTCTCCGCACGACTACGGGAAACTTCCTAGGCAAAGCCTGACTTTTTCCCGAGTTTGCCGAGGAACAAGGCAAGAGCTCCGCATCAAACAGGGCCAGGCGGGTGCCGGTGCTCAGTATCCCGCCCGACTCCCCCCAGCCGAGTAACTTTTCCCCGGCACAACTTGAGTTTGCCTCTCTCTCATCCCCAGGCAAACCTCCCGGGAAACCAGGTGGACTGGGGCAGCGGCTACGAGGGGGCAGCCCGGCAGCGGCCCCTCCCTTCTTCTCTCCCCACCGCCCCAGCCCCGCGCTCCCTGCCCCAAAGGGATGACTTCTGCTTCTGTGGGGAGAGCGGGAACTTTGGGCACCGCCCGGTGCCACTCCCGCAGCCACGCGCTGCCGTGCCTCCGCACGCCTCGGCACCACTTCCACGGTAACGCACAAAATGCTGTACCAGAAGGAAAAAAAAAAAGTATTAAAGCGATCTAGTTATTGTTTCTTATAATTCAGAAGTACCAGTGCCCAATAAACGGTGGCCGCTCTCTTTCCCACCACATCTGAACACCGGTTTGTAAGGACTCGCTTTCTTCCCTTTCTACCTGGGGTTAACACCGTTCATACGGGTTTTGGCATCCGCTCCGGAGACCGGCACCGTAGCCGCCTGCTCCCACGGGCTGTCTGCTCCCCGCCGCCCTCGGCACGCCTGGCCGCCTATTACGGTTAATAACAAGACGGTCTTTCCTCGGGAGCTCCGAGCTCCACGCCGCAGCAAGGCGGGGAGGGAGGCTGGGCTGCGGCCAGGGCGGCAGACCCCGTCCCTGCTTGCAGGCTGCCCGTGGAGGGGCAGCGGACGCGCACCCCGCGCTGCCGCAGAGGCGGACACACAGCCGCCTTTTGTCTCCCGGCAGCCGTCGCCTCGCCCAGTTGGGGCTGCCGCTCCGCCGGCCTCACTCCCACGTCCCCGGGCCGTGCCGGGCGGCAGCGGCGCGGTAAAGCTTCGAGACCGGCGCGGCCCGTCCCGCGCCTGCGGAGCTGCGGCAGGCCCGCTGCGGCGGGGACTGCGGGAAGGCGGCGGCCAGCACCCTCCGGAGGGCGGCGGGAGGTGGTCCCCGGGCGGCTGCCGGCGCTCCCTGGGCCAGGCCGGATCAGCCCGCACCGGCCCCGCAGCCCCAGCCGCCTGCGCGGCGCGCAGCGGCGCGGAGCGGTGGAGCCCCCTGCTGGCCGCGCGGGGCGCCGCAGCCCACGCAGGGCTCTGCACTGCCCCACCCGCGGTGACCGCGGCCCGGGCGCAGGAGCTGAGCACAGCGCGGGGACTCCGCGGCGGGAGTGGGACAGCGCCACGGCAGGGGAGGCTCTGGGCACAGACGGGCCGGGAGAGGAAGGCAAGCGGGGTCACCCATCCCTTCCACATGGATGGGTGGGAGGGGACGCAGGGCTGCACCAGCATCTGCATCCCCGTGTTGTAGCAGCAGGACAGGTTGCCAAATGCACCGAAAGACACTGCCAACAGGTTCCTGGCAGGGTCTCACCTCTCTAGGGGCTGCACAGGTGGTGCACAGGGTCTAGCCTCTGCACACAGAGCCTCCAGCCTTACAAGAAATCCCATTGTGCCCAGATACCTGCCCCTGCTCACATCCATCCCTGCTCTCCCATCCTCAACAGCAAACACAAAGAGTTTCACTTTCAACATTACCTTGAGCTGTTTCAGCTGTATTCCTACACTGGCACTTTGGAGTGGGGAAGGCTCACCCTGGAAATGTCGATTAACATCTCAAGTGCTAGGTTGGTGGGATAATCAGGGAACTGGAGCCTAAAAAAACCAAAATATATGATGCAGCTTGAGGTATTGAGCCATTGTGGCTGGCTACTTCTTTTTCCAGAAAACCACCAAGACGTTCTAGCTTGGTGGTGTTCTGGCTGTTACCTGGGAACATTGGACATGTGTGGCCCAGGAGTCTGGCACTTTCGTTGTCTCAGGCATGATACCCAGTTCATAAACTGATTGAGATCCATTTGAAAAGCACTTACTTTCTCTGGCCCTACTATTCCCCTTGGAAAGCTGTTCCAGAATCTCATAACTCACTTCTTAAGATTTCCAGCCTACATTTATTAGGAGCCCGTTTATATGCATTTGTTCAGATGCCAATTTTGTCCTTGAACTTAATTAGTTCTGATATTTACTCCCCTTGCAGTGTACTAATATTCCTTCTCCTCATTTCTTTTGTTTAAATCAACCTTTTCGGTCTTGTCTCGTAAGATAGAATCTTCATTTCCCTGATTATCCCCATATCCTAGCAACTTATGAAAACTGGGTCGTGACCAACACCCAGAAATTACAGTTTTCAAAAGGGTTCATTATTCTATCCATTTTCAGTTTGACCAAGACACAAGCAGGGAGAATGATTAGCATAAGGTCAGACAAACCACAATTCTCCTGACTTCAAGTTCTTTCGCAATCTATCAGGGACATGAGTTCTGAAAGGCTTGTGGTTTATAACTTGGCATTACATCAATGCACATTTATATACCTATATATCATCTTCTGGAGGGGAAGAATGGCCTTGGAGTTAAGAGGGTACATTAGAAATCTGGAGATTTCACTTCGAACACCAGGTTTTCCATAGGCAACAGAGGTACCTTTGGCAAGTCGTTGGGTCTTTTGCCAATTTTAAAATAGGGACAGTAATACTCCTTCTCTCATGCCTTTTTCTTTCCCATATACCTACTTGCATCATACACTCTCAGACCAAACACCCTTTCTGGGTGCTCCCAGTGCCTGGTGCTCTAAAGTCCAAATGCATCTGAGACTCTTAGGCTGTTGGTTAAAAATAGTCCCTACTCTTACAAAGTCTACTTTAAGGATCTATCCTAAAAGCTGTTAGTCAGTAAGCACAGTAGGAAGTAGAATTCCTGACATCTGCAGCCCATTGATTACATTAAAAATGTTCTCTGTTACTAAACTAAACTCAGGGGCCAGCAGTAAAGTTAGAGACATTTTACTGCAAAGCTACACCCTGTCTTCTGGCTTTCAAGTCTTTGCCTGGTTGAAAACTAAGTCAAAGCTGTATTATTATCAATATATACGATATGTTACATATATATTAAACACATGAACAATTTACACCCTTTCTTTCCTAGTTTTCACTTCAGATGGCAAATTTTTATTAGCTAATACAACACAGAAACTGGACCAGAACTGGAAACCCAAACAGCCCCACAGCAGGAGTGGTCCTAGTAATAACAAATAGTATCATTGACCTTCCCCAGCAATCCAAGTGTGGAAGGCTGAGACTGAGAACAGAAATAGAGAGCACTCTGTTGAGCTGAGGTGAAGCAATGATATTTATGGGAGCAATTATCACACAGAAAAACTGGAAAAATATGACTACAGCAAATTGTAAGTCTCTCAGATATGTTCTTCGTTGTTAGAAATAGCTCAGCTGAGACCAAACCAATATGAACAACAGACTGGGAGTGTCAGACACTGATTCTCTGGAGGCTGATACCATCAGAACTTCTGAGCAGAACAGGATCCAGCTTCAGCATATTAGAGAGCTGTGTGTCAGCAGCCTGCACCTTTTCCCAGCCATTCTTCTCATGTAAAAACAACCTAACAAAGAGCTGCTGGGCTCACAGCTGCCCCTGAAGACCACTGGTAGTAGAGGAAGCCATCTCTCAGAGCCAGGCAGTCCTCCTATACTTTTCCCCTCAGCAGTTGTATCTAGAAAATGCTGCTGAGCAGCTGGCAGAAGACACTTGATTCTCAGAGCACAACTGTACAGATACAGTGGGATGACATGACTGCATGCAACACCCATCACTGCACTGGTGCTGCCTTTTCATTCGATACTGTTGTTCCTCTCTTGGCCTCAGCAGCTGTTTGCCAAATGAGTGATGCCTCTCCAGAGCTCCTGTCACAGGTGCTGCCACAGACTCGACTCAATCTATGGGAAGTGAGGATGAGTCTAGTCAGATGATGGGTTTTGCTGAAGGAACCACAGGAGCCCAAAGCAGAGCATTGAGCCAAAACCTATAACAGAGTGTTGAGTCTCAAAACCCTGTAAGATCTGCAGGCTTGGGGGGTTATATGGAAGGAGAGGATGTAACTGAGAAAAGCAAGCCTCAAAGAGATGTGATTGCTTCAGCAGCAATTCTGTGTGCTGCGTATGCAGTGGGATCTGAACATGGCTTGTGCAGATAGGTTCTGCATCTTCGTATTTGTGTGATGTCTTGGCTTGATGCAAGTCTCCTGTACATGGTGGATGTTGTCTCTGAGTCAGTTATATCTGGGGAGGGATTTTCACCATTCTTCCATAACAGAATATTTTTGCATGTCTTATGGAGCTAACATCTTGCAGCTGAGGTTTAGAAATTTTTAGAAGTAATAACCAATACTGTGTAAAAACAAAAATATAGCTTAATAGAGTAGTGAACTGTTCTCATTTAAATGTACCTATCCCATGGATCAGATGCATCAAAGAAGTTCTTCAGGAGGCTTGAGAGCTCTGTAGGTGTTGTTGCTGCTCACAGTCTGTGAGAAGAATTATAAATGGTATTTACCTTTTAATTAAACAAAACACCTTGCAAATTAAACACATGCTCTTGCACATCAAAATTTACTTAGCATCCATTGTGCATCCTATGGCTCCCTGGCAGCCTATTGAATCCACAGGCAAATCTGAACCACGCTGCTGGTTCCCCGTTCCCCTACATTTTGGGTATTATGCATTAGATTTTATCATGTCTGAGGGGGGAAAAAGCCCTTTTGTAATTAACTGCTAATACTTAAGCAGACCTCCTGCCTAATATTCTTGTTGCTTTAAAGACAAAACGAACAAACCAACCAACAAACCAACCAACAAACCCCCACAACCCAAAACCAAACCCAAAATATATTGGTGTGTCCTAGAAATGGCAGAGAAGCAGTTTTGGACACTTGTGCGACATACGTCTTGGTATCTTATGTAGAAAATTTGACAGTGAATGACAGAATACCTTAAAAGGGATTTAAGATGATGATAAAGGCAACAGTTTTCACATGAATACACAGTCTAGTTCCTAACAGTTACAAGCTTTTTTTACGTGCATCCTTGTAATTTGACATTTATAATTCACTGTAGTGCTGAATCTCTGTCATTTTCTCACTGTAGGTTCTCTGTACGTGGATGTACATGTCCTTTCTAATTAGGATATCTATTTGAACATTTAGTCTCATCTTCTCTCCACCTTATTGTGCAGTTACACATTGATCTGTTCTGTATCAACAAATACTTTCAAATACTTTTGCTAAAATGTATGGTTCTATGTTGCCCCTTTCTCTAAACAGGTACCTATATCTTATCTTTCTTTTTCTTTTTTTTTTTTTTTTTTTTGTACAACCATTTGAACCTAAACAAAAGCATTGATTCACAATGGATTTAATAATAGGTAAAAATAAATATCGCATGGAGAAACATTCACCCTTGATATACACATGCTGTACATAGAATCATAGAATGGTTTGGATGGAAGGTACCTCAAAGATCATCTAGTTCCAAACCCCCTGCCATGAGCAAGGACACCTTCCACTAGACCAGGCAGCTCAAAGTCCAATCAAACCTGGCATTGAACACTTCCAGGGATGGGACATCCACAACATCTCTGGGCAGCCTGTTCCAGTGCTTCACCCACCCTCATGGTGACGAATTTCTTCCTTATATGTGATCTAAATCTACCCTCTTTCAGTTTAAAGCCATTACCCCTTGTTCTGTCACTACATGCCCTTGTAAAAAGTCCCTCTCCAGCTTTCTTGTAGGTCCCCTTTAGGTATTGGAATGCTGCTGTAAGGTGTCCCTGGAGCCTTCCCTTCTCCAGGCTGAACAACTTAAACACGCAGCCTGTCTTCATAGGAGAGGTGCTCTAGCCCCCTGAGCACCTTCACGGCCCTTCTCCGGACTCTCTCTAACAGGTTAATGTCCTTCTTATGTTGGGGGCTGAAGAGCTGGATGCAGGATTCCAGGTGGAGTCTCACCAGAGCAGAGGGGAAGAATCACCTCCCTTGACCCAATAGGCATGCTTCTTTTGATGCCCAGGATGCAGTTGGCTTTCTGAGCTGCAAGCACGTGTTACCAAGTCATGTTGAGCTTTTCATTAACCAACACCCCCAGGTACTAATTCTTGTGGTTGCTTTCAATCCATTCTCTGCCCAGCCTGTGTTCATGCTTGGGATTGCCCCAACTCATGTGCAGGACCTTGCACTTCACCTTGCTTAACTTTATGAGGTTCACATAGGCTCAGCTTTCAAGGCTGTCAAGGTCCCTCTGGAAGGCATCCCTTCCCTCCAGCATGTCAGCTGCACCACAGAGCTTGGTGTTGCTGGCAAACTTGCTGAGGGTGCACTCAAGCTCACTGTCCAGTCTCAAAATGACCCCTGAGGAATGGCATTTGTCACTGATCTCCACTCTTTGAGTGTGACCGTTCAGCCAATTCCTTATCCACCAAGTGCTACCTCCATCAAATCCATGTCTCTCTGATTCAGAGACAAGGATGTCATGAGGGACAGCATCTAACGCTTTGCACATGTCCAAGCAGATTACATCAGTTGCTCTTCTCTTATCCGCCAGTGCTGTAACCCATCTCTTATTTTGAATATTTTCCTCCCAGGGAATTCTAAAGACCTTTTTGGGGGGAATGATGCCTCTGCAGCACTGATAAACATCAGACCTATTTTCTCTTTGGAGGAACAGTACAGACACATTGCAGAACTTGCTCAAGGTAAGCTAAGAAAACAGCAAGACAGCTGTTCAAGACAGAGTGCCCTCCGGGGTCTCAGCACCTGATCTGAAGCCCACTGGAAAACACAATCAATATGAAAAGCAAGCTGCATTTGCAGGCCCCAGTTCCAGAGCTGACCTTTTCACCACTTGCTCACCATTTTGCGTTAGCAACTGGGGTGGTGCAGTGCCGTGTCATTACCCCATATTCCAGCTTGTTAGTTATGTTGAGATTTAATTCAATGAAATGAAGGCTTTGCAATACAAAGTTGAAACAGGCTACAAAAGACATCTTTTAGTAGCAGTCATATTAATGCTGAAGTAAATAAAAGTATTTATTACAAATGTTTTAAATATTATGGCTTAGTATTTGATGTAGGAGATATTCAAGTGGTTGTACTGCTTAAAGCACAGAATAAAGAAAGAGTGAAGTGGTTGCTATTTATCTAGTGTAATTAAAACATCCCTTTTACTGGTATATAAAAACATATCTTGGGGATGAATTCGAAGCAAACTTTTCACAGCTTTCAGCTGATGAGGACTGAAGGTATTAATACAGATACTGCCACTTTTAATGTTCATAATTTATTTTGTGACTTTGAGAAGAAAACAAATCCCAATAGCAGTATAGAAAAAAAAAAAAAAGTCATCCATTCAGTTTAGAAGAGTGTACAATGGTAGTAAAGGCTGTTTTAAAGAAAAAGAGAGGATACACATAGATGTCTGTCCTTTGTTCATATTGCTCAGTAGACAAGCTGGTATTGTTACGAGGAATTACCTCTGCGCTGATAGCCACGCACTCTGGGAACACGGGTGAACCCCACACTGCCTCACCTAGACATTTCCCACTTTAGTCACACAGTATTTTCAATGGGGAAGAAAATATGCTCAGACCAAGAGCTTTCACAAATACTCATCTTTACTCTTACTGATGTGTAAAGCAAATCTGGGCAGCAGAAGAGATATTTTCTTTAGGCATCTTTTTTCATTGGGTCTAATTATTGATCTGCAAAGTTCCACTTGGTTTACACAAGATTAATGCAAGAAACAGAAGAAATTAAGTTGGGTTTTGGAGCTCTCTAGTCAGAGTAACTTTTTGAAATTACCTTGATGACACTGGTTGGAGCTTTTCCTCTTTATATTGCTTCAAATACCTTCTAAAATACAGTTATAGCAGCACGTATTAAAAAAAGTAATCTGATGAAAAGCTTCCCTGAAAATATAAATAGCAAATGGAATACGAATGTTCCTAAACATAAAATGGAAGGCAAGTGATATTTATGCATTTTAAAATAAAAAGAAAATATATGTACCATATTTTATATCTATATTCTCAATATACTTTTATGTTAATCTTTAAGAACCACAATAGAAATCCCATCTCTTGTTTGATTTCCCACTTGGGAAAAATTCCTATTCAGTCAGCGAGGATTTTCAGTAAGTAGGAAATTATTAAGGATTTTCAAATACATTTCCTGGGTCAGAGGTGTCTTTGGAAACAAGACAGGTCTTGTTTCCAGAATTTTCAGGATTTTTTTTTTTTCCATGGCAGCTGAATACAAGTTGGAGGGTTTCCGAACCCAAGAAGAACAATGTATTGCCAAGGCCAGACTCACAGAAGGCACAGCCCTGAGCAGACAGCCAGAAAAGGGCTATAGCTTCATTGTAAAAGTTCAAGTAGTATAACAAGTAGTGTAAAAAGTTCTTTCATGAATGTGAAATATGTTTTTTGATTAGAAAACAGACAGACTTCAAAAAAGAGTTCACTCTATCCCGACTCCCTGTTTTGCTAGGTTTTCTGCTTGGTCAGGTGTACTACTGCTGTTTCCAAAATCTGGGAGTACGAATCTGCACCTCTAGCATCTTTAAATGCCGATTTCTTCCAGCATTTAGTAAACCCAAGTCAGGAGAGGCAACAAAATTACCTCTCCTGTTCTTTTTTTTATTGTAGAGGATCTGTGCTTTGCCCGAAGGCAGGCAGGCTGCCCCCCGGGGATCAAACAGGCAGGCTGCTCAAGCGAGTGTCTTAGCTTAGGTCTGCAGTGAAATGAAGCTCACTTTGTACTTGCGAACATTTACATACAGTATACGAGGAGCACTGCAAGAGAAAGTTCAGTAGGATGAACATATGTATCATTCTCTTTGATATATCTTCTATTTTGTGATCCCATTACTTCAGATCAGCTCTCAGTCTTATATCTAAACAGCCAGTCCAAAGGGAAAATCCCTATTTACAGGCTGGATTAAGAGCTTTAACAAAAGGAAAGGCAGAAAGCGATTCATTTACTACACAAGAAAAAGAACTTCTTGTATTTTATTGCTTGCCAGCATCTTCCAAATCTCTTTCTTTTCCCCTCCAAACAGAAAGCAGAAAGGGAAGTTCCCATTTCACAGCACGGATCACGAAAAGTAAAAAAAAGCATATTGTGCAACTTTCCCTTTTTGTTTCTAATGGGTTTACTTTTGCTTCACCCCTCAGGGCTCCTGGAAGCATATGTGTTCAGCTGAAACGCTGTGCTGCTGCCTCATTAGACCTTTTCCCAAGACTTTTGTTAAGAAGCGGGTATTTGGGGGAAGAACAAGACTGGAAGGCAAGGGAAGGGCTGGAGTGGAGTTGCTCTGAGCCAAGCTGTGGACCAGACCCTCTCCACATCATGGGCAAGGGGAAGACATACACCAGCCACTGCTGGAGGGGGCAGAAACAGCATAGTAGGAGCTGTAGCAAAAGAGAAAAGAACAGATAAATCCAAAAGGATCAACAAAGCAATGCATGGACTGAGTGTGGTGGGAACCAGGAGAGCCCCTTCTCTCAAGCAGCCTCTGCACAGGACATCCCGACATGGCCTCCCTGAAACAAACACTGCAAGTCCCCAAAGACTCAGCAAGAGAAGGGTAAAAAAATGATTGCTCCATCTTGGATTATTTATTCTGGGCAGATCAAACATGAAAGAACAATTTAGGGTTTATTGAGGCTAATCAAAACTTTCCATTTTTGAGATATCAAAATGTTTACTTCAATACTTCTTCATCTGTTTGTTTACTATAACACACTTTCTAAAACAAAAGCCGTAATTTCAAAATGGCTGAACACGTTGTCAATTTGTAACTATTCATAGTAATAAAAAGCTACTTTTTTAAAGTAAGAGAAAAGCAGAAATACACTTTCCCTTACAAAAGCTGTGCTAGAAAAAACAGCAGTAAGAAAAGACAAAATCTTACAAAAAATTCCCAATAACACATTTGAATAGGGAAAAACAGGGGGGAGGCAGAACAAAACGGGTACAGAAGCAAAGCACCACATTATGAATCTTTGGTCAGGATAATTTCTACAGTCTAGTTTAGATTTGAAAAGTTTGACCTAGGTCAACTTATAAAATTCTCATTAGCTTTTTGGCCCAAACCAACCAACAACTTGGTGAGCCCCCATTGACACCAAGAACCCAGTCTCAGGCCCAAGGTTCTCTCAGGACATCACAGCCCTTTGCCAGCACAGCCCCAGCCAGCCCTACAACCCCTACGAACCCTCCTCTTTTGTATGTACTTGCTATGTCTGCGCACAACTCAGATTCACAGCTCTTCTCGTTAACCCCAGGGCTTTTCTTCACCTTCTGGTAAAATTCCTCTGCTCTAAACTCCACCTTAGCAGGCAAGCTCAGTCTGAGTCATTTCCCAGCCTAATGGCCTCTTTAGTATGCCCATTAACCCAAATCACCTGTGTAGGAACCACCCAGGGTGAATGATCCCTCATTACCTCTGGTCTGGGAGATGGATAACACCATCCTGACAGCTCAGGGTGGGTTTCATCTGTACAGACACTTTCATGATAAAACAATTAATCATGTCAACCAGCATTTTTCATTAGTACGTCAGTGTGGGCAGGATATTTTTAATAGCATTCATTTCTCATGGGTGCCTGTTTGCTTCATCGTACTTACATGCTCACGTTTAACTGAATTATCAATTTCAGAGACTGAAGGGAATTTCTTCCACATTTTTCCGTTTTTCCTCAATTCATCACAACACTGGCAAGGATTCTTGAAGTCTTTTGTTCTTATCTGTAACGTGGCACTCCAGCAAATTTTATTTAAGAGAATCCCTGCCCTACTGGGAGCCTAGCACATAGATATTGACCTCGTTGCCACCTAATCTCTTTTCATGGCTTGTTATTGTTGTGGCATTTGGTCTCTTGTTCTTTTTCTCATTAGCTATGAGGCTCCGAGATAAGTTGGAAGGCCTGTGGCATGTGGTGCTGGTACAGCAGGTGTTCTGTAGACAAACACACCTGACTGCAGTGGCAGGGAGTTGGCTTTGATGGCTCAGCTGATCTTGTCTGATCGGGAGTTCCCGTGTGAGGTTCCCAAGGACCTCTCCCAGCTTCCAGTAAAGCTAATGCAACACCTCCCACTTATTCCAGTAGGAACTATACTAGTCCAGGACAAAAGCCTCTCTTTCATTCTGCTTTACTCCATTAAAACATAAAGAGTTACATGACCGATGTTAGCTCCTTCCCCAGAAACAATAACAGAAATCCTTCATTTTATTGTACTTTTCCCCTCAATGTGAGTTCTACTAATATGTCACATAGCTTCTCTTTTGCCTTTCTTAAAAGTCTCTTGCCTTTTTACAATGCTAGAAGACCCATTAGTGCTTTTAAGTGGTCATAGGCACTGCAAAACAAGGTAGTGCATTCTACATTAAATCAATGTTATAGTGAGGGATGAATACAATCTACCCAACAGATATTTTATTGTGAAAATTATTAAAATTCATAGCTTAGAGGTGTAAATGCTTCTCTAAGAAAGGTACTTATGTTATCCCCAAAATAGCACCAGTACCATGTGATGTTCCAGTTGCTATGGTTACCACAAATTTGTTATTTAATAGCAAAGAAAATAGATGCACAAAACATGCTAATTATAACTGGTACAAATTTTTCTAAATGTTTTATATGAATATGCATGCATGTTTTATGCATAAGGAATAGGAATGCTCTTTTTCAAATAATTCTTCAAGTTTTTAGAAGCATTTTAGTAACTGGTGGGCAAGTACATTGTGTGGCTTTTAGCAACAGAGGGAGAGGAGAGTGAGAAATTGAAGGTGTGCACTTTGTCTAAAACAATGCAGTTTTCTATTCAAATAGCAGGAGAATCTTGAAAACACAAGATGTCTAAATTTATCAGACCCTTGTACTTTCTGGACTGCATTTGCTTTGTTTATTCTCCTCTTTGCTATGTTGAAAGGGTTGCCTCTATGGATTGAAGTATCTGAGAAACAATTGCAGGACTATTTGAAGTTGCCTGTTATGAAATTATAATGTTAATGTAACCCAAATACAGAAGTTGCTCCAGTTGCTTGATACAACCAAAGCCTCCCCTTCCTGGAGCCCCAGAGCTCATACCTGCGGTGGTGCAGGGGCTGGGCAGGCTGGGCCTGGCCGCTCCCGCTGGCACTGGCTGGCTGCAGGCTGCATTAGGGGGTGCAGCCGGAGGCCTGCAGGTGACCTGCTGGTGCTTTGGGAAAAATGCCGGCTCCTGTTGCAGGGTCTCAGGTCTAGCACTGGCTGGGAGCTCAGGTAGCGCTTTGCAGCTGCACAGCCTGTGAGCACTGCAGGGAAAGATGCTGCTGTTGGATCCATGCATATTGCAAGGAAAAACACACCGGGCTCGCTCCAGACATGTAGAGGAGGGATGCATCCCTGCTAGAAGCAATATGTATGAAAACAGAGATATTATAATTCACCTTTCCTTTCTTTTTTCCACCAGACGTTCCCAGAGATAAGTCTGGGGGACACAGTGTGTGCAGTACTTCAAGTGCTGTAAAACTTGGCAGGCCTGGCAGGGTCCTGAGAAGGAGCAGGAGAATCATAGATTCACGGAATGATTTGATTTGGAAGCAACCTCATCTACCAGTTTGGTATCATCAGCAAACTTGCTGAGGGTGCACTCAGTCTTTCCATCCAGGTCATTGATGAACAGGTTGAACAGAACTGGACTTCGTACTGACCCCTGGGAAACCCCACTAACTACAGGCCTCCAAACAGACTCTGCACCATTGTTCACAACTCTCTGAGCTCTGTCACCAGTTCTCAATCCACCTCACCATGCATTCATCCAACTCACACTTCCTGAGTTTATCTATGAGGATGTTGCGAGAGGCAGTGTCAAAAGCCTTGCTGAAGTCAAGGTAAGCAACCACTACTCTTCCCTTGCCTACCGAGCCAGTCATACCATCACAGAAGGCTATCAGGTTGATTTCCCCTTGGTGAATTCATGCTAATTACTCCTGATAACCTTCTTTTCCTCCACATGCTTGGAGATGACACCCAGAATGAATTGTTCCAATGAGAAAACTCACTCCTTCCCTTAGCCTGTCTGTGGCCAGTGTGAAAAGACTCCCAAGCCTAAATTAAACAAAGATATGATTGCAGATTGCAAGGAGAGTGCAACCAGCTTATGGCTGGTGCAGGAGAGCTGCAGAGCATAATGTGTGGAGCCAGCAGCAGTTTAGGGCACAGCAGTTCAGTGCCTCCCACACTGCCCAGTGCCCAGCAGCCCGGCTGCTCCTGCCTGCTGATCCAGATTCTTACCTCTTCCCAGCAAAATGAGGATGATGCACATGCCTCTGGGGCAGGAGTATCATGCAGTGGACTCCGCCGCACTTGAGGGTTGTTGCTGAAAATGTCACCACTGTCACTTGAAATCAAGCCCTCTCTTCCCACAGAGGCTTTTATCTCTTCCCTTACAAGGATGCAACAGCCACAGGCAGAATTAAAGTCGTGTGTACGTGTTTCACTGCCAAATGGCCGTACTTAATGACATGGATACTGAAGGCACTTACTTATGCTGCTGGTTTTTCCCTTTCACGCCCAGAGCATATGCTTGCTGGCTGCTGTATTTCAGATGTTGCAGCGTGCCAGGGATACCAACTAAAAAAACCTTCTCTGTAGCTTGCTGTCAAGCCGTGATTGATATCAGCTGTAACAAGATAAAATGTTATGGCACTGTAATTCTGCTTGATGCAAGGTAGTCTTTGATCTTTACCATTTTGCAAAGATTATAATATATACTTAGTTTGATAAATAATACCCTTTCACCAGAGTCACAGAAAGTGGAAGGAAAATTGGCAACTGAACTTTTGAAACTTCTCTGGTGAAGATGTTGATGTTTTTAAAGCAAAGGCTAAATAATAATAATAAAAAAAAAAAACACTCACCTGCTTATAAGTAGCTATAAATAATAAAAAATCACTAGATCACCAGCCTTTTTTGGCTGGTTTCTGTGCATACATGTGCATCACACCAGTAGCAGGGCAGTTGGCTCCTGGCAGAGGCACCACAGTCATGAGAGCAGTGAGGGGCTGCATCCCCCAGCTCCTCACCAGGGGTGGAGGGGAATTCACTCTGGATTTTCCTATGTCTCTAAACTGGACAGTTGTAAAGAAATTCACTCAGAGAAACTCAGAACTATAGGAACCATACATGTAACAGCGCTCGCTCACTTGCCTGGCTATGGACTGGACCTTCAAACAGGGACAGAGGCTTGGCTCTTCCAGGCCCTCAGGACAGGCAGCAGACATCATATGGCATCCTCAACACATTTTCATCTTACTACTTGAGATGAGCTGGAATTTACCTTTCCAGGTGTCTTTCTAAAGATGCTCAGAAAGATCCAAAGTTGTCATTTTATTGGTTTTGTTTGCTGCTTTTTCATTTGAACAGTTAGTTGGATTGTGGCAAAAATAAGCAAATCCCAGCATCATCAGGTGTTCTCATCAGGTAATAATTTATTAAAACATTTTAACCAGCTGGTATAAATATGATTGTCATCAGAAAATGACAGGCAAATATGCATTCCCATCTGCACTGTCGAGTCAGGAAACAATCCACTTAAGAAGTCTTTCTTATTGTTGCACTTCCATACACAGTGCAGTGCACCTGAGCCTGACCCACCTCCCTTGGTGGGGACCCGGGATGGGAGCAGCACCCCAAAGTGGGGACACAGCCCTACACTCCCCTCTGCTGTGTGGCTTTGCACAGCTCTGGACTGCTCATCTCAGAACACAACTCTCACACAGCTTGGGAGGCAGGGCAGTTTTATCTTGCCTGAAGCTGGACCGCCTTTAAGGAAAACCTATTCACAGCTGAGCTCAGGTTTCCAGCAGGGGTTTGCCAGCGCTGCCTCGAGGGGATGGCCACATTGGCAACGGGGTTTAGCTTTTGAGGGTACTCTGCCAAATCCGTGAAAGATTTTGCATGGTGAGAATGGGGTGTAACTCCAAGGCCATGATTGTTTTCCATGTAAATGTCTGTTTTGGTTTGTGCTTAAATGATTATCTGTCATTGATTTGTGTGCCTAACTACAACTGCTTCAAGCTGTTTTCAATTATTCTGTTCTCAACACGATGCGATCCCAAGGATTAGCCATACCGAGTGCCACAAACCACCTTGCAGCAACAGAGTCATAAACTGAAGAGGATAGAAAGGATTTTAATGGGAGATTAAAGGGGAGAAGTGACTCACTGGATGAGAGAAAAGAGGGAGTGCGCAGGCTTTGACTGCAGGAGAGCAGCTTCGTGATGCTTCTGAGTGCACTGAAGACCCCAGGTTAATATAATAATTCTTCTTTCCTTATCATGCAGGTTTCTGGTAATGATTTCATAATTAGGGGTGTATTTAAAAACGGACTTGAAATACAGCATATGTTCTGGCTTTGCACTAAGAGGAGGTGGCTGGTCACAGTGTAACATTGCACAGGGCTTGTTTCCTTGTCTGCTGAATTCTCTGCCTAAGTTTTGTGCAGTTTCTCCTTCTGTATTTTTAATTGAAATCCTGCACATTTAGACAGAAGTTGCATTTCTCCATGGCAGTCCTCTTTTTCACCAGGATCGACATTTTAGGAGTAAACAATGTTCATCTACAGCAAATCCTGTGTCCTGTGCAGGAGGGTAACCTTAACTCTCCCAGATCTGCACCCAGGTGACACACAATACTGCCTGTCATGAGCTGCTTTAAGGTTTATCAGCTGGGATCCTTAGTACACTTCTTCAGCAATCAGGAGCTGAGAGTGCTTCAGTGCTTCTCATTACACATACTAGTAAAAGTCTTTATATACTTGGACTAAGATCCTAATTTTTGCAAAGTAATTAACTATGTACACTTCTTCAGTAGCCATTTGTGACAGTATCCATCAACTGGGAAAATGTAACTTTTATTGAATTTCTAAGAACAGCCATTAATATTCTTACTTTAAACCAATTTAAATATTTGAACTTTCTGAGTGCACAGTTGAGATGAATAACGTGGAGAAGCACACTTGGATGGATTAAATCCTCCATGGATTTTATCAATACAGAAAGTAGGAAGAGAGATAAGTTATTTGTCTGACATATATATATATTAGTAGTGGATAAAATCAAATGTGTTATCACTATCTGCACTCTGCTATGTATATTTTAAAACGTTACGAGTGGATAGATACATACACAGCTCTAGTTTACAAGAGATACCATCATTAATTTTCACATAGCTATATGTTTTCACGGGCTTTTTAGCCTTTTAATATTGAGCAAAATAGCAACTACAGCACCTTCCATATCCTTGGGAGTATCACAGTTTTAAAAGATTTCTGTTAAAAATGCAGGAAATGCCACTACTGTACAGATCGGGAAAGTGAGGTACATGGTGCAGGAGGCTGGGGCTGGATCCCCAGCAGAGCTCCAGGAGCTGCTTGGGCTGAATGACCTGAGCCACAGTGAGAGGTTCAGGGCCGGTCCTGTGGCTGAGTGGGAGTCTGGACTAGTTGCCGGGGGCTCTGGGCTCAGCCCGGTCACACCAAACTGCTTCTGCTGCACGTGGCTGCTCCTGCCCGTGGCAGAGATGGAACGTTTCTGCCTGTCCCAGCAGACGCTTCACTGCCTCCAGAGTTTCTGGGCATCAGGAATCGGGAGACAGTGTGGAGTGATAACTCTTTTTCTGGAGACAGCTGGCTCACCTTATATGTGAAGCCTTTTTATTTCTTTTTCTAGGCTAGCATTCAAAAATCTGTCAGATCGCTTTAATCTGTTGAATTTTGAGCAAATTCAAGCAAAATAAGCAAGTCTCCAAAGCAAAGCTAAACTCTAAATGCCCCAGTACTGAATCTATAAGATCAATAAAAACAACAGGGCTGTCTGCAGTAGTTTTTGCGGAACACAAAGTAGTTGAGTCTCAGGCAAAGCTTTTATATAACTAGGCTTTTCCCATGGTACACCATATCCTCGTAATCAGTCTTCAATCTGTTCTCCAACTTTCAATAATAATAAGCTGTAATGAAGCTCATCCAAATGAGAAAAAAAAAAAGAAAAAAAAAAGCACACACAAAAAAACCCCAAACATGCACAAAGGATCAAGTGTCCTCATGGAACAGTGGTAGAAAGCAGCATGGCATGAGATTTCTAATCTGACGGTTTCCTGTTGTTGTAACATAGGGGAGCTGACAATTATTTTCCAAAAAAGAAAGGTAGCTACCCCCAGTTGTATCCTAATTGTCCTGGTTAGTTTAAAAATACTGCTGGTTTTACACTGAAAAATAAAATGGTCTGAATTATAGAAACAATTAGTTGAAGGAATGTGGTCAAATAGCTCAAATAGATCCTGGAACTCCATCTGCAAAAGTATTTTGTACCCTTTTTAGCAATGCTCTCTGAGCTTCCACAAAGCAGGATTGGAACTTTGGTGTTTCAAATTCCCCATTCCCAGTTACCATTTAAAAGAAACAGCCTTGTTTTTACATAATGTCAAATGTACACTGGCCAAGCAGAATTTCCTGACTGCAGATAAATAATCCCAGAGTTGTTCTGACATGACTGAAAAGGCTGGTGCAGATGCAACCAAATAAGCTGAAGAGATTCATCTTAGTGTGTGACATGTACTTGCTTATCAAGAAGCATAGAAGATGATCCCAGAGGTAGTGAGGTCCTGGGGAGGCATGACGGGCAGGGGGCACCGACAGGACGAAGACAACTCATGGAAAGCGGATTAGAAACATTGCTTGGAAAGGACCCAGTGAGTATGTGTTCATGTACAGCTCTCGGACCAAACCTCTGAGTATCTGTGCTGCAAGAAAGCTGCTAACACCAAAGAGTGACTAAAATCTGAAAGAGATGACAGAGGGAAGGGGAAGAACACTCCTGCTGGTGGGGACAGTCCCAACTGTGTCAGCTCTGGCTCTTGCTTATGCAAAGCTTGCAAGATGTGTATGTAGAGGCTGGTGGGAAAACGAGGTGGAGCATGGCTGATTCTTGCAGCACTTGAAGTGCAGAGGTGCTTAGGTAAATACAGAAACAGGGCCCAGCCTACAGTTTGGCAACCTGAAGAAATACCACTGTGAAGAGAGAGCAAAAAAGAATTGCCGAAGCAGCATCACCTGTCCACATTCTCCACACCGATGCCAGCATTTTGAGAATTGCCCAGCTCACAACAGTAATGCCACTCGTGCATGTGAGGCAGCAAACTGTGCTCCTGCACTCATTGCTGGCACCAAGCCAGCAGACATCTACAGTGCCAGTGTACATCTTCCTTAAACAACATGACTAGAGAATGCTTAGAGTTGTCATAAAAACATCAGAAACATCTCAGACTAATGCCTAAGTATACGTATTTAATGAGAATTGGCCTGTTTGCTCTTACAGGTTATTTGTAGAACAACATTTGTTCGAGAAAACTCTTGAATTGAGTGAACAATTTATAAAACAAGACCTTCTCTTTGTTTTACTGAGTGTCTCATCATTGGAAAGCAATAGAGAGCCCTCACCTTATCGCAGAGCTCCCTTTCAGTCACAGCCCTGGGGCTGCTAGATAGCTCGTTCTTGTGATATACTTTAATGGGTGTCATTCCTTTTTAATAAGTCCAAACAAAACAGTTAATAAATCCTAAGAGCTTCCTATCACTATATCTATAATTCTTGGCTTTCCCTTTTTCAGCAGTGTTGATCTTCTTGAAACTCATGGCATTCTCATAACTCTCTTTAAATAATGATCCATGTTTCAGGCTTTGATTCAGCACTGACGCAAGTTTTCTGCACATTTGGCGGTACAGTGTCTGCTGCTGAGTCACATCTGATTTACACCGAGATAAACTACATCATCTGGGGTAGCCTCTGACTCCGAGAGGAGCAACCACTAATCCATGTTGCCAACATGGTTTTCTATCATGATCGGTTTGGAGGATGGCACCCCAGTTTTGGTTTCCATAGAGATTGTTATGAAATGTATCAATACATCGCCTATTGGTTCCCAAAAAGATTTCTGGGAGTTGAGCACCTCCATGCAGCTCACATGCCATGAAAGAGTTGATAACTCTGGATTTCACAGCAGGGACTGGGAAGACTCTTTAAGAAATGGTCACCTTTCCATGGCTTAGGGGAAATCTCTGGGTGAAGAGAGCTCTTACATGTGTGTACTGTGAATAAATCTCTCACGATATTTTTTTCTCCTTTTTTTCATTAGCAACTTTTAACACTTTTCTCCTGCTGCTTTCTGGTAACACTGCAAAATATTCACACTGAAGTGTATTCTATTGGCAAAATAAAATAGCAAAATGGTGTATTTTAAGTGGAAATCTAAACAATACACTTGCAAGACCTGATCAAAACCCAGAACCTGAACAACTATATTCATGGGAAAGGCAGCTATTTCACACCCACTGTAAATGAGAGCATAAAGCCACATTTCAAAATATGTCAGGATTGAAAAAAGTTTTAAAAATCAACCTTGAACTGACTTGTTAACAGTGCAAACCTGCGATTTCCCAAACATCCCTCATGGCTTGTGGTCTGCTCTAGTGTTGTGCTAGCAGCAGCGGTGGATTGCACTAGCTGGGCCCATAGAGACCCTCTGCAGTCATCCTTTGAGCAGCGGGACCACCACCACCTCAAGCCGTGCTGTGGGCCTGATTGGACCTTCCCATCACAGTGAGCTCCCAGTGACACCCTCTCAGCTTTAAACTCAAATTTTGTTAGAGTAGGACAGTTTGCTTTCTAAATACCAAAACTCCCAGCAGCTGGGGGAGCCAGGGTGCCTTCTGACATGCCCCATGTAATGAACGTGTCTTCTCAACATATTCCATATGTCACACAATACGATAGTGGAACTTTTCTGTGATTTCACTTTATATTTACAATGCACTTTATTGTGCTAGATCTTATCTTTAAGATGAAAAATTAATATTTAAAATCCTATTCTCCAGATCAAAGCACCTCTTGCTTGTTTGTAATGAAACACTTTGACTCTTACTTAAGTTTCAGGTTCAGATTGTCCAAGAATTCAAGTGTTTCATTATAACAGAAGTGGGAGATGCTTTGATCTAGAAAATAAGAAGATTCAAATCTGTATTTAATAGCTGGCAGAGTTAATTATTCAAATAACAATAATAAAAGTTGAGGACAATAAAATAGTAGAATATTAAATAAGTAATAAAAAGGTATAAGTTGATATATGCCATGCTATATTCTAACACTAATAATATTAATAAAGAATAACAGTTTATATTATATGTGTATGCGCATGTGTGTATGTATGAGTAAAATGGACCTCTACCCCATGAGATCTGATTGTGGGCTGAGCCTCAAAGTATTAGGCAAAGTAGAAAGATGGTACCTGCTCCTAAAGCCTTACAACATAAGAATAAGGCAAGAGACAAAAGTGGGGCACAGAAAAATGGATGATGGCATACAGGGGAACATAGGATGATATTGAGCAACAGGACAGGCAGCAAATGAAGAGCATAGCAGTAGCTGGGAGAAGAGGGCATGGAGAGCTTCGTGTTTGGTGGGGATGAGGATGCAAGGCAGCTTGCAGCTGCTTGCAGGATGCTCTTCTCAGAAGTGAGAGGCAGCAGGGTAGAGCTGGGCATGCAAGTTTGGGCAGCCAGAATGTGAGCAATGGGAGCTGGCATCAGGGCCACCCTAGCTGGCAGTACTAAGTAGCTGTTGATAACTAAAGGTGGAAGTGGACTGTGACAGAGCACAAAAATGATGATGAACAGGTAACATTTGGTACAATACACAAAGAGGAGATGGAGGAGGGATGGACAGAAAATGGGAGATTGATGGGCAAAGAGTATTTCCAGTGTCATTTTAAGTGGGTACCAAAAGGCCAATGTTGCATTTGTCAAGGCCTGATAAAAATATGTTGCACTAATTGAGACATAGAAGAGGCTAGACAAAGGCCTCAGTCATAGGGTTGGACAGGAAAGGTGACATCTTAGAGATGCTAAGCAGGAGCAGTCAGTGGGATTATGCCATAGCCTGGATGTGAGGACCTGAGAAAGGGTCTGAGTCAAGGATGACACACAAATTATGGGCCTGAGTGACAGGGAGGGCGGTGAGGTTGTCCGCAGTGATCAAAAAGGGGACTAGCAGGGAAGACGTGAATTGGGGAAGATTAAAAGTTCTGTCTCATCTGCATTGAGTCTGAGTTGACAGACAGTCATCTACATGAAATGACAGGGAAACAAGCCCAGAGCTGAAGTTGGCCAGAGGAGACAGGCTGTGAGCACACAGGTGGATCTGTGAGTGGCCACGCACAGACGGTGGCTGATTGCCTGTTTGCAGATGAAATTACCCAGAGGTGCAGAAAAGTGCCGAGAGAGAGGGCAAAGTGGACTAGGTTCCATAAAACCACCACAGAAAATAATACTGCTGGTGACATAACATAAAATGAGGTTAAAACAATAAACACACGAATAATTTAATTTAAAACACGCTTTTAGTTTGTGATTTTATCTCATTTTGCCAAATAGAATTTTCCAAAGGATCATTTGAAAAATATTTTTTCCAGAAAATGTCATAAAAATTAATATAATTTAATGAATACGTCAATTTTGACAAAAATTGTATTTCACAGTGGAAAAATGTTTCAACATCAAAAACAAAAATTCAGAACATTTGGCTTTTAGCTCTAAACATAGATCCTACTGCTGTCAAGTAACATCTTTCATTATCTTCTTTATGTCTCAAACTGCATTAAAAAGAGTCTAGAGGTTTTGCTGATTCTGTTGTAATCAATCCTGTCATCGTTGTTATTGGATTTATCTTGGAATCTGAACAACAGCATTTTTCATTGTTGTTTTAGATTTTCTTCATGATTGTACAGCTAACACAGTTAAGAGGACAAGAAAATCTAAAATACGCAAAGTTGAACAAAATAAAATTATTAAATGCCTATAAAATTATCCATGAAGCTTTCTTGGCTCTGAATAAATATCAATGACTCTTATTTAGTGGACTTTAATGAAATGCAGGTCTATCCAGGTATGAATTAATTTTAAAATTATGTCAGAGTAAAGTGGGTGCATATTTACCTGGCTTCATTTGATATAGAGGTGTTTAAACATTTATCAAAATAAAAGCATGCAAGCACAGCAGAGTCAACCGACACCGTGAATGAAATCAGGAAAGATTCAAATGCTGCAGAATAATCCACCCAAACCCAAGCACCACACGTGTCTCAGCCTTCCAGAGCCCTGTATAAAACTGCTCAGCTGATGCACAGCACTGTTTATAAATCATGCATACATCTTGTAAGCTTCAGTGCAGTATGGACAATAAAAGGGAATTAAGATGCTTAATGAGGTGAGATGCTACCTACAAACTGGCGTTTGTCTTTCCTTCTTTCTAGCATTCTTTGGGATATATTTTTGTCCCTATCTTTCATCATTTCTCTTCCTAACAAGGAGCCTAGCTTTTCCTACTGAAGCATTAGGCACATGCAAATCATCCATCTTTCCATTTCTAGTATGTATATGTACCCTTCATAACATTGCCACCCTCGTTGTTATATATGTTAGACAGGGTTGCACAGGCTATCTGTACTATTGCTGTAATATTCCCCCAAACAATATGCAGTTAGGTAAAATTCCCAAACTGAAGTTGCCCTCCCCACATGCAGGGAACAGAAGCTGATCTGCCCAGCACCGCCCGTGGTCTTGCTGTCTCTTCGTTGCCTATGCGTGTCACTAGACAGCACCACATATAATATCATATAACTTGTGTCATTAATAAAATGACAAAATAGAACTTGAATTACCACTCTCAGTTGTGGTTTACTGGAGCATTAATACATTTCTTGAGCTATTGAAGCCATTCAGCCTTTGCAGTCATGGCTCACAACGCACCTGATGTATTATTAATGTCCCAGTAAAGCACACCCTGTTGTGTCTTAATGCTATGGCATAAGATGCCTGAAAAAGTAAACAGCTACGTAAAGCAGAGAGCAGCGAATGCTAGACAGATGAATGGGGGGACATTACGGTTTCGTTCACCGTGCCCGTGGCTCCAGCAGTCTCAGGGATGTCTCAGTAACGTTTCGCTGCATATATTCTGCAGGGGATTTTTTCCTGAGTGTTTCTCAACATCTATTATTTATAAACCACTGCTGCTCAGCATGATACTTCATGGGTGAGTAAGGGAAACATTTCCTGCCCTGAGGAGCTTAAACTGGCCACTCCTGGTGCTGTGGCCATGCATGGGGCCAGGTGGGCAGGCAGAGGTACAGGCAGGGCTGCTGCCTGCAGCCTCCAGCCCCACTATGCCCACCTCCCCCCACAGTCCATGTCACCCTGGCATGGAATGGCCCAAATAATAAGCCAATGCAACAGTGTCATGCTGGGCTGCTGTCATTTCCATACTGCTTATGCAAAGTCTACATCTTAGATAAGCTGTACCTCCCTGAAACAAGTGCTCAGACAATTTGTATCCTCATGTAATTCGCTACTACAACTGCTACCGCAGCTGCTACTACACAGTCTCTCCCTCCTTAAACAGCTGCAGATCCAGCAAAGTGCTCCACTGTTGGAAGACTGAGACACTGGGTGGGAGAGAGGGAGCCAGGAGGCAGAGATGAAGGGGACAGCAAGGCACTGTGCAGAGGATGGGAGGAGAGAGCAGAGCGAAGGAAGGAGCCGCTGTGGGGAGGGCACTGTGTGCACTACCTGACATGCATACAACCACATGCCGCCTCAATCAAAGCATCTTTTATAAATAACCCCTGGGAAGAAGGTCTCCACAATGACAGCTGAAAAGATCCAAAGCAAAACATACACAGGCAAGGCAATTCTGTTCCTGAATATGAGAATTTCCTTGACTTGCTTGATGATGGGTCATAGATGTCCTCAGAATGACTTGGAGAAGCCTTTTGGAGAAGTCTGGGACCCCAGAGTCAGGAATTCATGAGAAACATGGGCAGCTGCCACCTCCGAGGTTGCCAATTCCTGGAGCAGGAGAGAGACCATGTACCCATATAAGCAGCATAGGATCACGCCTTTGAGAAAAGCAAAGCCATTGAGAGACTGCTAATATCTCTTCTCACTTTTTTTTTTTTTTTTTTTTTTTTTTTAGTATTAGTGATTTTGGACCAGTTGGTTGAGTTAACACACAGTCCTTTGGTAAGGAGATGATAACTTTCATCTGAAAGAGCTGATCTTCTAAGAAAAGGGCAAAACACAGGGAAGGAGTGGAGACAGATGACTAAAGTTTAGGGGTCAGGCTGAGAAAGAAACAGCCAGTCTGTACAGTCAGTACAGTTGGTGCATGTCACCAGTGGCTCCTCAAGCGGAGCTGGGAAAAGAACACAACCTCGAGTTCTGTGACTGAAAAAGCCCATGGGGTAAAAACGGATCAGTCAGATCTTGTCATTCAATCCAAGACAAAATGTTGCTCAAAGTTTGGGTTTATTTTAATCTTTTCCCATGTTTTTTTCTCTTCTTTCAGTTCAGTTTGGAATTGAGAAACACATTTCAAAGCAAAGAGTCAACAGGCTTATTTTGTTGAAATGTCAGAGTGAATTGTCTCAAGGTTTTCAAAATCTCTTGCCACCTGCCACTTCACAGATTCTTTTTCCTTGGCTGAAAATTTATTGGGTCTGACCCTAATTTGTTAACGGTTTTGATTCCCCTGAGATAGCATTTTCCAGAAAATTTCCTGTTTATGGCAAAGCAATGTCAATCTGCCCCCTTGTCCCCTGTTCCTGCAGGCATCTCAGTGCAGTCCCTCCATGTTTGGCTGCCCCAGTCGTGCCCTGAAGCCTCCCCGACTGGGGAGCAGGCCTGTCAGCACCCCTGAGGCCCCAGCAAAGATTTGGAGAGTGGTAAAGCTAGCAGCTTGATGTATCTTTCCCAAAATTTTCATGCTGTGTATATTGGGGTGGCAATGTTGTGGCCAAGAGGGAACAGCAATGGGGTGAATTGTAAGTAGGGGTGCTAGTGAGGGGAAGCCTCCACAGGGACCAAGGGCAAGCTGGTGCCCAGCTCACAAGGACCAGGAAGCAAGGCGGGGTTTGGAGCCTGATGGTAGAACAGGCTTGAGGGGGACGACTGTGACAGTCACGGAGGGAAAGAGATGATGGCAAGTTGAGCTGGGAGAAGAGGAGAACCTGGATAAGAGCTTTGATGGTCTGGAGAGGGGAAAGCCTGAAACACAAAAGGTTTATAAAGGGAAATACAGTAAAGGCATAACCTGCTTGGTGAATAAAGTGTGTGGCAAGTAAGCAGCCCACGCTCCATACTGTAAAAAATGTCGTAAAGGAACTGCTGAAAGAATGCAATGATTAAATCAATATATTCTTCGCCTATTTCTGAAGCCTTTGCTTCCAGTAGTTTTCTAGTTCAATAATGTATGTGCTGTGACAGATACAGAACAGTCAATATTAACAGCCCCCCTCGAGCTGCAGTTAAATTTATTTTAAAATCTCTACATTTTCATATATGAAGTAGATGTTTAAAATTGATCAGAGTTCAACATGTTTATATTAAAACAGATCCTATTTTATCAAGCAGTTGAAACTGCTCTGATAGTTAGACCCACATCCTTTAGCTATTGATATAATTGTCCTTTGACAGGTAACTGATTGCCATGTATGCAGGCTCTGCATGCAAAAATAGACCTCCTCTTCCTGGATATCTCCCTTCTTTTTAAATAGTTCTGCAAGAGAAGAAGCTTGCAGAGGGGCTGCATCCTGCAAACAAAACAAAATGGTACAGTGCATCAGTATAAAGGGTGAATCAACATCTTGCATCTCTCCCCATCCTCCCATTGTGCTGGTCAGTCTTCATCCCAAGCCTTTAATAAAAATCTGCTTCCACATAGAAAGGCAGAGAAGAAGTAACTGACATCTGTCATTATTTTTAGTGGTTTTGTGTGCTGTCATAGTCTAATCTCTATGAGGATCAAACTGGTGTCTTTTTTCCCTTTCAAGTACTGATTTGTCAGGCCCTTACCACTTAACTCTTCTCTCTGTGCTGCCTGCCCAGGGCAAGATTTCAGTGTCATCCAGGAAATCTCGGTCCGCTACTACAGATATCGAGTAGCCAACTGCCTCTAAATTACAAGTTGCCTGGACAAGTTGCAGTGATCACTAAACTCCCAGAGTGACAGGTGATCGATATGCTGAACAATTAGTATCAAATATACAGTAAATGATGCATAATATCATTGGTGAAAAATGTTCTATTTAGGCAGAATGTAGATTGATGTCAGAAAATGCTCTTTAGCGTGTGGAATAATCAAGTCAACTGCTTGATGGATGTACTATATAGTCTATTTACATAGCTTGGATTCAATACACTTACATGATATTTGCATCAGAAACATATCTATAGTCAACCAATGGGAAAGAATACATGATTTTACCAACATGCTTATACATTAATAATATTACTTGGCAATCTGATGTTTCAAGACCCAGGGTGAATTACTTATTAAAAACCCATATACAGCTATCTGTCTTTATCTTTCTTTCTGTGTGAGGCATAATGGCCCTGATTGTTTTCAAAATTACATTTGGCCAGGATATGACTGTTACATGAAACCTCTTAAACCAATATAATTTCCCTCACTGATAAAATACATTATACTGCTGGGTGCATTGAGCCAAACCATTAACGAAGGAAGCTTAACCTAACCTTTGTGCTTCTGACCAGCCGTTAGAGCAAACTAACATTTCAGAAATTGTTTAAAAAGTGGAATTGACATGATTATGAATATTTATATTAAGTTCACTCATTTCTTGGCGCTTCTATCACCCTCACTTTTAATGGTTTGAATTTTGCAGGAGACTTAGTTACTTTGGAAGATACAAGGATATGTACTCCATTTAACGTTGTTTAGAAACACAGGCCTGTGATAAATTAGATAGATAAGGTCAAATTAAGCAAGGTCAGTTTTAAAACTTGAATTCAGGATGCATGAGAAAAATCAGATACATGTATTCAGTACAAATTTGAAAAAAGGAGACATGATGGAAGTAATAGAAAAACCTCAAGTCAAATTCTTTATAATAACTGTGGTGCTATTTTAATAAACTGTCTCAAGGAAGAGGCAAGGCTCCCCAGACCTTGACGACAGATCTTGTCTGATAGGAAGCAAGTGATATAACATCATTGAGAAACACTATTCTCACAAGGAGCCGATGAAGCCATTTTCTGCAGTTAATAATCAACTAGATCCCAGTGCTCCTTCCTCTCTCAGATCACCATCGTGACTCCTCTCCACAAAAGAGAGTGGAGGCTGACCATCATTTTCAGGTTCAATAAGATGAACATCAGAGCAAAAGTAAAAAGAAGGGCAAGACTTACCTGTAAACATCAATAATGCATAGCTTCTGCATAGCACCTTTTCTCTTCAGGTGTCCAGTTGGCTTTACAGAGTACGTCATAGTCTGTAAGACCTTAGGGTAATAGCTTGTCCATGGCATACATAAGTGGTAGAGGTACAAGTGGACCATCTCAGGATCATGAAGGGTGAGAAGACAGAATTAGAGATCCTGGGAGAAATACTGTGCAGTAACACAGTCTTGCCACAGGCATCTCAGCCCACCAGTCTGAACAGTTTCCAGAGGAAAACCATTTCCGAGGCTTGATACTTTTCATTTTTTTCTTCCCTTGTTTCTCCTATTCATCTACTTATTTGTTGTTTCTGAAAATACTGAAAGCACCAAGTATGTTCCTGATGTAGGCAGATGTGAAACAAAGCGATGCACTGCTAATTGTAGGGCACAAAAGGTACTTAGCAGCTTCTGTGCTTGCCAGGACAGACGTAATTTTAGTCTGTACAGCTGCAGTTTTATCAGTCTATGTACCCAGTTTACAGCAAGTAAAGCGCTATGGTTCTGCCTTATTTCCTTACTCCCTGCATTGTATCTTGCTGTAGCAGGATGGCTCCGCAAGCATGATGGGAGTGAAAGCCAGAGAAATGAGCTAAAAGACAGTGGTGTCATACAAATACACGGCTTCAACCTGGCTGTGGATGCTCAGTTGATACAATAGTAGAAGAAAAGATCGTCACCTGACATCACCTCTCCAGCAGGAGACATCCCTGCTCCAAAGGAAGATTTCTTAGTTGATACAGCCACCATTTGTTCTGCTTCATGCTGCATCATCTGTCTTTGAAACAGGAAGAAAAAGGAAGGGGAGAGCGGTCTTCAGAGAGCTGCATGAGTCCCTCCCCTTTGTCACCCTACAGGCACAGGCACTGTGACACAGCCAGGGCAAAGGTGGGTAGCTGTGCCCATGAGCCCAACCACCATCTCTGCTTGGTGACATCCTGGGACAAAAAGGGCCAGGGAGGTGGCGGGAGGCAGCGGTGAGGAAGGAGCTGGCACTCTGGGCAACAGGGCGTCCCCACACAGCCAGGGCATCATGAGCAGCTGCCGGGCAGGCTGGAAACCGGAGGCCCTTCCCATGGCACATTTCCTCCCGCGTTCAGAGGAGCTCACCCTCTTACACTGCATCAGAGCAGCACCCGATCCTCTCCTCTGGTCTCCTGTCTGAAAATATTTCTCTGCACCCCAAATCTGGCTAAGGGCACTTGCTGAAATGGAGCGATGCTCTTAGTGCTCTAGTTAGTGCTGTCAAGCAATCTGAAATGGAAGCTGGCAGTTGTCCTTCCAAATGGCTATTGCTATGTGTAGCCTAGAAGTAGTAAGCTAAAAAATCTTTTTGTATTTGAACTCCTTCCAATTTCATTCAGCGGGATACTGGCAGGCCATTTTCTATGTTAATTATTTCTGTCCTGATTGCCTGGCCACACAGAGAACTGGTTTGACAGTATCACACTTCACCATTTGTTAATGCTTCTAGCACAACACAGAAATAAATAGAAAAAAATAAATTTCACCTAGAGACAAATCTCCAAAAGTCAGGGAGTGGGAGAGAAGGTGCCAGTGGAGTCAGAAGAACCATGTATTTCCTAGATCTGCATCAATCTTTCCATGATTTTAGAAATCCTTAAAAGCAGAAGAATGACACAGTATATTACTCATTGGAAAACACTAAATGGGTCTGATTCTGAAATGAATTACACTGGCTTAAATCTGGAATGGCTCCAACAAAGTCAGAGATTAATCAAGAACTTTTAATGCCTGATTAGGAAAGACTGCCTCTGCATTGCTGGCAGGTACGAGTGAGAGGGCCCAGGCATAAAATTACCTCATTGCTCCCACAAATCAATGAACTAAATGGCTACGTCTTGACATTCACACTAGCAGTAAAATATAGTCAGATGCAAAAATCTGGGAACAAGTAAATGCGGGTGCAAAACTGCAGCTAAAAGCCAGAGGGTATTTGAATCTTTGTTAACACAAATATTACCTTCTAACGCTCTCCATAACATCATGCCTTTGGAAGAGCACAGGTTAATGCAAAGGACAATGTTGTCCAAAAAAAAAAAAAAAAAAAAAAAAAACAAAACCACAACAAAACAAAACAACAAAAAAAACCCAACAAAAACCAACCAACCAAAAAAAACCCACAAAACAAAACAAAAAAACACTCCACACCATAGAAAACTACTTAATAGAATTTGCACCAGGACTTTCCTATCTTTGACTTCTCAGGCAGTCATGGACTACTGTGATATTCCCAGCAAGGGAAAAGGAAACTGTTAAGTTTTCAGCCATGGGAGCTGTCTACATGAAGATGAGAGTCTCCCTTCGTACAGCACTCACAAGCTCAACTTCTGACTGTATCCGCAAACCAAGGCCAGTCTGAGAACATAATTCACACATGCAACAGCTCTGACATTTTTACAGACTATTCTATCGGCTGTATCACCCGAGATATGTGTATTTCTCACACAAGCCAGGATTGCTTGTCCAAAATTAAGCAAAATTACGTAGGGTCTGTGGCAAAACAGCAAGAATACCTATAAAAGGAAAGTGAGCACCCTGTGCACACTAAACCCATGTAGTAATGAAACTACTTCAGAAAGTGGAGGCTAATCAGCAGCAGTCTGCATAAGAAAACAAAACAAAACCAATTGGATTGTTTCAAAACAGACAAAGTTGAAAGACTCTAGTTAGGATTACCCAGCCTCTTCCTGAAGCATGAGCTCCTCATTTCGACAATGTGTGGAAGAAAGTGGTGGTGAAGAATTCATTAACAAGTTAGTTAATGCAAACACACAGCCTTCAGCTTCATTGTTTTGGGGTTAAATGGGACATTTTTGAACAATACAGCTTAGAGTCTTGAAAGAGACCTGTTCACATACAAGAAGTCACCAATAAGTTCTGGCTGAAGCCTGAAGAGTCTTTTTTTGGAAAAATCTAGTGGAAGCATGTTGCTGTGCTGTTGCATCAGAACTGCCACCTTCCCCCATGCAGCTACTGAACTGATGCCGCTGTAGTAAGAGCACTCCAAAAGTTAATTGGGAAAGAAAAAGAACAGCATCGCAGCACACCAGGAATGCTGAAGCATCGGGCTTCCTCACCCCCAATGCTTACATTGCCAACGCTGCCCTTTAAACCACCCTTTCTGAAGGAGGTTTGTGTACCAAAACCATAAACTTTCCTTCTTAGGCCCCTTCTCCCCACACAGAAATTCAGTTGAGACTGTCACTAACAGTAATCTGGGTGATAATTAATCATGACTCTGCATGCAGTTGCCAGTAAGGAGGCAGGGAAGCCATTGCTGCCCCACACAGCTCCTTCCTGCAGCTCGATCTACCGCATAGAACACTGTCAGCCCCTGCGTCCCCTCTATCCCAAACCCCAATGGTCCCAGCTTCGTAGCTGAACAAAGACTCATGTTTAGCTGACAACGGAAAGAAGAACAAGTCAGGCACTTACCGTGCCAGTACAGGTTTACTGATGTCCAGCCATGGGCATCCCCAGCACACCAATATGTCACCCAGTTTCCCGGCACGCAACACCTCCTTGCGAAACGCAGATGCTGTGTACACGCGTTGGCATGTCTGTGAGATTAAGATAAGCTCATTAAAGATCATGCAATGCCCATTTTAGTTTAGGAATTTTGTGGATATTGAGGTTAGAATTTCATCTCTCTTCCCCTTCATGGATTTAACTAAATCTCACCCAGGATTTTGAAACACACCAGGATTAGAGAACAATCTCTTTAAACATGAGCTTATTTCTCACACTGAAATTTCTCCAGCTGGGATCAGTAATAACAGCAACAATTTTAAGGTCTCCATCTTCATAGTTGTCAGTTAACAAGGCACACAGGCTGGGTCTGGGTGCTGAGCTCTGAGTGTTTGTTGTGGTGAAAGCCAGTACTTAACTCACCTGAACCTTCAATCCACACATACAAACTGCCCAAGGAGAAACACCATCAACTAAATAGACTGTAAGCTCGCTTCCCCAGGAAATCTTTTTTACCTCAATGCTTAGGAGTTTGGATGTAGCACCGTTTGGTTGTTATCACCTGACAATATGGAATATGAGTGAAAAGTGGGTCCTTGTGGAAAACCTGTGGGTTAAAAACACCCCTGAAAAAACATAGCCAGAATGATACACTGTCTATCCATCTTACTACAGAAATGATGTCTCATCCATCAGGTGAAATGAAACCATAGTGTGAAACCTCACTCATGGAAAAGAAAAACAGTTGCAGCTTCACAGCCATGAACAGCAGGTTGGAAGGTGCAGCTTACATTGGTGATCCACATGTGCCTGGTACCAACTGGCCTTTAACTCTCTCTAGCTTCTAGCTGCATAGTATCCCTGTCCTATCAAACTTCCTTGCAAGTACTAGCTAACAGGCACAGAAGGGTTAACTGCCATGTCTCAGTGCGTCCAACAGTCCCTGCTGGCCCAGAGAACTGCCCTGGGCACTTGAGGGCAGGAGTGCCCAAGCAGGTGAGGTGTCTTCCCTCAAGAGTGACACCTTCCAAACCTTGGCTGTACCTGGAGGTGCAGCCCATCCACCTTTAGAAGAAGGGGACAATGGATTTGGCTGGGTGCAGACCCAGCAATGCCTGGTGCTGAGGCCCTCCTGACTGCCAGCTCCTTGCAGAAGAGAGAGGAAGGCTCAGGAGGTCTCACCTCATGTCAGAAGGCAAGTTCAGTCCCTCTGCACAAAATCTTTCCGTCCACTACATTGAACCCTTGTTCTGTTTCCTCTGGGTTCCAGAGAGAAAAAGTTTTGGCCTGACAGCTCCACACCGGTGGTCTGCACTTAAGCTGGGAGAACAGGAGCAGGTAGTGCAGTACGTACTGAGCCACTGAAGTCTGTTTCAAACGTACTTCAAAGCTGGTGGAAGCCAACAGGGGTCTTATGTATTGCTACTGATATTCACATCAATCCAGAGCACTTTGTCCAAGTCCACACAGTGGGATCTCTACAGAGTTATAAATAGATCCCGACTCTCAGGACTCCCAGTCCCCTGCTCTAAGTCCTTACCATTCCCTAGCTATACTTGACATTCTTGGATATTGTGTCTTACTTTTCCTCTGACTACAATTCACTAATTTCTAAGGAAAAATGGAAGATTAATAGTTTTGCTTGGACACTAGCTCACATTTTTATCATGCTTATCTTTCTTTCCAAGAGTACATCAGGAAGCGGGCTGTCAGAGGTGCAGTGGGAGGAGATAGTCTTGTCAGAACAGGACATTGCATGTCTGAGATCTCATGGAAATTCACTCATGGATCTCTACCAGCTTACATCTGCTGGATATTTATACCCATTTCCAGCACTCTGTATTTGTGGTTACCAGAGGTTCATTTCACGTTAGCTTCATACTGTCCGTAGACCAACTTCACACAAGGCCAAACCAGGTATGTCTGTTGAATGGGCCAGGACACATTCCCTAGTTGGATGCCTCAGAGTCTGTAGCAATGGTCCTGTTGTTTTCAGTGAGATAAGGACAAACCTCTATATGTTCATTATACTTAGAGCTAAGCATAAAGTCTAACAGAAGAAATAAAGAAAAAAAATCTAGCGCAACCAGTTTTACAGAAGTTGTTGTAGGCTTTTATGGAATCATAAAGATCAGTAAAATGGTCTTTGTGTAACATACCACAATTCCAAACATAATACAACTAAAATCAATGAACATTCTTTAAAATGAGTGAATACACCCACATAGTTCAAATTTCATTGTGTTTAGACATGCAGTAGATGTTCTGATACATCAACTTTGATTTTGCCTTCCTCTCCTTCCAGATATTCTTTCTAACAGGTTGCCTGTATGAAATGCATTGAACACAGTGGGAGGGGGGGAGAGAAGCACTGTTTGGTTTTAGGCATTCATTAAACATCTGTAGGAGTTAATACAAAGGAAGAGTCTTTGAATAAACCTAAAAATTAGGAAATTATACTTCTGATCTTGACTTCATCCTCATGCATCAATGAACACATTTTAATTTTGTTCATCTTTACTATGTTCAAACCAAACACTGAAAACAACAACCCGCATCCAACTGTTATACATGATTTTTAGTGACAGGGTAGCTTTTGTTCTAAAATGCACATGTAAAAAGACTTCCACTTTAATATTCCATTTCTCAGCTCTTCAAGTTAAAATAGTGATACAAATGATCTCTACTGATAATGACATACATTTACATCAGAATTCAACTTGATTCTCTACCTTTCATAATCTACATTTATCTTTTGTTTCAGATTTTTTTTTTTTTTGCAGGTTATGCAGATTTGGCTGCAGTAGATTTTTTTTTTTTCCCCAAAGAATATCCAAAAATACACGTCTGCATAAAGTTGGAAGAACTGTTTGTCTCAGTCTGTTAACAAAACAAGTTTCTTTTTCTGTTTGCAGATTATTCATGAGAGGGCATCCAAGTTTTACAAATGCATTCATTATTAGAAATCATTCAGTGAATTTCATAATTTAGGGCCAAAAGGGACTATTAGTCATCTAGTTTGACCTCTTGTACCATATAGGTTACTATATTTCACCCATGAAATAAACTCAAAGACTTCATTAGGCTAAAGTATTTCAAGTCCTCAGATTAAATTGTGCTCCACCGGCTGGGAACATGACAAAGGTGCCAGTAATACCTAAGTTTCCTACAACAGCAAGGAATTATTTTGATGATATATGCCCAGATCATCCCAGCAGGTGAGGATTAAATTTAATGAGCAGTAGGACCTAGACATCTGAAGATCATCTTAGGAAAGATGATACTCTGCACCAGAGCACTCATCTGGCTCTAGTCCGGGGTAATTAAAGACAGATTTGAGTCCCTACCTGTAAATGCGTAGTGCCACTTGTCACTTCACATGGAGTAACCTGGTGTGTCTGAATGCAGGAGAGCACAGCAACAGCAGGGACCCACACTGCCCGGAGTGCTGGGTGACAGCAAGACACGCAAGACAATGACAAGAGAGCAGTAGATCCTCTGGTCTGGAGCTGCATTGAGTCCCAAGGATGGGATTCAGCCCCACACTGAGACACCTAAGCCTAGGTGCCCCACATGTGGCTCTGGGCTTCATTTGCAGTCCATGGGGATGTGCACAGCACACCAGAGGAGTCTTGGCAAGCTGCTCAGCCTCCCCAGCCACAGATACCAACGTTTGGTAAGCCAGGAGACTCTCTGGGCTCCTTTCTCTGCTGATTAGATCTCCATTGCCCAAATCTCACCTTGAAAGGCTCTAAGGCCTCAGAAAGACCAGAAGAAACAGAAAGCCCAGCAAGATCTAGGTCAGTATGTGAGCATGCAAAACTTACCTTCCCAGACTGTAAAGGTGCTTGACCAAAGCCCTGAAGAACAAGGTTTCATTAGACAGAGTCTTAACCCAAGAGCGGGAAATGTGAAGATAATATCGAGGGCAATGCTGGCAACCCCACCAAACCCACGACAGGACTCACCAAAACTCACTGTCCAGGCTGGCTGCCCACAGCTTCCCCCAGTCTGTTCTAGCAAACTGCTTTCTGGCAAATTATCACCCAGTGTGCAGTTTATCTGACATTTTGCCTACCAGAGGGCTTGCTGGGAAAGTCTTTTATGCTCCATGTTTCCAGTGACGGACAAAAATCCCAAATATCACAAGCCTCCTAATTATACAACCTTAGACTGTAATGCAGGCAGATTAGAATTGGCCCTGGTAGTTTGGTCCCTGCCTCTTGTAGGCTTTGATATTTCCTTTCCCATCTTGCTGTCAGGGGTCTGCAGACCAGGCCTGGAAGAATACAAGAGCATGCCCATCCCTACTTAAGAAACACTGTTTCTTCATGGCAAACAGTCAAATTTCACAGTGCCTGTGAAATCCAAGAGACATGAAAATAGTGCAGTCTTGCACAGCTCTCCTCTCAGAAGTGCTAAGCAGAGAGCAGCTCCCCATAGCCCCCACAGCTATGCATTTCCATAAAAAACACAAATCAAGGCCTTACCAAGTACCAGAGCTCTTTAAATCACAGGTAAAACTAATCTGTATTCCAATTTAAAGAAAGTCTCTGAAAGGACAAAACATGCATGTTGATGGCAGAGAAAAAAATCATATGTCTGCTCATTGGGAAAAAAAAAATCCAAGAATATTTAATGTGCGAAAATAGAACTCCAGTTAGGCTGTTAAGAATAATGAAATCTAGGGTGCTAAGTACTGTATGTGTCGCTCTACAACTTAAGCTGCCTGAGGCACTTTTAATTTCTCTAGCCAATTTTTCTTAAATTTTCTTTAATCTACGCACCGAAGTATTCATCACCTGTAGAAGACAGGGGCTAGATGGGGTAAACTGCAAAGCTCTTCCCTCCACAGCCAGAAATCATCAATGCAGGGGCATGTGGCGTGGTGCCTGGGGAGCATGGCCTTGGAGGAGCTGGGCTTGCCAGGGAGCCCCGAAACCAGAGGGGAGCCCAGTAAATTGTTTGCCACCTCCTCTGAGACCTGCTGGGAGCTACCCCATCTCTGGTGTGATGGATTTTAGTCATGGGCTCAACTCTTCCACTCCCTAAAGAGAAACACTGTACTGGTCGCAGCATTCCAGAAGGGAGAGGGGACATGTCCCTTATCAAAAGAAACAGCCTTGGAGACAACCTCAGTAGCCCAGGGCTGGTGCTGATACACATCCAGACACCACGGATCAAAACGAATATCATGTATTCCCAGGATTTGGCAGGAACAGCATGGCAAGAGAGGCAGAGGGCAGAGCTGACGGGTCAGCATCAGCCCTTGCTCAGACTGCAGGATCAGTTTCTCTGGCTCCATAACATCTACTGGGCTGACCTGAAGTCTGTAGCTATTGTACTGAAAACCCATAAAGGAAATACCTAGAATATTCCTAAATAGCTAATCTAGGATTTTTTCTAATTGTTTTATCTTTTTTGAAGCCCTTTAGGTTAGCCTAAATGTGACACCTTCCAACAGCACACAAATTGGCTGCTCCAGGACCTTCAGCCATTTCTCAGCACAATAGAAATTATGTTTCTTTCTCTGGGCAAACAACATGCACTTCAATATTAACATTTTCAATAGTCCCAAAATGTTAAGTACCTTGCCATACAATATCAGGCTATTACCTTGCCAGAGCATTTCACTTTTTTTTTTCTTTATTCCTTGTGGCTGTGTTCCTTGTCAAGAACAGGCTGAAATTAACTTGTCAAAATTATTAAATTTGAGAGGCAAACATAGTCCAAAATTAGATAGACACAAACAAGTGACAGCAGCAGGAGTTTGCACTTTGGGGGACTACACCAGGCACATTTGCATTTTACTCGTGAAACATGTATTTACCTCTGCACATCACTGTGGGCCTTGCTGTAGTTTTACTCCCCAGGAGTCATTGAGTTGAAGGCAGAAGACTGCCTGCAGGGTCAGGTTCACTCCAGCCTCTGCGGCTAGTGCCCTTGCAGGGCTTGGGAAAGGGTCTTCAGTCACATTTGGTCTCCATTCTATATTTACGGCAAGAAAATATTATTTTAGATTTGCAAAATTTTTACCATTTGTGATCTACTATACTGAGTTGTCACCAGTTGGGCTTGACTCTGTACACAGATTAAAGTGCAACCGCTGCAGAGAAACGGAAGAAAGTGCTGCGGGAGAATCCATGAGAACGCTCTGGGCAGCAAAGGCTAGTGGTGGCATGCTTGCACGGTGCTCCGTGCTGGGGCTGGAGGCCATCCAACCGGGGAAAGCACAAGGATCAGCAAGTGCCCTTGACTTTGCAGCAGAGCCAGGTGTGCTGCTTGCCAGGCAGGGCACTGCCACCACACTGCCACGCACAGGCAAGATGCAGAAGGCAGCTCTAAGTGTCCTGTTTTACATTCCACCACCACCAGCAACACTGAGTAGCTTTGCTTTCTCCTGGACCGCTCTGCGATCACAGCTCACTAGTGAGGCCCTCATTCCCAGCAAGAAAGGGACAGTTTTGCACAGTGTGGCCACATTAACACATATCTCGCCCATCAGCTGCCAAGCCTGAAAGCACCTGATGCCCTTTCAGACAGCTCTCCGTATTTAACAACTACAAGTAAACAAACAAATCAACACGGCAACTGAAAAGTCCTCCCTTTTTTCCTCCCTCCCACATTCAGGTTTCCCATGCACACAGTAACTTGCAGGAGTTTTGAGAGGACTGCAGGCAGCAGCCCCTGCCCACCCCACCTGCCCTGGCTGGGAAAGGCAGAGTTAGCATCTCCACCAAGCTCTCTTTCAGACAGCATTTGCATTACAGGGCAGTGGCTCTGCTTGCTTGATTTACTAAGCCAAACTCAGGTGCTTTGGAGATTAAGCAGGAGCTAATTTTTATCTTGTTCTCTGAAGAAAGGACTGCTTTTTGTTTGCTGGAAAATAATGGCAGTGTCTACACCGTGTCTCTGATTCCCATCAGCAATTGGCAGGCTGTGTTGCCAGCCGGACCCTCAAGACAGTGTGCTCTCACCCCATCTTGGGCACAGCACTGGGAGGCAGGTCCAGCTTCTTGCTCTTCCAAAAGGACACAATGCACAACCAGCAAAGGTGAAAGCTGCTCCCTGCCCACCTCTACAGCCCCTGCCTGCAGCCCCTACCCACAGCCCTCCTGTTTCAGAGGAAGCTCCTCCTCGAGAGGGAGCACTGGGGTGGAGGTTGGACCTCAGCCCCTGATGGTTACACCCCAAGTCATTCCCCACTAGACCCAGGCCACTGCCAGATGGAGGGAGGTGGCAGTGGGACGGTGGCCTAGAAAGGTGCAAAACCAGGCAAGGAGACCTTCCTGGGAGGCCTCTGTTCGGCCCTGACTTTGTACCAGGAAAGTTACTGAACCCACCTGCCTCTGAGGACAAAATGTCTGTATCTGTATCCTTCATTTCCAAGCCTTGTACCTTGCCCGAAAACTCTATTTGGTTTTGTCCATACTCTATACTGAGTCTGGGCACAAACTGGTGCAGAAGACCAGATTCACCATTGGCATAGCTTGACTTTTATACCTTCTTAATATTTTTTTACAGTTGTCTCCAAATTTCTGCAAAGATGGACTTCTTCCATGTCTTCCACTTTCTAAACACAAAACTTGCAGTGAAATGGATTGTGTGTGTTTGTCTCTGTTTCAGTGCAAGATCCTCTCTTCTTCCCTACTCCCAATAAGCAAGTAAAAAATGTCTTCAAAACTTTGATGGAAAACATAAGACACGTGAGACGGTATATTATTTTGAATGGAGTTTCTGGAGCAGCCAAAGTTTTGAGCTCATCTACTGCTCTCTCTCTAGTTTGATTCAGAATCTAATTTGTCCAAAATTTCAACCGTGATGAACTTTCCCAAAACAGAAGCAGCAAGCTGCTTCCCACCATCACATACTTGGCCTGTATCCCTTCTATCCATATGCAGCAGATGTAAATATAATTTACTGGCACAAGCAGCTTTCTGCACATGGCATCTTTCTGAGTCTTCTTTAGTATCCATGTGAAGAAATAAATGATTGTATTGATGCACTCAGAGGACCCAATAGCACTTCATACTGACCTATAAATGGAGGTCTTTCTTCTTATGCATTGATCAATAACTCAAATAATTATGTCTCATATAATTTTGCTGAATTGTTAACAATTCTAACCAAGGCTATAATGATTCCTTATAGACAACATAAGTCTTACAGGAGCCACATTTTGCTGGCTTCTGTACATTGGAAACCCGCACATATACAGATTTAGTGCAAGCACCAGTTGCATCATTTAATTTAGGACCTGGCCTCTTCCAGTAGTGCCCAATCATGGCAAGTAAAGCTCGCAGTCTCCTGCCACATTAAGAGATGCTTTGGAGATCAGACTGGAGCAAATACAGACAATATTTTTTTTTCTATCCTGTGGAAATAAAATGGTTAGTAAGATGGCACCTTAATCTGGGAGAAGGCAACTATAAAGTCAGAATGAAATATTCTCAGTAGAGACAACCTGTCTGGTGGCAATGGAAAATCCTGCATGTCAGCACATTCATTCTTGGCTTTATCCTTGTTCACTGGATGTGACTCAAAGGAAATGCTGGGCTTCAGTTTCTTCATCAGCAAGATGGGGATAATATTTCCACTTATGCAAGTCACTTTAAGTGGAAAGCACTGCATTCATGCAAGATAGCTTTATCGTGCCAGTACACCACAGAGTTTTTCACTTTCTGCCTGGAACATTTCATAAAAAAATCCCTCCACATATGGAGCAGAACAAGTATTGCAGACTGCAGAAAATGTGATTTTTAGGGAGCTGACAGTGCCACTTACATTTGTGTATTTTCACGTTTCAAATACAGTCAGGTTTGGCAACGAAATTCACGATCATCTGGTGGCTTTTACAAAATGAGCTGACCATGCTGCTCCAGGTTTCACCATCCCCATCGCAGCCCCCTCCACAGCAGCCCTGGCCCCTGCCCAGGCTGGGGCAGCACCCGCACAGCCCCAGCTGCTGCCTGGGCAGCAGGACAGGGCTGGCAGGCACCCAGCAAAGCCCTAAGCCTCACACAGGGGTTTTGGAGCAGAGACAGACTGTTTAGAACTTTAGATTTCCCTCAGCAAGACAGTTCTGCAGCATTGATTGTTATTCCACCACTTGTCCATAGCAGACAGAGAGAGATGCTCTAGCACCTTCCTGCTTTGCTTCACTTCACAGAAATGGTGAGACCCGGGGCTTTGGGCAGGTTGCAGACCCTGCCCTTCACGCGCCCCGGCACAGCCTCACCTTCCCATCAACCTCAAGGGAGAGTTTTGCTGTGCCTGGCCCAGCACTGCACTGTGAGGAAGCACACAGCCCTGCTGAACAGCTAGCTGTCCCCTTCTGGATGTCAGTACAGTGCTTTGTCAGTGTCAGAAGACTGATATATTCTCAAATAGTTCAACTTTCTGTTCTTCCTCCTGTATGAGCTTGGAACAAGACTGTAAACAAGTACCATATATTGCATAGCTATCAAAGAAAGAAGAATTATATTTTAATTACTGTATTTATCTCAGAGAACACAATGATTAGTTTTTCTGATGAAAATAAATGTAATAAAGGCTAACAGACTTTTGGTAGTAGAGCCATTAAATCTTCCATCTAAATACAGTCTAGATATCTGGGGTGCAATTAGGACAGCCGTGCTGAGTGCTTCTTGGGGTAAGTATGCGGATGCACTCTAACCTGAATATAATTCTGCTCAAAGGCCAAGGCAGAGAAGCACTATTTGTGTTGTAATGATTTAGCAGAAATGGGCAACATTATATTTCTAATGCCTTTTTGTCAATGAGCACGTTAGGACTTTCAGCGCCTGCTACTCAAGACCTAATTGCTTTTAGCAACTCTTTCACAGAAAATACATCTTCGTGGCAAATACAGTGCTCATGTGTGAAGCAGTCAGACCCAAAGCAAAGCTGTGGCTATCAGGAGGACATGACACACAATACAAGAGCTTTCACAGTGAACTTTGAAATTCAGACATCAGTATTAGGCCTCCACTTGTAAAAACAGAGCTGAACAAATAATTCAGAACGAATAATTTATTTGATTAATTTTGTCTCTCCTTACTCAGGGAATATATATAAGCCAATCACACCATCTTGAATTTGTTATTCAAATGTATTCAGTGACTTTCTTTTCACTATATTTTTTTACTCTATGGATTAATCAGAATATTTAAAATTAAAAATACACAGTTTTCCTGTGATTGGCCAGACACGCCACATGACACTACTTTTCTTCTGTGAGAAAGTGAGTATGCCAGCACTTCTGGAGTAATCCTTATGCATGCAAAATTGAAAATTCAGTTTTGACAAATATTTGCATGTGCATCTTTGGAATTCACATACTGCCAAGAAAACTGTCAGTAAAATTCAGCACCTCTTAAATTTGTAAAATGTGAGAACTAAAACATGCATTTTAACATTTGCATTTTCTTTTTTTTGTTCAGTTTCATCTGGAAGTTTTAGAACATTGTATTTTCTCTGAAAGAATGCAGCATTGCCTACCAGGACTCAGTTATGATTTTGAGCCTCTTGTCTTAATATCATTTGGCTCAGCCCTAAAACACAGAGTTTTCTAAATGGGCAAATGCTGTATGCATTATGTACAAGGCCTTCAAAAGTCAGGGTGGTTTTGCACTGAGGGATTGTATGCACATTAATCCTGCATCAAATAATCACTCAATTATTGAATGATTTTTGTTCTCGCACCAGGAAAAAGCTGATTTGAGAACAACTCAGTGAAAGTGTAAATGATGATGTTAACACCAAACATGGGTGAAGAGAAAAGCCAGCCTACCAGATCAAATTTTCTTCTCAACTTTTTGATTAAGAGCACCTATTAAAGGAGCCCCCATTTATCAGATGTGTTATTTTGTGCAGTACCCAAGTTAGGGATTCCTGGGAACCTCTTATGCCACCTCAGACCTCAACCCTGTGTATCTGCAAAACTTATAAACACACCTATGTACTTGAGGTAGCAATTACCCAGCTCTGGTGTAACAGATACAGGGGTTCTATGCGCATGTGTGTGTTTGCCTGAGAATTAATATAACTATCTGCAGGATGTGGTAATATATCCCTTGGTTTATCCTTAAACAGTCTCCAAATGTTCACGTACAAGGACTTGGAAAAAATCTAGGGTCTGTCTAATCTTCAGTAACAGCTGACCCACTGTTGACTCATGATGAGAGTGAAACAGAACATAGCTCTAATCACACTTTGCAGAAGTATTTAGGTGGAAATTCTGCCTGCAGAGGGATATTTGTTAAGGCACCTGTAGCAACCAACAGCAGAGCCTGGCACGACCGCTGCTGTCCTGGCCACATCCTGCCACCTACACAAGGCCACCGTGTCCTTTCCTGCCAAGGAGAGCCTGTCCCGCCTGGGCCATGAGGAGGCTGGCAGACTTTTGGGGCACCATAAACCAGCAACAAACAAAACCTAGCCCAGAGACTGGGAGGGTTGCCTGCTGGTGAAGACAAGCCAGGGGACAGCCAGCTGGCTCTTTCAAGCCAGCAAGGACCACAAGTACAACTAGAAAACCGTGGTGGTTAGTAGGGTATTAACTCATTGAGTAAACAGAGCTGGTGCTTCAGTTACCAAACAGGATGATTTAGATGGCTTAATTTACACATCACAGCAAGCTTTTCCTACTACAAATCAATAAATTTGCATAGGTTCTTAAAATAGTCAGCAACATGCTCCTGCATATATTTTTTAAAATAGGTACAAAATTCCTTAATGAAAGACAGAATCCCTTCATAAGCTCTGTTTTTAGTTCACCTGCTAGTTGTATTTACAAGGAAATATGAATGTGTTAAGGCCTGGAGCTAAGCAGCAGATTTGCAGCTCATTTCTGCAATCAGTAGGACTGCAGGTTCTCACAGGCCCAGGTGTAATGCCCCCTCCTGCCACCCCACAGTGTCCCAGCACAAGCAGAACCTGCTGAACACTCACAGCAAGAGCAAAGAAACACAGCTGAGATATCCTCTGTGCACACCTCTGCCCAGGGGACAGGCTTGTGGAGGAAAGGATAGACAGATGGACCGAGGTCAGCTTCCAATAGGAATAACCTTTACCAAGGTCCAGCACACTTTTTCCACATTGTTTCTTATTTCATGTTCTCCTCCTTCCCTTTAATCTGACTGGGATCAGAAGTAAAAGTCCCAAAATGCCACCAGCAAAGCTGTCCTGGCAGTGAAGGTGTGCACAGGTCCCAAGAAATCCCGTTTTCACTGAGGTACCAAAGCAATATTGCCAGTTAAAGATTAAAAGCATTTAACATAGGCATCCTGGCACTCAGGGTCTCATCTGAGCCAAAGCAAACCTCAGGTGTTGTTGAGTTATCCCCATAACTGACCAGGATAGATGTAGGGTGGCTTTGCACTCGCACCAGCTCCTCTGCTTCCCCCTCATTTTGGTGCCTCCACGTGCGCAGCCACAGAGAGGACTGACCTTTCCAGAACTTGAGGAACGGGCACAAGCTGGTGTGGAAGTCTTGCAGCTTTGCTGGGTCATGCAAAAACACTGCACCAACAGGTCAGTTGAGTGTGAACAGGGCTGTCCCCGGGCATGCTGTGGCAGTAGGGAGTGCTTCCAGCAGTGGCTGCAGGCAGGCATGGCACAGCTCAGGGTCTGACCGCAGGAATACTCTGCTCAGTCCAGTCCTTCTGTGCCCAGCTGCACAAAAAAAGAAAAAAAACACACCACCAACAACCAGGATTTAAAAAGATTGAGAGAGAATACTTCCGTGCTTGTAGCTGTGCAATAACCAGGAGCTTTGAAGTTAATTTTTAAGCATATTTATTTTCTCCTCTGCTAAAATAAAGAGTAAGTTTTTTAAACAGAGAAACAAAATGAGGGCAGAGGATGGAAAAAAACATGGGCACTCATGCCAAAAGCAAGAGAAGTGTAGGCAGAGGTCCTACTGCTTTTGCTACTGGAGCAGGAGCGGCCTCTTGCTCTTGGGTGTGTAGGGGCAGGGGAGCGCAGGGGTTTTCCTGGGCCTGGCATGACCTAACCTCAGGTACCAAACAGAATTTGAACCCCTTGGCTTGCTTTCTACTGCTTTTCCCAGTGTGAGTTACCGCCAGGCATCCCAGGGGAAATACAAGCATCTCCTCATTCAGGTGCAGTGCAAGACCTCTTCCGAATACCAAGGACATCCTTTCCGCCCCAGCAGGGGTATGGTTAGGGAGCTGAGGAGACTCAGATGATCACATCTCCTCTCCCCATTACCTTGGGCAGGGTTGTTAGCAGCCTCAGATCTTGGAGCAAATACCCCTTGCCGAGCACCGCTGCAGCAGCTCTCACTGTTTCTGCAGGTTCAACCAGCCCATACCTTACCAGACTTGGCAGAGAGCAGATCTGTGGGTGAAGAACCATGTAGGCATCTCTGAAGAACAGCTCAATCCTTCATCCTGCTCCCTGCCCTACATACATGGCCCCATACAGAGCCTGATGGACACAGCTTCCTAACTCAGACCACTATTACCATCTAGAAACAATGCAGATAATTAGTGGATAGAGAAAAGAGGCCCCTTTTATGGTCACGTTTCCTGGCAAGGTGCTACCCTGCTGTCCCTCATTGCTTTGCATTTCTTATACTTAATTTGTTTTTTATTTCATTGGGGATTTTTAATATTTATTACTCGTGGCTGAATGTTGGGTTAGGGTATGTCAAACTTGCCAAAACTTCAAGGAGAAGGAATGATAAAAAGTATCTTGAAAATCATATTTGCCCCTTAATAATTTAATTCTGTAGAAAGGGAAATCAAAGCATCACAAATTGATTGCTGTGAAACAAATTACAATTATTTCCACACATCCAAATAAATCTACTAATTTTAGGCATCTGACTTCAGGCATTAGATGAAATATGCAAATGCACACGTTGAAATGATGGCCATGTCTCTAGAGCTGCTCACTTATTTCTCTGTTCTTACTAGATGCTCAATAGTTTCAGACTGCTATTGAGACACGCAGTAAATTAGTTGCTCTTATGCATTGCCTGTTAAAAATATTAAAAAGCATGGCTGTAAAGCACAGCTGACAGTTCTAGGCATCCAACACTGGCTTATCCTTTCTGCAAATGCAGACTCGGATGTCCATTGTCACTCTCCCCAAAACTGCTTCCAATTAGGTCATCCTGTTCTAGCAACCATTAACAGAAGCCCTCTGCCCTGCTCTACCTTTTAGAAAGACAGTGGCACGCAATGAAGTGTCCCTGTTGAACACAAGTTTTCCACATTCATTTTACGAAGTGTACTTGTTCAGCTGTCACACTGCTTCACATAAGAGAAGTCATCCGATATTGTTACTGACATGCTAGTCTAGTGTGGCATTTAATATTAGGCTTTATATAACTCACAGGGATGGCAGAGCAACCTCAGGTAATCAAAATAAATGAAGACAGCCTGAATAATGCATTTGTTAAAGCTAAATAACATACAGTGGACACCTTTAAAGTGTTTTCCAGGAAAATGTGACTCAGGTGCAATATTGATTGAGAAGATAAAGACAGGTGTTTTCAGTTCCTATATTATGGAAGCAGAGAGGACTTTGATAATGTAACAATCATCTTTTGTTATTTTGCTGCAGTCCAATACAGCTAGAATCAATTTTTCATTGTACTCATTTACTGGAAAAGGGGATAATGGCAAGGACAACACAGCTTTAATAGAAAGAATAAGTCATGATTTAATTCAGATGTTGTACTACAGCTACAAGTTGGAAGATATATTTGTATATACAGAAACAGTACAAAGAAGCCTGCATGCTTTTGAATAGAAGTCATGGCTCTGCATTTCTATTTATTGGTAGTTAGGTGGAATGATGCAGCATTATCCTGACAGCAATAAGAAGCAAGAACCTTTTAAAGTGGAAAAAGATAGCGGTAGGATTATGAGCAATCTTTATAGAAAAATAAAATAGAGGGCAATAGTAAAAGGGCACATTTGAGGTCTTCATTAATATTTGTATTTAAGTAAAAATGACAAGCAGAAAAATCCAAAGAAGAGCTAAGTTAATAATCAATGTAATGCTTTTCTGCACAATTGAGATCTTTCTCAAAGATCCCAGGCATTTTTTATAAATTTTATTCTCACGGAAAGTACTCAGAGTGATGATAAAATGATTATTTTTTTTCTGGCAAAATAGATTGCTTCATGACTTCTTGAATGAAACACAAATCTAAGAGTGATAGTGTTTGGGGCTGGATTAGTCTCCTGGGGTTGCATCCAGTGTATGAAATTTCATAGCTTTTCCAAGGAGTTCAATAGTGCTCTTCTGTGGTGAGACACTGCTGAATGACCCCTGAAAAAAACACCCAACAGACCACGCTTCAAAACATTACCACCAAAAGCTGTCAGGAGTTAATTTAGCCCAGATACAGCCCAGAAATATTCTGCATGGCATATTTCTGAGCAGCATTCATTAGACCAGCCTAAATCTGAATTTCAGCACAGACTTGGGAGGAAATCGGGATCTAAAGTCAAGCTTTAGAGCCGGTTTCTCCCTCTGTAATAGACCTGCAGCTGAAACTCAGCCTCTCCTGTTAATGAGCATATTCTACAGAAAAGCAGACAAAATAAATAAAAATCCTTCCCTGGAATTTTGGGTTTTTCTTTAAAAAGACTCTGGTCTAGTCCTAACTCCTTGTAAGCTGAGCCCACATTCCTCTCTGAGCAGCAAAGAAAGAAATGAAGGGTAAAACAAGAAAAATCAACCTCTTCCCCAGCAGTCACAACCTCTCACCAGCATTTCTGAGTCTCTCTATAAGCTGATGAGAGGAATCAAACTCAGCTGCATCTCAACTGGAGCAGCTTAGGAAGACATCTACAGCCTCCAGAGGACACCTGGGTTTTACACCAGTGACCTTGCACCATCTCTGTATAGCTCCTGAGACGCTGGGAGGCCTTGGGCAGGTCCTTTTGCCCCCTACCAAAGGAGGCACCTGCCGGGTTATTAGTGGGCAAGGTGTAGGGAGCTGCAGGGCCCTGGTCAGTGGAGGACCATGGTGTTTCTGTAGGATCCTGCAAATGGAAATACTCTGCAATGTGCAGAAGATGCAACATGAAAGCAGCATAGGAGAGCAGCAGATATCCTGCCAGGCAGAAGCAGAGCCATCCAGTTTGGCATGCCTTGCTGCTCAGGGCTGATAGGGGCACTGCATGGCCAACAACCAGGATCCCAAACATAATGAGCCTGGCCTTAGACTGTAACAAGATGCCCAAAACCTGTTGATGTTTATAAGCAATCCTAAAGAAAGCATGTTTTTAATTTTCTTTACTGTTTCTCAGCTACCAGACTGAGACTTCATACTTTCCACCCCAAGCCACTGGGCAGGAGCTCTGTGAAACCCTGACCTCTGGGACTCACCTGCACCCAGCTAGTCCAACTGTGCCAGAAATCTCCCAGAATGGCAAGATCCTTGAGGAAGACTGGTGACTGCAGATCTGCTGACTCTAGAGGGGTTAGGATAATGGTATGAGGATAGCTGTTGTGTTTGCCACGTCTTCACAGTCTTTGAGTGTGCTGCCATGGGAACAGAAGATATTTGATTAGGTTTTCCCCGGGCTGAGAAGAGACCAGCATGTCAAGAATACTGTACAAGAGGGCAAAAAAGCAGTCACTGCCTAACTCCAGACCCAGGAAGGCCTTCATTGTTGACCCTTTAGTGATCCATGTTGCTTGAATTGTGGCATATCTACCACCTTTTCCTTACCATCACCATCCATGGCTAGATGTCCTCCTGCCACCCATCTGCAGGGATGGAGAGCTAGAGCCCCTCTTTACATGCCCTTTTTAAGGTCTTGAGGCATTTGGAGGAATGAGCTCTTGCTCACTGCCTATCCAGCAGCTACAGTATCACCTGATAATGGTGAATGGCCTTTCATGTGTGTGATATATTCCTTTTAACAGGGAAAGGGAAAACCTGCTCTTCATCTTCATTAGAAGAAAAATTCCAGCATTCTCCCTTTCCCCATCCTTGTAGATAGAAGTGCCTTTATGGGTAAACTTCATTTCTTCATCACTCCTTTTTTCTCTTCCTCTCCTTCATTTTTCAATTCTGTCTCCAGTATCTTTCAGCTGGTTAAAGGTTTCTTGATGCAGATGCCTACTGTTTACTTTAGAATTACGTGGTCCATGTAAGAATTTCCTGCAAAACCAGATCTTATTTCTTGGGGGGAGTTGGCACTCAAGTTAGCACTGATCAAATCACGTGAACTCACAAGTTAGATTTTTTTCCTTAATCTTCTCTTATTTTAGAATATCTAACCAGCTCTGATCTAGCAACCACATGAGTGTGGTGAAAACCATGAGCTTCCAAACAACTGCTGAGCTCCCAAGAGACTTTCAGTGTGTCACATAGCTAAGCAGAGTTAATTTTAAGATGAAACTTAACACCGCAATACAAAGATTAGGTAAAATCATTAGCAAACTTTTCACACCTTGGTTCTGTGCCACTGTGAATGCAGTCTGTGATCTGAAGCATGTTAGCAGGCATGCTTCTGGACTAGAAAGAATCAAAGGTTGACTTCCTTACATACATAGCTGTTTCCATTTCCTGGCAAGAAAATAAAACCGATGCAAAGAACACAAAGGAACCCAATATCAGTGAGAATGTCACTAGTAGCACGATGCATTAAAGAAGATCATTGCAACAAATCAAGTTCATAAGTGTGACTTTCCCTTTCATGCAGAGAATAGACTGATTCGTTCCCCAAACAATGGAAAATTTCATGGAGGCTCTGGAACAGATTGCTCTGTTTGCTCCATTATGCACAAATCAGCTTGCCACATTCAGCAACAAAGGCAAGGGCTAAACTCATTTATTGTCCACAATTTATGAAAAAATCTAGCTCATAGTAAACTAGGTGCTTCAAGAACTTGAAGTGAAAGCATTTCTCTGTCAGCATGGATTCGGTTTCTGTACACTACTATTTTTGCTATGTTGATCCATCTAGGAATAACTGTGAAGACTTTACAGGATTCCTTTTACAGCTAGAAAAAAAAAAAACACACCACACTTAAGTTGTGCTGTCTGACTGTACCTTGACTTGAGTTACAGATGTCAGTAGGACATGGCCATTGCATTTCGGGGCATAGGCAGGCCTGTTGTATGACATATGATATCAGTAGTTCAATGACAGTTGTGGATGCTGAGAGGAAAGTAACATTTCTGCATACATAGCACTTCCTTGCATCCATGTCATACTCATTTTCGATACTTTTTTTGGATGCCACCACTTGGCACTAGTAGACCATCATCTAAACATATAAAAGCACATGAAATGTATTGCACATCACCCATTCAACTATGCATGTCTAATGCCAATGCTTTCTGATTTCATAGCTTTAGGAAACATTCAAAAGGTCAGCAAGTGGCTTGGAGCTGTCTGAGACTGCAAGGGAACTATCTCCAAAGCCTTGCATACATAGAACCTAGAGGGTCCCACATTCAACTCCTTTCCACTGTGGAACCTACCAGCCATGTAGCATGAACATGGCAGCTGCTGCTCTGCAAGAAGAGCCCACATTAACCCGCTCCATGCCAATACTCCCACGCCAAAGGGATTTATTTTCACAACACCATTGACAGGGGGAGATTTTAGGCTCCCAAAGACCAGCTCCCTCTTCATCTTGCTTCAGTATCACTGGATAGACTGCAGGAAGATCGTCCATAAGACATTGCTAATTGCTCTTTTCCCAAATGATTTTAGTGAAATTTTGTGCCTAGGAAAAACTATACACATAAGGAGATCATTCTTCAACCTGATTAGAAAACAGGCATAAAAAAATTTGATGTTCACTTTGATCAGGAGAATAAGTCTTTCAGAGACAAGTTCTGAGGCTCTTAATCATATTGAGTATAGTATAATCCTAGAAAAATCCCATGGTAATCCATGTCTTTATTAAGAACATTTTCATTGTTAATACACCAGATTTTGCTTTTACCTGTTTTACGTTCAGTGATTATAACACAGACATAGTGCTTGCATGTGAAAGAGTAAGAAAGGACTGAGTGTAAAAGTCTACAGAGGAAGGATTGAACATGGATGGTACATCCATTGCATTGGTACATAGTATTAGAAATAATTGTTTTTAAAAGCATTCAGGTGCATCTCATTTTCTTCCATGTAACTAAAAAGGAAGCAACTGATTTGCAAGCTGGGATTTGAAATAGTTGATAAAAAGCCAGATATTTTTTTTATGCAGTGCTGTTCAACAGCTACAGCACCATGCAGTACTTGTTGGGCTACCTGCTTAATGTCCAGAGATTGATAACTGTTACAAATTTGATGAATGACAGGTTGCAAAGGTACACACAGTGCCTAGAATACAAACAGGCATAGGGATTATATCCTTTAAAAAAAAAAAAAGTGCAAGTATTAAGTCAAGACTGATCAACAGGCTGCTGTGTTACTCATTGGTTATTTTGGGGGTTCTCTGCAAAGAAAAGGTCCTGAAAGCAGCCTGGTGAGTGTCCACTAGTAGTTTTCTTCAGAAAGCTTCTCTTTGACAGATTCTGGACAAAGTCCTCCCTGAGATATCCAGAGCAAACAGAAGGAGCCAAATTGCATAATAATCTGATATTATATCCCAGGCGTCCTCTGATCTCTCCTGTGGAGCCAGTCCAGGCTGCTGCCATCCCTCCCCGACACTGGACAGACAGGCCTGTTCTTCACACCCCTCTCCTTGGCAACAACACAGCTGTAGTTTTTACAGAGGACACCGGTGACATTGAAAACCAGTAGTGCTTATTCCTCTGTAGATAGAATAAAGTGGATAGTCACAGTTCTGTCACTTGATGTAAGCACCATTTTGGGGAGACCTGGTCTACCTACCCTGTAATGACCAGATTGAGAAGGCTCCTTCCATAAATACTTGCTCTAAATTGCCTTGCAGAAGAGCTTGCATCTCCTGACTCTGAGAGCCCAAGGAGACTAAACTCCTATTTTAAGCTTGAGCGCAGTCCTTGCATGGATGATTTTGACTGCAGTCCTACTGCTCAGTAGGGCTACCTTGCAAAATGAAGATATGACTATGTGTGGGTTGGCAGACCTGTGTCTTCAGTAGTCATGCTACCTCAGAGCATAACAAAGGTGTCAGTCATCACCAGTAACCAGGCAAATCAGGCACCAAGGCCCATAGGGTGTGCAGCACTAGTGTCTGCGCTACGCAGCTGCCCTTGCAAATGAGGTGCTGTTGCACTTTCAATTTATTGTACAGACACAAACTTGATGTTATTTCATGGGAATCCTGTGTCTGCCCTGAAGAAAAACATGTGTGGGAGACTTCATGCATTTTGCATCTGTAGCAAAAAACAACTAGAACTCTAAAAATGAAAAAACAAACAAACAACAACAAAAAAAAACAAACAAAAAACCCACCCACACCAAAAAAAAAAAACAACCAAAGAAAACAATTCCAATGAAATAAAAGATGGCTTTGAGATAGGTATCTTTACATACACATACGTGTACACGCAAACACAGAACATCTTGGGTGAAAATTTGTAGCCAAAGGAATAAAGTCTCAGCACCTCTGGACTGTTCTTCTGAAGAGCACCAGCACTATTTCATCAGAATAAGCATCCCAGGGAAAGCTGTTTGACTTTCCTGGTATTATCTCCCACTTCACTTCCCTAATCTTTTTGTTTTCAGTATTGTCAAATAACAGTGATGCAGAGAGAGATGGAGAATTCTAGCATAAAAGCCAGTTTCCTCTGTCACAGCAAGTGTTATCCCTAAGGTCAAGGATTGTCTGAATCAATAACACACCAATTTCAGTAGCCCCATTTAAATGGTGAGTCAGTTCACATAATCCAACCGCATGACAGATGAAAAAGAATGGTTTAGCAAACACTTTGCAGCCATCTGTTTTTTACAACTTAGTAGTAGTAAATTATTGGATATCAGTCTATTGTGGCAACTATATATCTTTACACAATAGCAATTTTTCTTATAATTTTCTCCAGGTCAGTGGCTTATTGAGTATTTTTATATATCCCATACTTATTTTCAAATACCATTTTAAAACAGGCACTAGAATTTTTCTAGCTACAAAAGTTTTAAGGGGCTAAGTCCAGCCAGAGTTCACAAGAGCATTTCTCAGGCAAGGAAAGCTGATACAAAGAATTTGGCTGCCCCACTAATTCAGAGCACAAATTACTTACCTCCTGCCCAGTCCTAATTTAGGAACAGCCTTTGCCTTCTGAGTCAATTGCATTCAACTGGACTGTCCTAGCCACACATACTTCTGTTGAGAGTGTTAATACACACATTGGTTAAATGAAACAAAATTCCTATATTAACTAATTTCTATCAGAGTAAAAAAATAACTTTGCTACATAATTACACCTTCTTCCACCAAGAGCAGCTGAATCCCACTGGCTGCTGGGGCACAAGGAGGGATGGGAGCCCCAGCAGCACACCATGGCAAGACCTGGGGGCAGTCAGGAGGGGAACTGGCACTGGTAGGCCCCCTCAACACATCTTGCCCTTAATAGTGGCAAAATCCACCCAGACACCCCCTCATTAGGCACAAACCTGCATGGCCACAGGTCCCCCCTCCCTGCAGCAGCTCTGGGTCACAGCCACACTTCACCCCACAGCACAAACATCACTTGAAGTTTTAATGCCTCTCAGATGAGTATGTTAAAATCAGTACCAGCTGGGGAAGGAAATCCTACTTGAGAGATTTAGCAGCTAAACCTTTTTTCCTACAGGAAACCCCACCTTCTACCTAGTGGGCTAGAAGTCTTCTACCAAAAAGAGATACCAAATGTCTCATGCAGTGAAAAAATACCTATGGTATCATGAAAAAGAAATTACATAAAGCTACTTTAACTTCTTTGAGAGTTTCTTTGGAATTGCACAAAGATATCGTCAATACTTCATTTAAGTGTTTGTGGATCAAAGGCAGAAAAGCAGTCAGTGAACAGAAGAATAACAATACCTTTTTCTAGTACACTGTAAATATGTGTGGTATGTGTTTAAGGATTTGCTCTAGGATCACTGAAAAACACGTGAATTTGAATAACATTACTGATGTTCTAGTACAGAAAATTCTACGCTTGTGTCAGAGTGACTCTGAATCAATAGACTTAACAAGCACAAATGCATTTAAGATTTGGCCTTCAGCAGCCCTCATGCTGCACCCATGGTGCTGATAAACAACAGGCACTCAAACAAGCTTGGGGAAGAGCATGGCTCCACACACCCTTGTGTTCAGGGCTGGGAGATTTTGCTGATGCTGAGGAGCAAAAGGCTGAACAGGGTGTGAACTCTTTTGTATGGCATGTTTCTTGTGAGGGCAAGCTTTTAATAGGTACCACGCAAGTGACAGCACATGTCCTACTTTATGCAGTACAAGAAAAACATATCCCTTCTTAGAATTGAAGAATTTTGGTCGGCCACTACAGAAGGGCTTTAAATGAAAGAAAAACCTGAGTCAGTACTGGCTGTTAAAATAGAGAAAAGAGCAGCATTGCAATGCATGTCATACAGCTCTGGACATCTGAAGAAGTGACTTTTTGTTTTTTTACAAGGATCTTAGCAGTTTCATGTGAAATAGCAAGTTACATTTAAATTACTCTTTTCCTAAATAGCTGATTTTACAGGAATATGAAACCTCATGGGAAACAGTCAAAGTTTCTGCTTCCTTGTTGAAACCTGCCAGCAATGGAATATATTGTGACAGCCCATCTCAATCAGATGGAGACCAAAACTGACATTAAATATGATGTGGGGTCTGACTAATACTAGGTGAAACCTAACACAAACATCAAACTGTGAGGATTTTCAAGGCTGTGCAGGTGACAAAATTTGCTAGGAATATTGTGGTTTTGGTGTGGGTATCTGTGAGCATGTGTTGTACTTCCACTGCAGCCAGGTCACAGCAGCCCAAGTTTCCTGCTAATTTTCAGCATCTATAAATCCTGGAAATCAGGAGCTGCTTGGTAAAGCCATGCTCTTAACTCTAAATTGGCTGCTGTGGAAACCACAATTACAAGTTAAATTTCATCATGCTTAAAAATAATCCTTTCCCCCCTGATCTAAGGTTACCCGTCTTAAAAGAAGGCAGTAGACAATGAGAAATGCAGGAATGCAAAGCCCCAGGCTGGGACATAGGTACAGCCCCTGCTCCTCCTGCCCAGGCATTGGCCCTCATCTCCTCAGGCATCAACAACAACTTCACTGGTGGCAGTGGTAGATTCACATCTGAACCTCAAATGTTTTCTATAGCTCCTGTAGTAGGTCTGTAATGGCCAGAAATTCTCAAAATAGCAGTGAAGTTCTGGAAAAATTAATATTTAAGTCACATTCCTGCTAGGGCAGCCAGAAGAGTTGGCCCATGAAACTGTCCTGTTTCTGCTTTATACTTTGCTTCTTCAAATGAGCACTTCTAGAAAAAATGTGCATTACAGCCATACCTTACTAATTTTTAAGGAACAGAACACAGGCACTCTTTGAGGTGGTTTCAAAAAAACAAAAAATAAATATTAAGAAAAAAATCACCTAATGAGAAAATCACTCCAGCTCTTGAGAAGTATGAGTGGTGGTGAGATCTTCCTTAACACCCTGGCAACGGAACTAAGGACTAACATCATCAGTAGGAATTCAAGTAGAAATAAGTGCCTAGACCAACTTAACAAAAAGCAGGGTGAAGAATGCAGCCTTTGACTTTAGATTGTGTGCTAGATTGCAAGCCAGCTATTTAGAGTGTTATTTTCTTCTTCCCTCTCAGCTAAAGACATCTGTATATAGTGTAGAGTTACAGCATCATTAAGGCTAGTCCACTTCTGTCTTTTAAGAGATAAACTTTTTGCTTCCTTTTTCTTAATTCCTAAGGCATGTTGAAACATTAGGGACTCACAATTAAACTTTAAAACAAAAGTATGAATTCTCAGTCTTTACAAACAGCTTCACTTTTTTACTGTTTTCTGTCATCTACAAATCTGCACTGTGAAGAAAGGAAATGGCATTAAAAATCATCACCACATCTTCTGAACTCCGCATGGTATAGATTATTTAACAAAGTCTTGCTGCTCTATCAATAATAAGAATCATTCTTGTGAACAGTACAGTGCAGCATAAAACTCTCTCGCTTTACAGACTGTGTGGTACCACAATGTCCAATTGCTTCTCAAAAGCTACCCACACCACTTCACCTCCACATCACGCTGAGAAGAAGACAAGGTAGGCTGATGTTTGCTTACTTGTGCATCTTGGGTTGTTGACTCTTCTCCAGTTTGACAAAACCAAGGAGGAGCATATTTCACATGTGAGCATTTTGCTCTTTAAGAAACAAAAGGTCAAAGGGTAGCAGGCAAAAGCTATTTGCCATTCAGTTCTAATTTCCCTCATACATTTTTAAACAATCCCTTATGCATTTCCATCTTTGATAGTCTTGTGGCATGAAGTGTAAGTCAATGGATAAGCTAATTGCAATAAGCAGAAGTGGTATTTAATGCACTGGACACTTTCAACAGCAAAGTAGTTCTAATTAGTGTTTCTAACTGATGTGACAGCAGTTTACAGAGCGCCAAAATAGTTCCTCATTTGTCAAGTGGGTCTGAAGCTTATGGCAGCTTTCTGATCATCTCCCTTGCCGCAGGACCTGAAAGCACCTTCAAAAAGCTTTCTCTCATTGATCTTTAGTCAGATGCTGACTGAAAGGCACACAGCTTTGCCAGAAAGAAGATAGATGCTGCACCAGCAAGAAAATGTCACTTGCTTAATGAAAAAGGGTATCTGCTCATAACCCCTCTGTCCACATGTATATGCACACACGTGTACATACACAAGCCCAAACCCAGAGAGAAGCAGTGAAGAGAGGCATTTTTATTAAGCATTTGAATGTGTGTAAAGTACTGTCTGCACAAACTTATAACATCAGATCATATACGACATCCTTATCTATACACACATGGCATCACAATCTACGGCTGGAATGCAGAGATTTTAAAAGGTGCATTAAGCTCTTCCCACTAGACTTTTCACTATTAGGCATGCCATGCATCAGATGAACTTCACTATTAGTTTCAAAGTACCAGAATTTGCTTTCCTCAACTATGATTTTTCTTCTAATATATTGATAGTTCAGCTAACCTGCTGTTCTCTGAGGGCTGAAGCAGTAAATGATGACGTCAGATAAATAACAAGTATTTGCTGAATACAGTGTCAAAAAAATTCAGAACTGTTTTCCCTTTGTTACACTTGCTTTATACCCATCATTAAATAATTAAATATTGTGGTTAGCAATGGGATAAACTATGACATTATCTTGTATAGCTCAGACAACATTTGAAAGGGCCCTAAACATCAGAGGAAAGGAATGGGGACTTCTGAAAACCATAAATCCACTGCCAGCTGGGTCTGTCAAAAGCCACTCTTTACTTAAATACATGAACTAGATATAACAGGAGTTGCGCTGATGTGGTATGGCCAGAACTTTTTTGGTGGTACTGTGTGTGAATTATCACCTTACTTGAATGCTGGAAATCCACCACTTCTGTGATGCATGTTCTAGAAGCCTCCCAATTCCTGAAAACAAAAAGGGGATGAGCAAAGAACTGTAACAAGACATCCACGTGGTATTCACACTGCTGGGTTATGCATCTCCCCACTGACCAAACCAGATGGCTTCTGGCCAGGTACCTTGGCTCCCAGGGTTGTTCTGGCAGCCAAATATCTGGTGCAAAGCAGCATCCTTGCCCATCTGTCTTGCCCCAGCTGTCCTTCTTTGCTGGGTTTCTTGGGAACAGTGCTCAAAAGCTAGCAGGTATTTCAGAAGTGCTGAGTAGAGCATCCACCAGTCCATTAAGGGAGGTTTAGGAACTACTTTTGGCTCCCTGCCTTAGCATAAGTCAGACTTGAGGAATACCCTGTCCCATTGTCCAGCCTCCATGCTTCCTTAAAACAAAAGCTGAATTGAAAATGCATCATTTGTACCATGTGAGGGTTAAACCTGTAAGAAAGGAATGAAATAGTAATGGAAAAAGAATAACCACAAAATCATCTTCTTGAGAAAGAAAAGAGCTTTGCCACTACATTTTATATCAAGACCAAATCCTGAAACTGAAACTGCTGTTTCCACAGGCAGAAGACTCAGTATCTAAAAATGGTGACCAAAAGAAAACCAAACAAAATCCCATTTTCTTGCAGCACACCAGGAAGCTTTACTTCAGCAGTTTTTCAGACTCCAAATGTTTGGTGCAGCCAGGAGCTATTTGACTGATGTCAACTCTCTCTCCCAAGGCTTATGCCCAGCCTAAAAAAAACTCACAGGGCAAAGATGACTTCTAGGTTTTCTTTATTTCTAGGTATGACTTTACTTTTAATAACTACTAGAGGCTTGATGTGCCATCTAACAGCTTTGAGGCAAACATGACACAAAAGGATGCCCAGCTGAGGATAAGGCCCACTGTCCAAAGAGATGACCACTATCTCTACAGATATTTTATCGTTTGTAAATATGTTGTTTGACCAGCTGAAGTAACACTACAGATCAATCATAGAGGCCAATATAGGTAATTCTCTCCTCTTGCAGGGGACCACAGCTCATAAAAGTGCATGGAAGGTGATGTCACTCAGTGCAGCACAGTCAATTAGGAGTATGAAAGGGACTGGGTCAGGACACAAGTCAGAAATAATAGAGAATGTGCACTAATTGGAGAAGCTTTTTATTTTATTAGCACTTCCATGCCAAATTAGTGAAATGGCTTAGGCACTTACAGAGGTGGCAGTGAAGTATGCGCACTGTATGCCTGCCGAGCATAAAGCCATGTGCGGCTTCACCTCTCCCTACCTTTATTTTCTTCTCCCTCTGCTTTCTGGACATGAGACCCTAGCTCTCATGTAGTCTTGTCAGTGTCTGCCTTGTCACCTTTCAGATTTCAGGTGATTAAGTTTACCTAGTTAACAAATAAGAAGTTATTAACTAAGGTACCACCTGAAAGTCATTATTGAGCCAAATCTTAGTGACTGAACCCCAAAGCAGTCTGACTTTGCTGTGGGTAAGACAGGCAATGCATCCTTAAGCCTGTAATGCTGCAAAATCTGCCTGTCCCACCCCCAGGCTCTGCACAGCCCACGATAAGAGGTGAAATCAGTGGCACCTCAATAAACAACATCTCAATAGCCAAATTACAAGGCAGAAACCTGGTCCAAACCAAATAAACATTGAAAGATATTGTCACCTCTATCAGATCACAGGTCCTTCACCGAGGCAGAAGAGCTGGTGGGACAGTCTGTGGTTACCAAGGAAGTATTTGCATTTGCCTTTGTTTGTTCTAATTGAAGGCATTTTCATGCTGGCTTTCAGGCTAGGCAGAGGATGATCACTAATCCTTCCTCCCTTTGAAATTCTCGTACTAATTTTCTAAAAATGATCCAGAATTCTATGCAGCTTTGTTTATATGTAAAAATATTGCCAGAAAACTTACTTTTGTAATGGAAGTGTGCTCTCTGGTTCTTCTGATGTTTATAGTTTTGAAAAGCAGATAGATTGGGGGTGATAGCACAGGAGAACCTGCTTCAGAGTCTTGGCTGCTCTTGCTTTTCATTTCCCAAAGAACTTTGCATCACACAGGACAGAAGAAGCCAAAGCACCACCATTTTACTACAGTTTAGGATATGGTTTTGGAGAGAGCCATATGTCATGGGGGACAGGCACAGAAGCCCTGCTATATAACTTTTTCCATATTTAAAAAAGTCTTGTTCTCCTGTTTAGGTCTCAGACCTCCATAACAGTTCTCATCTTTCCAGTGTCTGTCTTAATTATTGCTCTTGTATTTTAGAATTTGTCCTTTTGTCATTTGATCCACTTATTGACTTTTTTTCTCTGATCCCATTTTGTGTTGTCCTAGTGAGCCTCCCTATCCTTTTATCAACTAATACCCTATACTTCCACACTAATTTCTTACTAAACAATAGCTCTTCAGTTTCTTTTGTAGCTCTGGATCTGTTATGAATATTAATAGCTTCTTGCAAGCTTTATTACTTGTGCGAGAGAGTGCTGGTGTTTGAACTGTGGCTTTTCCTTGAATACTCTAGTATCTCTGCAATTGGGGTTTGGGTCCCTTTTATGTTTTCCTACCAGATTCCTTTATTTATTTCCATCTTACCCTTTTATTGCAGAGTTGGAAGCCATGGAGGACCTTTAAGCATTTTTCTTTAAGAAAACCTATTCATATTGGCATAGTCTACAGTGATTTCTGCCCTTATTGTGGACTATTTTCTGTACATTCCCTAAAGGCATCAAGCCATTCAGGTGGTAGCATGTAATTTGTTTTGTACTGTGGAATTCCTGCCATGCCTATATGTATTTAGACCACAGGCAAACCAATAAAGTTGTCATAGAAACAAAGCACTTCATGAATAAATCAATTCATAACAAACTTGTAAACTTCGAAGAACCCACTGTGCTTTAACAACACATCTATTATATATACACACTAATCATGTTTGTAATGAACAACGTATATATACTAAACATGTCCATTTGTTTCATCCTGTTGGGCATCTTACAAATATTTTTAACACTTTCTTGCATGTTGTGCATATCTCCACAGTATGGAAGGACAGAATTGGATGCTTGCATAATAATGTAACAGCAGGAAATTTTCCATTTCTTTTTTGATGTGCAAGTTGTAGGTTCAGAAAACCTGAATGCTTTTTTACCAGCCAGTGAGGATTGAAAGTATCAGTGCAGTAAGTCTTTCTAGTCAGATGTCTTAATGGGGCTTCATCCACTCCTCATGTAATTAGAAAAAATCCCAGTCAAGGGGAGCCTAATTAAAAAAAAGCAGATAATATTGCTGAGAGCTGATAAGACAAGTGAAAGTTCAGAGGCTGAGAAAATCCTGCCTACTTTTACTCCAGTTTAGTCTCACTGTATCTGAGGTGGAAATGCTGGAAGAACTGGTCATAATATAGTCTTGATACTTCACCACTTTGGTACATCATGCTTTCACTAGTACTTGGGTGAAATGGCTGCAAAATACTACCTGATCCACACAGCACTCCATTTTCCTGGGTGGAAATGGCCAGGCCAAACTGCATGGAGATTTTTTGAAGTGTCCCAGTCTAATGGTCCCCTGATTTCACATGGATATTCATGTAGTAAGGCAGGATTTGCTGTCAGTTGCACAGCACATTTGAACTCCTAGGTATCAATGCAAAGCCAAAGGAGAGCTTTTCAAGTGTACAAACAAGATGAAAGAACTAAGTACACATTTCAGGATGCAGGGGGAAGAGAAGAAATAAAACTAATTATTAAAGGAGAATTATTTGCATTCAAATTAAGGCTGGCTATCTTCTTGCTGATAGATACACAAGATTCAGATACAGCCCCATTAAAAAAAAAAAAAAAAAAAAAACAAACAAAAACAAACAACATCAAAACAAACAAAAGCAAACCAACCAACTAAAAAACAAACATAAAACCCCCAAACAAACAAAAAACCCAACAGCCAGTATGGGGGCTCAGAGACTGCAGCAGGTCCCTCCCCAGCACCACAACTCCCCAATCTCTGCAAAGGGCAAGCTGAGGGGTCTGCTACAGGGAAATGCCAATCTGCCTTCTCCATACAGCATCACCAGTGGAAACAGATAGGAATAATGGGCTGGGTCTTAAGCATCTATCCCAGAAAATGTCTGCCTGAATAACAAATTAATAGCATAAATTGGTAGTGATACATCAGAGCACATGAATCTGTCAGACACAAGGAAATCTCATTCTACTCATGCCAGTAATTAAACAGTAGGTTATAGTTTCATATCCTTCTGTAACCCATTAATGTTAGGTAAACTTGATTACAAATACCATTAACCATATATACATCTCACTTGAAGGAGTAATTCTGAAACAGCAAGGAAAACCCAAACAAATTGGAGCAATACGTTTTATAAATACAAGTTCAAAAACATCTCTTTTCTTTGCAAGCCATTGAAGTGCTTTTACTAGCATCTCTAGGATATTCACTAATTGCCTAGAAGTTAAGAAAATTCCAAGTATTTTTTTATTTTTTTAATATACTGGGGTAAGTACAGGGACACAAACAAAGCAAATAACTTAAAAGAAAACTCTGCAACAAATTTAGGTGTCCTGTTTCTCTGCAGAATTCTTCTATATCCACAATGGGAAGGCTAGAATAAAGAACTTAGCTCACAGACATATGCTGCAGGTTGGGTGATTTTTTTTAGAGTTGTCTGCACACAAAGCAAAAACTCTCAGTCAGTCAGTGCCATCCAGGAATATGCTATAGGGAGCACAACTCAAAAGCAAAAATAAACTGCTTTCGAATTCACAGAGTCTTCGTTTAAGTGCATATTTCATAGATATGTTATTTCATAGAACAATACATTACCGAGTAATTAGGTTCATTTATGGAATCAAATCAAGGCTGTCTACATTTCTGCTGGGTAATGTTCTCACAAACAATCCTCTCTCCTGGCTCCTCTGATTATTTTATGATTCCTCTTGCTTCTTGTCAGTACAGATTAAAGGTAACACATACTGCTGGGAACAAACATAATTTTCCAGCAGTAGCATTTTGTTTTCCTTAATAATTAACAAGTGCTGCTGACTAACCTTCCAGTATAAAATGTTCACCTCAGTGAAAGGGAGTGGACACAGGTTAGAACAGCTCACTTGGGATATCAAAATAAGAAGTGTGATTAAAGCATTAAAGATTTAGAAGCTGACATTAGGGGATGAAAGGTGGAATTACTGTAAATATAAAACTGTTCAGCATTAAATGGAATGTGTTGCACTTGAAACAGTCTTTCAAAGTGCTAACATTTCAGCATTAATTATTAATAGAAACTGACAGCTCGTTTTTAATTTGAGCCTAATGACAAGGTTCCTTAAGAGATAAATACAACACACTGGCTCAGAGCATTTGTGGATCTTTTGAAAGGTTCTCTAGGCCTTAATCTGCAAATTCCTTATAAAACAATGGTTGTCCTCAGAAGTAACTATCCCCTGGTGACACCCAGCCTGCCCCTGGGACACCAGCAGCCCCTCTGGAGGTGGCTGTAGCTCTCCTCCCCTCTGGGTGGACTTGGAGCAGGTCCCAAGGGCACACCAGTGGTCTCCCCTCACCCCCCATCCTCACCTGGCAAGAGCTTTGGGAAATAAGTATCTAGTCTTCTGGGTGCTTTTCTTACCAGACCACAAATATCATGTTCATCCAACACTAATCACCTAATGTCTTTAGAACAAGCACCCAGCTCCTTTTCCCATGTATCATCACTTTGAATTATGTCACCAAAACAACGAGTTTTATGACTCAGTTCTGATCCCACCTCAGTCACCATCACTCAGAAGTGAAGTAATTGCAATCAGGGATACCATGAGGACATATACTAAAAAGAAAGGGTAGGAGGCCAGGGTCAGGCTGGGTACAGCGCCTTCGGTCAAACCTACTGTTGCTGCATTTCCCTCATTGATCAGAATAAACTTTTGAAGTGTCAACTACCAATAAAAATATCATTATTTTATTTCTGCTATTGAAACTTTTATGACTATATTCAATGCAAAAAAATGTAATTTTTATATGAAATGGAATATAAATACATTCAATCATATATTATAGAGAGAAAAGGATATTAAATAGAATTTCTGTTAATAGACATATATGTAGTAACACCTCAGAAGCTCCTTTGAGACATTAGAAATCTGCTAGGAGTGTGAAGTTCTAAATAACCAGCCAGAACGAGGGTCAAACTTAGCTCATTAGCTTTGGCAGGTGTAAAAGCTCATGAGTGACAGCATTCTTTCCCTCCAGCCTTGCAAACAAATTGCAGCAAGAAGACTAAGGGAAGATATATGGCCATTGCATTCCTACAAGGGGAAGTGAGAAATGGGAAAGACGGAAAGAAATTGGATGGGGCAAGGAGTAGGGAAAACTCAATGAAAGAGAACATCCCATGGTTTAGAATATGGTTGAGAAGAATGTTCAGAAGTAAGAAAACAGAAGGAACATGCTGATAGTTTTATCTGCTCTTACTGACACATACGGAATTCCTTAGGGGCTGGAAAGAAATGAGGCAGTTTGCAAGCTGGGCTTTCACTGCGCTCAACCCTGTCACACAATACGACAGGAATTAACTTGTGTCTATGAAAAAAGCAATATTTGGCAAAGAAGGGCACTGAGGTCATGAGGCTGTCAAATTAAAGGACATTCAGAGAAGAAAAGCACTTGCATACTGGTTTAATTCAACCATCAGCATAATGAAGAATAAATAAGGGTAATAAGAGAAGGAAATAAGAAGTCATTGCTTGAAAATACCTTGTTATTTCACTGGAAAGCATGATTATATGAATCTTTTTGGGCTTGGCTTTTCTGTTTACTCGGTGCTTTTGTTCTGCATCAAAGGAATGTGTGCTAGAAGTACCATGTAAGGAGTATTAAAGTTAAAAGACAACTTTTGGGAAAAAATATTTAGCTAAAATACTCAGAACTTCACTTCTGATGCTATCTTCAAGTTAGCATTCACTCAGTTCCTTTTTGGCACATGGAGCTCCTCTTCAATAGCTTACAGGAAATCAGATGAAATCAGATGCTTTCCCCATTAGTGTCAAACAATCTCATTCTACCTGTTCATGGTAGTGACTACATACAGTGTCTCTGGAGTAATTAGAAATATAATTTGGGAAACAAGTATTTTTCATTTTGTCGAACTGTCTTGCAGAGAGTGTTCCTATGCATGATCTCACTCAACAACCAAACACCTGTATTCTCATAAGCAGAAAAGCTGAGCTAAGAAATTCTTTTCAGTTTATATACAAAATAAAATTTCTAAATTCACCTAGATGAACCATTTAAAGCAATTTGCATTCCCAGATTTTGCTCAGGACTATTTGCCATTTAGGAGTTGTTAGAAAAGTATGAAATATGCCTAACAAAATACACAGCTATAGAAAAGTCAAGGCTTTTTTTGTAAGCCATTCTTTAATGAAAAATGAAGCATTTTCTTGTAAAAATGTTGCCAGTGTGTGTATTTCTAAAGCATATCAAGAAATGTACAATCAGAAACAGCATGCTGTTCTATCTTCTGCTCGTTTCCTTGGAAAAGTTACTGTCACAAATAGAAATGGTATCTGAAAAGGCTCAGTGAGTGCATCTTTTCTAGGAAAAAGAAAAGATTTCCTCTTCTTGTGAAGATTTGATTCCAGGGATGACAAGGTGGTTTGCCATTTCAGCATGTCTCCTGATTTTTATAAAAGGCAGGAAAGACAGCTTCAAAGGCTTAGCTCACAAATATGAAACTCTTTTGTAAATTTGCCTCTTAACTCCTAAATGTCTGTCTTAATAAGATAGTTTCAATACATACATATCACTTGCAACGTTAGGATTCACATACAGGCTGGATAGTTGCTCTAACAGCCTCATCCCATTTCAGCTTTCCAAGAGCATTCTGGGCTCCCCTCAGCATGTTTTACACATACATCAATCACAAAAAAACTGTGGGTTTCCTGCACCCCAACACAAAGACACCTCCTCTACATAACGGGACCACACATGTGCTATGCCTTGTTTGGAGGCTGCTCTTACTACAGCATGTGTCAGTACAGTCACTTGCTACAAGACAGGATCTAATCTTTATTTTGACCACGTAACAGATGCAAACCAGAAAAAAAGCCATAATATACTACCTACACATACCTCTTGGAGTCTACACAGCCTGCTCCTGCAGAAAGTGTAGACATCCCATCTTTATGACATTTAAAATAAGGGCAGCAAGTACTGATTTTGCACATATCTTAGTACATCAGAGCCGTGCAACATTCTCTTGAGGGCTTTTAAACTAGCAGGGCATACTGTAATTGATCTGCTGTGCATGCAGACTAGAAAATATTCTAAATTTCTCACCTCTCCTTTCTTCTAACCTCACAACCACCTTAACTGAACTTTTACAGAAGGCAACAATGTGACTTTGAACACACAAAAGAAATGGCAAACTTTACCATCTCAGGAACTGCAACAAACCTTGACTGGCAGAGACTTGAGCTCTTTCCTGACTTTTCCACTACATGGGACAGGCCACCAGCAAACCTTGTGTATACTTACAGGGTAATGCCTCATGCTAGGATTTAAAAGACAGCAGCAGCTCTAAGCTCATAGGCAACAATATTTTTCAAACAATACTTCCATCAATAAAACAAATATAAAGGATAGTTCTGAAAACAGAAAGCATTGTGCCCAGATTTCTGATTTCTTTTCAGCAAGATCCTGTCTTGTGTTTTTCTATATCTACAGCGGGTTTCCATGACAGGTAAAATTGCCTCATTAGCCATCTCCTTGCTTACATTACACAGTCCTCACTCAAGGCCAGACCTTCAGCCAGCACAGACCCAAGCTACATCCCTTGATGTTACTGAAGCTTTTCTGATGTGCTGCAGATGGAGATTCAGCTCCTGCCACACTGGTGTATGTGATAGCCCTTTTCAGCACACAATGCTTTATGGAGGCAGCATTAATGCAGACACGGCTCCCTGCTCTTTGAAAGGCAGACATCTCCTACAATCTGACTCCAACAATTTATATACCTGAAGGGACCCTACTGAAATGGCATCAGGACCTTTATTATAAATTTGTCTTGTCAAGATTAGAAGGTGTGCGTTTTGAAGAAGCATACAAAGGCCATAGTAATGTGAGTTTAACAGGCTCTGCCAAGGAAGGGTAATGCAAACTGCATGTTTCAGGCACTTGGCAATAGGCTATGCAAGTCTTTTGGAAGTCATGAGACATGTGGAGTGAGAAGGCGATGAAACCAAGGCATCGCAAGACAAGTCTGGTCCCTGGAGACAGGCGGGGAGAAGCACAGGGCATTAGCCTGGGAGGAAAAACAAGAAGCTGAGTCCCAGTGTGTGGTATTGGAGGGCAAAGGGGCATCAGCATGATGTCTGGGAGAGAGCTGAAGCTGAAGACCTGAACATTTGGGGTGGAGTATAGAAGAAATTGGGTTGGGAAGCTGTCAAATAGGGGCAGTAGGTTAAATCACATAGGAGGAGTTAGTAGAGAGAGAAATGGTCCTGTAAGCCACAAGAATCAATAAAAGAGAATTTAAAAGGGAAGATGCTGCTTATAGCAATGCTGACTAATAAAAATTGAATGGGACAATGAAAGCCAAGATGGAGCAAAGCAAACACAAATCATTGTATAAATAGGAAGCTCTAGTACATATCTTCTTGGAGACCAAAGAAAAAAAGCCAACACTCACCGAGTGTAAACTGATACAGCTCCACTGAAAGCAAAGGATACCCTTCTAGTCACTGAGCCCCAGTGATGCCTTCAGACTTCTTTAGGCTTCTTGTAAACTGTCCCCCAGTACTTTATTAAATATATCATATCACACATGCAGGCATACAAGGTTAACACCATGGTCTTCCCCTCAGGCTGAAGAAGTGTCCATAAATTGTACTTGGGTAGGTGGTAGAAGAGGGAGAAAATACTCATATTGATTTTATCCATTACTGAGATATGCTTCCATAAAGAAAAAAATAAGGAGGCTTATTGTGTAATTGTTCAACATAATGATTTACTGTGCAATACAGCAAAGCTTATCATGTAACTTTGTTGTGAAACTCCCTGATTTACTGTGAACACAGTAGAGCTTATCATGATGTAACTGTTCTGTGGGAAAGACTTGGCACCAGCTTTGGATAAGGTTTCACAGACCATTAATGATGACTGACAAGTTCATTTCCAATGAGTTATAAAAGAGCTCCCTGTATAAAATCATCATGCTGTGTGATATTCAGATATTTTAACTTCAGCGCTGTATAACCACTCCTTACTACCAAGAAATTACCAAGCAAGCACATATATTATGAGACTGGATTGGTTTACATTTCTCTTGTGTTTTATGCATTATTGTTAGAGTCAGCCTTCACATTTTCATGGTCTACACATGAAAAATTGAAACACTTCACTTCCTTCAGATTGGACTGGGTGAGATATGTACAACCCTCCAACCCAATTATGAAATGTTAAATGTTTTCAGTTTAGGTAAAATATTTTCAGAATAATAAATCTGCATTTTTGAAGGCTGGGTGATGTGTCTGTAAAATATAAAGTGGATTTCTGACAAGTCAGATAAAGCCCAGCATAAAAATAATATAAACACCATTCAGCTAACTGCTCACCTGTTTTCCTTTTGCTTTGCTGGGCTTAGCAGTGTTGCGTATTCAACTTGGGTAAACGTGATAAACCCCTGTTCTTTGTAGAACTCCTATACCTGAGATGTCCTGCCAATAAAATTGGAGTCCAGTACTTACTGCTGCAGGTAAGAGTGGAGATACCATCAGATTTGAGTGGCTCTCAGCCATGCTAGAACTACACAGAAATAACAAGCCTGCCTTTTTTATAGAAAGTATCAAAAAAGGCTGCTTGACAATGCCACTTGAATTACATGGACGATATGTTGGATGTTAAATGCAAAACTGAAGCAGTCATCAAGCAACTACCACCAGTTCAAGCCTGTTTACTGTCAAATCTTGCATACAACACAAGAAGACAGGACTGAACACTTGCTGAAGCAGTCTGCAGGGGCCAATGGCTATTTTAAATACTTATTTCCTCCCTCTCTTTGTAAACAGTAACTTGGGGATTACACAAGATCAGTTCTTCATCACATTTGACCACACTATGAACTGTGCATTATTCTGCAGTGGAAGAGCTCATGCATTGATCTTGTAGAATGAGTAAATGGAATATCAGAAAATGCCTAGCTTTGCTTTACAAGCAAACTAAATTGACTGATAAGGTGTTTCTGGATCACACTATGCTAGCCACAGTCACAAGAGGAGTCAAAGCAATTAATTTCTAAAAAAAAAAAAAAAACCAACCCACCCAGTTTGCATTGTTCTTGTTGTGAAAAAGCATTAAAACAAGCCTTGCAGTCTTAAAAGCAAAGAGTAGTGAGCCAGCATAGTCACAGAACTACCCAGGCTTTTTTTTTTTTTTCCAGGAATCAGTAATTTACCTTTCTTATCCACACTGGAAAACAGCAGGATATCAAACTCCTGTAATTATCTTTCAACACTGTACAAGGCTGAGGACCTGATTTCACTGACTATGAAGGGAACCAAAGCTCATGCTCCAGTTTAAGCACATGACAAACCATTCTATAAAATCAGGACCAAGGAAGAGCGCAGCAATGTCTGCTGCAGGTGTTTCCACAGCATCATTTGCCCTCCAGCCCCTTCATCTGCTAACATGATTCACTGCTGCTTTGCCACCAGACTGGCTGACCTATTAAAAATGTATCTGGACATACAGCTGTACCCTGTGATGTACAGTTAGTGGTGTTCCACCAGGCTGATTTAGGGCACAGGAATATGCTTATCTGGAAAGGTAAAAATCAAAAGGCAGGAAAGGAACAGCTGGCAAGTCTTAAAGACAAAGGGGAGGCTCTCCTCAGACACTCTTCTTGTATAATTTATGCTGTAGACATTTTACTCTGTCTAATTGCCCCATTTCAGTCTAATGTCAGTTAATCAATGACTTTTGCATAGCATGGAGGTGAACTCTGGATGCAGAACAAATGCATAAATTCAGTCTGCCTTTTTGCAGGCTCTGCTTATGGAGCTTCATCTTTTGCATTTGCTTTCTGGAGTTAATATTTCTTCTCTTTTGACTCATCCCCAGTAAGCACCCACGCTCTCCCTCTTTTGAGTCAGTGTTTTTGTATTTTTAAATCACGATTACACTTCTGTAAAATGTAGATTTTTGAAGTACCTCACCACTCCTTTTTACTATTATTGTTTGATTATCCTGCTATTTTTATTTGGAAGGTCTGCTTCCCTAGTCTACCCAGGTGGTAAGGTCCCAGATGTATCACGAAATGAACACTGTGACTTTTTGCCTTGATTCCAAAGTCTTGTTTTCATGCCTTTCTTTCCTCAATATATTCAACAGTACTTTTAAAATGATAATATATTATCCCAAGAGCTTGGGGATATCAACAGGTTTGTGGGGGTTTTTGTTTGGTTGGGGTTTTTTTGGTTTTGTTTGTTTGTTTTAATCTGCTAGGCTAATCTACACAGAACAGTTGGAAACAAAAAAACCATTTAGAAATTATGCCAATTAACCCCAAATGTAAAGGATCTGATTTGGCAGGTGCTCCAGGCCTATAACTTTGTGGGGTGAGGCCCATATTCTTTTATTACCTTCACACACAGTACATTTAAACAAACACATCCAAATTCACTTATGGATACCCTGAAGGAGGACACTACACCTATCCCAGATAGGCAGACACCTGTTTCTCCTGTAAATTCACCCTATCAGAATCTTGAGAATTCAAAATTTTTCAGAGGAAATTTGGAAAAAACTGCCAGAGCAATAGTTTAAGTGTCTGAGCATGACCCTTGAAACCAACAAGAAGTTTTCCTCTGTCATCCTTTGGAGGCTGAATCAAGCCCAGCAGAGATTTGGACAAAAGGAGATAAAGTATAGGAGAAATAGTTGGATGACACTGTTGTCCATATTTCTTCCAAATGGTGCGAACTCAACATAAGGTGCTTTTTCTTCCATTTCTTTAAATGGCCTACATATTTGAGTTGTTGTGTTTGAAATTGTGCCACATGTTTCTTAAGAGCTGGGTATTTATTGAGGAGAGGTATTTAGGGGAATTTTAACCTGATTGATTCTGCTTCAAATCGCTGTAGCTCTTCCCTTGAAACACTCCACAGGATTTGGACTGATTCATTGCCTAACATGCTATCCTGAAGAGAGCAAGCTGAGACAGACCATCCAGCTTCTTTTCAGGTCTCAACCACCACATCACCACACCATCTCTTTTGCCATGACACACACAGGAGGCATGGACCCTAAGAGACTCATGTTTTGATTTATGAAATTCCTGAACAACAACTTGGGTTCGCAAACAAAGCAGGTAGACACAATGTGAAGCAGATGAGCAAGCAGATCAGCACTGGTTACCACAGAAACCCCTTGGAAACAGGAGACTGATGGAGAGCAGGAGCCCAGCAGCAGCTCTGCATCAGCTCAAGCTTCAGCCACCTGTTTCCTTGAAGGAACTACAGCTCCTGCCCCCATGTTTCCGGGGCTCAAAAAGTTTTGAAACCTAGATATGGAAAACTAGTTCATGTCCACGTGAACCAACTTGGACACAGCAATTGCCCTCTGATATTAGATCTAACTACTTTTTTATTCTCCTGAGAAAGTTCAGCCTTGTAATATAAAATAGGGAATAGAGACATAGGGCAGGGCAGATTCCTCTAGATTAAGAAAACTCTGTTAACAGATTTATTTACCTTGACTAATGTATGTCTTCTTCCAGCAGGGAGGCTAGAGGTGAGGGCAGTATCAGGCCTGACAAGGAGAGCAGTGCAGCTTCAGTCACAAGCCCCCAGCATCAGGCAAGCTCCTGGTGATGACACTGGTCTGAGTCCAAGCTTGGTGATCAGTCCACAGATCAGGGTCAGACACATTCCATATATTGCCAGGCATGTATGTAGGGACAGGACAGCTCTCCCACCAAGCCAGGAGGTCCACACACAGTCCAGAGTCCAGATGAATGGGGTGCATGGACAGAGAGCTAGAGAACAGCACCCCTCCAGCATTGCCCAAAAAGAGGGTGTTGGCTCAGGGCTGAGTTTAAATAGTGCTCCTGGCCCATGGGTGGGGTGGGAGGACCCAGGTGAGGCTGGACAGGTCCATGAACTCCAATCAGTGCCTCAGGGCACCTGACACCTGATTCATTGTTTAATTTCATTTCTAGGCACATTTACAGCAAATTAGGGATTTAGACTGCATTATACCACATGCCTAAAAGAAAAAAAAAGAAAAAAAAACCAAACCCAAACCAATAGCAAAAAACACCAAAACAAACCCCAGGTATCCCACTGAAATTATTGAGAGTCTCTATTAAAAACACCAGCTGTGATACAGAGACTCAGACAGGATTTGAAGTTTTATTCAATATTTCCTCATCGAACTCTGCATTCTGTTCAGGGAGCTACAACAGTGAACAATCAAAACCTCCTCGTCTTTACTACAACAGACTATTGTACTGCGTCACATTGTTGCTGGTACAGAAAATATTTAATATCAGTTTTGTAGCTGTAAATTACAGCTCCGAAATTTTCCATATGTTTTCTCCAATACACATTGAACTCTTATGTTCATTGTTCCAAAATAGGTGGAATTTGCCATAAAAGGTATGATCAAGATCCCACTAACTTAAAACTGCCTTTTTCTTCAGCATGAACAGAATAGGACTACCTGGGGATATTTTTTTCTGTTGCCAAAAGAGAGAATCAGACCAATGATAGTTTAGCTCATCAGGAAGATGTATAATGTATTTTATCTTCAGTCTTTGAGAAAACCCTATATCAGAAATCTGTGTTGTAGGTGGAATAAATTCACTGCTGTATAAAATTAGAAATTATTCCGAGATCACATGTAAAACAAACATGGTCAACAGTAAGGTTGTTTTAAGAGCTATTGGATTTGAGGCAATATTTCTCTTTGAATACGCCATCATTAGTATTTTATTGATCTAAGTGTTCTTGGTATTTCAAAGGCTCTGATTGCAATTTTCTCAAAATGTGATGAAAAAAATCTATTGTGCCAATTATATGAGCAATCTGAAGTCTGTAGTGTGCATTGCCTTTACAGGACAAAACAGTCACAAAAGGAAATAAAGCCAGTGTCAATCTTTGATGAAATTAACACAATTTAAAGCTGCTCCAGGCAAAACAATGAAATCTGTAATTTATCAGAACTGGATAACATCACCAGGGGAATTATTTAATGATTAACTACAGTGGGCTGGAGCCTGGGGTGAGGCGTGGTGGCTTACGGCTGCACTTGGAGCGTGTTCTGTCTCTGAGCCGAAGCAACCATCCATTTCCATGTGAGAACAACCCCCAGCAAGGGCTGTCACTAAACCCCAGCCATTCCTCTGCACGGGACCCATCCAGGGCGAGGGAAGTATGGAAATGAACTCTTTCCACCAGCTTTGTGAGTGTACAAGTGCTCTGGGCTGGCAATGAAAGAAGTGCTGTATTGGAACAGCTTTAAATGCAAAACCAATAAAAGCACTCACCATAGGAAGGGCAGAAGCTGCTCTGTCACTGATGCAGATTTTATCATTGACCCTTGTAGAGGCAGGATTTCACACCAAGTATTTTTTGCTATAAAGAACTGAAAAGGTGAAAGAGCTACATGCTAGTATTTAATATTGTAGTGTAAGTACTGGCAAATTACATTTCTGCGCATCATGGGAGCAATCTGCTTCTGTGACTAAACAGATTTCTGTGGCGGAGCTCAATGACGGGGTCCAGAGTGACTGGGGGAAGCCATGGGGAGAGGTGCTATGTTTGCCACCCTTTCACGGGGTGCAGAAACACAGATGGCACTCCAAAGCTGGAGACCAACAACCTGTCTGTACCCTCAGAAACAGTGAAATCGGGACTTACTATTAAGCTACTGGAATCACAGAGGCAAAACGGATGTAACCAAGAGCAGGCAGCCTTGGGAAAGATCTAACATCTCTTGTGAGCACACACACACGCTGCCCTCATCTCACCCATGCTGGGTGGCTCAGCCTCAGTGCCCAGTGTGGGCACTCGCCTTGAGCTTCTCCCCATGGGTTTCACCACACCGGTGTGGGGAGGCTGAGCCTGCCCAGCAGTGTGGGGCACCCCCAACCAGCACCTTGTATGGCTGCCTGTGTCCTGGCCAACCCCAGCACTGGCATGTTGGTCCCTCGGAGCACAGTGTCCCCAGGGGCTCACATGCAGGGCCAGACAGAGAGGTCTGTCCTGAGGTCACCCCCAAAGCAGGTGCTCTTGGGGCAGCTGGTGTGACATGTTTTGCAGCAAGTTAGATTGCTGTAGACCTGAAAGGGATGCATTATAAACAGTATTTTGGAAACTGAAAGAGTTGTTGGTTTTTTGGTGTGGCTGAACTGCTCCCAGCTGAAGCCTGAGCTCCAGGTTTGGACCTGGCACTGTCATTGTGGTTTGGCTGCAGGGCCACCTGCGCTTGCCCAAGGCTGCTGGCTTGATCCTGGCGTGTCTGTCATCACGCAGCTTTAGGATGAGGATTCTGATTGTAGGTGTGTGGAGACTCCACCAGGATGGAGTCACAAATCCTTGAAGCAAGCGTATTTCCTCTCCTGGGAGCAGCACTCTGTGAAGCTATGCCTCTGCATGGCTTTCTACAGCAAATGAGCAAGGGAGATACCTAACTCCCTTTATTATATTTTGTAGCCTGAAGACAGTGGAAGTGTTGAGCCAGAAATATCCTAGATCAACTTCTGCATCATGGTAATCAAACAGTGCACAGGCTGTTGATTTAATGATGTATTTTTGCTATAGAGATGCTATGAGTATGTAATGTATCTCCATTTTTAAGTATTATACTCATCATAATCCATTGGGATGTTAGCTGTGTTGCCTTGGTCATTTTGTGTCTGAATTCCCTTCAAATTTTGTCATTTTTATATATCCACAGAAATGTGTTCAAACTGTCAGATCCTTTGTCATCATAACTTCTGTGATGAACACCAACAAAGTTCTTGTTGCTACAATTAACAGAAATAAGGCTGTAAGACTATCTACAACCATATCCACAACACAGATTGCACTATTCCCCCTCTAAGTCTTGCTCCTGATTAAAAGGGTGGGTTTTTCCTGAAGAATACGCTCTTTTCCTAGTTTGCTATTAGCCTCCACAAATGACTGTGTGATGCTGTTTTGTGTCTCCAAGCCTACAGCAAATGAGAAACATTTTGTAGAATTTTCTTTTGCTCTTGAATTTTTCAACATGCTCATGGGATAAGAATGTAACAAGACTGCAATAGAATTTTATAATTGGATCAAAACACAGTTCACCCACATATGAGCTGGATTGGTTGTGATAGATGTCAGGAGAAACTCTAAGGCAATACTAAAATTCTTTTATTCCATAACTGCCAAATAAAATAGTACTAGAAGCCTGTGAGCAAAAGCCTCCTGGTTTGGCTAGGTTTAAATAGGAAAAGAGCAATCAGATAGTGGATGGGGCATCACTGAAATCAAATTATGTGAAGCCAGATGATAAGATTGCTGTACCATCCTCCCTGCCTCCATTTCTATTTCAGTTCTGAACACATTAATCATGGCTAGACCATTTGCACCCTGAATCCAAACCAGATGTGTATCCCACCTTGGGGAAGAACCAAAAACTGAGACCTCTTTCAGCTGAGCGTAATATCTGCATGCAGCTCCTCCAGCTGGCATCAAGACCATATCAGGTCTGGTCTACCACCCAGACACGTGACTGGCCAGGGTATGCATGTCCTTCTGTTTTTTTTTCACTCCAAAGCTGAAATACTGACTTGCTGAAATACTCATCGCTGAGCAGCAGCGACCTTGCCTCAAGGGTCTGCAGGAGCTTACCTGGCTCCACTAGCCTGTGCTGAGGGGCCTTGCTGGCCCCACACTGTGGAACTGGAGTTGCCAGGGTCCCCCTGCCCCAGTCCTGCTCCCACAGCCAGAGCTGCTGCCTTCGCCTGGCCCCTGTGCCTGCCCAGCAGCCTCTTTTCTCTGCATCGTGTACCCCCAACCTTGTGCACTGTCGTATTGTCGCACACAGCCCCATGTGTCCTGAGCCAGGGAGCCAGGGCGGGCAACCTACAGACAGCTTCCCTTCCCACGCTGGAGACCCAGACCCCAGGAGCTGTGCATTGAGCTACCTTCCCAGTCAGTCCAAGACCTGTCACCAGGTGTTCATTTCAGCTCCAAAAGCACCAGTGGAGTGAGTCAGCAAGGACTGAAATGCTCCCATTTCTCCACAATGCATGAGGAGAGGCTGTGCTGAAGCACCCGTGGTCTGCCATAACATTCCTCTGAGAAGCATCCTCGGAGGAGGTCAGCGTGGTGTGGTACCGCGAGAGGAGGATGAGCTCACACCATGCCGCCTGTCGTGTGCAGCAAAAGCCCCGTCTGTCTGTATTAGCCTTTCCTCTGCAGAGATGTCGTCACTCTGACCCGCAGCCCCTGAGGAAAGCAAACAAAAGCAGGGAAGGCAGAGCAATCGTCAGGTCCCGCTGAAGCCCCAATGCAGCTCACCATCATTGTGTGTGGTGCCTAGATTTTCTGTCATCAACGCAAGATAATTAATTAGATTTAGACTAGATGAGAATACATTAGACACAGTGAGACACTACCTTCCTGCCTGTCCATCCTTGGAAGAGCTGGGCACAGTTTCTTTCCTTATGCATATTCCCTTAATAATATATTTGTCACAAGGATTCTTCCTACACCCATCTGGCATATAGATATTTTTCCAAATTTGTCGGTTTTTATGTTCCAAAACCTATTTTACTTCAGATGCTTTCATAATGAAGCAGCAAAAGCCTGCCATAGCTTGATATATGGAGCAGAAATCACATCTGTGCCAGGCTGTTTTCTAATCAGATAACGCACTGAATACCTGCAGTGCTTTTATTTCTGGCCTTTGAGTAGATGTACCTGGGTGACTTCTGGTCCTAGTCTAGCCTTGCATTGAAAATTAAATTATGAAATACCATTCTTAATTTTAGCTTTCAGCTAATTTCATGCTTTTAAAGCAAAAGAACCATCAGAATTGCCTAGTGGCCCTCTGCACAACACAAACCTTGGAAATTCATTCTGCAAGTTGGGCATCAGCCCAAAAACCTGTGCTTGAACCAGAGCATACCTTTCAGAAGGGCGCATGCCATCATTTCTCCTTTTAATACTGTCATTCACACCACGTAACTCAGACATCTGCTATGAGTGAGCACTGAAAGTGGTCAACAAGGTGGGGACTTCAATGGGTCTATTGGGCCACAGACAGAAGGAGAAAAAGAGTTGTGATGTCCCATTTTCATCAACACCATAAGTCTGTGGTGGTGCAAGTAATTTCACTGAACCAAATGGTCACAGAGAGGTGCTTCTACTTTCCTCCAAGCTTTCACCTGCCCTGCTGTGGCTTGGCTCCTCGCCACTGCCTGGCTCCCCTGCATGCACACAGCCATCAGGCGGGATGGATTCTGCAAGAGATAATTTCATCTGAAGCCACATTAACTCCCCAGACACAGCATCTGCTCCTCATGGTACATCCCAGGAGAGGCTTCTCTGGCACAGCAGAGACAGGAAGGCTGATGGTTTGTGGCACTCTCCTATGCCAAATCCCAGGAGAGAGTTCCTCCTACTTTGAATTTCCTCTCTTCATATAAAGCAAAAGGACAATCTGAGGCATTGCTCTCAGTATAGTTCAAAACACAGTTTGAAGTGTGAATTTTTCAATATTTGAAGCTTTGGCTTTTATGATTTATTTATTGATATTCCAGGACAAGCATCACAGAGTGTAGCTGGTGCCTATTCCAAATACAACAGCCAGTGAATGAATAGCAGTATTTTCACAGACATTTCGTCCATTGCTATGCAGATAAATTTAGTGTCTATATAATAAGCCAAATATACCAGCAGATAAGATGAAGTATTTTGGAGAAACACTAAAAAACCCCTGGCTCTGTAACATAATAGTTCATATTGTTTCATTTTTGACAATCGTATGTAGTTTATGAACAGAACCTCGCTTTATAGCGGGTGTGACTCAGGCGTAGGAGGTGTGCAGGGTTTGCTGTCTCTTATCCCTTGAGTCCACCTTGTAATATTGCTGGTATCCGTGTGTAACAGATAGTGTTGTGCACTGGGCTGGAAGATAATAAATAGATGTGAGCTGATGATTTACAGGAGGGTGCTTGGAACTCCTGGAACCACTAGGGAAGGGAAACTGTGCTGGTACAAGGTTGTGCTGTCAACCTCGCAATAGTTTTTCCTCTCTCCTGAGGGCAATTTCTCCAAGATGTAACTTGCTTCCTGCCTCATCATCTGGAAATTCACAAATCAGAAGAATTGTGGTTAATTACTAAAATGGCTGATCCATAGATTCTTAGCTGTCAGAGCCTAGGGGGGGAGGGGTTTAATTGTTGTTTTTTCTCTGAAAGAATTTCTCCTAAAGTGGTGAAATAACTCAAATTAATGAAGATTGCAAATAGAAGACTTTTGTGATTATTTCCAGTTGTTGAAAGAACTGCTTATTTAAAATGCATTGCTTTTTTATGTGAAGAAACTTATATTTCTCCAAACAGCCAGAATAAATTTAGCCCTAAAACATTCATAACAAAGGATGAATGCATATTCACGCTAACACTGTATGTGATCTCTGATCATACAGTAGTTAAGTTACACAATCACAGTGATTTATGGTACTAAACTGTGGAGCCTCATATCTGCAGGGGTGTGGGTAAAGGGGTGGAACCCTCATCAATCACAAGGCTATACTTGTTCAGCATTGGGAAAATTAAGGCAGACAGTAAACCGCATGAAGTAATATAAAAAAAAAAGAAATCAGAATTTCTATTTGCATAGTGTTATTAAGCAATACGACGCTGATCCACCTTTTCAAGAAGCTTGCCTAGAAATCCACTTATTACCTTGTAGTACTTGATATATGTATTCTTCATATTCATGCTGAGGGTATTTGGAGAGTAGTTATATAATACACATACTGTCCTTGACTTAAAAAAAAGGATTACAAATAATGGCCATCTTTGCAGTTTATTTCAAGACAGAGATAAAACAAGAAAGAAAAAAACACATGCAATTTTTAAGTGCAGATTTCTGCAAATTTCACTCATTCTATTGACAGTGCTTTTCTTCCAATTCACTAGTATCAGGTAGAAACAGTCGGGCATAACAAGGGGCTAGCACAGGGGAACCGTATTAATCAAACAATGTTTAAAAAAAAGTTTAATTAACTGCATATTTTGTAAAAGCCACATTTCATTACTGTTTGTTAGGAAGACGGAAGCATGCACTGGAAACACTAATTCTAATTATTACTTCAAGTAGGAGTTTTTGGCACAAGGTCAAAGAATAATAGAAGAATGTGTGAATCTGTGCTACAGCGCAGCAGTAAGACTAATCATTTGAATAAAGCCAGTTGCTTTTTCTTGGACTGTCTGTGTGCTGTTCAATGTTCTGGATGAATCTAACACAATCAGCCTGTTCTCTGGTGTATATCCACTTCCTGCTGACTCAGGGCAGCTTGCCTCTTCTGCCATTTATTAAAATGAAACATTCCTATTAAAACACCATTTTTCAGAAAGATGACCAAATAGATATTAGTAATTACATTATTAAAACTATTTTGTTTAAAATGAACTGTCACACTTGTGTGTTGCAAAGCAACACAAACAAATCTATTTCATTTAGTGAGAGATTGCTTTGAAGAGCTGGATTTCTTTCTTTCTATTAGAAGGTATTGCAGAGGGGATGTGATGTGTGCTCCAGGAAACCACCAGCTTTTATAGCTATTAGAAAGGAAGAATACTGTTTCTAGTACTCTCCATGGCAAATAATGTATAATTCATGGATTTCATTAACATGCAAATATGATCCATGGTCTCCTATGTTTATATCTCCTAATAATCTATTAATGGTTTTAAAAGTAAAGGGTAATAGAAACACTTTGTATGAGCAACATTTACTCATCGTTCTCTCTGTTTTTCTCTAATTGTATAGTATAAGCAGGTACAGAATTAAAACAGAAACAAGGGAAATTAATTAACCTACGATTACCAAATAAATATTTATTGAACATAAGTTCACACGCCCAATAATCTGTGATTCTGTAGTGAAAAACCCCATTATCATTAGATGTCAACATGCCTTAGAAAAATCTGCACTGAGGGATGGAGAGGTGCTTGTGTCACAGCTATGGCATGAAATGACCCCTAGATTTGGAAATAGCATTTGTATTGGGATTTCAACACCCCCATCAAACATGGGTAGAACAAGAAAACAAAAAGGATCAGATTCATGTTGAGGACTCAGACTTTTACAGTTTTCTTTGCAATAACAGAAGGATAGGTAAGATTTCATCCTGATGCAACCTTGTCTGGCATTTTTAGGATCAGCTATTTTCCACTTCCATATTCTAACTCAAACTATAGAGTTGTCAGCCGGAAAAAAATGCCAAAACCCGTTTCTTGCTATTGTCAGAGCAGAGTTTATACAGCACTGGCAGGCAGATAGTTCCAGATTTTGATTTTTTTTTTCGTGCTCTGAGCACTTGCTGCTTGCAGGTTTGCCTGCCTTTCCTCCTACTCTGCAGTGCTGTCTCTGTGCTATTGGACACCCCCCCGCTCCCGAGTGCTGCTGCCCTCCCCACTACCCCCTGTGTGGCCAGTACCCCAGCCCCATCACTGAGCCCCCCGCCTTTCCATCCTTTCCCGCTCTGAAATGCCACAGAGGGATCTGCCCGGGTAGTGATTTCACTTCTGCTTTTATCATAAACCACACAAAGAGAAACAGTGCAAGACACGGGCACATCTGCTCTTTGTAAAAAAATACATATAAAGCAATGGTGCTGTAGGCAACAATAAACCATTTTAATCAACTAATTGAAAGAAACATCCTGCCAAGGACAGTTTCAATAATTTTCATATTACATCCCATAAACGTTGGACAGTATTTTAGACCTGGGTCAAATACCTTTTCTCTGAGGCTGAAAGAGTTTGACTAAGGATGAGAAAAGAAAGAAGTGTCAATCCCCACAGCATCTCTCTTTATTTTTCCTCATGTCACATAATGATGGGAGAAACGATGGACTTCTAAACATTTATTAACCAATAAATATTTGGCCTTTTTTTAAAAAAAAAGTCCATATATGATGTGGAAGCCCTTTATTTTGTCAGGTACTTCCTTCTGATGATGCTGACTTCTCAGAGAAATGAGAACACATTACTTTGGGCTGGAAAACACAGACTGGACTTTCACTCAGCATCCTTTGCTCGCCCTCTCACTAACTCTTCAGCGTGCAGATCCTGACCACAAGCTTGTGGCAGTATTTTTGTCTTCTACTATGATGACCTTTTTCAGGTTAACTGTGACTAAAAAAGTCAGTCCCTTCTCTGCACTGTGGTGTGTCACAAGCCTGTTACATCTTCCTTCTCTCTGAAGCACAGAAGAACACTTACATGCTTGTAATCCTACAGCTGTGTGAATTTGGGAAGCTGGGTGGTGGGTCTGCCAGGAAAGAGGCAGTTCAGAAAAGAGTTCACTATTCACATTGACCTATACATGTAGAAAAGAAAATTATTTGTTTAGTAGAAGCTACCTGTCACTATAAAAAAACCCACTATCACATCCACAATGCAAATACATCGATTTTACACAACAAAAAAAGCCTGTTAGTATATACACTTCACAGTTCATTACGAGTTTCCTTAATTAAATGAATGTAACAAGTTGATGAGACTTTAGAAGCTCTGAGAAAAGTCAGATCCACTTTACACTGAAAAGCCGGACTCAAAAATAAATTATGCACAGTTGATTAGACTAAGACAAGCATTTCTCAAACATTTCTCAATACTTCAGAAAAAGTGACATATTGAACTCTATTTTACTGTGAGGCTCAAAATGGCAATTAACAGTCTTAAGCTGCATATAAAACCCAGTATGAACCACGTTTACAAGAACATTGTGTGTGCATCAAATTACGTTATCTTTGGTTTGAAGAACTTAAAAATAATTGCCAATAAGTATTCATGTATAGGACCAGTTTTTTGAAACAAGTTATTTTAATTACTGCTAGTGTCAGGAGTACGTGTAGGCAATTTTATTAGATTTAATACATTTAGTGAAGCTCCCTGAACTGTAGCTGGCTTATTTCTGTACAGGATGAAATATTTAATATATCTTTATTATTCTTCCTTTCTAATACTTTATTTATTTGTATGTGAAATCCCAACATTTGATGCTTTTGTTGCTTTAATCAAGAATATCAGTATGAAGCAGAGTTATATATTATAAAAAAAAATCTAAACCTCATGTACATTTAGGGGTTTATATACCACACTTGTAACATAAGCACCCTTCAAACTTCATGCCTTTAGGGCTCTCTACATTTGAACCCCCACCTGGATCCCGATGTAGTGATGTATAGGAGCCGTTCTATGAAAGGATGTGGCTGGGAATAAATGGAGAGGGGGGAAAGGTCCCTAAGAGGTGAATGTCTTGGTCCTGAAAAGTGAGAGAAATCCTTACTGCTTTTACGTAATTCGATTTTTCACTTCTGGCAACATTTTCCTCAAATATGGTGTTCCTCAAACCCTTCACATCCATGTTATTAAAAAAAAAAAAAATCAAACAAATTATATCAGCAACTCTGTCATGAAATGATGCTAAGAAGGTCATTTCAAGATATCCATACATCCATGCAATGTCCACCGTTGCAGTGACCGTCCAACCACACAGAGAACTGCCCAGCCCGTGACACACCAGTACATCGTGCTACAGCTGCCAGGTGGGCAGGTCCCTGTCCTGCCTGGCACATGATGCAGTGAATGAGCCCCAGCACAACGCTGCTGCCGCCAGCCCTGCGCCCACGGGACTGGCTGCTCAAGGAGCATGGCAGTAAAGGTAAAACAACATGGCACTTCACAATAATCCATATGTCACATCACCTAACTCCAAAGGTAGACAAATTCCTTTATACGCTTTATCTTGAACTTGTCAATCCCCTGTGAAGGTTTTAGAGACATCTGCAAACAGTCTTAATTCAAGGAACACAATACTTATGCACTTTACTGGTGTGATATAAATTAGCAGTTTCCCACTCTTCATTGCCACAATAAATCCACACAGAAAGAACTGTTGGTATATACAACATCAAAGAGCCTGAAATAGAAGTAGTGAATTGCAGTTATAAAAATAAATTTCTAAAAAGAAGAGAGAAAAGGAGACGAATGTTCTAATCTTACCTTCATCATAATCTTATTAGCATTTCTCAGTGAGCAGTTCAAGTATCAGTCTATACTCTTATGAATCTGTCTCATAAATATGTCAAGTGCAAAGTATAGTTATTTTAATAGTCTGTGTTGGTGGGCCATCATGGATTTAATTAAGAGACAACTAGTGTATGAAATATGACACAAAAGCACCAAACTAAACGGAGAAGTGTTTTACTGCAGATTTAAATCAGGGCCACAGAAGCAATGATGATCTGGCCTTAGAAATCCTACTTAAATTTAATTAATGCAGACCAGCACAGACCTGTCCATATAGGAACAAAAAAATAGAGGCATTAAAAATAATGATTTAACCTATACTGTGTTAGTTATAAAGACATTTGCATTATCTCCAACTGCATTATGTTATTTATAAATGTGAGTTGGTTTGTGGCTCTTAAATTAATTTTAAAAGGCTAGAAATGAAAGTCCAGTAAAATTGTTAAAATATTACTTTCAGCTACCCATTTTTTGTGATGTCTCCAAAATTAAGCCTTTATTAAGCTTTCTGCCTTATTTTGAAGGGTGTCAGAATGCTAAAATCGTTCTGCTACAAAATTGCCACTATCTCTCAAAGGTTGTGATGAAAACTGTGTTATTTTCCACCTAAATCTCCTCTTTCTCCATCTTCCCAAAAAGCAAGAGTATAGTCAGCATGGTGAGCATGCAGCATTAGATCTTCAAGCACTGCACAGTCGTTCCTGCCATCATTTTGGAGCACTGTTTTGACTTCACAGGAGATTTGGCAAGATACGATGTTTTTAAGAAGCAACGCAAGAGCACATATTTTCACTTTGAAAAGTGAAAATATGTGTTACTTATATGAGTTTAACACTATTTTAGAAAGAAAGAATCCAATAATTCCATGAAACTATTCCAATATCTCAATCCCATCTTGCAAAATCATTGCCTGACAACAACCTGAGCTGCACTGCAGTTGAAAGCAAGGCTTACAATTGATTACTAAGGGCAGAGAAGCAGACTCTGAAGATATACAGTTAAGTATATGCCTGTCTGGCTGTAAGAACTGATGCCTTAGTCAGCTATAGGGACTACAATTATACATTATTTTCATGTCTAATACTTTCTATTTTATTAATCTGATCCAGCTAGTACTAGCTACTACATGTTAACTTGCTCAATTCAAGCAACTTCCAGTCATTTAGATTAGAATAACCTTTAATTAGTTAGTTGCTCTAGCACACAGGTAAAGTATTCATATGTTTTATTAACCCTTTATTGCTAAAGGAGAAGAAAAAAAGCAGTGGCCAGAAAGAATCATTAAGTGATTTTCATCCCTGTTTTCAGAAACTCTGAGCTGTGGACTCGAGCTGCTCTCCAAACACCATAATTTGGACTGCCAGGAATGTAATAAAAACTGTAAATTGACACAAAAATGAAAGTGCTTGGGAGAAATAAATTCATAACTACTTTTATTTTTTGGTGAAGAAAACATCAAAGGTTTGCAACTCAGCCTGGGAGGCAAAAATGGATAAAAGGATAGTGCCTATAGTTTCAAAATATTTTTCTCTTTAATGAACAGTTGAAAATATCCATAAATCTCTCACAGTATCACTTTATTTAAAAAGCAGTCAAGTCTTTTGTGCCTGACATGTTTATAGTAAATCTATTCTCATCTGTCGTGTTTGCATAAATTGTCCAAAAGTTCATCCGTCTTGGCTGTCTTTCAGTATTCATTAGTATTGAAGTCATTTTTGGAGTAAATGAAGGGAAAAAATGCCCAGAAATTGAAATAATGCATAGAAAGAACCAGACTTCTGATGACTAACAAGAGCAAACACAGCTTTATTCAGCTAAATTCACAGAAATCTGTTTCTTATTGCCAGGGGTGAACTAAACAGTATGAGTTGTGTGTGCAAGCGTGTAATAAATAAATATAGGCAATCAGGATGAAATTCTCAATAATATACGATAAGGTGATAACATAGTCCCAAATAGGTATTTATATGGACACCTAACTAATCAAAGAGCTCCTGTCAGAGGTCTGCTGTGAGACATCACCTGGATTTAGCATACCTTTACACCTTCCTCTGATCGAACCACAGTGCAGAAACACACTGTCAACCCCAATCTTTCATCTTCTTCCTCAATTAAGGAGACATCTATAACAAAAATGAAGAAAATAACACTGAAGAAGTACTGCCATGTGGGTACAGCCTGAAACAGGGGGCTGGCTGAAACCCCTGGGGAGGGATGGAGGGAAGGGAGGTGCAGCACAACAGAGAGCCCCCATCTTCCCATGGGACAGAGGGCTGGGGTGCCCCCAGCCTCCAGGGCTCATCCTGGTTCGGCTGTCCCCCCAAACGGTGGGATTCCCCAGCACTCACAACCTGGCCATTTGGTCTCCCAGCCACAGTGGTTGGACACCCCCGTGTCCCCAGCCTGGTGGGTGTTTGCAGGAGGCAGCGCGAGCATGGTCCCCTGCCCATCGGCAGGCAGGAGCAAACACTGAGCTTTCATCTTCTCAACAAACACTCCCAAATTCAAAAGCTTCCACTCAGGAATAATTAGAGCCACTTTGGGCGGCATTGTAACTGAAGCATCTCAACAAATTTTAGGTTACTTTTAGCACAAAATATTCACTCAATAAAAAGCGCTGAAGATCAAGGACATCATTTGCTTAGTGACTCAAGTAATCAAGAGGTGAATAGATAAGAAACAACTGTACAGCTGCACCGCAACTAAAGAAACAAGGGAAAACAGAACTTTCCAGTCTAGACTCCCATGGAATCAAATCTGAAGATGTGCAAGCAAAAATTTACCCCAGTCTACTCCCTGGAGAATGTATTCATTACCTTATAAAAGAACAGGGCACTATATCTCTGAGCCTCAGGGCATGTTTTCTGTGATTGCCATTAAAAGTCTTGTTGACAGTGGGGTTTGTTCACTGAAACGTGAACATACGATTGTTTTGCAAACAGTTTTAGAGTAACTTGTATTCACAGAAAGCTACCCACACCTCTGTATCAAAAACTATTTGCAGAATTAAATATTTAACAAACAAGTTTGAGATCTGCAGGGATTAAATTAGTGAGATAATTAGCTCAATATTTAAGGTTAATGTTCACAAGTAGGTTAATTATATACTTTCCCAAATTTCTGTTTTCATTTCGCTCCACGCATATTGCAGTAACAGTGAAAGTGAGACCACACTTGCCGAGATGGCAGGAAAGGCAGCACGTATCACCAAAGGTATCAGAGACTAAATGCACACTTCTGAAGGAAATTTTCTCCCACATAGGTCTTAGAGCTTTATAATCTTCATGTTCCAGCAGTTTTCCATCTTTTAGGTTGAATTCCCTTGAATAACACTTCAGATCTGTATTAAAAAAAAAATCCAACACATTTTCTACAAGGCTTGTGGGATTTCTTAGCTTCAAGACTTCAAGACTTCATACAGCTCTCTACAGTTAATTACAAAAGAGACTGTTTGAGCTTAGACTGAATTCAGTCCACATGCACTGATCCTATGTACAAGACTGCAGACCCAAAGCAATGTACAGAGCTGGAATTCCCCCTGATGGGACTTCAGTGACATTACTTCATGTCTACTGCAATGAAAACAAGAGCAAAATCTGATGCAGTTATCAGCAAGATGGTTGTAGAGAATCAGGCAGAGAGTCAAATATTACAATGAAGTTTTTTGAAGCTAGTTAGTAGTTATTTGTGCAGAAGCAATAGGACATAGCCTCTGGATTAATTTACACAAAGTTATTTTGCAAACAGGTCAAGCCAACGTGAACACGGGCTCTGAGGAACCAGGAAGCACAGCCGTGTAGATGGTGCAATTCTCCTGTCCTTGTGTTCAGTGACAGACTAAGGCTGTTTGGAGGAAACATGATGAAGTTTTCTAGTAGCAGAGCAAAAATTTTTCAAATCATCTGAACACTGTTGCCTCTTCTGCCTGACAGAGACTGTCCATTTGTAATCTCCTCAGTGTACCAGAGCCCAGGGACAAATTTCCCAAACCCTGACAGGTGGGTCTGATGGACAAAAATCCCAGATATGGGGTGGAGCTTCAAAATTTCAGCCTCTAAAACAAGTGAAGGCAAGAGCCAGATACTGCCAAACATTACGGTATTTCATATACAGATCTTGTTTAGGCAGTACGTGTAATTTGTAATCAGTACATCCACCCTAGCAAATTTTACAAGGTTGCTCCCCTTTGTAAACAGATGAAGTGTAAGACACTGCAGGCCTCGCAGCCCAGCCGCCCTCCCCCAGGGACACGCAGCCTAGTAAAAAGTTCATTTTTAGCATCCTTCCATATGGAAAGTTGTTTCCATTTCATGTTCGATTCAGGGCTGCTGAAGGCATTGATGTTGGGGTGCCCACGCTGACGAACCACCTGGGCTTATGCCCTGCCCCTAGACCTCCCGCGCAGTGTCATCACCTGTCACCACATGGTGATGAGCGATCCTTGAAGATGTCACGCTACTCGCTTATGCTAACACAACCCCTGGTGTCTTTGTCCTTCAAAACAGGGTCTGTTTCTCCCCAGGAGGAGGGTATTCGCTGGCTTTTAAATTATACGTTCTCCTTTTCCTCATGTTGACTTTGGGCCTTTCCTCACACAGAATCCTCAGGAAAGCAAACACTGGTGGCCATTCGCAGCCTCATCCAGGTCCTTGTTCCCCTCGAACATGGGGCCATAAAGCTGTTGTTGGAGAAGGAACAGCAAAGCCATCGCTCTCCAGGGGAAGAGGGAAGCCATGACTGTAAAGGACAGCTGAGTAAAATGGTTTGTGTCAAATTTTCTCCTCCTTACATTTTGCTGAGCAAAAGGACGGATCTGGAAGTCTTATCACTATCTACAGAAGATGTGCTTTTATATACCGCTAGGACTACAAAAATCAATCTTCTGAGCAAAAGGAGTTGCCTTTTAAACTAGAGCTAGCCACAACAGCTGGCTTTCAGGTTCTGCGATATAAGAAACTCATATCACACTATGTCGAAAATTTGAATTGTTTTCTGACTTTTTTAAGCTGCAAAATTTTACCCAGCTTTATATTTTTTAAAGTTTACTTTCTTTTTAATTTTTAGTTTTATTTCAGTGTGGCGCTGTTATTTGCTAAATTATTTGATCATTTTGCCACAGCATTACAAAACACTAGCTTGCTGACGCCTGCTGGACCCTGCTGATAAGGAGGCTCACAATAAAGAAGCTGGTGAATATCAGTCTCTGTCCTTTCAAAAAATTAGTTAAAGTAATCTCACATTTTTACTTTCCCAAAAAGACACTGCAACCATTTCTCTTCCTCTCTTATTTATTGTTCACCCCACCGCAACATAAACATATGCTTCTCTATCCCGCTTACCTACTGCCACAGACAGAGCCCTCTCTGTATCATTTCTGTGCTGAGCGCAGAGGTGGGGATGCTCTGGGCTGCACTGTATTTGCAACACCGACTGCTGTGAGTACACACGCAAGTAGAGCAACTGATTCTTGAAAGGCAGTTAGATACCCAACCAGTAATTGTGTGCACAATTACTGTGATTACACATGTAATCATGGTCATTGTGCTTCCAAATGATGCATGTGCTATTCTAAAAATTCGTTGCTGTATTACTAAAATTGATGGGAGCTTTGCTGTCAATTTGAATTGATGGAGGATCAGGCACTACATATTGTAGCAATAGACTTGATATATCCAAGAGCAAATACATTTTTTGCATACAAAATGCTAAATTTTCAGTGTGTACTGAAACAGTAAAAGAGAGGTGAAGACAGTTGCTTAGCATATCTAGGTATATATTCATTATGCATTCATTAATAAATGATCATTTTTGAATAGGGTTCTGGATTTGATTCAAACTCCACAGACATTAAGAGGAAACCAGGGCTCTGGATCAAGACCTCTTCCTTTAATGTTTCCAATTAGCTCGGGTTATACAGCTGTGTGTGCATTTGTTCACGGCAAAATCTTTGGCTTTTGGCTGTCTTGTCTTTCAAGAGTTAAAGAGGATTTTGCAAAGAAGATGCTGTGCGATACAGTAGGTATGGTGATATGTAGTATTTCACATCCAGTCGTTGTCCGTGTTCTAACGATGTGCATTAAATGTCTTACTATTGTCTCTTTTTCAGATTAGTTTACAGCCCTGTAGGTTCCAGCTGTTTTATTCTGAAACTCTAAAGCCCTATCACTAGGGAGTTCTGTGTAATTGCCCATAATATGCACCACATTATCCATTTCAGGAACTGTGCTGAAAGACAGCAGCAATAAGGGGTTTTCTAAAGGCAGTCTGGTTTACACTAATGGATCTAACAGGAAGGAAATGCAATTTGAAAGAAGCTGATGCATATGTTCTATTGTTGAATATAATGTTTGATTTAATTATTAACTGTCTGTGATGGAAAGTCAGATCCTGCTCAGTTCTGCTTACAGTTTGGTACTCTGCTACCAGTGAAAACAGACAAGTTTCAGTCTAAGGATATAAGAATTCTTTTTAAAATACTGATATTTGTGCTTTTATAAAATATCAGCTGAGGAACCTCAGTCACCTGCTTCTTCCACACAGACTTGCTTTCTTTTATCAAGCTAAATGCACAATATGGAAGCCAACTCTCTTTCTGTTTTCACTTGTCTAAACCAGGAGACTGTCAAAGTTAACTATCTGCTGTAATTATTTAAATAAATATGATCCAAATAGAGTTCATTTTCACTGCTGCTCATGACCTATTCATTTTTATTTTATTTTGCTTTTCATGTCATACACATAGCACTGCAGTCAATCGACTTCTGTATCACTGAGGAAGTATGCAATGGACCCAAGTGAATTTTAGGAAGGAGTTAAAATGTGCTGGCATGACTTCACCTATCCTTCTTTTATCAGGGATGGAGGATTTGGCAGACAATTTCAGTCCAATTCTATAATTTGTGGTTTGTGATTTCTAGTAAATTGTTGCACTGTGTTACAAAGGTCTCTAATTCCATGTGTAGGTGTTAACACAGTGTAAGGAATGAATTCATTATGAAGAACTCTTACCTGAAATTCCATTATCCTTTCCTCACCATGGTGACTCCTATCAAACTCATTCATATAACATAATCTGGAAAGAAAAAGGTATTAATGCTAAACTGCTGCATTTTCAGCAGAGTTTAAAGGTAAAAATCATAGCTCTCCTGCATGATTCAGACAAAACCAGCAGTTTAACAGCACTAGTAAACAAAAGAACTGAGCAACATAATTTCAGTTTTATATTTTGCATCTGTCTGGTGAGATTACCATCTATCTTAAGCAGATACAGGACTGCAGTTGAAATTAAACAATAGTAATGAAATTTGGATTTTGTCCAGAATGATCTTCCACATCATTATTTGATCCATAATTTCTCATCTTCCGTTAAACATATCTTCCTGCATGCGATGCCCACAGCATTAGCTCTGTGGGACACATCTTCCTTTGCAAACTCCAAAGGGATTGGTTACTTTTGTCAGGAGGGTAACAAAGAAATGAAGTTCCTAGGAGACACAACACCATGCCTCAAACACCTAATTGATTTAGACAGCTTAAGAAAAAATAGAGACCTTTTTCACAGCATATCTGCATTCTTGGTGTCAGCAGACTTCAGTCAAAGACTATGAAAGAGCCACTGCAGCAAAATCCATCTCAGATTCATGTGGAGACTTCTACTTGTAATCTGTTCTCTGTTGTAAGGATCTGAGCAGATTTGAGGCTTTTTAAAAACCTCAACAATTTTGAATGTTTTGGTTTAGAGGAGTACCTGAGAGCTCAGATCAAAATACATCCAGACTGCTTTAGCCCACGACTCCCATCAGAGCAGATTTCTGCTGGGTCTTTCCTGGGTCAAGAGCATCATAAAATCAATCTTCTGTAGGCTGCTTGAAGACTCCTGCTTTCAGCCTTGACAGAAACCAACAAATGCCAAGATGTGAGATTTCTTTCAAAAAGTTAACAAAAACCTGCAAAACAGGTATGAGCCAAGGTCAGCTCTTGTTCTGGCTAAAGCTTTTTCTTAGTTTCACTGTTACTCCTACTCCTAATTAAAAGTTTATTGAAGCACTTTGCATACTCCAGTGTATTGAAGAAGCAATTGTTGGAGTGAAAAGAAAAACTGTCAGTTCTGAAAATAGCTTGGACTGCTCATGTGTCATTCTCAGTATATGCTGAAATACCAGAAAAACATGGCTCACACTGTGGATTGCATCAGATACCCACGCATGTATAAGCAACCCTCTCCCCACCTTCTTCTGAGGCTCATTTTTACAAAACACATGGTTAGAACTGAGCTGTGCTTTCTGCCATTGGTGTAAGCTACAATGAAGCAGAGCACAAAGGAAACCTATTCCCCCAGCAGATGTAGGATCTGCCTGTAGAGCTCAGTGTGAGAATTAAGAGCAGACACCTGTGGTAACCAGCACACTGCAGAGGATGGGGGGAGACAGGCTGCCTCATTTTCTTGGATCCCCTGACCAGACCTCAGGTAAGGCCGCAGACGTGCCGAGCATCGGATCATTTGCCGATCAGGAATGCAAGCTTTTCAGCCAGGAGCTGGGAGCTCAACCTCCTGTCTCAGCCCTGCCAGGGCCCATCCTGCCCAGTAGCCCCAGTGCACCTGTACAGCAAGAGCTGGTGTGACTGGCCTGCCCACCCCCTCCCTTCTCCCCATGCAGCTCCCTGCTCTACTCAGGCTTTGTCTCCATCCTGAAATACCATCCTGTGTTTGCTGGCTTAAGCATGTCCAAGAGGGAGACTGAAAAGTGTTTCGGTGGCTAGACAAAAGGGCAATTGAAAAAGGTTGCTGTGGGAATCATATTCATAGGGAAAAGGAACTGAACTCACACAGGTGTTTCTCCATTTCTGCTGTGACTCTTCTAGGCAGCAAAACAGGTGAGTTTGCTGCATGCTAATCAGGAAAAAGAACATCTGAAATATGCATCTGCACATGAGCATCTGTGCAGAGTTTCTCCAAAACAGTTCTCAAGTGCATTTTTTTTTCCTGTGTGGGCCTCTTTAGTACTTAGTTGTGCCAAGAGGCTTATTTTGTATAGGTGGAGAGACCCCTATCCACCAGCCATCAGGGAGTGCTATTAATATGCAACATCTTGAATGCATGAGCTGAGTGACAAGCTGGCAGAGTTTGAGCCTGTGCAGTCCAAGTTTGTGTCTCTCCCTGAAGAGGTGAAAAGTCCCTTCTAAAACTCTCTGCCAAACTGTGCAAGAGATGAAAGAAAGGAGAATGGGCAACCTATTTTTCTGCTTCTCTCTTCCTAATATCTTCACACTATCATTCCTTGCCCCTGACCACAGTGAATGTGAACGGCCAATTTCAGATAGTTTGCTACTGAACTTCAATATCAAAATATCCTCTGTCCTCTGAAACATCCCCACAGTAGTGAGCTAAGTTGAGGTCGTGAACTTTAGGCATATTTGCACTTTTCGTTTGGTCACCCAGTGTCACCACACAAGTGTTAAGGAAGTTTTATAAGCAGTTTGTAAACAAGTTCTAAAAGAAGCAGTATACCAAATAATTCAATAAGCAATATTTCCTAGCACAAGGCTCAACTCAGCTAGTTTTTCAGCCTGACTAGCAAGAAAGGACACCTGTAATGTCTCATTATGAACTAGTTAGAGTTTGATCTAGGAAGAGTAAATGGGAGTTTCTTACTCTCCTCACCTAGAAGATGGGGAAGGGTGCAGCAGGAGCAGTAGGAATCAGACAGCCACCATCCCCAGCCTCAAAACAAGCTGCTGCCTGTGCCTGTTCCCAGCCATTCAGTGGGGCTCAGGAGCTGCGCTTAAGCACACTACCTGCACCTGCCAAGATGTACACCTGTGCCCACCTGTACCAAAACACACTGGATTTTCATAGAATCATAGAATAGTTTGGGTTGGAAGGGACCTTCAAAGGTCCTCTACTCCAACCCCCCTGCAATGAGCAGGGTTTGTTATCATGCAGTGTGACCATGCTGTGGTTTGTGGAACCAGTGCCTCAACATAGATCTTTGGCCATCACCAGCTGTTCAGCTTCAGGGTGTTTAGAACGAATTAGAGAAATAAAGAGCCAAAAATTAAAATTTGCTTCAGAATCTCGTGATAGAAGAGACAGAAGAAAACAGATGGGCCCGAATGTATCCACCCAGCCTAGCAGCAATGTCTGCTGAGTGAGCAGAGCTGAAACAAGCCCAGCCCAGAGACCTTTCCTTGCTGCAGCCATTCCCACTGAGTCCATGTGGCCAAGGGAGGAACTGGCTCTCCACCCCTCTGTGGCAGTGTGGAGTTAGGATCTGGTTTTGCTGTACCCGAACCCAACCAGCCAGGGCCTCACAAACCGTGAGTTTCCAACCAGCAACTCCACAGCAGCCTCCTTGCTGGAGCCTGGCCCCATCAGCAAGCAGCTCCACGCCAGCCCGCACGCAGAGCTAACAGGAATGGCAAACTGGGGTTTTCAGACACCAGCTGTTACCCTGGCATCACTGCCTCTCTCTGCGCATGCCTTTGCCATTCCCTGAATCTCTGCCTGCTGCACAACTCTTGGAATGAGTTAAAATGACTTTTGGGATGTTTTCCTCTTGCCTTAAAGGGCTCATCTGCTTTGTTTTTCCCTCAGTCACAGCAGAACATAGAAAATGGTCTACATGGAAAATGTGAAAAATGGTCTACATGGAAAATGTGAAAAATGGTTTCTATGTAAATTGGAGGTAACGTCAGCCAAATTAATTTGTTAATTTAATGTCTAAAATCATTTTATATTCCCCATTTACAAATTTATATTATTTCTTATGGGAATGTATTTTCTCCATATTAGATCCATTTTTTAACTGCTCCAACCATTTTTCACCATTCCACAAAGCAGGTTCATTTACAAATGATGCTTATTAATCGAGAGAAATTTCACCTCTTACTTCTTTTTATGAGCTTGAAGTCCTGTCCCTTATCTGGGAACATCATATAGTATCTTACCAAAAACTCCTTTCTATTCAGGGATCAGAGCCCATAGGGAAGGTCAGAAGAATCCTGCCAAAGTAAATTTACTAGCCATAATGCATCAGCTTGAGGAAAAAACAGTTACAGTCAGCAGAATGATGTAGAACAACTACGAATACATACTTCTATAACACCATAGATAATATAACCTTGTTTAAAATTCTTTCGTGCAGATTTGTTAAAATTTAGGTGAATTATTAAGACTCTCACAAAATAGGCAATCTATTAATAGAATTGTCCATGCTTATACAGGAGGGGCTAGCTACAAACTCTCTGTTGATACTTTAAATTTGGGAAATATTGTTTTTTATCAGCTTGCCCATAGGAATAGTGTGGAGATTTTCCAGGATAAGAGCACCCCAGTATTTTAAACTTTCGGGCAGACACATCTCTGCTGCTTAGCGCATGTAACCTCCCCAGATCACAGACTGATGCTAGGCACAGGTCTTCCACAAAAGAGAAAATCAAAGCTTTGAATCATACATTCAAGGGCTTCTCACTGAGAACTGACATGATTTTAAATAAAATTCCTAGGTATTGAATAAATACCAAGCAGCACGGATGCTGGCGGCAGAAGCTGGTGGGTACCCTGTTGGCCACCTCAGCTCCGGCCCCGCATCGCGCCATGTCTGCAGCAGGGCAATTCCAGCTGTGGCAGAGCCGGCACGGGAGTGTCCCCCAAGCAGACAGACAAGCTGCCTCCCGTGACAGGCAGCACCAACCCCTGCCCGCTGGAGAGGCCCTGCCTGCAGCATCAAGCATCCTTCCCCGGGTACACTGTGGTTTTTGCTAACTACGACACCTCTGCGTATTGCCGATATCCTTACAAACATCCCATGCTTTCTGTGAGCCACAGTGGCCTCACACCGGAAGGCAGAATCAGAGAGAAAACATCTCCTCAGAATTAAAACACACTGTCTCAGCCCCCTGCTTGGCTCTCCCATGGGGCAGAGGCCCCCAAACACTGCATGTACCCACAGGCCAGGGGCTGTTTTAATGACACCAGATAGGCTCCACCTACTCTACTGAAGGTGTCTTCTAATGCCAGTACAGTGGGGAATAACTTTCCCACATGCTAACTGTCAGCAAGAAATAGCTGTATTTCCTTAAAATAATAGAGTCCCAAAAACAAATGGATATTGATTTAGGCTATCTTGTCAATCACAGGAAAGAAGAACAACCCAGCTAGTATAATATGAGGAGAGTTTGTAAAAAACGTGCCTTTGTTTCTAAAGACTAGCAGATATAGCTGGTTTTAACGTTGGTTGGACAGACTACGAGATTCCAAAAATTTAATCTGAGACAAAATATTTTGCCAGAGAAAAAGCAAGGCCAAGAGAACAACTTTTCCACTGGATCAAAATAAAATGCTTTCATCACAAAATTCATTAGTGCCTTTGAAGGCAACAGCAGGAAAAGCTGAGCAATGTGCTATGAAACTGGACTGAGCTCCGAGGGCACCTGGTACCTCTCGCCTTGTGCAGGTCGCTCAGCTGCTGTTGGCACTCGCATATTGCCCAGGTTCTTAAGGATGCTAAACTGATGAGATACGTTTTTGTTTTGAGATGCCACTGACACAAAAGATCAGCAGCCTTCTGCAGTTTGGGTCTTGCCATGCTCCCTGGCTCTCACAGCAGGAAGGATGCCGCCAGCCTCAGCCATGCTGCCTCCGCCAGTGACCCCCTGGACCCTGCGTTCAGCACGAGCGCTTGCTGCCAGCCCTGCAGCACAGGCGCTCCTGGCACAGGGCTGCACAGACAGACCCACGGCATGAACGACTACAGAGCCTTTATATTAAACAGGGCTTCAAAACTGCAAGAACATTAACACTCACCAAAAACATAGCAGCATAAAGGTCCTTTCATAGCTCTACACTGCTCTTGCCACAAGCTCTAAGTGCTTAGTGAGGAAGTGACCTTTACGAGATTATTGTTTGTGATCTCTTGGTGTGTGCCAGTATAGGCACAAAGAGTATTCCAATTTATTTAAAAGGTTACATATCAAAACTGAATATGCAGTACAACTGCGTTATCACATTGTATAGCTTTTAAACAGGAAATCCAAACCTTGGCATGTATACCTTCTAGGCAGTGGGGCTGGATTCCCTCAGTATCAAAACTAAAGATGGCAAAGTAACACGTAACAAAATAATTTATTCATTCTTCTTTTCTTGTTTTTAAATTGTCTATGAATCACTTAGAAAACTCCCCACATAATTCCTGGCTTTAAATTACTCACAAATTTCTTCCAATAAATATTATTTTAGCTTGCAGAATATTCAAACATGAGATTCAAGGAACTCGGCACCTTTGCGAGCAAAGACTGTTCACACTGAATAATTTAGTTGTCTGAGTTTCAGAAACCTGATCTGATTTCTTTTGAGCTGCACAACCCTCTTAGGGTACCTTATGCATCATAAACAATCTCCCCCTCCCCTGCTGCTTGTTAGAGGCACGGCTGTACCTGCCCAGGGAGCCTGACCCAGCACTGCCCCTTACCTGCCCTCCACCTGACTCCAGTAACTAGGTGGGAAACCACTCCCCAGCTCTGAGGAGTGTGCTAGTGTGTACTTCAGTTGTTTGCTCCCCAAGTAAGAAAGTGCCCTGAACCAGCCACAGGGAATGTACCTTTCACTTGACAAGGTAAAAGATGAAGTGAGGACACATTTTGTCAGTCAAAATAAGAGATTAGACTCTTGTGCACAATATTGGAGAAACTCCCAAAACAAAAAACAAAATACAATTAGTAAGTCCATCTCTAGACTGTAGTTATTGATAACAACACCTCCCACCCCCTGCATGTTCAGCAGCACATCAGGCTGGCAATCACAGGTCCAAACCCTGCCCAGGGGGTTCACCCCCCAGCACCTTTCCCTCGTTGGAGAATGAACTCCCCTTCTCCAGATGAGCAGGGGGGTCCTGCAGCACCGCTCCTCCCAACATCTCCCTGCACGGCAGCTCCATGGAGCTGCCAGGCGCCTGTCCTTCCTCTCCTCCTTTCTGGGAACACAAATGTTAATGTGCCAAGCAGGACACATCCCATCCTCCCACCCTGCCCACTGGGGTGGGTTCCTTCCCCTGCTATGAAAGACCTGCTCAACTGTTTTTTTTTCAGTTGTATTGCTTAGTAAGAATAGGCATTTTGGCTTCAGGTCTTCCTGCAGGTCACAACACACTCAAGACTATGCTTAAACTTGGTATAACATGAGAGCCATTTAATACAAACTTCTGATTAGAGTTAGGGCTTCTTACCTGAAGTTAGCTTCTCATTAAAACCACACACCACATTTTGGAGTTCCAGTGACAATCTTTGCACGTACACAAATTTTTGTAAGTTATGCTAAACTGACAGTCATTGCATTCCATCATGATTTTAGTGTCTGAAATGGTTTAAAAAATCCCAACCAACCAAGGAACAAAAATCCAACAAAAGAAGAAAAAAACACAACCAAACAAAACAAAAGCAACCAAAAAACACAAACAAAAACCCCACACAAACCAAACCAACCAAAAGGAAGCAAAAACAACATAAAACCACACGCTTGGACATAATCTCTGTACTTGACAGTGACAATCTCCTGACAACAAAAATGAGGAGAAATTGGCCTCTAATACTCACTTTAAATTGAAGTACAATGTTCAATACACACCAAAAAATTCCTCAAATAGAAATTTGAAATCTGCACAGTTTCTTATTTTCTTATATCTTCTAATTTGTTTCTGCTTTTAAATGAATCCTGCAATTCACAAGGTAAAGGTTCTATTATGCAAAGCACTCTATCCAGCCAAAATGTTCCTGAAGTCCTTCAGGTATACAGTCCCTTAGAATAGATTGCAAATACCAGGCAACACGATGTGAAATCCAAATCTCACAATTAAATATATCACCGAAAATTTATTTTCTGCAAGTATGTGAAAAGTCTAATTGAAAATTTGCTTTTGCAAATATTCATGAAAGATAATTTCAAGTGCTTGTATGCTCATAGAGAGCAAATTCACAAAGAGTCATAGACATGATCAATTTGGAGTTCATTTCTGAATTTAAATGAATATTCATAGACATTTTTAACTATTCCTTTAACTTCAATACAGACTGATCAGCTCTCATTTGCACCTAGTTTTTATTAGTGCAAATCAGAATTAAAAACATTGAAATCAAAAGTTAAGCATGTCTGAAAAATGCTTAAAGAAGAACAGAATTAAGCTACCCGTTCTTATCTTCAAAACGGAATAAATCTAGCTTCCTTTTTTATTAAAATTGGAGAATAATTTGTGATCTTTTGAAGTTATTGTTCTGCTGTCAGCTAAAGCTATTTATATGCTTTGATACTAAACATTTCTTTACATAATGGTGTCTCTTCATTCCAATCCCTTAAAAATTATTCATCTGCAAATACTTCTTTCCCCATTTCCTTGGATTCAGTTTAAATGAAGTTTACAAAACTCTCATAAAATAGTCTATTTCAGCCTGCTTTCAAATGCTACAAAGCTGAATATTAAAAATTCTTCCAATTATGAAAAATTTGACAATATCAAGAAAAAGAAGGAAGACATTTTGGGCAATAAATTTAAACACTTGCAGGTCAATGAGTTATTGAAACAATTTATTAAAAACTAGAAGTAGTCACATTTAGTCAGATTACTTATACACTTTAAGTTCTCATCTGACTGAAGAACTCGTGGGATATGATAATACACTAAAATCACAGTGTTTTGAAAAGCTTTAGTCCTGGAACTTTCTTCACATCTTGCAATTTATTCTTTCTTGGTTTGAATCTGAAATCAGAAGTTCCTCATTTTATTTGACTCCAAATTTACCTGAAAACACTGGGATGACCCCTGAAGCTGTTTGGAAAGACGGGACTGTATTAAAGGTCATGTTTTCAATTATATTCTAGGTGATTTAGAAGTATAAAGGTCTATTGACCTATAGAATTCAAAATGTCTCAGTCACTTCTAAAAAGGGCATAAATCTGGACTATTTGGCCCTTTTGACTGTCTTCCTACCAGTACTACATCAAAGCAATGCACAGTCACATACATTGAGTTACATCACAAAAACTAACAAAGATAGTTACCATAGAGCTAATCACGTTTGTGCACTACGATGTCAAGAACAAGTTTTTTCAAAAGCCACTGATAAACCTGCTGCCCAGCATTCCTGAAGAGTAACCGATCTGCTCTTCACCATTTACCCTGGAAAGCTGAAGTGATGTAGAATAGTGTCTCTTAGGAATATTTTCTCCAATATCACAGTACCTTCTAGAAGTTACAAATGCAATATTTGCAGTTTCTATTTGCATTTATATAGAGCTAGTTGCTTCTCTACAAAAGAATTTTCTGGAAACGATGGGCAACAAAGTGAGAAACCTAAAAAATCCAAAATGAAGAAGAGGTGGGCTTTTTTTTTTCCTTTTTTTTTTTAAACCATTTTTCTTAGATTATCCTAACATCTAAAATCAATATTTTTCTCCCTACTTATTTTCTTCAGTACGCAGCTTCTGGGCATGCTTTATACAAGGCAAAGTGAAAGGCTTGGCTTTGAAGTCACAGAAAACTCACTCGCCAAGTGCATCAGCAATTCACAGAAATACACATGAAGGCATAGAGCAGAGAATTGGTACAGATCAGAGAAACTACACAAGCTGCTGTATCAGTTCAGCTTCATTTATTAAAAGGAATCGACAAGACACTCTGTATTGGAGTCTCTGCTATATTACTTACAGAACAACAGGTCAAACTTTATGAGAAATTTCTGTTGCTGCCTTTTGTGGATGCAAAGGTCTTAAATGCAGGTGGATCATTAAACATCCCTGAGATAAAAACATTCTAATTCTATCCAGCCTGACTGCTCTTCACCTTTATTTCTTCGATCATATTCATTCTTGTTGCAATATTAATTAACTAGAATTCTGAAAACATAATCGAAACATGACATTTCCTTAAGTCCCTTTCTATTATTAGAATACTGAGACATGCACATGCCTCCTATGCTGATTAGGTAAGATACGTCTTAGCTGAGGAAACTGGTTTAACATAGGTTTTAATTCAGACTGTAAAACTCTGCAGTATTCTTTCGCATTCAATACAACTAATTTTCATCCTTGTCCTCTTTGCTTCCTTGTTCACCCCACAGTCATTTACTCAACTATGGGGTTGTGAAGACTGCAGTAGCTGTTAGTTTACAAGAAGAAACTGTTATATTCACACTAAATATATGATATGCAAATATACCATTGTAATTAATCTGTTTCTTTAGGCTAATTTATATTTTAATGAATTTGGTCATTGGGAATTGAAGTACTTCAGCTTCAAAAATAGAGCTTGCAGAAAACCTTTTACTGAAATACATAATTTTCAAGCAGGTTTCCAGCCAGCTCAAATCATTTTCGAGATCCTTTATTTAGTGAACCAACACTGCAATAAATAAGACAGATATATGACTTTTGTATAATAGCCCATAATTTTGTATACGAGGTACAGGGATAGCAGAGAAATCCATGCACCACCAGGATAGTTAGACAAGCTATTTCTCAGGTACAATGTAGTTATAAACCACATTTTGAAACTATTCTAAAATGTCTTTACCATTATTTTGTTGCAGGAGTAGCTTTTTTTCAGAAGAGAATTTAGATTAATTTAAAAGGTGCCATCAAGCTTTAACAGCCAAGTTCTAGTTATAATTGGGAGACAGAGGCACAGCTCACGTGTCAGACAGCCACAGGGAGGGACTGATGGGAGCCATCACACAGTGACACTGGTGGGTGTCCCAGCCTGTGTCATCAGAGCTCATCACCAAAACCCCCACAGATCTGAAAGAACCATATATTAAGCAGAGTCCTTACACTGGCACGGGACACAACATTTTGGTGGGAATATCCAGCACTCACTTGGTGAAATGAATTCAGGTATCAATGACATTTCTTCAAGAAGGAACGTACACCTTGTTCACACCGGATGTGGTGCCGACTAGCCACTGCCTTCTGAATTCACACCCAAGCTTAAATGCATTATTTTTACCTATAGAAAAACACTGAATCTGAGTTTTAGCTAGGCTGAATTTAGCATGACATCTGCAAAAACTAGATATTTCCATCGGCAACACTCAGTTACAGGAAATCCGAGCTTTTAAAGACCACCCCCCAACACAGCGGGCATTTTAGAGCTCTCCTTCATGAGCTGGGGTATGCCGATCTCTCTGCTGCTGGACAGCTCACCGTGTCACAGTCAAGCTACAGTCGTGTGTGGTGGCAGTTGTTGGCTCTTTAAACAGATTACTTCGGTTTGGATGGAAGGAGCTTGCAGATTCAAGATCACAATCAGGAGGATAGGGAAAGACAATGAGATTAAGAGAGATACCACTAACAAACCTCACACAATGAAAACAATGGCAGTAAAATCACAATGACAGAACAATCATTTATGTCATATCAGTTTGAGAGAACGTCGATTTTAAAGGTGTAATCAGATCCATTTATTGCAAGGACTAAAAAAACACAGAAACTGCAAAAGTGAAAACAAATAGATCCTTTGCTGTATTTTAAACCAGTAGCATAGCTTTAACCAATTAGAATGAAATCCATCTTACAAGAAATATCTAATTAGATATGGTAAACTTATTTTATTTTAAAAGAAAGACATTGATGACTCCTAATTATACACATACATGTTCTCTAAGTAAATGAGCTACTGTCTAAGCCATCATGCCGACAGTGTCCTTATACAACAGTGTCATCTAGTGGTGCCTACCGGAGCCCGCGCAGCGAGGGGGGGAAGGTGGTCCAAACGAGAGGTAATAAATAACATCGCGGCCGGTTTTTATTTGTTTAACAGATTGCATTATCTCACATAACAAAATACTTGATGGTTTATTATGTTCATGTTAATGGCAGGCCTTTCAGCATACTGGCAAGAGGCATGAAGGGACTGATATTTGGACACTGGGAGAAGGAAGCTAAAAGCCCATCAGTTGCCAGTCCAACAGCAACCAGGGCTGTGCCAGGTGCCTTCTGTCATGGTAGCGACAACGACAGGTTTAGGATGTTTCTCTGCCTCGAGGTTTGTCCCCTGTAGTCCTTTTGGCCCAAATTTATAGTCCAAGTTGGGGGCAGTTTTGTGTTACCTGTGTGTGTGCAGCAGGGAGCCCATCCCAGGGGCTCCATGAACCACACAGCCCCCAGCTGCTCCACAGCCTCCCCTCGCCAACAGCTAATGGGGAACAGGAGCCCCCAGTTGCTCCCTGCATGACTGAAGCAATACACATCAATTCATGCCCTCAAGTCCGCAGTCCCTCGCATCGACCTTTTCTGCCCATCGCCGTATGGCTCTGTTGTATTCCAGAAAGCTTTCTAAGACTTTGCCCTGGATCAGCCAGCTAACTGTGCACTGGGTGAGAACACAGCGAGCCTGTGCTGCCTCTGACTGCAACACTGGAGACTGAACACCCAGTGGAATACATAATTACATTTTACAGACGTGCATCCTGGAAGGATTCGTAATTAATGGGAAACAGAAAAACCTGATGTGATGACAACATGCCCTAAAAGCAGTGCATTACGATGGTCCTGGAAAACCTGCCATCAGCTGAGCCCTATGTCTACTAGTAAATCTTATTTTCTGGAAAAAAACACTTATGTTCTGGAACTAGCTGGAAGTTCTGGATCATCGCATTGTGAAAGTACAGTCTTGCCAGGACACCTACCGCAGACTTTGGTGAAAGCCATGTTTTTAAGGAATATGCCTCTGAGATCCAACGCTGATGACAGTGGTCAAGATGTGCAAACCCAGATAGCATTTCTCAGCTTCTCTCTGTAACAGGCTGCTCCTCTTCCCAGAAAAGCTCTGGTGCCTGATACGAGCAATCTTGACAATTCAGACATCACTAAAATGTCAGACTGGCACGCTATGATCTTTGAGATAACCAAATAAAATTCAGACTCCATCTCAATTCACAGGAATGCAGTATTTTTTCCAAGAGTCTACTAATTGAAACACATTCCTGGAAAACTTCAGCCTTTATTTCTTGACAAATAAATATAAAAATTGGGATCATTAAAAGACTGGATTAAATTCAGAAGATATTTTTGAGTATGTTGTACAAAATTTTCACAATACAGTATACACAGATCTCCAGCACCCAGTAATTACAACTATTATTGTCTTATGTTTAATATTTTCCTTGCTCAATGACATTAAGAAATAAAATCTTGTAGAAATCAGCTGTTTTGTCAAGCTTGTTTGGAGGTAAGAAATAAATCAAGGGCTGGATTTTATGCATCAAATCTGATGTCTAGCCATCGTGGGGTTTTCCCTATTCCTGGCTGCTGGGTCCCACTCACCCAGGTTTTTCTCTCAGTCCAGCACTCCTGAGAAGGGCTGCACTAAGTCAGCATTCTTCGACTGGATTGTTCCAGTGATCAATAGAGAAAGGACAATGATTTATTTATAAAGCAGCAATGCAGCACTGCAAGAATTAGTTCTCTTCTGGAAATGCTTCCCATTTTATGCATTTCCTACATAAAAGAACGCACAATAAACTTCAGTGTGAGTTGCAGCAGAAACCACATTTTACCTTTATCCCTGATTTTTTTTATTTTGTTTGTCTTGTAAGTATTTTGTGGAGTTTTTTATTTAAAGCTTGTTGTGTATTGATTTAGCAAGGAATAGGTAATAGCCATTATCAATTTTCTCACAGTGAGATGTCTGGGTAGAAAAACAATTTTATAACTAGAAACAGAAATGACTGATCTATTGCCTATTATGAGCTATTCTGATTATATTATACATAGATAATATAGCTGATATATGTCAATAACATAGGCAAGTTTTGTATTTTAGATATGCTTCAACTAACATTGGTAGTACTGTTAAGCAACAGAGAGGTCCACATCACAGTATAATATACTAGAAATAGGTACTTTGCATAGGAAATGGGATATGTGTCTGTGAGTTCCTTATTATGTCGATTATTACATTCGGGAGAAATAGCATTCAGTATTATTATGGCAGGTTGAGAAATAAAAGTGTATCTGAATCTGCAAAAAATACAGCTCATAACAATCTTGGCAGACATTTGGTGTTTCACAAAAAGTAAATGGGATAGAAAGTATGTTTTACATCTTCAAAAGGAGATATTTTTCCCCTTTCGGGTTGTATGTTTCTTCATAATCATCATTTTGCGATATAATGTTAGAATGAAGCACAAAAGGGAATTTTTTCCCAACAATTGGAATTGCCATGGCAACACCCCAGATCTCAGATAAAGTTTGGTCCTGTACCGATAGTCACATTAGCATTTGTTTTTCTGCTAAGTGCAATACTGCATGTGAAAAGCACTTTGGTCTCTCCAGTTATATATAAGAACGTGTAATTTGATTATTTCAGAAATGCAAACTGTAAGATTTCAACAGCTCCATAGAAAGCTTCATCTTTAAAATCACATATTTTTGAAATGACACAAATCATCAAAAGGAAATTAGGTACGGCTATCAATATTAAGAGTAGCTGTTTGCATCTCTAGTCTCAATTATGCTGAATTCGAATAACTGTCCACCGTCCCCTATCCAATAACTGTCCACCGTCCCCTTTCCAGCAGCATTTAACATTCCCAAACATGTTAATCTTCAGTCTTTGTATTCACATATATATAAAGAAACAGACGAAATTAAGTGACACCTTTCAGCTACTAACGAATCAAAGGGAACTATTTTTCCCAGACGTCTTCATGAAGATAATTTCCTTACACTACTGCAAAGAATCAGTTGAAGGTAAACAGATATTTATTTTCTGACACTCCAAAATCCTATCCAAGCTATAAAGAAATTAAAATCCTTTAAATTAAAAGTATTCTAACATATCCACAGAGCACATACACTGAAACTTATTTAGGATGCATTCAGGAGGTTTTTGTCCAGTAACACCACCCTGTAGGCTTGTAGAACAATCTACCAGAAACAAAATACAGAGGGAGAATACACGACTATTTGAGCTGAAACCTGATTCCTTCCCAAGCAGAAAACAAAACCAGAATATACTTTCTATCAAAGCAGCACACAGTTCAGATTTCAATTACTGATTTTCTCAAACAGTGTAGAGACAAAGGCTTCGTTTTAAAAAAAATAAATTGCTGGAAATATCTATGAGATAACCATAATTGTTCCCAAATAAACTGGCTAACAAATAGAGTGCCAAAGTAATTGCTATGAATTTTAACAGTTCTGATGACAAAATAAATAGTACAGAATGCAAGATGAGACTAAAATTCTGTTGCAAAAGTAAGAGATTTCAGAAAGATTTGATTTTCTGTCATTGGGCAAATGTCATGAACCCTACAAATAAAGCAATAAAAATACGTGGTCTGGTATACTCAAGTGGGTACCACATACTCTGTAATAAATACAATAAAGAATATAATAGGCAATGTTTCCAGCTGGAGAAGGAATAACTCAAATGCAAGACCTGCCTCTCCTTTCTCTTTAAGGGACAGCTGGCTAAAGAGCATCAGCTGGGAAAAGACCTTCCAGAAGCACAACATTAAACAGGGCAGTCATGGCTGTCACTGGGAAGATCCTAAATTCTAACATTTTATGAGTATACAGGGTCTACTTGAAATATATGTTGATGCCTGAAATGCTACTATTTTCCTGTTCATATTGTAGATACAGCTTCATGGCTCCAGGATGACAAGCTTAGCTCTTCAGACAAAACAAACAAAACCACATGCATACACACACAAAACAAAACAAACAAAACAAAACAACAATAAACAAACCAAACAAAAATAAAAAACCAGAAGCTAAAACGAAAAAAAAACCCACCCCCCCAAAAAAAAAACAACAATAAAAACCACACAAAAAACAACAACAACAAAAAACCCCGAACACATGCAACAAGCAGCAAATTGTATTTAAGAGCAGAAAAGCTAATGACCAAAACAATATGAAGAAAAAAAAAAGCTCAGAGTCAGATACAGTTAGTTGTCATGAGGCTCAATTTCCAAGCTCCCAGGAGAACTTATTGGGTCAAGTCCTTATTGGCTTGCCCCAAGAGGTGTGCATTTGTGGGTACCGAGAACCTTGATGCCTTGACACACTTGTGTCCTACCCAAGACACACAAGTACTTACAGTGAGGTGAGGAGTCCTTAACCACTTCTGAGATCAACAGCCTCAAGAGTTGCAAAGCCCTTGTCAGATAAATCATCGTGTCCCAGATGAGGTCCTGTGAAACCAACAACACGTGCTGCATTAGAACCAACTTAAATGCAATTCATTTTTAGTATTTACTGGTAGACACTGGGAAAGAGAAGGGAACTCCTTACTACAATTCTTAAGGTTGGTGTAACTTTTTCCTTTATTCTAGTGATTTCTGTTCTGCAGAACAGACAGTTAGCTTGATGGTGCAGCAATCACTATTTGGGTTCACCTGTTTTAATGCACAGATTCTCAATGAAGAGACCTTTCTTATAAAAAAGGCAAAGCATTTCTGTTAATGCACAACATCTTGCACTCTCCCAAGCAAGATGTTTACTTTGAATGGGAAATATCTAGGATCTGTTTGAAGACATAGGTATAGTTTGAATTTGCTTTTCCGGATTTCAAACTGTTAGGCATGAATTACTATTCCTTATGACATGAGGCAATAAATTAGTTGAGCTGTGAAAACTCAGTATTTTGGAGATTGTAAACCAAAACAGAAAACTGGGAGGGACCTGGGAAGAAAAGACAGACAGCAGTGAATCTACACCACTGAGCACCTCTGCATTTTAAAGCCTTTCCTTGCTGCAATTCTTCTATTAGTTCCTCTTTGAAGAGAATACTACGCAGGCAGCTGTGTCACTGGTAGCTCTGCCTGCAACCATGTGATTTTAGTATGCAGTGTTGTGCTTTAATAGTCATTTGAAAGCATTATTGAAATATCTCACTGCACATTACAATGACTCTTGTACCAGTAACTAAAGCTCTAGTCCCCAGGATGTGCCATTTATTTCAGTGGAGCACAGCTGCACCAGAGGAAAAAGCCTGGGGCAGCAGCAACAGAGCAGCAGAGGGAAGCAGCAGCTTCTGTTTGATGTGAAAAAGGAAACATCTCTTTTAAAGTATTTATTTGCAAACACCTTGCACATTTACAGACATTTCTAGAGCAGTGTCCCATTTGTTTGATATCTGAATTAATTTTTCTTCAGGTGTTTTGATGAATTTGCTGATCTTTTCCTTTGCAAATAAATCTATTCCTTGTAAAAGAAATCTAGCAGTTCTGCTTTTAGTATCCGACATGCCCACACACGGAGGTTACACACCACAAAAAACATATGCCCCTTTTCAACTTGCACTTGAGCTCGAAGGGAGAAAATGCATCAAGTCTTTGAAATGTCTTCCTATGCAGAAATTTTGTTTTCATTTTTTCCATTTTAGAAAAACATTATTGAAATTATAATTGAAAACAAAATTTTTGAAAACTATTTCAATGAGGTTTTACAGCAGGCACCATAGACAGTCACAATTATTTCTGTAGAGAAACACAAAAAGGATAAAAACAAAATTCAAGTCAATTCCAAACCCCCCACTTTGTCCTAAAAAATCAGAATTACATTTCTGATGGCTGCAAATTTAGTAGGTTGGGCTGGGAATCTACTTCTCATGCTGTCAAAATTGTGTGTTGTGATCTGGAACAGGTCACTTAATCTGTAGCTGCTGTTTTTCTTCTTCCTTAGCTAATTTATACATTGAAATATCAGGACAGACTATAACACTGCTGCCGATAGAGCACGTAGAAAAATGAGGCGTGATCTCTTAAATACAGTACTCATTATAATACTGACACTGGAAATGCTTTACATTTTACAATGCAAATAAAAACATTTTCATTATAAAGGTTAAATATACACGTCACAGAATTACATTTAAAGGCAAGCAAATATATGAAAAAAAAATCAACAAGAATCTGAATGATGATTAAATTTTATGGGGTAAAATTTTGATTGTGAAGGATAATTTCTGCTTAATGCATTATGGATGCTACGGTGCATTCATTTGCATTCCTCAAATGTGTACATTTTCAGGGTGTACAGTTTCAGTAATTAGAAAAGAAATTTGGATGTTAGTTTCCATAAATAACCAAAATCAAGATGCATTTCTCTCTTTTTTTTTTTTTTTCCAGACTTAGAATTTTTTTGTTTTCTTTATGTGGCCTGAAGGGATTGAAGTCCAAACCACTCACCTGGCCATACCCCTGCAAAAATAAGTCACGTGACATGTTCAATTCTTAGAGTCATTAGCTATCTGCAGATATCATCTTCAGCAGTGGAGTTAAAAAAACTAAAGAGAAAAAGACAGAATATATCTGAGGGTAAAAAGCTTTTGTGGGTGTTGATGGAAGTATATGGAAGAAACCAGAAAGAACAGTGGATAATGGAAGATTGCTAGTGCAGGTAGTGGGCTTATCTGTATGACAAATTGATGAAGAATGAGGAGGAAAACTATGTTGATTTAATGCTGGCAATTTGAAGCATAGGCTGCACAGGTGTTTCAGACAGAAATACCAAGATAAATTCAGAAGCAACCCCTGCTCTGACAGATTAATAAAATACCAGGAATTATTTGAGCTTCTTAGAGGAAGGGATCACTAAAGAGCCCTTCGAATACCCAAGATATTGCACACAAGAATAAAAGAACAGCTCATCCAGCCCTTGCCTGCCTGTTATCAAGAACATGCTTTAAACTGATAGCCAAGCTTTTCTAGCAGACATGAAAAAAATATGTATTAGAAGTGAAAGATTAAAGAATGAAGTGCTACTGATACAATTTTAGGAAAAAAAGGTCAGTGGTAGAGCCTTCAAACAGGACACCCAAGAAAGGTTTACCTAAAATGAGAAAAATATGCCATACAACATATGTTTCAACTTATTCTTCTTAAACTCGTCACTAACAATAGCAATGTTTATCCAGCTGATGGAAAATCCAGACTTTTACACTCCAAAAATAAGACAAACCAACTCTGTGTAAACATTTTCACCACTGCTTTAAGCATGTCTGTGAACATTGAGCCTTTCATTCTCTGATAAAATATGAAAGACCACATTTCCCAGAAAGAGGGGCTTGGACAATCCTGGTTCTGCCAGGTGTTTCACGTGTGGACTGCATCCTCGACGCTAACAAGGTTAGTCTACCTGGCCATTAGAAAATATATTTTAGCACATTTGACTAAACAGCCAGGCATGCTTCTTGACTGGATTTCTGAGAAAAAGTTTAATTTCTTTGGATCTTTGTCCAGTTCTAGACAGTCCAGCACTCTCAGAAAGGCTACACTGAATCAGCAGCTTTCCACTGCTCCAGAAGCCTTTGGAGAAATAACACGGATTAATTTACAGACCAAAAGATCAGAGCTGAGAGTTAGTTCTTTGCTGGGAGAGAAGCTTACTATGGAAGAATGCTTAGAAAGTGGTAAGACTACAGGGTAGCATTAACAAAAGGAAGTTTTGTTTTTGTTTTTTTTTTTTAAAAAAAAGGTTTGGTATCCCTCCCCTCCTCCCTCACAAGGAGGGAACACTTCTTTGGAATACTTCAGTGTGATGGCTCACTAATGAATTATGTACAGAAAGGCAGGACTCACTTTCTCTCCCAGGAGTTACAGCAATGTCAAGTGAAAACACATCAGTCTGCCAAGAAATACCAATGGTGTGGAATAATTCTACTGGAGATGACACAATCACCCCTCTAATGATATGAGTTCTTTTGATGAGCATATCTGAACTACATTCCTACAAAAGATGCCAAGCATTACCAATAAATTTGAGAGTTAATTTGGGGAAAACTTAAAGATTAAACAAGTTCCTCTGAGCAACTTTTAAATCCATGCTTTATTTTTAATTTATTAGCATTGCCTAAGCTTATTATTCATCACACAGTCCTCTTCCAGCACTATTTTTAACAGCATTAGCACTCTAAGCACTAATTTTAATACTAAAATGACCTGTGTTGTAAAACTGCCCACCACCTTCTCATCTCATTTCTGGGAAAACCTGCTTAAGCCTCAGCCCAGCAGACATTCCCAAGGGGTGGGGAAGAGCAGAGGTTGCAGATTGTGGCTTGCTCTCTGATATTTGGCTTAAGCCTATTTTTCTTGCAGCCCTTGTAGATGTAATACAGAGAATGGGTATTCAGGATGCTTTTTGCCAGGCTCTTGGTTCTGGTGATCAAGAAGGAAATTATTTTATTAGGGAACATATTGGGAGAGATCTGTTATGGTTTTTCAGGTCATTCACAACATCATTACTTAAAAAGAATTTAGAATTTTTTTTTTTTTTTTCTAAAGAGTTTGCAATTTACTACTTAAATTAGGCTTAGTGCTAGTAAGAGGTCTAAAGCACATACCTTCCCGGACAAAACTTGACATTTATCTAGTGGACTTGATTCTTATGCGAAAATCTTTGTAGACTCGAGTGCACTCTTTACAGTCTCTCTCATCCTCAAGAAGAGAGTTAAGATAATTTCACAGAGTTAGCTGCATTCATAAGTCAGTTGGAGGAGAGTCTCACAGAAACTCCACAACCTGTTCTGCACCTACATTCAGTTCTGGTACTTTGTATGAGAAAGTTGCAGCCTACAACTTAAATCCCAGTTTGTGCAAATCTTGGTCTGCCTAGTATGTATCAAAATTAAGTTATATGCATGGAATTAAGGAGAAATGCTAGACTGACCCATGCTCAGACACTTGAAAAAAAGATGTCCAATATGACCTAATGCTACAACATATTCAGAAGTGTTTCAGCCTGCATGTGGTGTAAACTGGGGAGCAATGCCCCTAAGGATGCCCGGTCCCTGATGAGGGTGGGTGTGTGCTCCTGACAACAGCAGCTCCGTGATGGTCTCACGCTTATAACCAAAGCTTGGATCAGCCAAGCATTGCGAGTACAGAAAGGATTCCCTTAAAAATTTATTTTAAAGCCTCAAGGTTGGACTAATGCACCTATAACCACCTGGATAATTTTTCCTTCTCTCTGTTCACGGTGTATTTGCTGTCACATAGTATCAGATATGAGAGTCCATGAGCCAATCCCTCCCTCTCTCTGGTCAGGAAACTGTTGATCTCTGCCCTTCCCTGCGTCAGGCTGGTTGTGGTCTGCTTGCATCTCAGTTGCATTGATTTTTATTTCAAAGCCTCTAGACTCATTCCTGCTAGGCAACCTCCGTTTTCCACCACAGTCACCATCATAATTTCTAATGAAGACAGAAGAACGCATTTTCTTATTTTTAGGGTCATACCTTTAATCTCTGAACAGTGTTGTTCTTAGCAGTTTGTTTCTGAAACTCCTTGCGTAAAGCTGGGTAATTTCATCATGTTTAATAAACAGTGCAAGGTCTAGCTCCACTTGACTTTCGTTCAATTCACCTTATTCATGTCCTTTGCTTCTTTACCTCTTTCAAACAATTTCTTTGCCTGTTAGTCCTTTCTGCAATTTTTAAAAATTCTGTTAATTTATTTTTAATTATGTGGATATTCATCCAGTTAGACTCTTTCTACAAGGTTTCCTTCTTTGTTTTAGATATTAATTCCAGATAGTTTTCAAACTTTTGAGTAAGAAAGTTCCAGAGCTCCTCCACATTTGAGTTCTGAGCTTCCTAGCTAAATTGATTTAATCATTCACATCCAGAGAGTATCGAGTTTGAAATCCTTAGTTACAGACCAATTTGTTTTAATCCTGTCATTTAATTTCATTTGAATCATTCTTCAATCAGCTCATCTAGAATATCTTAATTACTTAAATGAAACCTTCAAGTTGGCCTCTTATCGACGAAGTGAAAAAACTGTCAGCTATTACCAGCAGAAATAACCAGTACTATTAGCATTTGTTCTCCAAGATAGACTGAAGAGTTAAATAATCTCATATGTAGGGCTGCCCACCCATATGGTCACAACTCCTGGTAGTACTTATAGCTTTAACCACAGGCAAAATGCTAAAACATAAAATGCTTTTAAAAGTCCAACCCTACAATATGGTACAGACTCACAAAAATTAACAGAATGTTTCTAACTGTTGTTCCCTGACTTTGAAGTGTTTTTCATTCAAACAGCATAGCTACATCATTGCTACTTCTTTATTTAATCTACCCCGTAAATTAACATGCAATTTTATTTTATTACCACACCCTGTTCCACACCTGTTTTTCCATGACATACTTGTAATCCTTCCAACAACCCACATCTTGCTGGTCCAGCTCAATTATACTTGCTTACAAACATTTTAATTACTCTTTCCTGACTACCAGTTTTTACCCACCTGACAGAATAAGACCCAACAAGAATCCGTCCCTCGTGTTGCAGAAGCTGGACCACCTGACTGTTCTTATCCATGTCATTATTTTCTCTTCTTGCTCCTGTGCTTCTGCTCGCTACTATCTCCATCATCACTGGGAGACACTTGAATTCACTTTTTCTGTCTGCAGTAGATAGGCTGGGCAGTCCAAAAGTCTCTCAGCCATACCCCTCATTTCTTATTTTCAGACTCATTTTACCAGTTACACCAATCTCAATCCCCAGAGGCAGATTATCAATGCTATTTCCTTATTTTCAGCTTCTTCAGTATGCAGCAGTACATGTCACTATTTACCTTTTGATCAACGGTGAGATTATTTGTATCCATTCCACTGTGCATTTTGGTTACCTAAAAACTGCCCAATTCATTTGTAAATAGGCATAATTTTTTTAAGAAAAACATAAGCATTTCAGGCTATACTTTTACTGGAGACTCGTTTCAGCTTCTGCACTGATCTGTACATTACTTGCTTTTTTTGTACTATAAAAATAATAATGAGAAAAAATGTTTTATTAACTAGATCATACTGTTATATATGTTGATTATACCACAGGATTATACAAACCTTTTTTCATCTGGGTCTAAGTTCATGGCTACCATGTTTGCTTCTATTGTTTCTTTTAGCTTCTTATCAGGCATGCATTTGTGTTCAGGTGTGCATGTAAAATTAAGAACAAGTACCCATACACCAGCAGCACATTTTCATGGGAACCCTGGGCCAATTTCTTTGTTGCCTTGTGAGTAATTTGCATTGGTTCTGCTAGAGCACGGGAATCATGAACCTTCTTGAGGCATGCTCCTAAAGCACTAAAAAGGCACAGAGATATCAAAGGAGATTTGCTCCAATCTACCCAATAACTCTTATCAAGCAGAGAGGCCAGCTGAAGGCAAGAATGGCCTTCCTGTGCTCCAGCATTATATCAAAGATACTTTTGTTGCCCAAGTAGCATAAAGCTTCAGACAAAAACCACACAGCTTATCGAGAATTACATTATATATTTTTGGCAGAGTGGGAACCAAATCAAATTCTCTCACATCTAATATCATTCCTCCTGGCAGTTTGAATGGCTTCTGAAACACAGAGATGCAAATTCACATGAAGGCACCCCTAAGCTGCTCCAACCTGCTAAAGAGCTGAAGTGATTCCCAGTTGCTTCAAAGCCAGATGAGTTTACCACCAACCCTTTCCCCTGAACTCAGCTATTGAGCTCGCCCAGCTAAGAGGCAGTCTAGGAGTGGCTACAATGGCTAAACTGGAGTTCCTCTTGAGCAAACCCAAAAGTGTTCTCGGAAACATTCTATATGGAAAATGAACTCTTTCCACCAGTTGTTCTCTGTTCATTGCCATGTCTAATAAATGCCTGTTTTACTTGTGTATATCACATAAGAAAGGTTACCAGTCTAAAATTCTAGCTTGTTACATTATTTCACATACAATTTAGAAATGTGTACAATTAGGTTATGTGTACAATTAAGTCAACTTAAAGAGGAATTCTTACAGAACATCAAATCAACTACTGCAGCATTCACGACCACAGGTGGGAAAATGCAAGCTAGTAGATAGTAATTTGCTTACTTAAGTGATGACATTAAAAAAAAAAAACAAACAAACCAATAAAAAAACCACAAACAAAAAACAAGCACACTTATTATTCTGTTAAGGCTCCAGAATTTCTGTAAAGCCAAAAATAGCACGCAGCTTTGCTTCACAGATAAGGAAAGCACAGTTACACACTTAAAGGAGAAGGAACTGACCTCTCTGATTTCCAAACTTTTTCACAGTATGGAGTAGGTTATGTGTAAATATTGCATCACACACCTCTCAAATTCTTCTATATTCCTTCCATATTCTTAAGTATATGCCATCCTCCTAGAAATCACTTATCAGAAAGATTAATAAAGAAGAGAACTTTAATGCATTTAAGCTTTCATCTAACATGACAGGATTTAATTCCTAGGAGGTGGGGAGGTACACCTACTCTTCCCTGCAGTTTCATCTTGCCTAACAACTTTCCCCTTTCTCTCAGTGGAATACAAGTGCCAGTGCCACCCGCCATCTAACTACAGAGTTCACTGTAACTCACCAGAGTACAGTATTTCTATGCCACAGTCCCTCCATAAACTTTATTTTAGACACAAGTTCTCTTGCAAAACCACTGGCTCAACATCAAGTGCTCTGCTCAGTGCACTGGCTCATCCCCAAGTGCAAAACCAGTTGAATAAAATAGAGATCTAATTAATCCCATTGTTTTCCCTCTAAAACACAGACAAATCTGGTCTTTCTCATTTTCTCACAACCCAAAACAAAACTGCTAATAGTTATTAAATAAGACAAAACTGCAGGAAGCATATGACTGCTTTTGCTGCTACTGTAAATTTCATCTCTTGGAATACTTCCTTCCCCATCCGATCCAGAGCTCCTGCAGCTGCAGTCTGACCTTATTGTCCAAAGTCACTCTGTGTCTTTGCATAAAGTATTGAAATTTAAATAGTTTCCTCAGCTACAGTCTTCTAGAATTTGGCAATGGTTCTCAGTATTTGGAGACAAATACTTCTCGATTTTGGAGACAAAGTCTCCAAAGTTATAGACAGTACATGCTAAGAAAGAATAAAATTAAAAAAAAAAAAAAAAAAATTCTTCCTGGGGCTACAAAATTAATGAAGTCTATTCTCCCATGCACTTGTGCCGCATCTCACTCACATGTTCATTATATTGCTTTCCCACCAGATACACGACATGCCTTAGCTGATCCTAAGCAAGACACGCAGCTGTGACAGAACAGGCAGGAGCTGGTTCCTTGTATTTCATCTGTTCTGAGCACAGGGAAACAAATACCCTCTGGCATTTTGCTGTTAGCTAGGAGCAGCTGATATTTTTAAGCACAAAGCTGTTTTGGGGGGTTAAATATAAAGTAACGGAATAATAGTAGATCTAGTAGACCTAGCACACTATGTGTTCCATATGTATGTAGGCTCTCAGGAAAATTTTCAGTTTTCCCAAGTTTTGCCTAAGTAAGGAGTAAGAGACCAAGCCAAAATGTAAAAAATATTCTTTCATCTATAAATCTCTCTCTGCTCTTTTTGGGGGTTAGCCATCTCTTTTAACAGTGTTGAAACTATTTTGAGCTACTTAGCAACTTTATAGCAAATATTGCAAGGAGAAGTAGTATCTTCTGTTGGACAAACTGCCAAGTTTTCATACAAGGTCTTTTTCACATATTAATATTTGATAAGGAAACTATCCTAAAATATTGTAAACATAGTTGTTTCCATTCTAGGATTATCTCTTCTATTTCGGACAAGCTCAGTGCTCACAAGGTACCCTAATATTACTCCTTTGTATTTTTTACTTATTCATAAGCCTGCTCCCCTGTCTAATCATATTGTCTGATAACATACCTTGCTCTTATGGTCACTTCTGAACCTCACCAGTTTCCAGATTTTTAAAAGTACCTCAACTATTAATTGACATGCATCATTTATTTGCAAGGACTTAATATAACAGCTCCTCATAAACTGACAACAGCCTTTGCCTGATAGGTTGCAAAAAACCCCAGTTACACTTTGTGTAACTCGCAAGAAAAGCTATCCAGGAAATAAATTCAGAATGTACACCTGGAGACGCTGCAGTTGGCCTGTCAGGCTGAGTGGACCTCCTTCCAACTCCAGCAGACTGTAATTGTTTACTTAACCTGGGTATTGATTGTACTTACACTGCTGGCTCGCTTCCTTTGGCTGCAATCCTCATTTTGGCAGTTTCACATACATCACTTAAAAATTCCTCTCTGCAGCCACGTTGTTCACATTCTTTCCTCTAGATCATAATCCACTATCTATGACCACACTTTTATTTCTGCATTATGATGATTTTTTTTTTTTTTTAATATTTTCTGATCTCTATAGAACAAAAATGGGCAGCTCCTAGTAAGAGTGACCTTGAACTGCTGTCCTTTACTATTAGTATCGTACAGAGTTTTATGGAAGAAAACAGCTCAATGATGCAAGATAAGAATGACAGATTGTGTGGTGGTGTAGCTGTAGAATGGCTACATACATATCATTTTCTATCAATAAGTATTATAGTGTTACTGAAGTCCCGTGCAGATCGCAATGTCACATCAATAGTTCAGGCATGAATTTGAGGACTAAAAACCTTTCATGTAAAAACTTAATAGTCATCCTGGTAGTCATAAACTAAGAAATTAGGCATATGAAGTTTCTGTCTAAAAAAAAAAAAAAAATCTACCTAAAACATCACAACAAAGATGTCCCTCCTGGACCGGTTTCAGTAGGCTCACCTACCTGCCAGCTCCCTTTGGTAAAGTTTTTTTAGGGTCAATGAAAGCATGTGTGAATAATAAAAGATTGCTAAATCCATATAAAGCAATTCTATAAAGGCCAATAAACCTTGAAATAAGGGCAAGCTCCGAGCCTAAGAGGTCGAACAATGATCACAGATTTGCACAGTATTTTCAGATCCTGTTCATTACACTGCAACAACTGAAATACAGAATTCTTCAATTTAAATGGGTTATAAACAGGTATCTGTAAATGAGTAACATTCATATCAGCCACTATCATTTCTTTCCAGTTATTTAACAAACAGGGCCACACCTGGTCATTAATAAACAGGTTAACTGAGGTCCACTGTTAATCTGTTTCCTTTTACCTAAAGTTCAGAGTTCCCAAACTAGGCATCAGGATAATTAAAAATAGAAAGAACTCAGACTTGTATATCAAAGTAATGCAATAAACCTTCAAAGGCACGTTAAATATTAATATATTCATTGCATACTTTTGGACTAGGAGACACTAACATTTCATGCCATGAAGTACAGATTGCTAAATATACTGTGAATCAAAAAACAAGAACAGCAGGAACAGCAGCAATTATCTGGAAACATGAAACCATTCCTTCAGCAGAAGAGACAATGCTAGATTAGAACAGATGGACTCTATCTGACAATAGTGCGAAGTATTACCAAAAAAAAAAAATTTAAAAAAAAAAAAAATAATCAATGCTTTCACATCCAATGAAGCTTGGCAACTGTTCTGAGATATTATAAAAATTATGAAACCCAATAACACTTCACCTGGAATATTTTCATGTCTAAAATTTGGCAGTCTCACATAACTTAAAAGGATAGCAAGTCTCTAGATATCGATCAGGGCTTTGTACAGCTCCAATGTCATAAAAATGATCTGCAGCTATAAAAGAGATAACATGATTATGAGTACACTACCTTGTAATTTCCTTTGGGTAGTCAGAAAGCAAAGACAGTCTGATAGTCTCTGAAAAAAATAAGCTTAGAAAATATCCACTGTCTGACAGATAAATTATTTTACAGTATTCCAATTAAAGCACCTTCCAAACTGAGAGTAATAACAACAAAAATGACAGAAGAGCTCAACAGCTACGTTTCAACCAGAACACCAGGGGCAGCTGAAAAGCTAAGCAGCTCACAACTTACCCAAGAGCTTTAATGCTCCCACTCCTTTGCCAGTTCGGGCATGGAACAAAAATAGTTAACCTTATTTTGAGCCATTATATGGAGCTTGCTATAAAGCTTGTTCTAATAAATGGTATGATGTGAAGGTCAGCCCTTAATTCACCATCAAAATATCTTCTGGGTGTAAACATAATGACTTCTGCTTATACACTACACAACCCTGACAAGAATGTTACTTGACAATGCATTGCAGGCCTAGAAAAACGTTCTCATTTGCATCAAGGTGCCCAGTGTCAGCAGATTCACTAATACGCTTATTATTTTGCACTGCAGTGGTGGAACCAGAGTAAAACATCACGAGCCCTCCATGCCTCGCTACCACCTGGCCAGGGAGCCAATGCAATAAAACAAGATTTAATCCTGTCCATATCACTGTGCAGTCGGTGAAACTCGACAAGTCAACATTAAGTATTCAAAGCGGTATTGTGGCCTAAAGGGATCACATGCAGCCTGCACATGAGAGCGAAGGAATAGCTTGGTTCTGCTTCGGTGTTTGTAAATTTAATTTGTTCAAGAAAAAGCAGCTCTGGAAGGGATTACTAGCTAGGATCAACACTCTTACCAAAGGAAAAGGGAAAATGCAAGTAGGAATAATGCTGACATTTTTGTAATACAAAATAGCTTTTTGGGCTTAAGTGAACAAATAAAAGTTGGAGACGATTGCAGCTCAGCCCTGGCATATACGAATACTCCACTCGGTGTTCCTGAGTACGAGGGCCTGGAAAGGTTGAGCATTTCAGGAAGATTGTATAAATATTTAGAAAACACCATATTTTACAAAATGTTAACATTTACTTAGCAAAATAGTGTTGAGTATTGTCTCTGTGCAATAACTATTTATTTAAATAAGTGGGGCAATAATATTCATGGCATAACAACATCTGAAATATTGACCCCTGACTACTGCTAAAATCTAGTTCCACAGGCTCAGGGAAGGATATCTGTGGTTAAATGTGTAAATCCCACATGCCCAGGAAACACAGAGCCTGCCAGCATACACACACACACACACATACACACATTGAAACGAAGAATATCCAAGATCCATGGCAATGCACTTTTGAAATAACAGTACAAGAGAAACCTGTAAATCCCCTCTGGTAACCATAGCTCCATGTTTATGCGACCCGCAATACCTCTGAATTGCACAGTTATTCAGCTGCCTCAAGTCATCACTGGTTCTACAGCTGAAACTCGTAGCAACAAGTTCTTGAGTCTGTACAAAGCTCTTTTTTGCTAAATACTGCAGGGAAGAGGGGCTGGCAATACCACTCAGCTTGGGAGGAAAGGTGCCCTGCTGTTACTTTTACTCCCTGGGCCCTTTCACTAGAGATTAGGGACAACTAGAGTGGAGGGTGGAGAGTGCAGGTGAAAGTGATGGCAGAACCGTCTCCTGTTTTGTTTCAGCATAGGCCCTTATGAGGATTAAAACTCCAAATTATGGTTAAATGTAACGCATATTTTCCTAGAGCGAAGGACAATGAATACCTTTTCATCACAGATTTGCACTTCACATATAAAGCACAGAAAGATAAGCACCGCCAGCAAGTAATCTAAAAATATGTCTTGTTAAGCTTGATTAATGAGCTAATAAAAAGCTATAATAAGAAAAAATGCAATTAAAGCATCTTGTGAGATTTCTCTCAAACAGAAATAAAGAACCCAAGAGAATGGTAAAACTTTGAAAAATTAGTATGAACCAAATGACAGCCTTAGTATTGAAGCCTACAGTACACCAGATTTATACTTTCTTAGACTGGCTGTTCTTTATTATCTCTGATGTGTGCTGTCTGGAATTCTGATCCTCTATCAGAATTCTTTTATTTTGTTATTGCCTCACAAGTATAACATCTTAATTTAAATACAGACATATTAAAAACTCAGGCCTTAGGTGTGCTGTACGTACTTTATTCAGAAAACAGGTTTTAACCCACTGGAGCATACTGAGCCATCGGCGACTACCCAGGAAAGGGGTGTCCCATCTCGCTCTGGTGGCTGGCCCAGCAAAAAGAACAAACCTCCCCAGCAAGTGCTTGTCTGTCACCCAAACGTGTGAGGCCACTGCTGTGTAAAGGTCCACCACCCCCAACCCACTGTTCCCTCTGAATCTTAGGTTTTTTCCTTTAAACAAACATGAAAAGTATCTTAGTGTACATTTGCTAATTACACAGACATATTCTTTTTCTCTTTGCACAGTTCAATTAATATTTATTGTTTATTTTTTATCTCTTTCAAGTTGTGGCTCAAGACTTCACCGAAAAGCATGAAATACCAAACAAATTTCCTCATCAACTGCCAGGAGTATTTAACAAATGAACACTTTTCAAAATACTTTCACTTGATTATGGGATTTGCCTTTTCCAGTTTGACAGCGAGGGAATGAAGGTACACAACGATTATGTTGTACCTGCCTGTACCCACCTAGAACTCCTGACGCCTACGTTAACAACAAGCTACTGTTGAAGTGAGACATTTCAGATGGAGCTGTAGAGACATGCCTTGCTCCTCACCACACAAACGTTGGCCTCAGTAACCTGCCCTGTGCTGCAGAGGAGCTCCTGTGTTCAGCACAGATGCTGGTTGCCTGAGGTGGCACCCACTGGAGGCTACAGTCTTCCCCTCCCTTCACCTGCCTACTCTCTTACCACATGTCCCTGGCTCATGCAACTACTAGCACTGCTCATTGCATCCTATTCGACATGGGCAACTTCAAAATCCCGCAATTCTGATGTTTTCACTTCCTGCAGTTTTACTATTTTAAAATATCTGGTGTCCCTCTCTCTGTTCCTCTTCAGAGAAGATGCGGTGCCAATCTCGTTCTCACAAGTAAATCTCAAAATAACCTCTGGCTTCGGTATCAGAAAGCACACCAGACTCCACCAGGTTGACATAAGGAAGCCTCCAGATACAAACAAAGTAACAGAAGGGCTGGCCGAGGTACAAGGGGGCCAGATGCAAGGTCTTTCCTGGCTGCTGCCCCAGTGGTGGGGGCACAGGGTGCCCAGTCTGGGCACCCACCAGGAAGGAAAAGACCGACCCGGAGAAAGGAGGAAGCCTGGGCACACCTGTCCCTGCGGGCACTCTCGGGGCTGCCGAGGCCACAGCTGGCGGCTGCGTGGCTTCCCAGGCTCTCTAACCCCAGGCTCGGCACACGCTCTTTCCAGTGACCCGGGCCAGCAGCAGCGCTCCCGAGCCCGCACTGGGCGGCTAACCCAGCCCGGCTGGCCCCGGCCGGCCCGCCCAGTCCCCCAGCAACCCTGGAAACAGCCAAAGCGGGGAGGTGCCGACACGTGAACAAGCCCGACGCCCCCACGAAAACGGCTGTGGCCGTTGTGAGCAGCCGCCACCTCCTCCCCGCCAGCGGCCTCAGCCACCGTCCCGCCGCCGCCGAGGGGCCGGCCGGCAGCCAACGCCCGCCCGCAGCCACGTCCCGGCCCGCCGCCGCTTCCTCCCAGCCCCGCAGCGCGTCCCTCCCGCCGCCGCCGCTTCCACTCCTGCGCACTGGGCGCGCCCCCCGGGGCGGGCCGGGGCCGTGGGCGGGGGAGCGGCGGGCGGCCAATTGCGGTGCCCCGGGGAGCGGCTCCGGCGGCACCGCCCGCGCTCGCAGAGGAGGATGGAGGCAGAGGGCCGGGTACCGGGGCCGCCGCTCCCCCCGCCCTCCCCCGGCGGCAGGGGAGGGGCCGGGGCCGAGCCCCCCGCGGGTGCCCCCGGCGCGGCACGGGGGCCGCTACTCGCCGCCGCCGACGTGCTGGCGTTGGACGACGAGGAGGACGACCTGGAGGTGTTCAGCAAGGTACGGCAGCGCCCTCCGCGGGTCGGGCCGCTGCCCCACTCGCCGGCACTTTGGCCCGCCGGGGGAGCCGGGGCGGCGCGGGAGGACGGGACGGCCCCGCCCCGGGCGGTGGCAGCGATCGCAGCCTCTGGCTGGCCCCTGCCCGGGCAGCCGCGCTCCCCGCGCCCGCACGCTGCCGCGCCGGTGCGGCTGTCGGCCGCTGCCCGAGCAGAAGCCGCCCGGGGCTCCGGGGTCCCCCGAGCGCTGCCCTAGGCAGCCCCGCGCCCCCCGGCCCGCCCAGCAGAGCCCCGGGCGGCTTCTCCTTGGGCATGAAAAGCGGGTTTTGTTACTTCAGAGGAATTGTGCAAGTCAGAACTGCGCTTACCTTAAATTTGCCAAGTAATCTGGACTCACTGTAACCTCGTCACTTACATTTGTCATGTACTGTGCATGTATCTGTAAATAAACAGTCATATTTAGTAATTGCAGTTGTATTTAAATATAAATATTTCCAAGTTTCAGTTTGAGTTTTCTTTTAAAAGATGAAGGGAAGTCTAGCACTTTCACATAGGAGCTTTGAGAAGGTAACATCTGTATTTTGATGAAGGGAATACAACGAGTGTAACTGACAAGGTCCACCTTCCAAAAGCACACAGCCAGGTACAGGGACACCAGTCTTGCCAATACTGCTGATTTTAATTAAACCAATGAAGCATGGCATGGCTACCACATATATTGTTTCTCAGTTTGTACTGATTTGTTCAAGGTGAGACTTAACTCATGCGTTCTCAGTTATTAAAGAAGAGAACATGTCTGGATTTATATGCCTTATCGAGGCAGCATCTAAAATCTAACAAGGACATAGAGAGCTAAGGTGGAAAAAAAACCCACATATATGGGGGCTAAGGCCCCATTCACCTTCTGCAACTTCTGAATTGCTGTGTGACAGGATGTGTGACACTACAGAGAAACAGAGATGCTTCCTGTCTGAAAATGTGACACCAAATGTATTTTCAGTAGGACTGGTTGTCATGTGAATTAAATGTGGGGTTTTTTTTATATTTCTGGAAACAAGACATTTTTGGTATACATGAATAAAAACACTAGAATTAGAGCTTCCTTCTTAGGAACTACATATTTAAACTTTTGACTGTAGTAAAATGCTCGAAATTCATGGATTTTAAGGCCAGAATGGACTATTTACATGATTTAATGGTCTGTAACATACGAGAGATCAGGCTAAATTTCACCAAGTTATCTGTGTTTTTCTGAAGCATAACTGGGGTCTAGCTAAATCATTTTTTAGGAAAACACCAGTCTTGACTTGGCATGAAAAGATGAATGATTCACTGAACTCACATGCAAAAGCAATGTTAAAATATAATTTTAGTTGTTTGTTTGTTACTTTGAATTCTTTTGTTTTTACTGGGTAAGCTCGGGCAGGTCTGCACGCAGGCATCTGCCTATCAATACAGCACATCAACAGTTACGCTGCTTGCTTGACAAGAGCGATGCTCCTTGGGAATAAAAAAAAAAAGTGTAGTTGATACGAGTTACTGCTGCTATATGGCAACTACTTATCTTTAAATTCCTGCTACCTGCATTCATGCCAAATATTTCTTACTTATATTAAATCTTAACTACTATTGATGCATGCCACATAACTTATTCCTGCAAACAAGAAAATTTATCATTAACTGAAAATACAGCATTCCTTCCACAGCTTGGACACCTGCATTTAGTGGCTACATATAGACCAGAAACTCACTGTTTGCTTTCAGATGCAATTTGAGGGCTGATCTTTTGAGCTGATCAAAATCTCTGAGGTTGATTTGGGATTACACCCCCTTTGTTCATGCACCATAACATTGCAAGGAAACTCACAGGCTAAATGTAACTTCAGACTAAGTTTTTTAAAACCAGTTTTTACATAATGTACTGTTCTAGGACCACCTTGTTTTAAATTGTACCTTAATGAGGTTTCTCACACCACAGTCTTTAAGGTGGTGGTATAGCATTTGCAGGCCAAGCAGGACAGCAGCAGCGCAAGGCTCAGCACCTGACATTGACTTAATCTCTCTCAGTTTAGTCAATGAAATGTACCAGCTACCAAAATGGTGAAAAATGAGATTCTTAAAAATTGTCAGCCTCAATACCCTAAGTTATTACTCAAGATGTAAACACAGGGCTTTTATTCTATGAAAATTCATAGACATTTAACGTGATAGTGTCATAAACCATTGAGCCACTACCCTGTGACACATCTTGAACATTACAGATGAGGATCTTCTTCAGCAACTCTGATAAAGCATTTCATGATGTGACATGCATTTCACTTTATCCTAGTTTCCGTTACCATGGAAAAAGGTCTGAGGTCTTTTTAGCAGAGACAACTTCTGCTGGTTGAGTTATGAGTCACACAAATACAATGTTTTCAACCTGCTTTCTTCCATTAGTTTCAAAGTATAGAGTACCACACGTATCGCAATACCCATTTGGTTAATTTTTCCCTTTCTTGTTAACTGATACCTTGACCTAACATTGACAAAGCTGTCAGCACTTTGTTTAATACTTAAAATCTTTAGCAGGTCTTTCAAACTCTGTTTTACAGGATTTGTCTCCATTTAATAATTACAGAAAACTTAATGGTCTTTCTGGAAAAGATGTATATGCCACTTCAGAATTGCATAGAGGCTAATTTTTCTTCCAAAGTGAGTTGGTCAAGGATTTGAGACTGATTTATAAGTGATTTTTTTTGGCCAAGGAACTATTCTGTCTTCCTAAATCTCTTTGCTTCTCTGAAGAACGCTCCAACAACTAAGCTATTCTAAGACAAACTGCGCCACCACATCCTTTATCTGCAGACCTGCTTTGTATCCCTGGCCTCAGATGACTGCAAGCTCTGGATCCTCGCTGGCAGGGTGGGATGGATGAGGCATGGAGGCAACCCTGAGTCAATGATCTGCTCTGGGGAGGAGTGGTGTTTAGGCGAACCCCTGGGCTTAATGTCTTCTACCAAGAGCTGCAGGCTCAGCTGTGTGCTTAGCCTGCTTTGAGGCTGCTCCTGCTGTGTGAGTCTTTTCCTTCCCTTATTTATTTTGGAGTCTTACTGACCAGTTGCAGCCAAATGTGCGAGTGAGACAGGGTAATTGCAAGTGTTAGAGGAAAGAGACCCAGAGCAAGGCCATAATATAGCCAGGAGCTCATAGATTTTCTCTTTGGTCTTCTGGCCAGTAAAGCACAGCACACACATCTCTGCCAATTGCTCTGTCAGGAGTGAAGGGGCTTGGAAGGGAGAAGGGCTGCTGCGGGTAGCTGGGGCTGGGGGAGCTGTGGGAAAGGACATCATGATTTGGGACAAGGCCCTGATGCTCTTTGCAAGTTATACAATCCAAGAACTAGAATTGTCTGTTTTTCCTGTGCCACAAAACCTCTGCCCTCATCTGTATTCACACAAAACATAGTTCCAGTCACAAAATAGGAAGTTATCCTTTTTTACCTTGTTTCTGTGATGATGGACTTATATCACATGAACCTTAAGAACTGCTGGAAGTAAACCTGAAGTATCATGAGGATAAAGAAAGAGAAACAGATGTTTGTTTAAAACTCAGATGCATTCATTCACATGCAGACGAACACTAGAGCTGTATTACAACAAAACTGAAGACCTGCTTATCCTATGCTTTTTTATTGCCTGTGTTTTGCTTCACAAACCACATATTCATAAGCCTTTCCATATAAAAATATACTTTGTGAAACCTGCCTGTACAGAACAAATTTTAGTAGCAACCTAGAAGAAGGAATGAAACATTATGATATTAATGACCCATAGAAAATTAGAAATATGAAACACGTTTGCCTTCATCCAATTTAGGCCTTGCAGAGTCATTATTCTTCAAGTTATATAGCCATTCAAGTCCCTTGCATGCTCACATGCTTTTTTTTTTTTTTCCATCTAGAAGTTTACTGTTGCTTCAGCACTTTGAACCACATGGGCCACTCTGAACTATCAGACCTCCTTCATATGTAGAGCATGGCCAGCTAGTGCTAGCAGGCACTGGAAACAGCATCTCTATTTATCCTCCACCTCTCAGGACAGTGCAGCCCTTCAGGAACAGACTGCTCCAGCATGGGTCCCCTACAGGGTCACAAGTCCTACCAGAAAAACCTGCTCCAGTGTGGGCTCCTCTCTCCATAGGTCCTGCCAGGAGCCTGCTCCAGTATGAGCTTCCAACAGAGCCACAGCTTCCTTTGGGAATCTGCTTATGCTGACATGGGGTCCTTTATAGGCTGCAGGTGGATGGATATCTGCTCCTCCATTAACCTTCATGGGCTTCAGGTGGAGATCTGCTCTGCCATTAACCTCTACAATCTGCAGGTGGATCTATTCTTCACTATGGACCTCCATGGGCTGCAGGGGGACAGCTGGCCTCACCATGGGCTGCAGGAGAATCTTTGCTCCGGTGCCTGGGGCCCCTCCTGTCCTCCTCCTTCACTGACCTGGGTGTCTGCAGAGCTGCTCCACGCAGTCTCACCTCTCTCCAGCTGCAGTTGCTGGTGTTGCCTGTCTCTTTTTAACCCTTCCTAAATGTTATCCCAGAGGTGCTACCACTGTCACTAATGGGCGTGGCCTTGGCCATCAGCAGGTACATCACAGAGCCACCTGGCATTGGCTCTGTCAGACATGGGGGAAGATCCTAGCAGATTCTCATAGAAGCCACCCCATAGCCTCCCCACTAATAAAACCTGGCCACGCAAACCCCATACGTTCTTTTATGGTGTTAGTGAAATTATTTTCCCAGTCACTGTACCCTTCAAGATTTTAGATTAGTAGATCTCATCCAGCCTTGCATCTAAGAAAGAAAATGAGATTCCTTGCCTCTTTCCAATTTACACTCCATTTCTCAGCATTTGAGTGATCACCATTGAACACACTGAGCAGAGGCAGCTGCTATGGGGACACATTCTTAGAGAGCTGTGGTGGAAGTGGTTGATGCTATCAGATAGTGGTTTTCCACTTCAGCAAAAGAGTGGTTTGACTTTTTTTTTAGAAACTAAGCAGCAAATTCATACTGCATCCTTAATTACTGTTTTTCTTTTAAAAATATTTATTTTTTGTCTCTGTAAATGTTTTCAATTTCAAATTTTACTTTAAAATATATGCAAACTGAAATATCCAATTCCAATAAAAATTTCGGTTCTGATTTTGTCTTGTTTTCTTTTTAAATAATATTTTTTTAAATCCACCTTGTTCAGGTTATTTCAGATAACTCAAACTTCACAAGTCCTGAGTAACTGGCTTCTGACAATATTAGTAAAGCTGATAAGTATCCAACACATTTACTGGGTGTCAGGATTCATAACAAATTTTACCATTTATAGGCAAGTTCTCTTTCTAACTGTGCAGAACATTCTTCCCAAACGGCAGCATTTTGCTCTTTCATCAGTTTTAAAACAAATCTCATTTCTTACATCTTCAATGAAGGAAACACTAAAAAGGATAATAGATTTGCTATGTACTATGCAATTCTTTCATCTGCTCTATGTTTTATCTGTTTTATCAGATTATTTAAAAGTTTGCCATTTTAGCATCTGAGACATGTGTTTGGATGTGTGTTTGTATACAAAGATGTTTTGATATAGATGTTCTCATGTCTTATCTGTAGGATACATCACTGACTGAGGTAAACTCATTCAGTCCTTCAGTGCCAATATCCCCCTCATCAATGATAAACCAGTATAAATTTGAGGATGAACCAGAATTAAGAGATCTCTTCATTACAGTCGATGATCCTGAAAGCCACATTACAGCCATTGAAACATTTATTACCTACAGAGTAGTCACAAAGGTAAGCAGCTAGTCATGGCTATAATAGCTTAGATTGATAATAGCAGTAGCATTTTCACTCTTCTTGCGTGCCATTCTCTGGGATATTACTACCTTTAAATTACACTCTGATTTTGCCATGCGTTATAGACCACTAAAACTGTATGAAACTCCGTGGTAGATTCTGGAAAAAAAAAAGAACAGTATAAGTCTACATACATAGGTACTTATGTTCCTTATGCTGAGAAAATAGCTAATTATTCTTCAACAGTAAAATCAGTTCTATGTGACAATAACATTTTCTGTGGTGATCTTCAGCTGGAATACGAAAAAGCGGAAGGACTGATTCTGTTTGAAGACACTATATTAGCCCAAGTATTAATGATTTTTGGATCACTTGCAGGCTACCAGTCTTCTGTCTCGCATAAATGTCACCTGCTACAAAGTCTTTGAATTCCACTGTTTTCTAATTGCAACATCCATGATCACATGGACATTTGTTTCCCATTTACAGTTGCATATGATTTCTGGGGAAACTCCCACAGTCCTCCAGTGAAAAAGTAATACTAGGAAACAGCTAAGTGTATTTTTAGCTGTCCTGAATGCAAATTATTTACTGGAAATAAGGAAGAAAGTCAGCCTCATGAGACCAGCCAGCTCTTCTGGGATCACCAGCAAATATTCTGCAGGCTGCATTTTGAGAATTGCTCTGTTAATTTATTTTACTTCAAGTCCTTTTAAAAGATTCATTTAAAACCATATTTTCAAATGGGAATTATTCATCCTTAAATAAGAGGAGATATCAATTCGCCATAAAATATTTAAAGAGTAGGAGGAGAGCTATCTTCATTAGCTTTCTAGCAATAATTTTCACTTTATGCATGTTTTTGTAGACGAGAGAACATTTTTTTCTTCAGGCAAGTGTGGAAGAGCTTTAAGGTGGATTGCTTTTGCTTTTTTATCTATTCTATCCTTTCTTATCATATTTAATTTGAAGTGCTGGTTGGTGATGATAAAGTAATAGTATTCCTCCCACATACCTTGAAAAATTTTTATTCAACCCTCAAAAATGTGTAGATTACAAGAGCATGTTTTGAGGTTTTTAGAAGTTACTTGCATTGCATTATAAATCTCTGTGCAGCAATGAATGGTAAGCAGCACTCATCACTTTAATGCCTACAAAAAATGCTTATTACAGTGTTGCAAAATTGTCAGACCGTGAGATTTATTTTATCACTGCTCTGTCTTCTAGAATCAAGCCACAAAGAGTCCATGTTTTCATTAAAGGTTTGTTGGCAAGTTCTAACGAAGGGCTATGAAACTGGAATTGATGAGGGAATGCAGAATCCATTAAGCAGTATAGGAAGTGTTATTGCTGTGATATGCTGAAGTTTTCATGTTTTGAATGTGGGGATTGTTGACCAGTGTCAGCAGGTCCCAAGGACATGTGTCAGCTATTTGGAGTTTTTTTTCAGAATGCTAAAAAATGCACTTTCCTTACTCATAGTTTACTAATCGCTTTACAAGAAGTGCCCTAGAAGTAACGAACGTAACTGTGATTGCTAGAAGGAAAATGCCACACTAAAAAATGATTGAAATCTTTTGGAAACATTGTGGTAGGCTAATTATTCTAAGCCACTCTAGTGTGCAGTTTAGTGCTTGCCTTTTTTTTTTTTACAGTAGAACTTTGATTTCTTGCTAAAATGGGACGTGTTTTATCACTTCAAGTACTTTATCGTTGCACTTTGTAAAACAGCAAGCGCATAAAACGGGCAAAATAGCATCATGTATGCATTGCTTTCAAGCACTCAGATTTCTCCAAAATCTAAAGCTATTTTGCTCTTTTTTTTCTGGTATTCTAACCTGGGCCTGTTTTTTTTTCCCTCTGGTTTTCAGACTTCTCGTGGTGAATTTGACTCTAGTGAATATGAAGTTCGAAGACGATATCAGGATTTCCTTTGGTTGAAGAGCAAACTTGAAGAAGCACATCCGACACTGATTATTCCTGTTCGTTTGCTAAAACTTAAGTTATCTTTATTTGTTTGTACGATGACTCCAGTTTTATACAGAGATGTTTGAGGTCTTTCTTCAGTTTCTGAAGTCTCACAAACTTTGAACAGGCCTATTTTCATTAGCTTTATGTGATAATTAAAAATCCCGTAAAGATATTTCTTGTTTGTAATTGTGCCATTTGCAGTAATGTATGTCCTTCCTTCTTAGTTGTACATGTATTCTTCAGCACTGTGTGCTACAAGAACCATGTTTTAGCGCTGCTGAATGAGAGAACTTTATAACAGTTAGGTTTTTACATGGTGGGTGTTGCAAGGTATACCTATGATTTTTGTTAAGTAGAACAACTATTATAATACCCCTAATATTATGAAAATTATACAATATATCTCTTCTTTTTTCCTTAGCCATTGCCTGAAAAATTCATAATGAAAGGAATGGTGGAACGATTTAGTGATGAATTCATTGAGACTCGAAGAAAAGCTTTACATAAATTTTTGAACCGTATTGCTGATCATCCAACTTTAACTTTTAATGAAGACTTCAAAATTTTTCTTACTGCACAGGCCTGGGTAAAATTACTTTATTTTTATTTACCATTATGTGAAACCACATCTTGTGTTCATAGCGTGTATCAGGAGTCGCCCTAGTTCAGTATTCAATAGTGTCCTCCCACAGCTTGTTATGGGAGCGCCAGAAGGCGGCAGGGGATTTATGAAATATTCATCCCTCAAGATAAACTTTTCTCTGTCCTTTTGGTAACCATGCGTGTGGCCATAAATATTGCTGTACCTTCCAGGGCAGGTTTGGTTTGGTTTTGTTTTCTCTGTTTTATGTTTTTTTGTGGCAAATTCACAATATTTTAACTCTGCTTTTTGGTATACACATAAGCCTCCAAGATTATATGAAAATTAGTATTTTAAAATTAATTATTGTTTTGGCATGTCACTGTCTTTTTCATCTGCTTTTTCTTTAAAGTTATACTAGTCTCATAATAGAAAAATAAAGCCTTTGAATTTCCTGTTGTAGTTTTGCAAGGTGTGTCCATCTGAAAACTGGAGTTTTGTACTCAGAAAAGCTTACCACTGAACTTCAGCAAAGGTTATGCCAGCAACATATAAAAAGAGTTACAAAAAAAATAGATTATTACTTCTTCCACTAGAAACATTGTATGCTTTCCTCAGTGACTTATTTCTGCACTCATTACCCCTGCTTTCCTGTTCAAAAGGCTAAATTCCAAACTAGCTAACTCACCCTAAAGCATGAAATGGTAAAGGTTCTTTGCCATCTTTAATCGTTCATGTGAGTGTGTGACACGTGGCACATGTCGGTTTGCCCAGAAAGGCTTAGCTAATACATGCACATGACAGGTACGGTTCTGACACTGGTCTGGGAATTTTAAAGATTTATATACTAAAAAGGCACACAGAGATTTATGTGTATACTTTTGGGTTTTGCTGTTTTTTGTTTTGTTGTTGTTAGTTTGTTTTGATTTTTGGCGGTGTTTGTGAGTTTGGTTTTTAAGCTTTAAAGTATGCATTATTTTCAGAGAATTTTAAAAGTCCTTGGAAGTAAACGTGGCTTGTTCTCTCTTTAGGAACTTTCCTCGCACAAGAAGCAGGGTCCCGGTTTGCTGAGCAGGATGGGACAGACCGTCAGAGCTGTAGCATCCTCAGTAAGAGGAGGAGTTAAAAATCGTCCTGAAATATTTACAGAAATGAACGATTATGTGGAAATATTTAGTCAGAAAATAAATGTTCTAGACAAAATAGCTCATAGAATTTACAAGGAAGAAAGGGGTAAGTAGAAAACAAGTATCAGTTTTAATGATTTAAGAAATGAATGTATTGGAAAAGTAAATTAGTTTTCATTGTGCCAGGCAAAATACTCTGTCAAGCAAGCAGGGCAAAGTGGAGATTTGTATTTACACTGTGCTTTTCATAACAGTCAAAGTTTTGGCAGAACTTCAAGTTAGTTTGAATAACTTGTTAATGGGAAGAGTTTTAACATGTCATTGATAAGGAACTTAGAAAGAAGAAAACATAGCAAGTATGGCTATCTTTTTACCTGTCCTTTTCAGAAAGCTCCACGACCTTTTCTTTTGTGCTTTCAGTGGAATATAAATAGTAAGAGTTGCACTGTCTGTGCTGTCTCGTACTGGCATAATGCTGTCTAGATTTCAGATATCTAAACATCTATTTTTTGGTTTAATTCTGTACCTTTTTTGTGTTAACCAAGTAGATTTTTTTTAATAGTTTTACTGTTGGCCATAACTTGTGTCATGAGAAGCTGTGCCTGTTAGAGTTTTTGTAAGAAGGATGACTTAATCTCAGTTTTTTCCTTAAGTAACAACAGTTCGCGCACCTACTTGGAAAGCTAAATTACTGACTTTCTGAGATGGACTCTGATCACAGACTAGGCCTGTTCAGTAGAATTTCCACTGGTCAGCACTTGAGGGATGTTATTGTCTATATAATATAATTTGAAGAGCTGCACTGTGTTCTTTAATAACGAAGTCCTTGTGCTCGCTCATGCAGTACTAGATCTCGGTGTGTCCTCACTAAATTGGAGAGGTCTTATAAAAGGAAAATATGTGTTGGTGAAAAGAGTTCCTTTTGCTGTCATTCATTTCAGTGGAAATAGCCAGCTGAGGTCCGTAGATTCAAGACATCAGTGCCAAAATATCTCCTGGAAAACCTTATGAATGTTGACATGCTCCCAAATGCTGTAGGTTATACCTTCTTTCTAGATTTTCCAAATAGCACCAGGCAGAACAATTCTGTGCATGGCCACACTGTTGTGGGTATGGACTTTTGATAGCTGTGATTCAGAGAACATTCCTGCTTGCGGTAGCTTAACGTGGGATTCTTTATTACATCTTCCATGGAGATTTATTTTAAATCTCAAAGTAAACATTACACTCTTCATGCCACGTGTCTGCCTTGTATCTTTTTTTGGGCATTTCTTCATTATAAACTCAGTTGTGCTTTCCATACAAACGCAGTGTGTCCACAGTACCCTCCTGTGAACAGGCAGCTTCCAGGTCATATCAGCCTTGCCCAAGTTTAGCCCTAGCAAATGGCATAGTGAATTCTGGGTCTTTTTTTCTGCTTACAGGTTATCTTTTGGCCTAGAGAGAGAGAAATAATAATTTGAGAGAAATAATTTGTTGGATATCCCTGAGAGATATCCTTTGAGAGAAATAATTTGTAGGATATCCTTGTATGTAGATTAATAAAAGCTGCTAAAGGAGATAACACCTGCAGAACTGGAGTGAACTTCAGTGTGTCTTTTGAAACTTTTGGGACATAGCAAGGCTGCTAGTTTTAATAACTGAGGATTTGGAGCATTATTGTAGCAGAGGAATTTGAGGCGGTAGAAGCAAGTCAGACCAACTGCTACCTGGGGCTGCTGTGGCTCATGTCCCTCCGTATGAAGGCAGCATGAAGTAATTCAGGTCTACAATACATTAATTGATCAGTTTATTCATAAACAACTAACTGCAGTTTATTTATCTTGGTCATTTGAGCAAATTAGCCTCAGTCTCGTGCTTTGTTCACAGTAAATATGAAGTTGCAATTAGTGTCACTTAAACATCTGTTAATGAACAAGAGAGTAACATGTGTTTATGTTCCTGTCAAGAGTATTTTAATGAAATGAAGGAATATGGCCCTATCCACACACTCTGGTCAGCATCGGAAGAAGATATAGCAGACTCCCTGAAAGGTGTTGCCAGCTGCATCAACAAGTGTTGCAAGGCCACGGAGAAGCGAATGGCAGGGCTCTCGGAAAACCTGCTGCCGATTTTACATGAATATGTTCTCTACAGTGACATTCTAATGGTAAGGTTTCCTTAAGGATTGCTTATGGCTGTATGTAAAACTTGGCTTAGTCCACTGCTAAAGTCTAGAAGAGAATTTGTAACTGATGATGTTGCAGTCCCTCTATGAGCTGTTGTTACTAAACATGCACAGCTCAGGACCACTGTCAGCAGGGAATGCAGTCGGTCCCGTGTCCCTTGCTGATCAGGCACAAGGTGGCCCTTCCAGAGAGAAGAGCTGGATGGTCCTGCACAGCAGGCAACACTTGGTGGCTGTGCGAGAGTTTCTGGTTTTACCATCTTCAGAGAGCTCTGCATGGTAGCTGTGGAACACAGAAAGGTTTGGGGAACAGCAGCTGAGAAAGACCTTCTCTGACACTGCTGAAATGTGAACTCATCGAGTAACAGATTGTGTGGGGGAAAAGGAGGGGAGAGGCTTTTCCCTTTCTAGGAGATATTCCTAAACCATGTTTTCTTTTTCCTGAACAGCAGGGAACTTCCAGTCCCTGTGCCATTATGTAAGCATGTGTTAGTCTTTGCCATAAGCTGACACTCTCAGTTCCCTTTATGTACGTATTTTGCTTACACTTGGAGAGAATGTAAAAAAATATAACTAGAGAGTTGATAAACTCAGTGCTGATGGATAATCAACATAATTAAGTAACTGAATTCAGCATGTCATAATTCCCACTCTGCTGCCTCCAGAAAGCAGAAAATGTGTGCAAACCGCTCTTTGTCTCAGTTTTGAGCAATGCAAGCTGTTGTCTTCTTACTGCTGGATCCCAGCTCCTCCTGCAGTGGTGTCTGAGCAGGGGCTGAGCGCGTTACAGGCCAGGGGCAGAGCAAGACCCAGGTGAACTGAGACTTTGCTGGCAGCCTGCAGAGCTGTGCCAGTTTCTCAGTAAGGCTTAGCTACCGAGAGCTTAAGAATTACTGCTGCAATGACTGCTGTCTTTAAAATAAGCTTCACTGAAAGAGGAACCATACAAAATGTCCTGTATTTCACAGGCCTCATTATTTATATTTACATGCAGGCAGATGGAGGTAGGTACTGCTTTGCTTAGAAGTCTGAAGAGATTACCATCCTAGCAATTGCTAGGTCTTCTTCCTCTCCCCTACTTCCAAAATTATTTTTCAGAATTTCTCAGTCTGTTACCCATGAGTGATCATAGCCTTTGTGCTATTGAAGAGATGCTGCCTGCCGATTGCCTTCTAGTCTGCAGCCTGGTCAGCCTTTCTCAGATGTTCTCTTTTGTCCAGAGCACAGAGAGGTTTCTGTGGACAAACCCCAGAGTGATTATCTGGCCCTTCATGCACACCTTACAAGTATCTCTTGCCCACTGCAACACAGTGTTAGGCTGCCATGGGGCCTTGTCCAGAGGAAAATCTTCCTCGCCTAGCTCATTCCTGTTTGACAACCGATCTTTCCTTTCATTCACCATGTTTTTTTATTTTTCCTGCAGTTTGGAGAGTGAACTATTAGTCATTCTAAGTATACAATAGGGGAAGTCACACACCAGTAAAATCTGCTTTCAGAGGTGTGTTTAACCCCCCAGCACAGGGACCTCTGTGCAGTGCTGCCAAGATCATGTGTGAGTGTGCAGAAGAAGGTGTGGCCAATACAATACAACCCTTGTGCTTTCTAGTCTTGGGAGTTCAGCCTCAAAATGGGGAAAGAGATGAATTCATAGCTAAAATATTTACATGTGGACTGGCTCCTTCCTCCCTGACTCACATAACAGATCTGGGGAGTGCAGAGTACTACTGCTCTGCAGGGTACAAATTGCACCAATAAGTTGGTTATGGGTCCACGTACAATTATTTGAGGATTTTGTGGCAGGAAACCATTAAATATTACACACAAAAATGCAGCTTTATAAACACAGTCCCTCTGTTTGGCATTAGAAGCCAGTGCTTGTGTATAGTTGTAGCATATTAATATTAAAATAATTGGATTTATCTTGTAATTTAAGGAGTATTTGTGATAAAAGTTGCCAAATAGTAATTAAATAGTTTTAAAAGAGGCAAAAGAAATAGTAAAAAAGAGAAAGCATTTGTAACATGAAGGAAAGCTGTTCCAGACATATTTGTTTTGCTTCTATGCTTACAGCTAAACATTTTCTATATATTATCTAACCAAAAGATATTCTGAGCTATTGAAACATAGATTTATGAGCATTAGTATGCATTGCTAATCTATTACTCAGAATTATGCAAAGTCAGGTTTACCATATTTTTCTAGTGAATTCCCGTTCAAAAAGAACATTGAAAAATTATTTGAAAATTAACCTCCTAAATTATTCTATTGTATTTGTTAAAGTGACAAGATTTTAAAGAGAGCTCAGTCAAACAAGACAGCTAGAGAAGGCAGAGCTGCTAGTGCCCTGTGCTGTTTCAACATGCCCTATGCTAGAGGTGAACACTGAAAATCTCTTTAGTATAAACAGAAGGAGCAGTAAAACCAGTTGTAGCAAGGTAACATAAAAGAAGGTTTTGAGATTTGTAATTATATATGTCATGCTGCTTCTATGTCTTGGGTACTTACAAAATAATATTGAAGGTTAAAGTCATAATTTCAATAATGCCTGGTATACCATTTTTAGTCATTTATTCTACTTTGTCTTGCAATTTTTACTCAAGACACTTTTGTTCATGAGATTCAGCAAACTCATATTGCTATTTTAAAATATGAATATATAGTAAATTGAGCTGATATCAAGTAAACTGCTGTTGCAGTTTTTCTCATACAACGATACTGTGTATGGCAGAAACTTGCAGCACCGATTTCAGATTTACTAAGGTTCTTGGAAAACATCTAAGATAAAATACAGGTATTGAAGAATAAGTCTTCATAATTTAAGATTTTTTTGGTGAAGAGTACATGTATCATGTCAAATTTATTAAATGGCATCATTCTGTGATCTTGCTTCATTTAATTTATTAAACAGCCAAGTTGTTTGATGGTTTTCTGGACAGATGTCTAGAATTTGGTTCTATTTACATTTTTTAATTTCCTCTTCTAATTTAAGGGTGTTTTGAAAAGGAGGGACCAAATTCAAGGCGAGCTTGACTGCCGAGTTGATGCTTTAGCCAATAAAAAGACAGAAAAGGACCTGGTGAGTATGTACAGAGAGCTGAAATCTTCCAGGCTGATGCCTACAGAACACGCATCCTGGGAAGTGCGCTGTGTAACTGGATGCTGTCTCTGTAATTCTCATTCTGAAAAGGCTTGGCCTTTGTTGCTGTGCCTGCCAGGCACAGGCAGTCATGAGAAAGATGCAAAATTCAGTAGACGGGCTGCTGGAGCAAAGGACTGGTATTAGTGGGCAACCACAGTGTTTTGTCAACGCAGACTGTACCGCAGCATTATTTTTAGCATTTCTGTTTACTTCCACACTGGGAGTTAAAAGAAAGTAACACTTGCAGTGCTCTTGTAGCTGCTGCTTCACTGATGCAGGAGATGGAGTGGAGGTGGTTAGAATGAGCAAGGCTGCTCATCAAACTTATTTTACATAAAAAGTTCTGGATTCTGTTCTTCCAGGTTTCTGTCTTACCTGGCTGTGCCCAGAGATATTTTTTTACTTCCATTCATTCTAGTGAAGTCAGACCCTAGCTGGTAGCCCAAGGGGGCAGACATACCCCAAACATACCCCAGGGCTCAGGGGTCTATGAAAAGGAACTTCTGGGGTGGGTATTGGCATTTTTAAAATTTTCGATTGTTTAACTCTCCAGCCTAACTAATGTCCTTCTAGCACAGTGTTAACACAAAGTGCTATGCAGTGTAAATAATATATAAAAACGACTAAATAATAATAACTTTTTAGTACATCAAAGGAGGAAGTCCTTGACATTTCAGATACTTTTTAGCAGGGTTGTCGTAATTAGCTTTCATGTAAAGATGAGCTGCGTAGATAGTTTTTGGCACTTGAAATGCATATTTTTGTTTGATTTCTCGTCACTGAGCTGAATAAATAAGAATATATTACCACTGTCTGATATCTACGATGGCTATGGTATATTTTGTAACAATTTGCCTCTGTGTACTGCAGTGGGGCAGTAAGTAAATACCTCTAGTTTTGTTTTTTCCGGAAGTAGAAATTCTGTTTACTTCTGTCGTCCTCTCATTTCACAGCCTATTTATTTGTTCTCTAATCTGTTTTTGTCTCTGCTTTCTCTGCTGCTTCACCTGTCCTTTGTTCTTAGTTTACGTATGAGGTGTGTAGCTCTTAGAAGATGCCCGGAGGATGGTAAGCTGGAGAAGGCCCCAGGCTGGAACTGGGGTGGCAGTGGCAGGTCCCCGTGTCCCCAGGCTGCCTGGGAAGGGACTGGCGGAGCCATGGTGTTTTACTCTGGCAGCCCACCTGTGTCCCCAACACCCCATGCCACGGGTGTCCCACAGCCCGGCAGCACCCATCAGTTGCATTGCATGTAGAAGCACAGTATCTATAGTAAGAATTATCCTTATGGGTCCCTTCCAACTGGAGATATGCTATGACTCTAAGAATTTATTCTGCCAGAAAGGAGTGCTGTGCATCGTTGTATAAGTTATTTGTATGCAGCTAGTAATATCAACTTTTTAACACTATACCCCTTTTAATCAGTTCCTCCCATTTGTGTGGTTTGTTGGCAACATGCTAAAAACAGTTGTGTTTGCACAGAGCGATTCAGTAATGAATTGCAACTTCATACAGCTTGTCTAGCAGCTCGTCTTACTGCTGTCCACCATAAAGAAGAGAAGTCCTCACACAAGGTGCATGCACTCTCTTTTCCTGATCTGTCGCAGACAAAAAGGAACATATTTCCTTTAGCACAGTATTGACCATACCATATTGATTTGATATTGACAGTGGGTTACTGCATAATGAGATATTTATACTTGCTTCCAGTAATGTTTTGAGATCAGTTTGCTCAACTGGTCTTTTTTTACTGTTTCTGCGTTTCCAAAACTGTGTTTACAGTTTTGGTAAAAGCCTTTGGACAGTGTGATTATCCAGGTGCTCAGATCTTCGTTTTATCTTTCCAACACCTCTATTTCTTATTCATTTGAAAAAAAATCCTCTTTCTGAGAGCCTGATTCTCCTTGCCGTCACATAAGAGCAGAAAAGCAGATGTCTGATAGTCTAATCAGATCATAAAATCCTGTGTTCTCTAATTGAGTGGCAGCTGTATCCTGAAGAGTTTTTCTTAATTAGAAGTTGAAGGCTTTTTCTATTAAATGATAGTTTGGCCACAGAGAATGGTGTAGTGCTATTTTTAACCATTCAAGTACCTCCTAATAGTTACTTCAATCAGTTTTTTACTGTGTTTTAATTTTTATTATGTATTCAAATATTTTTCTGGCATTTCTAACCAGACTGATTTCACAAGAAAAGATGGTCGTAACATAGGTACTGTTATTTGCATTGGTATCAAACCCTTACTTTGGATGTATTTGCACATTTCTATTCCTAAGCAGAACTCATGTAGCTTATAATCATCTCATAGATGTCAGATTGAACTTGTCAGTGCAATCTAGTAGCCAGAAATTCCACTGACAATGAGTGGCATGAACTCTAATCTAATTTGAAGTACATTTCCACCATAGATAAGGAATCCCAGACTGTCATTCGAGCTGATAAAAGGCTGTGAGATCTTTAGCACTGGTCATGGCAAAAATTAGATGACTTAACAAACAGGAGGTTATACAGCAGGAGAAGGCAAAACATGCCCAAGGTGAGTGCAGCTGAAATAGTCTGGAAGCGCAAATTAAGCCTGAAGAGATGTCAGTCTCATTGGCTGGGAAAAACACTTTATTGAGCCATGCCATGCCACCAGGCTTTTAGAAAGCTGCATGTGATGCTGCTAAAAAGGTAAAACCTTGTCTCTCACTCCAAAATGTAGTCCACGAAGAAGGCAGTTGTTCAGGGCATGGAAGGTTTGAAGTCTGTGATTTTGGAGGCAGGCTCTGACAGATGCTTGGGAGGACTTTGGTGTCCTCCTTATCCAGACCTTTCTTACCTCCAGAGCTCTGGCTGTGAAGATGTTGGAGTTAGTGGCTCCATCTCTCCCATGCTCCATTCTGCAGGCATATACACATCCACGCGACTGCATCCCTCTGTGGTGTGCAAGTTTTTAACCATTTTGGTACTGCCACTAGTGCTAACAGCACTTCTAACAAAAGGTTGATTTAATGTGCTCTGACAGAACCAGATGAGTGTTAAATGCTAACTTAAAAATTCTGTGTTCAGGCTTTAAACTAAGTAGTGCAGAGACAAAGTGCTGAATGTATCATATTCAGAACATATCTTATGTTTTAACTCTTGGCTAAAAAGGGTTACTATCACTAAGCTGTAGGATTAATTGATGTAGCAGACAGAAATTCATGCTATTTTGTATAGTGAGGTAGCATAAAATGCTGTGTCACTTACCAGGTAATTTGGCTATTGGGCCAAGTCTCTTTGTGCACAGGTCCGCTGCTCATGTCTGGTAGCGCTCTGCCCTCGCACTGTCTGGCTCCCACCTCCCTGTCCCCTGGTCCAATATCTGATGAGCGCTGTGCTGGCCTTCTCTGGGGATCACTGGTGTGAGATTTAATTTATCACACTAGCTGCCTCGGTGAGATCAATGTAAGAAATTGGATTCAAAATAATACTTAATTTGCAGGATAAATTGTAGCAATTTATACCTTGTAACAGAGGAACATACTGGGTAGGTGTTTTTCAAAAGACCAAGCCATTTTTGCTTGATTTCTGCTGTCATGGCAGCTGCAGAGGATGGCATTTTTGTTTATTTTCAGTTGTGAAAAAGTAGATTTTAAACCTCTCTATTTGAGATGAAGAAGTGTGGCATAATGCTGGTTTTAAACCTTAAGTCCAATCCTTGCCTTGATGCAACACAGTTTCTTTTGGGCTTTAGAGGGTGATGTTTAAATTGCATATCCAGGCAGGGATGAAGAACAGAATCTGCCTGACCACATCAAGTTGTGACTACCCCGTGGAAGAAATTTGCAGTTCCTAGAAAAGGCAAGACAAAAACAAACTGTAAAATAAATGTCTTAAAGATATGAAGAAAAATATAATGGGAAGCTGCTGCAGCCAGGACTTTTAGGTGGGAGAAGTGTGTAGCCTACCTCATTCTTGGAATGAGGGACTTTTTTCTTGCAAAAGCAGAAAATGGATTCAACTACCTTTCCTACTCTAAATCACCTACAGATATTCACTGCTTTCAGTATTCTGTGTGCATTCATTTTTGGTACTTGAAGAAAAGGCAATTAAGTTGCAACATATCCAAGATACTGAATCCAGCTACCTGTAATTCCATTGAAGGTAATGTCCTCACGTTTAAACTTTTGATTAACCTTTTAATATTGAACACAGTATTGGTAGTTGAAATTACCCTTGTCCATAGTTTGATTACTATTCTGACTAGATAATTGAACCTGGGATTTTCAGTAAAACAGGAAGAATATTTTGCATTTTGTTCTTGATTAATAACCAGTATTCCTTTAATCTAGAAGTGTGGCAGGGAAAATCAGTATAGAAATGGAGTCCAACTAAAAATGTTTATTTATCTGTGTATCATGGAATGTGGAGAAAATTCATTCAGATGAGCTCTTAAGAGGTAAAGGATTCTAGGATGTCAAACTGAATTGGGATCTGAGATTTGTGAATTAAGTGCTGGGCTCAGGTTCTGTGACCATTTCAGGCAGTGCTGCTCAGTTCGTGTCCGCTGGTGGCTGTGGCACTGGAACACTGTCCTCCCTGCACGGTTCAAGCTGGGGGCTTTGCACCAAGAATTTCCACATCCTGCTTGGAATTCTGACGTTTCTGCATTCTGCCAATAGTGTAAGCATTCCTTCAAAATCCTGGAATCTTGAAGTTCATATCAATGAAAGTATGAGCTCTGCAGAGAGCACAAGGAGCTATCCAACTCTACGGGAGAGTCGTAGGAGGAGAAAACAATTTGTCTGATGGCAGAATGCAAGGAAGAAGAGGAAGGTGTATGGGGCCTGAGTTGCAATGGAAAGAAACTTTTCCTGCTTGATGTTTCTTATGGGTGGTGTTCTGCCTGACCTCCCTCTGCTGCAGACAGTCCCTGTGCAGTCCCAGCAGAGGAATTTGTGCTGTAGTGGCAGCAGATGTACCTCATTCTGTGACTGGGTGCCAGCCAGAACTCTCACAGCTGATTAGTAAATGACAGTAGGTAAAACAATTATTGAGAGGACTAGAAGACTCATTAAAGAGAGGGCCTGCGTCCACTTATTCATTCCCATTAACTGAAAAGTCACTTTGTGCATCTACAGTAATTAGAAGCAAATAACGTCTGTGGAGTAGCCCTCAAGGTCTTTGATCGTGGATCACTGTGAAAGAGTTTCTTCTCTGCGGAAGTCCTTTGGTTTAATTTATTTCTCTGCTTCTGTATATCTCTCTCCCTCATGTGGTCAGAGGTTAGTTCCACAAGAAAAGATGGCAAGGTGGCAAGAGATCAGAAAGTTTGTGCTTTTGATTTCTGCTGTCTTCTCCTCATTCTAGTTTCTCTTGAGGTTATTGAAGGTTTTGTCAGGGTTTTCTCAGTTTTTCTGACCAAATCTAATTTGTAGAGTTGATTCAGTAAAGTCCTCTGTATTTTCCTTCTTAGATGCACTACTCTCAAGTGCCAGTGAAGAGTTGCCAGAGTCTGTAACTTCTCAGCCAATAAAAATATCTTCAGCAATACTTTAATTCAGGTCTAGAATTTCTTAATATTTCAGAAATTGTACTGTTAATTAAGAATAAAATTTAAATTTGTCCTTGGGGGAGGCTTTTCTGTGCTAAGTTGAATACCAACCTCGGCTCTGCAGTTCTGCTTGTCTGCACTACAATCACTTGATTTCAATCACTTTTGAAATGGTGGTTTACTAATATTTTTTAATGTTTACAATTCATATTTAGTTCTCAGAAGAGATTGGGAAACTTGAAGACAAAGTCGAATGTGCCAATAATGCTCTGAAAGCAGATTGGGACAGGTGGAAGCAAAACATGCAGTGTGACATGAGATCAACGTTCACTAATGTGGCTGAGAATAATCTCCATTATTATGAAGAGGTAAAACACTTTCTCATTGCAATGTTATTTTTTCATTGATTATTTCAACGGAGAAGTCCATGGGTTGTCTGTAAAGAGGAATTTTTGCAGTATAGTTCAAACCTTTGTTAACTTCAGAATCAGTTTTTGCAGGAAGAGGGAGGCAGTTGTCCTTAATTTGACACATTTCAAGCAAAATGTATTTTGTGCCCAAGTGGCTGATCCTGAGTTCATCATCGACAGAGGGCACTCTTGTTTTACTAACCACACCAATTTGGAACGTATTTTTCGGTTCAACATCAGCTGCTGTATTTCAGTTTGGAAACCTTTTGCTGTAACTGCATGAAGGAGCCCTCTGGAAAGCTCCAACTTGGATAAATGATCCTATATGAGGAAAACGTTTAAATGTGATTCCATGTCAGACAACTCATTCAGGAAGTCCTCATTGTTACTTCTCTGAGGAACTGTCTACCACAAAATAATCAGATTTTACAAGGATAAAGAACAATACAATTTTGAGAAGTCAATATGAAAAGCTTATTGCACTTTTTTAAAACAAAACAATGCTGCAAGTGTATACAATTAAGAAACAGAATCTTTTTATAACTGAAACTTCCTACTTTAGCAAGAAAGAAAAGTGGTTGAAATTAGATTTTTATTTTCAACTCAAATGCCACAGCTAATATTTTCTGTAAGAATTCCCTTTTACAATAATATATACTAAGAAAGAGACCTTTAAAACATATTACAATATACGTTAAACAGTCTGTGCTGTTTCTTCATGGCCAAGACACTGAATGAAGTGAACATTTGGAAAATATCCCAGATATCCTGAATTTTTTAAAAGACTTTCTCCTTATTTTGTGAAAAAAATGGAATGCACTAAGCCATCTATTACTCATAAATTAGCAATTTTCACAGATATATGTTGATATCTGTAACTTCCAATCCTGTGTTCTGAACTTTTTATGGATTGCCCGTTAGCCAATGACAGTGTCCTGATTTTAGAGATCATTTTGTTAAAATGTAATTGAAAAGACAGAGCTCTTGATAATCAAGTCTAATTAATTAACATACAGACTGTGAGATGCATGGACATTGACAATCTGTTGTTACATATTAAGATCAAAATATTTTCTGAAATCAGGCAGCAAGCTTTTGGCATCCTCTCACATTTTCTTTAGTTATTAATGATCCCTGACTTCTATATCAGCAATACGTATGTTAAAACTATGCTAAATACCTCAGAATATTTTGTTAATGAATGATTAGCTAGATTAAAACACAAAAATAATTCTTTGGCTCTCTTTCCTATCTAGAAGAAGATTTTGCTGAATTAGAATTTTAATTCAGAATGCCAAAGCTCGTACTGTACATGAAATTACTATAATTAAGTCACAAAGTGCAGAAAATCGTTCAGCTATCTCTGTAACTGCCAGTGGTTCTTCTTAAATAGCCTCTGAAATACTGAACAAATTGGTTTATACTGAGACATTATTCTTTGTTGGTGCTTTTTTTGAATATTGAATTCTGTATAAAAGGTTTTTGCTGTTAATATCTCGGTAGATCTAATTTTAGAAGAAAACAGCTTATCTTACTACAGCAGCTGCAATAATAGAAAACATTGTGCTGACTGTATCCCTCCTTGTTTGCAAAGCGAGGGCTTACCAATTCTTTTTCCTGTTTTATCAGAAAATCACTATCTTAATTCTGGCATTCGAGACAAATTGATGAAATTAATATTTAGATTGGGAGTTCTGATCCAAAATAGGCATGTTTATTTGAGACCTGTGATTAACGCTGATGGTTAATTATCGGAGAAATTATTACTGTGGGAGGCCCTGATATTACAAACTACAGGTGCGTAAGGCACTCCTGACAGCAGCAGAAGCAGCAGCCCTGGCACCTGCTTTCGCTGTTAGAAAGTGAACTTCAGGAAGGGAATCCCAGAAACCTGATAATCAGAAGATGAGTTTTATGCTTTGAGTAGTAAGAAAATTCCTACCTTAAGGATAGTATTGTGAGTCTCTACTCATTAAACTAGTCGACAAACACAGTGCCTGTTACGGTGTTTTTCACTTGTTCAGTCACGTTCTCTCACATGCTCAAAGTTAAATTACTTGTTCATGCTTTTGATACACCATTTGATGCTTCCTAAGCCTTTCAATACTGTAGCACCCCTTATCTTATTTCTTGCCTTTTGTTTTTCCCCAAGCATGTTCTGTTTTTCCCCTCCAGTTAAACTCCTATTCTGCCTCTCCATGAGCAGCATCCCATTCCTTTCTACACAGCAGCATTTTGCTCCTCATTATTCCCCAGTCTTGCTGACTCCATTCCCCAGGCACACAACCCAAGCAGGGTCATTCCTGTGAGTGGCCATTCTCTGCATCCCTGAAATTTCTGACAGCTACAGAGTAACAAGATACAGACACCTCATGTTTTCTGGTGGCTTTTGCAATAGAAATCCAGTCCTTCAAGGCTGGATAAAACTAAAAACGTTGTGGTCAAGTACAACATAGCAGTGTGTCAAAGTATACTTGAATTTCTAAAATGTTATTTCCTCTTCACCCACCACAGTATGAGGAAGGAGTATGACCTTACATTTGTTTGGGTTTTTCCATAACTGTAGTTGCCCAAGGACTCTGCTGTCAACTTGTCAAGCATCACTTCGCTAGCATAAAGGAGTATGTCTCCCTTATGCTGAATTAAAGTTCATGTACCATGAAGTGTTACATGTAATTTAAAGTGTTACCTGTAATTATGTTTCTCTGAATTTACTACTTCAAAACAAGTAGAGCTATTTCTGTAGCCTTCCAGTTTATTAACTATCTACATTTAATATACTTGAAAAAGAATGGTTCCTTTGTTTCTAAGCTGTGGAATCACCAGTCTCTTTGTGTCTCTCAATGCGCTAATTAAAGCCCAGTGTTGCAAATTTACAGGGTGCTCCGATGCAGGCCTGTGAGAATGAAGGCTTTCCTGTGCTCATGTACAAGCTATGTTATAATACATTTAAATACATTGTCATTTAGGAACCAAGAATTACCGTGACTGACCAGTCGTTTGGAATTGCTGTAGCTGGTCTCAAGAGTTCACACAGTTCTCTACTTCCTTTTCTCTGCTTCTGGAAAATAGTGGGATACATGCTTAAGTCTCTCTGTATTCCACAAAGGCTTAAAGCTGGTAACATACTGCATTAATAATGACTGTAAATGCATTGCTAAAATAGGGAAGATTTTCTGAAAAAAAAATATGAAAAGGTTTTAATATTTTAAAATTCAGAACTTTACTCCTATTTCTGAAGTAAATACCATTGATTTGTCTGTCTTACAGAAAAAAAGTTCTTGAATGAAGCGTGTGTTAGCACCGTACCATTTATTTTATTCCTTCTGCCCATGGCTGAGGTGTGACACTATTGTCTGAACCCTGGGCCAGCAGAGGTACCGCCGAACACCTGAAATCACAAGCTGCCCGCAGGGTGGAACTGAGGCTGAAGTAGCTGATTGTCACCAGGAGTATTCTCATTAAGTTAGGTATAGACATTCTGCAGAGCCCTAAGGATGCAGCATTACTAAAACCAAAACAAGATACAGAGTTGGTGGTAGTGGTGGTATTTAGCCAGCATGTCCAAAGTGTTCTGGTACAATTTAGCAAAACCAAACCAGGCAATGTTGAACTCCATAGCCCTTAGACATTTACTAATTTTTTCCTTTTGTTTTTCTCATGTGTTTACTATAGTCTCTAGGATATTGCCATCATCAATGAAAAAGAAACTCTGTCATTTTCCTCAGCAAAGAACTTTGTTAGTGTTTTCTATTTAGAAAAAGCACCATAATAGGTGGCTAGATTTTGCAACCTGATCCAAAGACTAGTTAGACCTTATATTTGGCTTTCTGCTGCTCATGAGGCGCTCTAGTAAAGGCAGGAAGATTGTGTTTGTCTCATAATGTAGGATGATATTTAATTAGTTTTGGCATTGAAAGAACATGTTTTTTATTGTGTGTGGATGAGCTTTTGTTTTAAAGCATAGCCTCTAATTTTATTTTTCTCGTGTCAAACTAATCCTGTTAAACCTTTGCAGCTTAATCAGATAAAAAGCTAAAGTTATCTTTGTTATAGTGAGATTCTTGTTGGCATTGACATGCCTTACTCTTTTCCAAAAATATAAATAATTTCCTGATTTTCTTAACTATTACAAGCATAATTTAGTCTCTTTCTGTGACCTACATTGTTGTATCGGCATAAATTGATCCAAAATATTTATTAGTGCAAAACAATACTCCTTCCCCATTACTGCTACTTCCCTCTAACTCCAAAGCCCTTATGTACCTCTCTACCTAGTAAAAGCTGTAGAAAATAAATGAGATTTGTGGTTTGCCCTAGAGGGCTCTGCAGTGATGCATTTAAGTAGTCATTTGGTTGCATAGCAAAAAGCGAGCTGCTCATGCATGGTGATCACATCCTACCTCGGCAGTGCCTGGGAATTTCGCTAACGAACTTCATGTGATTTTCAAAAGTTCCCACATGGCTGAGCCAGTTTGTCTCTGAGAATGTCACTTCAAAGCCAGGATCCATCTTTGAACCCTCATTCACTTCAACCATAAGAATGTATTTTATATACTTTTAGGAAAACTTTTTTTTAATAGTGGGAATCACTATTTCTGTGCACTCTAGTATTTGTTTCCTTGCACCCAGAAACTATGAAAGTATTTTTTGTCTCTCTCTGAGACACACACAGGACTTGATTTTCAGATTCTGCTCTAGAAAATGCCATCAGAAATGATATATTTAAGGTATCAACCGTGGAAAACAGGGAACTGGAACAGAAAAACACATGGCATGCGACACACTGCTGCTATCATCCCTACTACACATCCTATTTTTATATCTCCTTTTTAGTTAGATATGCAATTGTACTATATAAAAACCTTTTTGCTGTTTTTTCTAAAAATGATGTTGCAGAATAGATGTGTGACCTGCAGTAGTAATCAGTATATTTTAGGCAAAGTAGCCTTATTTAAGCTCTTGCTATTTTCTTTTGTATATGTAGGCTCTTTTATATCTTCCACCAGGCTTTTACAAGTAATTGGATTATGAATTTCAATCCTATGCATGCACATTTAATTTCCTGGGTTTGGTTTTTCTTTTTTTTTCTTTTCCTTGCTTTTCCTTGCTTTTTGAAAGCTGACTGATCCTCTGTTTAGATCTCCATTATCAACCTCCCAGGAGAATGAAGTAAAATCATTCTGTAATAATATTGAAGTATACATCACTAACAAAATGTCGTTTATGCAGTTCATGCTTCACAATACAAAAAAGCTTGAGCCTAAGGCACAGAGACCTAGTTTTGTTTTGATATGGTTAATTATAAAACTTGTCAGCTGTAGCGGCACTGTGATGTCTGACAGTGAAATGAGCCACCATTGCTCTTACATTTTGGAAAATGTGGGGTTTTTATATAAACGAGGCTAAATTAAAAACTGAGTAATTTGTGTAACTGAAAAAAATGCTTTGCATCTTCGTCTGGAAAGACTTCAGTAGATTGTATCTATCTGGTTAGGCAACATATTGTGATTGTATTTTAACACGTGCAGTTTGGCTCACTGTTGCAAAGATAACAGAAAGCCATTTTTACATTTCAGCCAGTGCAGATATATGTAGTTTAATTCACTTTACTGAAATTATAGAATGACAAAACATGGAGATACATGGTATAAGTTAAACTGTGGTTCAGAAAATAAATGTCAGTCATTGCCAACAAAAGACTCTTCAGGACACAGTGATCGTTTCCTCTCCCACACCTAGAGAAACCCTGGGAAAACAGCTGTTCCTGGCAGTCTTCTAGGACGGGTAATCCAGACTGGGCTCTAGCAAACAGAAATCTGAGTCCGAGCACCACAGCAAAGACACATTGTGAGCAGCTGCCTCATTGACATTTTAAAACCAAGATGCCACCTTCCAGCTCAGGCATCTCAGATAGACGCAGCTGCCAACAGTGGCATGCGAAGTCGGGGAGAATCTAATGATCAAACCTTAAAGGCTTTATACAAAATGTCAAAAAGACCTTTTAAGTCAGAAATCAGTTTGTAGCACTTGCAGGTCACTCTTCATGCTAGCACTATTTCCACTGTTTCTCCCTGATTTTATATTTACCATTTCAAACTAACATTTCTGCAAAAAGCCAATGAAGAAAGCAGATTTCCACATGAATCTTATCCTGTTATTCCTCTCTTCTCACAGCAATTCAAACCTTAGATGTGCTCTGAACAGCAGCATAATGCGTGCAAAAGCAGCAGGAGTTAGTTGGGGATTTTTGTCAGTAAGATCAGAAAAGAAAGACTGAGGGAGTAGATTAATGGTTTCCATAGTCTAGGGCACAATATATGAATTACAGGAACAGTCTCTAATATGCCTGATTACAACTAAGAACCTATGCAGAAATAAATTCCTGTGTACTTTTTTCTCTGTGGTCTCTTAGGTCAGTTGGCTGTTTTAACCTCTCACATTATCTTGCACACCCATGTCTTCTACTGTTTAATGTTTTTGGGAACGTAATCAGTGCTGACTTTTGTTTGTTTTCTCATGTTACTTTTGTGACTCCTAATTTTATGGGTATCCCTGGTTCTGTGTCCTTGTGTCATCATGGATTCTCCGAACTCTGCTCATCCTGTGCATCTTCTTCATTTTGCTCTTTGAGCTTATACTTTAAGATTATTCATGACTATCAGATCCTCCCACTCGTCTGCTTGCATGTAGATATGCAATAATACCAGGACCTAGGCTCTTCAATGTAATATGATTAAATCTACATATTTAATGGTAGAGTTTTGAAGTCATTCACTAGACAAGCCTAATAAGACAGTTAGGTGGCTGTGGGTTCAAGCAGCACGGATACTAGTGTATTTTCCCTGTCTCCTAAGCAATGACAGATGGCTGCTAGATATTTCATTGTAGCTGGGCATAGCAAATTACTGTGGCTTGAATAGCTTATGGCAAAAGTTTTCACTTAGGAACTGATGCTGCTTTCAGGGTACTGATTTAATTCAAAGTTCAGATAAATGGAGTATGCTGTCAAGGTTTTAATATAAAAGAAGATCATTCCTGAGAAGTTTCAGAAGACTTATTTATAGTCAGTATTTAAGATTCTTCATGAAAAACCTGTCTACAGTGAGTAATAAATAAGCTGCATTGTCAAGAGTAATAGGTATGCATGTATAAGTCAAGATTTTATTAGAACATTTAAATTTCAAGGGTTTTTTTCAACGTCATCAAAACAATAAAATTCATATATTAATTTGCCTGCCCTGTTCTAATGACAGACTTGAAACAGTAGAAACCTGGTACTTTGGGTAACAAGCATCAGCACACTAGGGGTTACCTAGTGTAGCCTTGCCATGACTGTCAACACTAATCTATAATTTATAATGGTTTGCCAAGCTGCCAATACTCATTTAAGTCAAATTGAACTGAAAGCATTTGGGGATTTTTTTTTCATTTTACTGCCTACAGTCTTGGTGCTTCCAATTAAAAAAAAAAAAAAAAAGTTTTTACAATTATAAATACATTTTTCCATGAGGAGAGAAATGCTGCTTTTTGTAAGGATGACAATTTCCCTACCCCCTACCCCTGCTTTTCTGGTCCTGTTTCTTTCTCATTACTCAGGGGAAAAGTGAATTCTCTGTATGTTTAGAAAAAAAAAAAAGGTTTAATTTAACCCGGAAAGAAAATTGGATATACAATAGGAACCCACAGAGATTACAAGGGAACTGTGCCTAACAGCACACTTTCTGTTTGCAAGTGATCTTTGCCTGTAACTAAAGGGAGAGATTAAAGAAGAGCATAATTAATGTTAGCATCTTCCATGCTCACACATACAATTACGATGCTCACACTGTGTGCTTGTCATTATGTAAAAGTGACCTTTACAGCTCACTCAGCATGTTGGCTAACATTTTGCATATCACTGAGCTGCCTAGGAAACCATATTCTGCTCTTACCATAGTCCCACAAAAGCAGCTTGTGACAATGCGTATTTATTCTGCTATTTTTTTTCCTTCTTTTTCTCCTTGGCTACCAGTTTTTCAGAAATCTATCTGCTATATTCATATGTATCTGTGTTTTTTTTTAAGTGCCTTGCTACGTGGGAGTCCTTCCTAGCATCTCAAACAGTGGATCTTCACGTGGAAGAAGATTCTTAAGAGAGGCCTTGAGTAATATCTCTGCTTGATCTCTGCCTTTTCCATGAAGTGTCTCCCAACCAAAGAAGTGCTTTATATGACATCAGATACATTATTAAATTTAACCGTTAAAACTCAATGAAATACAGGAAACCAGCTTATTTAAAACTCAGGTATTCTAGTCCTGAAATACATTTTGGAACATGCCATATATTGCTTTATATTGCTTAGCTGTGATTTTACATATTTTTATGCAAGTGTTTGCATACAATTGTTTTCATAAATATTGCGTAATTTGGATATAAACTATTTTAAATATGTAAAAATAGCTCCATTTTAATAAAAAGTTTAATAAGGAAAGCTTATCTTCATTCTGTATCCTAGTCTTTAAGAAGCATTTTGGTATTTTGGAGTGCTTGTTATGTTCTCTTTGTAATTCCTGTACCTGTAAAATTACCTGGCCTAGTCTTCAAGGAGGATTATTTTAATAGATTGTACTAGTCACCCGATGGCAATGTGGTATGGAAAGACGCCAAACATGTTCTGTGAGATTAATGCTGCTGAAAGTACTGTTAATTCAGTTTCCAGTTTTCAGCATTTACATGTCTTTTAAACACCTTCAATTTGACATTTTTTAAAGGATACAGAAAAAACAGACAGTTCGTAGAACAGACTGTTTCTACAATGATACAGCATTAGTTGCAGCACTGATCCTGCCAACACAAGAGCTTCCATTTGCAGTGTGCAGGATCAAACCTTTCACTCCCATGGCTGACCCCTCTGTAATCCTTAACTTCCTCCCTCTTTGGATAGCCAGCATGGAAGAGAAAGGGATAAGAAAGGAAAAGAGAGTTTTGCATTAAAATCACGAGCTGATTCACTCATGCAATATGCATTAAAGTGTTCCCGTCATTGAATTATTCCACCCAAAAGGTCTGTCAGTCTGCACTTGTAATTCCTGCAGTTGTTCTCCCTGCTAGTTAAGGTCTGAGCAAGCCTAAATCTGAATACAGAAAGAATGAGGTGCAGGAATCGGAGGCTGCCTAACCACAGCTCTGGTCTTGCAGAACAGCAGAGCTTCTGCCCTCACCTTCCCCTTTTGTGGTGGTAATTTGTGACCTTGCTCTTGTCAGTCGCCTTATGGCTGTGGGGCGTCAGTTCCTGGGCACAGGCTGCACCTGGGTGGATGTGGACCTGTCCAAGCTGGATGAGTTATTTTGTGGCTTCGATCTTAAGAAATTTAGCTTGCAAGTGAGACCTGTAATACCAGCAGGGCCTTGTCAGCAATGCAGGACTGCTCTTATGCTGCCCCCATGCAGTATTTATGAAAGCTCAGCTCTTTTATTTCAGCTATAAAATAGCAGTTAAGATGCCTCTGCGATAGTGCAGGGAGCAGCAGGCAGCAGGCATCTCACCTGCGTGCGTGCCAGGCGCAGGCAGCGCGGTGCCACGGGCTGTGCCGCCGTGTCCCGGCCAGCGGTGCACATGAGGCATGGTAGAACAACGTGCTGGACTATGCTCTTTCCCCGTTGTATCCTTCCTGCTTCCTGGTTTCTTTAACATCAGAGCTTCTATCAATGTGCTTAACAGCCCGCAATGCCTTTCCCTGAACTTTTAGTATTTACCATTCTGAATATCCATTGATTCCACAATCAAATAATTTTGTGATTTCCTAAAGCAGCTACTCAATAATTTCAGCTAATGCCCCCTGCCTCTTAAATTGTGAGGAGATGAGGAATTGTTTCCTATTTGTCTTCCTCAAGCCCCTCAGGAATTTACAGACTCGTAATGTGTCTTCCAAGTGCTGTTACTTTTCCCAGAGGAAAACCTGTAGCTTAATATCATCATGTACAAAAGGCATTTCACATCTGTGCGCATTGTTTGCTTTTCTCTATATTTTCTAGTTCTGCTGCAACTGGTGTTCAAAATGCAGGCACACTAAAAATGTACATATTGTCATAATTATGCTTCCATTTTTTTAATCATTCTTTCCTACTAATTCCTAATCTTTTTTTTTAAAGTACTACTGAATGCTGAGCTGCCATTCCATAGAACTGTCCACTAACATTAAGAGCTATTCTGAAGGTTACTAAATAATTTAATTTCCATCAGTGTGTATATATAGGAGAATTGGCTTTTCCCCAGTGAGCATGAATTTGCATTTATTAATACTCAATTTTGCCTGCTGTTTTTAGCTCCAAATCTCAGTAGTGTATGGTCTTATAAACAGGATTCTAACATGACAGACAGCAGTAACACGCTGAATACCAGATAAGTGAAAGTTCAAGCAATTGAGCTTGAACAGGCTTACCTAGAAGGATATGAACATTTAAGTGCTACCAAAAATTAAGTACTGAGCCTTTGCTTTAGGCTCCTCTGAGAAAATGTAACGGCTGGTTAGCTGAGATGGGGAATGCCAACAGGCATTGGATGGGGAATGCCAGTAGGCATTGCACTGATTTTACCTGTTTGTTCTGCTGGAGCAGAAAGCTGCTTTCTCGGGCATTCAGAAATTAGAAGCACCATTGGAGTTTTTGCATCCTTGGTAAAAATGTGGGCTGCGGTTCATTATGTTAATGATTTATTTTAATTTATTTTCCTCTTTAGCTAGACCATAACTGGGGAGGGGAAAACTTTAGTAATCAGTTATACAGAGGCTTTCTTGTGACCATGTTGTTATTTTTGTGATTTTCTAGTAGCACTATCATCATAATGCAAAACCAAGGTCTATTCCTTAAGCGCAATCAAATGTCATTCTTTTTGTGTCATGCAAATACTTTGGGAAATTATAATTTTAGAAAGTATATTGTGTACTTAGACTCATTTCCAAAGATTTTTCTTTCATGGAGGCTCACCTTCCTTAGGCTAATACTTAGAAAGTGCTTAAACTATTCAATTACTCAAGATCATTCTGCCTGTTTTTACTGGATTTTTGTTCTGCTGTTTTCAGATTATTTTTCTACAGTTTGTTAGAGCCCAACCACTTTAAATAATTCCTGAAGTGCCAGAAGTCTGACTAGGAATTCAGCTTTCAGCTGCTTACAGCTAAGAGCTTCTGTCTGGAGGCCTCAACTTTCTTCTGGAGATTTGGAGACTGAAAATAATTAAACACTTAAAAGGCAAATCTGATCTTCAAGAAAAGAAACCAGTGTAAAAACAATGCAATGTTTTAGTGTATCTGTCTGCAGAGAGCATGAAACAGCTCTGAGTGATATAAAGTCTCCCATTCAGTTCTGTGTGGCTTTTGTTACCAAATACTATGTGAGATCACTTTAAAAACAACATTAGTGTTTTACGGTAAAACAGAAAATTCAAACTGTGCCTGCCATTTCCTTGCTAGACAATCACCACCCGTACAACACAGAACTGGCACAGTTTATCAGCTTACCCAGGCAGGCAGAGAAAACATGGCCGAGTGTGTTTTCTCGGCCCAGCAACTCCATTTTTCGCAGGGATGCCCTTTCTGCCCAATGCCAGAGACGGGACTATTGGCGGGTAGTCATGAGTTACTGGTTGAGTACTTCTGAAGTGCCCATTGCAGCATTTTGAATTTACGTACAGCTGCTTAGAAAGCACAAGTCAGATAAATACTTAAAAGAAAGAAAGGAGGTGTCCTTTTGCTCAGAGTTCATTCTGCAAGCCCCAGCTCCTGGCTAACCACAAGCAGCTCCCTCAGAAGTGTGGCTGCACAGTGCATGGGGCTGCAAGGGTTGGTCATTCTGGTCCATGCCTTGGCCATAAAGAAGAAACAATTCCAAGACAGAAGAAAAGGTCAGGTGTTGAGAAGATGCTGCCTCTTCATAAGTTAGTGGTTCGTACCTAAGACTCTTGAATTAGACTGAAAACACTTATAAAGACAAAAAAACCCACAACAACCAACATACAAAAAGCTTCTCAGCTACCTAACAGAAGCTGTTCCCAGCACAGATTGCTGCTGGTAACAAAGGTAAAACAGAGATGGCTTGTACAGGAAAGACATCAGTGGCTCTAAGCACTGAATTATATTAAATGGTTGCCTGGTACAGACTCCGTCACTTGAAAAGTGATCTGTGGCAAGACTTGTGTCCAGAGAAAAAGGAAATAAATACAGGCATAAAAAACCAGCTGCTGGTCCCTGCTACTATCAGCCTGCACCCAAAGTAGTGACTTTTCAGAAAGATTTGGGCTTTATATATTGAAGTTATTTCATTTGCCTGATAGCTATGGGCAGGATTTCACTGATACCATCACTAAAATAAAGATAATGCTGACATAAATGAATCATGAGACCAACCTTCCAGCAGGTGCTTTGCAGGCCAGGAGGAATATCAAGGGGTTTTCTTTCTTATGCACACATCACATTTTAATATTACATGTCAGCACTGCCCACTACATTGCACCAACAGTCCCTTGCAGCTTTATGAAGAATGGATGAGGGCAGAGGTGTATGCAATAGGCTTCTCTGATATGTTTTAGGTTTACTAAAAAAGAAAATGGCTAAATAAACATTTTCTGACAAATGGAGGAGCCCCACCTGCTATCTGACTCGAGTGACCAGAGGATCAAATTGTAGCCTTAGCAGAGAGCACTTGGGACAGCAAAAATTTCATAAAACCCTGCACAGCTTTGAAGCTTTTACTGTGTGAAATGAGCTGTGGATGGGCTTTCTCTTACCTTGACTCCAGCCCCATCACTGTCGTGGAGAGATCCCACAGAGGCAGCTTATTGAATACAGAGTGACTAAGAGAAATGTTGGCCAACAAACTGAACCTTAAACTTCTTCAAGAAACCTCCTGCGTTGCTTTTCCAAGCTGCAGCACTGCAGTGCAGCCCCACTGCAGGCAGCGGCTCTGCCTCGCTGCCGGGAACACAGGGCAACAGCTCATCCTGAAAGGGACAGCCACAAACTTTCAGTGGATTTGGGGGGGTTTGAGGACCTGAAAAGTGAAGGTACATCCTGGTTTAGGTAAGATACACAATAAAAGAAATGCAGAAGTGTAAAAAGATGTCCTTGTTTAAAATATAATCAGAAAAACTATCATAAAACATTGTATTAGTTTTCCTACAGGCAAAAAGCCGTACTTTGAGGTTTAAAATTTTTTATCTAGACTGTGAAATGACAGCAGGAGTAATTTCTGTGATAATTGTATTGCTTAGCAGGTTAGTTAAAGAATAAGCATTATTATGTCTGCATTAATAATTAACCAAGAGTTGCCAGTAAGCCACTAATGGACAAAGCCAAACTAAGAAACTTCCTCAGAGTCAAGGCAGTGTTGATTACGTGGTGTGGGGAAGACTCACTCTGCTTTAAGTAATTGTTATAACACTATGACAGCTTAAAGAGCAACTGAATTGCCTTTTGAATTAACTTCCTTAATCAAAAATAAGTGGTGCCAATGTTATGGTGTGTTTTCTGTTTGTTTGTTTTTTTTTTTTACAAAAGCTAAACATCTCACCAGGCTCTTTTGCAAATGAAAAGAAGTAAGACGTTTATTTTTTTGTTTGTACTCTGGAATCGCATTCATTTAAATTATAAATTAGGCTTTCACCAGGAGGTAAAAAACCAGTATCTGTAACGAGAGCTGAGCAAGAAGTTCCGTATGTGTACAACTATCACCAAGCTCCTTGCTTCTAAGTGAAGAACTGTTTTTTCTCTCGGGCTCTGCATTGTTTGGCTGTTGGTTACAGGACAAAGCCAGAGTTGCTCTGAACATCAGCACCTCCTGCCCAGGAGCCTGGAGAATTGTGCTGAGCCCTTAAGGTTGGCAGCAACTACCTAAATGAGCATCAGCTCATTGGAGTTTCAGATTCAGTAATGCATTTTCATCTCTTTTTACAGCTTGATAACTTCAATATACACAGCGCAAGAGTCCAAAGTTTCTATCTAGTAAAAGCAAAAGAGGGGAGTTTATGAGGAGCCCTTTCAACCTGAAAAGTATTCTGTGAGTCTATGAAATAAAGTGAAAATTGAGAGTAATTCTATGAAGAGAAAGAAGACTATTGCAGGAATTTAGTACATCCTCTCCTGCTTTTGTCTACCAGTAATACCTTTTTCAATAAACAAAAAAATCCTGGCAGATACTCTGCTGACATAAAAGCAAGGCTAAAGCAAGGTTAGAGAAAGATTTGTAATTGGGTTTGAGAGAAAAGAGCTAAGTGAGAATAGCTCTTTAGAGACTATGTTTTCATTCCATAACAGGACAGTTCAAACTTTATAAACAGATTAATTGTGACAGCTTAACATAGTAAAGTCAGTTGTTCAATATTTATTGGTGCCTTCCAGCGTGTTGCTTTATTCCTGCGACTGCACGTATTTTGCTACCATCTCACTGTGGGGAAGAAAAATAATCAAGAAATGTAAAAGAGGAGGTGCAAAAGCAGAAAAAGCAACTAATTTAAATTTTCTGTGGTTATGTTTGTGCGTTATGGCACAGAGTTGTTAAAAGAATTTAAAAATATTACATAAATACAGTCATGTCTCATTTTGTCACATATGAGTACAGCAAATGAAGAAATACACTTCTGCTGAAGACTGAACCTGGAACCCTTTTTTTATATTAGCCTTTTCTTCATTTCCGAGTTTGTGCTGAAGCAGAGAAACTCTCAGTACAGACCAGCATCAGCCCTATCCAGAATATCTAATACAGAAAGGCAGTACTGGGTCAAACCAGCAAGTCTTAGCCAGATTCTTTCAACCAAGCTAGAAAATGCCATTCCCTATCTGGCTAAAATGCAGAGATGCCAATAGAAGACGTTCTCTGATTTTTATTTCTTTTTTTCCCCTTTCTGTAAAAGCCGTGAAGCTCCTTCCTGCAGGTCCCACCCTGGTTCTTGCCCTCTAGCTGAGCACCTCTCCCAGGTTTCATAGGGGCTTTCACAGCCACATTAGGAGGGGTACGCAGTCCCGAGGGAGGAGCTGGCACAGAGCCGGGCACACGTGGGGGACAGGTCACCCTGGTTGTCCCAGCCACAGCACTGCCCCAGTGCTGAGAGAGATGCTGAGGAGCACATCGTTACTCAAAAGAGATTCTGGGAGTGGTACAAAGATAACTGTCATCTGTCACTCAGATTGCAGTCTATACATAGATTTCAGAATATAGAAGATCCAAAAATAGTACAGAAGGAAAAAAATACCTTGGATACAATTAGGATACTTGCTTTCATGATTTAAATTGTATTTAGCTTAGTTTTTAACCCTTAACTCAAAATGTTCCTGTTCTTACTTTATATGGCTTGCTACCAACACCAAATGTATATTGCATGTGAAAGTTTTGAGGGTTGCTATGGGAATTCTGGCTCCACTGCTCAGAAAGTCATTGTCGGCAACTTGACAAAGCTGATCAGTGTTATTGCTATATATGTTTGTCTGCCTTTAGAAGCATTTGTCTTATAGATGACCTTTATGGAAAACAATACTATTTCATATCTGCCCTTTAATATGTCCTCTCGTTTATCAAAAATATTTATTCAGAACAAATAAACTGCAAGGCTGGAAAGATTTTCATTGGGAGTCCCTCACCAATAACACAGATCCAGATGCTAGATTGTTCTAATTCATTATTTGTGGTACAGCTATTTTATAGTGAGGATGTAGGAACACATGCATAACTCCATAAAACAGCCAGCGCAGTGCCACATGGCACAGCCATGTGCCCAAAGAGCTGGCAGCTGACATTTAGCTCACTCATCTGTGTGGAGAGCTGCTCAGTGCAAGGAACATTTCAGTATTAATTTTAGTTTTTCAAATATGTGACATCAGTTCAGAGCAGAATTGAGCTCCCTGAGTAATTCTAAGTAATTCTAACCATGCAAATGTATCAATATGGTGCCTCTTGTGTCTTAGTCTCTTCATTCGTTGTGGAATACGTGAATATTCCCAATGTGATTGCTGACCAGAATCCATGGAAATTAATGAAAAGACCAAAGACTGTGTTCAGCTGTTCTAATATGAAGTCTCCCAATTAATCGCCATTCTAATTATTAATAATATTTGGGAAAAAAAATTGCTCATTAAAAAGGAATTGGAACAGAAAAATATAATCAGTATATTAACTTATATTTGGTAGTGACCACAGTGTTTCTGCCATTTCTTTCTAAAAGGCTGGGGGGTGGTTTGGGGTGAGAGGGGGGGGAGAGCATTTTCCATTGTCTGATCTTAAGTATCTCAGCTGTTCTCCAGCAGCAGCAACATGTGTTTAGAAGGGAAGCAATAAAGCCTTAATTATAGGGCAGTATAACAGCTACAAATGCACATTCTAGTGCTACATGTTCTTCAGAAGGATGTAATCAATTCACGCTGCTTTTGAATGATGTTTCATATTGTGATCTTGTAAACAGATCTTAAAATAGCCAGCTTATAAGAAAGCTAAATCTGTATAATTAGGAAAGCTTTTCTTTTTTTCCCAAATTAATCCCAAAAGAAAAGTGGGAGAATGGAGGTACAGCAGCTTTGATTTTGAACCCCCTACTGAAGTAAAAGAATGATAATAATTTGAAAGTTGGTTTTGTTTTGGTGTTTTTTTAAGAAAAATGTACAGCCATTAAACAATATACGCAACTAAATGTGGTATGTCAGAGATTAACTTAACATAGTGTTTCTGTAATGCTGAATCACTGTAAATTAGTTCAGATAGTGAACAGTGACACGTTGTTTTAGATTTCAGCAACAAAACAAGAAAACAGAGTTGACAGAATTCAGCATTTTCAGAATTTGTTTTGTACTATATCATTTAAGGAGTGGCCAGTGGCTTCTGCTCCACACCGTGAGGGTGAGGTCCTCTTGAAAGCTCAGATCTCTTGTGAATGGAATTGTAATCCTGGGTTTTAAACATGGCACCATCTGAGGCTGAAAATGTACCATCCAGGGGAAAACTAAAATAATGTTTCATCACAGCAGATTTTGAGAACAGCAGCAAACCCCTTGCCATGGAGATGCAACTATAGTGTATCCAGAGCATATTTAATCCTTTGGGATTAATTTTGAAGAAGCTGGGATTAATGGATAAATCTCCATTCCAGTGTCTGTAGCTTTGAACTATGGTGAACTACGGTGTCATAAGAAAGAAAATCCTCATATGCATGTAAGGTAATTAAAGTTGCTCAGTGAAATACAAACAAACAAAAACCATAAACAAACAAAACTCCCCAACATTTTAGAGGATCCTGTAGCTGAGTAAAGTCTAAGGGAGTTACACCAGCCCTTTGCCCAGCCCTTTTGCAGAGACATGGCCACTGAATGCAGGGGCTAAATGTTGGTGAATGTGGAACAGCTCTACCCACGAGCCAAAGTAGCACAAAATGCTATTGAACCAACTTTCAGCTGCTGAGCTTGGTTTTGGGTTGTAATCCCTCTCTCCTTCGCCACTTGTCAGCAAAACTGAGGCTGTCAGAAAGCTGACCAACAAGCTTAGAGTGCCTGTATTTGCTACATATGAGTTCATTTTGTGAACTCATCTAGGCCTTCTATGCCACAAAACTTCAGATGAGGATCCCTGTCCGTCTTATCTACTATTTCTTTGCAAGGACAAGTTCCTAAGTGTGTTAACGACCACGGAAAGAACGTATGTCTCTTTGGGGAATATTACATCTTTTTACAAAATAAACATTTTTCTCAAGTGAATAGAACCAGAAGTATTAGAATAAAGTATAAATCGCTTTTGCCTAATCTCTTGCAGTTGCTTAGAACACAGTGATATCCCCACTCTGCGGCAGAGGGCAGGAAAAGCTTCTCACTTTTCTAAGTCTTTGACAAAATACACATAGTAGGAAGGAGAAGGCTGTCAAGTCTCATGGCCTTTTCTGTTTCTGAAGCTTTATCATGTACTTCTGCAGCATATGGGTATAACTAATTACATTTTCTGAGCAGATGTGCAAAAGATGGATTGATATGCCAAAGCTGGTAAATGTCCAATGAGGAGGAGACTGGTGTGCCCATGACAGAATTTGTAAATGAGACATTTATAGAAGTGACAAACGTAAAACATTTCATTTTAATGTGTTATTCCTGAGGTTAAAAGAAGTCCAAGTCCATTGTCAATGGAGAATGTGTAATGTGTCTGTTTCCACTTTTAGAAAAACTAGTTTTTTCAAAATCCATTTGGAATATGTTGGGGTTTTTTAACTTGTTTCCTCTTCTCTCCCATTTTCTACTTACTTTTGAAAAGGAAGGTGAATTAGAAGGGATTTGGAAGGAAAAAAAAAATAAAAGGTTAAATCCCTCTCTCACACAAAAATAAGATTTAAAAAATATTCATTTTTCAAATGTTAAAATGAAAAATCAACTGATAAGACTAGTGAGAATCTGTACACACTACACTGGAGCAAAACAGCAAATAAGGAATTAATGATGTTGTTAGTTGATGCAGCATGTCAGAACAGATTTGACTGACCACTTAGACGTGCTTAATGGCACAGCAGCTACTGCTGCTGAGCGTGCCTTCCTGAAGCACAACAGAACCTCATGGATTCTGTCCTTAAAAATATACAGTCCTTTCGTCCTAATTCAGTATTAAGCTGCAGAGAAAAGTCACCCTGCAAAATGAAAGTAATGTTATTTGATATTCAAAACACTATTTCTCTCCAAATGTTACAGCCCTTTTGTAGATCAGTTCTTCCGATGATGTCATTCCCTTCAGGCAGATGCAGGTATGTTACCACCTGGCTAACTCCAGGCAGCCTTCTTTTGTTTGCCTTTTTTTGGTTTTAAGCAGAGCTGAAGGAAGTTTGAGAAGTTTGTATATTCTCTGTAGAGAAAGAACTAAAGGGGAGGAGCATTTTACCTCTCAAAGTGATTTGCAGTTGACATACTTTTTTATTTATCCCGTTAGTCTCTTCATTATTATTCACATATCTCAAAATGGTGTATTCACCTTCTCAAATTTTCCAGTGCTTTTTCTTCATAGTTAGTTTTCTTTCTTTATTTCAAAATCCTTCATTTCCCTCTGACACCATGTAATATTTATTACATTAGTGCTAAAGCTGCATGAATAATTTATCTACTATTTTGCCTCTTTTCCTATTCAAGTATGGTCCATAATGATTTACTTGAAATATTCATTATTTGAAATGTGTTGCTGAATAATTTTTCAAATAATTCTTGGCCTGTGTATTGTTCAGAGGCGCAACCAAAAACCCATGTGGCAAAAACCCAGTTTCCATCCAAACATGGAAGCTCTTCTTCCAATCCAGTGTTTGGTGCATCTGCTGAAAATGTCCCCACTTGAAACTGGCTTCCTGAAAATCCTCCTCAATGCTCATCGCTCATCCAGCAGCGAGAGTGCTGTCTACAGGGAGCTTGTTCAGCTGGCTGACGGGCTGCCTGGACTGGGTTCATTCAGTTACTCTCTTTGCTCCTCAGCACCACCAAACAGCACAGGTTACCCCAAGTGACAAGTTCCCTAATAGTGAAATGCTGTACGTATGACGTACACAGCCAGCCTTCGGGAAGCCTAAAAGAGATTACACTGATGCTAAAAGCACCGACAGTGCTGGTGAGTTTCCCTTGCAGCATCGATGCTGGCAGCAGCGAGAGGTCAGCATCGGCAGTTCTGGAGTGGAGGGATGAAAACAAGAGGCTTCACTTCTATGTAATGATTGGACTTGACGATCTTAAAGGTCTTTTACAACTAAATTGATTCTATGATTCTATATTCAGCCATGTATTTTTTAGGCAGCAGTGCCAGCCAGGGTGTGAATGCTGTCTTTACATGGATGAGGGATCCCACACTTTGGGGAGCAAGGGACTGGGCTTTCAGGAGTTTGAAATCTGGCAGGCCCAGCAGGTCCTGTGCCCTGTTCCCCACCTGCAAGCAGCTGGGCTTGCAGTCCCTCTCTGCTCTCCTCAGGGGAACAGCCATTTCCAAGCAAGTGTCCCAGCTATAGATCCTGCTGTTAATGAGATGCTCAAGGGAAGATCCTTGGACAAACCCACCCTTTGTATCACCAGCTTCCAGCTCATTTCTGCACCTTAGAGACAGGTGGCAGTACCTTCTTGGCTACTTTGTCTTCTTTGGTGAGAAAAATGGTGTCATAAATAAACAGTGAACAAATTTTAGTATTAGTGTGGTTATTTTTTCCAAGCATTTGTGTAAGCATATATGTAAATATTGCAATTCCATAGATTGCCAGCTTTCAAGACCAGGGTGTGTTTCAGTTTTGTTGATAAAGCACCTAACACAGCAGTTTCTGCTCTGAAGTTGGGACTTTACAGTGGAATTAGTATTTACCTCTTAACTTTTGTTTTCGGTATGTTCTAGGGATGCAAACTATTCATGTTCATAGTAGGAGCAAGTAGTCATTGCAAACTAAGGGCTAGGGCCCAGAAAAGTGTCACCTGTAAAATGCAATAAAAGTGTTTGGAAAATAATGTCAGATATAAAGTTTGTTCTCAATGACATTTCTTTTGCAGTGAGGAGGTTGCTTTTAATTTAATTGCTAATTGAAAGTTCAAACATTTACTGCTTAATATTCCCACCTTAGCACTAACTGAACATTGATACAAGTGCTGCTGAAGTCCCCGGCCAAATTGAAGAAGGAGGAGTGGGGGACAATCTTTCAGGGTATCAGGGCTCACTCCGTGCTTACGCCAGTTTTCCACCTCTTTTCGTTAGCAATGCTAAGCAGGGCATACTGACCCTCTGGATTAGCTTCTCTTGAATAAAAAAATTGGGAGTTAAATCAGTGTGTTTCTCTGCCGTGGTCTGTAAGAGCTGCCAGCTGTACCTGTGCTCTGCAGAGGCCTTGGGAGTCTGTCTAGGGCAGCAAGGAGTTAAAACCAAAGGGGACACACAGTATGTTTCAAATGGAGCCCTGCTTTGAAGAGGACAGAGAGAAGGTGCTCTGTTACAAATCAAAGCAAACAAGTGGGACTAACTTGGAAGACAGTGAGGAAGCCAAATATATTTTTTTCTTTCTGAATTTCTATTAAAACCTTGATACATAGAAATATCTACAAGGAAGACCACAAAGTAGACAATTGCTACTGAGTAGTCTGTAATGATTGACTATAGAAGCTGTGACGTTTTGGATTAATGTCATTTCTTTTCTGTTAGGCTGAGCTGTCACCCACCATAGCCAGATTCTGTGGATAAATGTGTATCCTGTAATTAATTATTACTTATTGTTTTTCTGTCTGACCTCTAGAGTTGGTTTTTATAAACTGAAAATTGCCAGAATCTGGTTCGCATTCAGTACTACTGACAGTGGGAATGATCAGAAGAACTCACTTAACAAATATAGATGATAAAATAAAATGTCACATTTTATTACATACTTTTGTTCCATCTGTCTGAGCAATTTTAAATGCCAGATTTAAAGAAGTGCCAGCAGGCCACGTTTTTCAGGGGTGCTTGCACATGGTTGCACCGGCTTTTAGCATTTCCTTTCTATTACGAGGATAATTTGGTGGCACGGTAAACTCCTGGAAGGGGCCGAAAGCATGTGTGTTTGCAGTGGGACGCTCTCTGTGCTCCTGCCTCTCTGTCAGCTCCTGGGGAGAGCACAGGGAGTCACCACCTCCCAATGTCCCTTTCCCTAGCTCAGATACTGGTTTTTGTGCTATTGGTCTAGCAGAGAAGCTGCATCACTGTTCCTGTGCAGCTTTTGAAGGTGACCATCACTCACCTCTGTGCTGCTTGCTAGTAAGACAACTCTGTTACTGTGGGCTTTTTCTACCACTCACATTTCTCTTGTTCATGTATCAAATATTGAGGCTTCAGAAAATTTCAGATTATCTTTAAAGTGCTTGTGTTTCCATCAGTGAGGCAGAGTGGCTGGATGGCTGGTTGTGGTGCTTTTTTCTGCTCGGGTGAGCAGCTCCCACCAGCCTGCTCCTATTAAGTTCTGGTCCTTGTTGGGGACAGTACCTGCCCTGCCTACCAAAGCTGCCAGCCCAGCTGGACACATCAGGCCCACCCCATCCTCCTAACCAAGGAGGGAAGTGAGTCCACCTCAGCCCTGAAGTCCCTCAAAGACTATGGGTTTTAAAGTTCAGCTCACACTTGAAGCATTTTTGATGCATTTTCTGCTTCAAAAATGCTGTGAGAAAATTAACAGGAAAAAAGACCCAGAGGAAATAACCCAGCAGAGAAAAACAGATTGGGAAATGGAGCACAAGGAGGCATAATAAAAAATGTAGGGAGTCTCTGATCAAAGAGCAGAGTGAAGAGAAAAAGGAGATAATGAATAAATAAGTAAATGATACACACTCCATGTCCAGCTCCCACTTTCTGTGCCAGCTCAGTGGCACCCTGGCTCTGATGCACAGGACTGGCACTTTCTATACTGGGCATGACTTCATACATTATGGAGGACATAATAATATGTCATACCATAATCTGGTCTGTTATTTCAATTCATTGTAGGTGCATGTGGGGACATAGGCAAAAGTGTGAAGACACAAGTAAAGCCATCTATTCCTCCTGGGCCTTAATTTTCTATATTGAATTAGAGTTGGACTTCCCAATAGATAGAAGTTAAACTTTCATATCTGTTTCTGTGAACTGGAAAGCAGGATGCTAAATTGCTTTGGCTGCCTTTGAGGCACCTAATGTATTTTTCAGCCTTTCATTTAAAAGCTGGCTGTACAATGGTAATGGTCAGAGGAGAAAATGCCAAGCATTTATCAAGTTAAGGCTCTTTTAAAAAAAATATACCAGGAAATATGTACACTGGAGCCAAATATGCCACATATTTAACCACCATTGAACATGGTTTTGCTGAAAGAGAAGACACTGAATTTAACAAATACTTCATCTTTCCACACTACATCTTTGAGAAGACAATGTTTTTTTTTCCCATGGTTAAACTTTTATCTTCATGCTTGCTCCCTGCAAATAAAAGCAGAATGAGGACCCTTGTTCCTGAAATAATGTAGGTTATAAAGGGAGTTAACTCGAGTATTGGGATTTGAACATGAAAACTTCGCTAACTCCAGGCTACTATTAGTTTTGCACCATGCCAGTGAGTAAAGTATGGATTAGACTCACAGAAATACCCCCAACTGTGCCCATGCCTTGGGGCGGATTTAGATCAGACTGATTGTTCCATTAAACTCCCAATCTGGTGAGAAGTCACACTAGTAATTTGCATCTTCATAAAAGAATTAGCAGAGTTGTTGCTTTGAAGTTCAATTATCCATGTGCATGTTTAAAGCAGAATATTGAAAATGCACTGTGCTGTTTGCACAGCTGCAGAGAGCTAAATACACGGGATGTTTGCAGGTTTGCTATTGAACCTTTCGCACAGCTAGGGAAACACAGGGCTATTGTGAAGTCTGCAGAACCACTATGGGCAGGCACTGAAGCAGAAGTGAAGCTCTAAAGAAAGTTTATAACTTCATTTGTGGACACTGAGGATAAATTCAACAGGCCACTTAAGTGTTCATATTATGAGGTACCAGCTGCAGCTCTATAGTTAAGGCTGAATAGACATTAGAATTTAAATCAGGGGTTCAACTTCATTATTTTTGTGGATGATGTGGTTTCCTTTATTTTTTTTTCCCTCTTGTTTGGAAATTTACAGTACTTGGTCTTAGACTACATGATGGATTTCCTACTAACTAGAAGGTAAATCAATCAGTTAAGGGTTAAAATTAAGCTATAAAATAGATCCCTTATGAAATGAGATGTTGTCCAGAGTACTACTGATTTTTTCACATTGTTATCACTGTTATAACTGAGTTATATAATATTAAAAAATAGCTGAAAACCACTATTAAAATAAATAATAAATTCTTACGTAATTGCTATGATTACCAGCTCATTTATACTTACAGGTATTATTACAGCATCAAGGCTCACACAGCCTGTCATCGCCCCTTTCCCAGCACAGACACTCATTGCCACAGCACTCCAGGTTACAGCTTTCCATGTCACAGTGCTCCAGCTGAGGCGGGCAATAGTCCATTTAAAGAGACATCTTGGCCCAACCACTGTTGGGCCCTCACACCTTGGTGATCTCCCACCCACCTGGCTGCTCAGCTGTGGTGGACCCCGCAAGGCTCCATCCCTGCCCTGGTATGAGACCTACACGAGACCCAGGTGTGTTCCCCAGAGGGCCAGGGGTGTCCAGTGCCCGGTAGTTAGGCCTTTTAAAGCCTCTTCCTCTAGACCTGCCTCAGCTCTCCATGTGGGAACCCCTTGTGCTCCAGCCTGGGCAGTGCTGGGGGAAGCCTGGAGCTGCAGCTCCCACCTGGGCTCAGGCATCACACGTGGGTCTGGCAGCAATGAGATAATTTGCAAATGCATCTGAAAAACAGGGTGATACTGGCCTGTGCAGCCTATGGTGAGAGATTCCACAGCTGAATGGGGCTTTGGAGAAGCCACATCAACTAGATTATCCATTAGGAAGCAGTATACATTGTGAGACAAACATTAAACAGATTGGCCCAGGTGAGCTGCAGCTACTGCATCTTTGCAAGGCACTAGACATATGTATTATTTCACGTCCTTCATTCTTACATAATTTACATCACATTTCATGGACCACTCTTGACCGCTTCCTACCCCCGTGCTACATTTTGGCTGCTGGTGTTTTTTGCAAAGAACAGGAGGGATCGGTGCAAAAGAGGCAGGGATGACACATAATATTTATCTGTGACTGAGGAAGATATTTTGATATGACTTTTATATTTACTGCTAGTGACTAATCAAAGTTCCAGCTCAGCATCTGAGGATCAGCATTTCCAATTTGCTGGCTGCCTATCTCTTAATCAGAGCAACATCTTAACATCAAGGGTTCTGCAGCCTGTGGCATTTGTTATGGGAATGTACTGCTTCAAAAACCTAGGAGAAACAGACAGATCTGATCGCGAGGAAATAAAAATATTATAGCTCTGATGTTATCAAAATTAAATGACTGCCTTTGAGCACACTACTTTTCCTATAGCAAAGACAATTACAAAGGGAAATACAAGTGAGGAAGGTTTTTTGAAATGCAGAAAGTAACTAAGGAAATCTCATGTATGAGAATACAGGGCATTTTGTACTATTTGATTGCCAAAAGGAACAGAATTCCTTAAACTTGCAACTGTATATGTAATTAACCACATCAAAATGATAACCCACAGGAATTCAATAGTTTGCCCCAAAACATCATCCTCTTGGGTCTTGTGGCAAACTATTTGTTATACAACAAGCCTAAAACGTTAGCGAGTCAGGTTTGCTCAGTTCACGCACAGTCTATTCAAACAGTTGTGTCATTCTAAATGAAGAAACCCAGTGGAAGAAATAACAATGTATTTATTTTATTGAAATACTACAAATCCTCCTAAAACTAAGTTTGGGGTTAACCAGATTTACTGTCGTGTATTACTTTTTGTTTATGAATTATTGGAAAAGCATCAGATCCTGGTGCAGTCAAAATACCTTAGTAAACTGCAGATCAATATAAAAATTGATCCAGTCTCTTTCCACAGCATATGTCTTCGTTTTGGATCAAGTGTAAATGTTATACAACTTAAAATGAACCACTGCAAGAAATATTAAGATTATAGCTGATTTCTAGCAACTGCTAAACACCTCTAGTCCTGAAATCACACTTTCCCTAACTGCACTACAGTCTCGAAAAATTTCTTTTCAGTCATGTGATTTACATTATTGTAATCTATAAAATTGTTTATTGTTCCTCTGTTTTTAGCACTGCAACAAATAATGTCTTTTCACTGTATTGTAATTTCTTTAATATTCAATACTGTTCACATTCCTAAAAAAAAAAGTTTTCCATAGTTTTTAATACTGGAAAGAATTCTGTCTGGCAAAGAAAACAAATCTTAATAAGTGGCAATGCTAAATAAAAAAAAAAAAAAAGCTCTAAGTAATTCAAAGAAGTCCATGTCAAGCCTGCCGTCCACTCCTACACTTGCTTATCCCAGTGGACAGAGATAAAAGATGGGTTTTGCAACATATGCAAAGGACTAATAGATCAAACTAATATTGAGCTGATACTATAGAAAGATCAGATGATGCCCACATCCAACTTCTTTACAGGTTCGTTACTGACCTGTCATATCTAAATTAGTACTTTCCCATTATTACTTATTAAATGAATATTTGAATTATTTCTTAAATAGAAATCAAGAGGGGCATTTGCATGCCAAGTTGCTAAATTAGAGCAACTGTATCTTGTCTACTTTAACAGCTGCACAACTCAAGGGGAAGGTTACCGAAACACCATGGGAATGACCCCAACATCCATTCCTTACATTATGTTCTGCTATAATTTATGTTATTTTCCTCAGCTGTTTACAACCTGCACAGTATTTGCTAGCTACACAAATCATGTTTGTCAAACTTGCAACATTATTACCCTGTTACAATGAGACTTCACCTTGTATTTTATTACTAACCAAAACCACTTCCACAAAACAACCCAAACCAAGTCTTTATGAAGCCAGGCAGAAAGCGGAAATGATGCCACATTACTGATTTGCTCACTTCTGATCCAAGCAGTCCAAACTGTAAATACTAACCATTTTTATTAAGTCATTTGTAGCCAATTCACAGATCTAAAATAGCTGAGAGAGAATTTTGAAGTGGAGACTAGACTCACGATCCATTTAGTCCAGTATGTGGTCTCTGGTAGGTATTGGCACTGGATTTTTCACGAGAGGTTGGGTACAAGCAGATATGAAACAACAATCATATAGGAGAAGTCCTCTCTTCAGGACTAAGATTGCTTCCTTAGCCTAATTGTTTAATTATATTGTAAATAGCTTAAAATTTTGTATGTAGTAATTATGAACATTTCCACCATCTATACATCAAATTATTTTTTCTGAATCTTACTAAGCTCTTAGCTTCAGCAAAACCCTGTGGTAGTAGCTGTCTGTAGTTAATTTTAAAAGTCATCAGTTTTAAGCTAGCCTCACACAAAAAACCCTTTGTAGACATAGTAACAGCTCCTGAGGAGCTGGAGCTTCTCCTTCCTCACTTACTTACTTCCACCACAGCCTCTTTTACTGGTTGCCAAACCAAACTAGATTCAGGCTTCCTTTGGAAGAAAATGCCTATTCTGCAAAATTATTACTACTCAAGACATACTATTTGTTCCTCCCGATATTTTTCCTTTTCTTTGATAAAGTTTTCTCAAGGAAATATTTTACTTTTGTTTCCACGAAGCAAAACTCAAACACCCTAATGAGGATGACTTTATTTTTCCTGTAGCCTCATTTGTTGAGCAAGGCACACTCAGGTAACAACCACCACAGCCATGTGAAGCCGAGCATGGTGTTGCCAAAAGCCCAGCTTTAACACTGGGGTTTTCCAGTGGCTGGAAACCTGCTCCAACACAGTCCTGTGCTTTCTGTTTTCACTCAGGCTCCAGCATCAGCCAGGGCCCTGTGCGGAACCACAGGATAAAATGTCTGACATACCTGAATACTCATTCATCAGAAATCAGAGACATACAGGATGCTGCTGCTCATGAGGAAAATAATATATTTCAACAGTACCGTCTAATCTGTCTAGAGGAAATGCAGTTATTAGAAAATACGCAAAGTGCCAAGGCCCTTGGAGGGTGCTAAACAAAACAAGCCCCTAGTGAGAAAAGCCTCAGAGCGCAAAGATGTTTGTCTTGAAATGCACACAGAGGAGGGCAGCAGCAATAAAGAGCCCAGTTCCAAGTTCAGAAATGAAAAGGGTGAACCGCAACTTGCAATTACATCAGAAACTTTTATGAACCATCCTTCCCAACAGAATGTGACTTCTGCAAAAAGTATTTCAGATCTTCCCAATAAAATGTCTAATGAACACTGTGGGGGCCACAATTCTTGCTGAAATGGTAACTTCTCCTTCAGAAGCTCTGGAGCCAGGACTGCTCCGAACCCCACGGAGCAGCTGGGAGCTCTGCACAGCGCTGCTGGCACTGCTGGGGCAGGGCAGGGGCACGGCCAGACGGGTCACAGGACACAGCTGCTTCCAAACCCAGCACAAGGGAATGGGAGGCAGAGGGAAATCAGCAGGGTGGAAAAACTAGCAATCAGAAACCCACAATGACCCACGCAGAAGAAGAGGTAAGTCTCTTGTAACACCCATGGGCACTGTGGACATAGTTAGAGGTGGTTATGAACTGTACACAGTACTCACAAGTGTCAGCAATAACCATTAAAATCAATACTCAGTAATATGTTGGAAATAGCTGTAAAAAGTTTGTAAGGTGCATGACTGAGTAAGGATAATTTCCCTGTCTCATTTCTTGCAAATATTTTTCTTTCTACTCTCAGCCCCCTTATAAAGTGAATCTTATTTTCTAACTCCTGAAGGGGAAAAGGAAAAAAGAAAAAAATAAACACACAAAACAAAACCACAAAACAAAATAAAACAACCAAGCAAACAAAAAACCACCAAAGAACTAACCAACCAACCAACCAATCAAACCAACAACAAGAACCAAAAAAATCCCCAAAACAAAACAAACAAAAAACCCCACCCACCCACCCAAACCAAACCAAACCAAACTATTCCATTGGCAGCAATTTGATACAAGATTTTATTGAGAGGGAGCCAATAAAAACAAAACCTCCACATGCTCTGTCTGGTTCCTCACCCACCAGACTGTTTCAGGGAGGTGATGTGTGAAGGAAAACGATATAGTTTAATTGGGTATTATTATCTATAAACTACTAGGTAGGTGCTGAGGTGTTCTGAAATAACCAGTAGGAGGAGAAAGCACCTGCAGTAAAGAGCAAGAAGAACATAATTCTTTGCTTATTCACTACTTAGAAATATTTTAAATCTTGTTTTTCTTTCCAAATGATCTCAGCCTGCAAATGTACAACGCACCATTATAACAGCTGTAGATGACATTAAGAGACCAAACTGCAAGTACACTTTGGAGCACTGCACTGAATCATCAAGGAGTGCTGGAGAACTGTTTTTCCAGTACTTTAAATGTGTACACATTACCAAATAAAATAAAAATATCATGTATTATTGAACTTATATTAGAGCACAGTGGGTATGTTGCATGGAAACTAGAAAAGGATAACCAGAATAAATCTGTAGTTAAAACATTTTAATAATGTTTATAGAGTTTAATTTGTTACCTGAAAAAAAAATGACAAAGATGAGCTATAGATACAGGATCTACCCCTGATCTCAGAAAGAATTTTTTGTTCTACAGAAGATGCACAGCTTTTGCATTATTTGGGGTTTTTTTAATAGTTTAATAATTGTATGCTTCTCTAAATTAAATAAAATGTTCAATTATTCGGAGAAAGAAGGATAAATTATAACAAATACATGAGAAAGTGGTTTTAATAAAAGCCTGCTAGGCTCTATGAATGAATGGTGGTGAGGGCTGTAAAATTTCATTTTAAAATGAACTTTTGAACATCAGAGAAACATTCTCATGCTTAAATGTAAGCACATAGATTCTTCTCTAACATGGGAGTATTATTCTGCAATGGAGTGATAGAAATGCCATAATATGTGATAAACAAAATTTATTATTTTTTTTCCATTAGAAGACTGCTTGCAGGCACAAAGATAAATTTATTACAGCAGAACCTTTGGTGCTTTCACAGTTAATGCCTGACAGCATTTTCATTTTAAATTTGTTTTTTTTTTTTTTTTCCATGGTTTGTAACTTGATAAATTTGCCCTGGACCAAAATATGATTCTCAAGAACTAATGGTAGAGATCTCATTTAATCAAATTACATTTAAGTGTGTATTTTTAAAATAGTGGAAAATCATTTTCCATGAGTGAATCATGAAAGCAGGTGACAACCATTCAGGATGCACAGGGAAGTCACAGGATGGTCCATATCCAGTTTGTGCTCCAGAGCAGGTTAAATATTATAATGCTTTTCCAGCAGCATAACGAGAGTTACCAGTTTGGCCCTGAAAATCACCATCCCTGCGTCTAGGAGCCATTGCTTTATTTCACCCCTAGGGAAAACTATTGGCACTGGGAAAGCACAAATGATCATCCATGCTGCAATGTCACAGCAACTGAAGCACAAAGGTCTCTCTGTCCTCTGAAGGGAAATCCATCGCCAAGTAACTCCTCTGAGATTGGCTGCTTACTAGCTGTGGGATGTCATGGGCTTTCACTTCCCAGTGACTTGCCCAGGTTTCCACAGATAACATACGTTAAAAAAACAAAACCTCCAGCCCTCAACCCACATGCCAAACAACAATTCCACTCTCCAAACATAATATTCATCTCTCTTCTATCCTCCTTCCAAAGGATGGTCATCACAACTGGATGTTTTGAGTTAACATCAGAGCTATTGGCAAATTAATCCTTTGTGCTGTTTCATTTCTGTTTTATTCAAAGGCAAGTAGGGGCAAAATATTACCAAATAGCTCATGGTAAGTGTGTGATGGCTGTATGCTGGAAAACTAGGCTTCCCAGATTGAACTTTGCACAGCTCTTTTCTTGCTGCCCTGTAAGCACTGGAAATCTCTTAACACACAGTAGAGGCAAAGTGAAGATTTCTTTGCATCAGAAGCAATATTCTAATATTCTGCTTAATAGATTTTAAAAATCCAGAACTTTGATTTCAAGAAAGGGCTCTTCAGAATCCATGCCACTTAAAATTCTCAAATGAATAGCACAGACTGTGCTTTTCAAAGGCACCCAAAAGTTAATCCCTGAATTCCCATGGCAAGCTAAAGCATTTGACATTTGATTTCTACAGACTCTTCAGCAAATCCCTCAGCTATGGTACATAAGCACCTTTTCTTAGCCCAAAGAAATTGCCTCCTGCCGAGGCTATTTGATGGCCTAACAGAGCTGGCTGGGCAGCACCGGCACTGCCGCCAACACCAAAGCCCCAGCAGGAATTGGCAAGGCCACCACGTGGGGGAGAGCAACTCTTGCCATGCTCTGGGCACACACTAGAGGGATGAAATCCTGGCCTGAATTTTCCACTACCCTGCTGCAATGAGGTATAATCTCTGCTTGTATATTTTTCATTCCTGGGAATCTTTCCAGGCTAATCTGTTCTGCACGGACTGTTTGGGCTGCCTCTGCCCCTGCTAAGTCAGTGATGAGGCACTTAGTGCTTTCAGTCCCTGCTGCCTGTGTCCAATGAGCTCATCAGGAGCTTGAGACAAATCCAAAATCTCAAGTTGAGCTCCTCAGCATGTCTGAAAGCCCTTTACTGAGTCTGTCCCAAAATAATGTATTTCCACAGCTCAGCAGTCTGTGCAATCATATTTCTCTGCATAGAGTGAAAAAACGAAGACTTTAAAGCTGACGCTTGCAGGGTCATTCCAGCATCAGCTCATAAATGCCGGTACATTAAGCCCAAATCCAAGTGTCCAGCATAACATTAGACTGCTTCATCCAGACATAGGCACATTCCTGTAGATGTGGGTAGTTAATAGCTTTGAAAAAATACTAACAATTGAAAGTTCAAATGCATTTGAAAACTTTGGCCCAAGGTCACAGAAAGGTAAAATTGCTACCAACAGTTTGGAAAAGCCCAAGTCAGCTCTGCCAAGTTAGCTCTACTAGCATCTGTTTGGGTCTAAATACAAGATAACAGTAATCAAAACCAGATCCATCAGTATAAAAGTAGCTATCAAATAAAATCATGCACTTTTAGAAGCAACATAACTTCTAATAAGCATTTAGAGAACCTCTTTGAGTTTACAAAATAATAAAGAACAACTCCATATAAAACAGAAATTAAAATATGATTTTTCTATGAAGAATGACTTTCAAAGCACAGGTTACTAATTCTTATATTCAGTGCTTTCCAGACTCAATGTCCCACTTAAAACACTCTTCCCATATGTCCAAGTCTGTACTCCCCATCTCCCCCCTTGTGCTTTCATACTTTACAATAATGTGTCTTTCATGTATTTATTTCACCATCCTTCAGTTAATCCAATTTTCTATACTAAGACATACCAAGGTGGGAGAAATCTTAGTCACCAATCTCTGCCACAGACTCAACCAAACCCTGAAAGGCATTGCTAAGTAGGCTACAGAATATGCAAATAGGAAACCTAGCAAACCACTAGCTGCCTTTCAAAATGAATTTATGGCTCTCCTTGCTCACAGATGGAGCTTTCCTTGTAATATTTCTCCTCACGGTTCTCCTTCATGGTTCATGAAACATTTCCAAACCGGGTAAACATGAGGCAAATGTCATGCTCAAAAAACAGTCTGGACACAGTTTATGCATCAATCATTCCTGTGAAAGCCACCTAAGGACCTTGGTAACAACAACCCTGAAGGCAGGGTGCCCAGTCCAGTGTCCAGCACTGCAGTACTGGTACCAAGTGCCTGGCCCCAGGACTGCCAGCCTCTTGAGCCTCTACCATTTTTGCCCAGTGACTACATTGGACTGGCTGTTTCAGTGGTGCACAGCAACATTATACCAAATTGAAGAACAGTGAGTGAAAACTGGATCAGTCTGTTGGTGGCACTGAGTAAATTAAGCCAGGCAGAATATACTTGGAGGCCAGCCAGGATACAAAACGTACTACAGATCTTCTCATCAAAATCACTAAGATCTTGGACTATAACTCAGACTAAACTCCACTTAGAAAAGGAAATGACATAGCTACAAACCTATGCCTGCACCAAAAGTGACCTTTACAATACCATTTTTAAAGGATAGGGGAAGAGAAAGATGTGCTCACATTTTATTTCTGCTGTTGTCTGAAATGCCATGATTTTTTGATATTGAGACAGGAGCTGCTGCTTTGCTGCTGAAAAGAGCAAGTTTCCTGAGGAGTGGGTTCCCCAGGGCGATGAGCAGTTTTTAATTAGAGTCAGAGAAGACAAGCCAATGGACCAGGCGCTTTTCTATCACAACTAATGCATAACAATCAAATTGGCTGTTTTGGCTGAAAAAAATAGTTAAACTACAATGTGTTCTAATTACTCGGATCACCACATTGGCCAACATCAAGGAAGGCAAAAGCACCTGCCGTTTTTATACATGTTTAAGCATCTTATAAGCAAGCATGTATTTGAGGTTTTTTTTTTCAGTTTTTTTAGGATTGTGTCAGGTGAAAGAAATAAGAACACAGGGAAATAAACAACTACTAAATGGTATTTTTGTTTTGAGGATATATAGCTTTAAGTGTTTCCTCTATGTTTGGTCTTTGCCACTACTAATACCTAGTAAATCATCAGAAAGGAGAAATGCATTATTTCTCAAAGTTTCAAGAAAATTCAATGTGTCTCCAGTAACTGTTATTGTCTCCCACTAATTCTCAAATGTTTATGTATCTGCCAGCTCAAGCCAAGCTCTTTGGCTTGCAGTCTCTTGCACTTCCACCCCCCAGGCTTTGGTTCATAAGAGTAACTCTGAGGGGAGGTATTAAAAGACACACAACACAATTATTACAGAGAAAAAAAAATAAAATAAAACTCTCTCAGTTCCTTGAAACCAAACTTCCCCTTCTCTGGAGTCTCCCAAGTGCTTCAGAAATATCCATGGGCTGGGCAGGTGTAGCAGGGAGTAGGCGACTATACTAGAATGAAAAAAAGGTCTGCTACCATGACTTTGCTTTTAGATACTTCGATGAACAATTGCTTTAATAGATGACAAGTATGAATCCTCCCGTAGAACATTCTCATAGCTACAGAGTCCTGTAAGGCAGAGTACCTTATCTGATAAATGGAGCCCTACGTTGATATTCAAAATGCTGAGTTAGCATTCCCACAGCTGTAGAACTACTTTCCGCATGTGCCCTCAGCCTCTGCCTGACAAACCCTTCTAGACCTCTGCAGAAATAAAACAAGCAGCAAGAAACATCAGGACTCTGATACCTAGAGTCCAACTGCATCTAAATGGCCTGTTCATTAATCTAGAAGCCTCTCAATTGCTGTAATTAGAAACTGTAATGCTGCCACAGAGGCAGTTTCTATTGCTAAAGTTGTAAATTGAGTGATTTGGTTATAATCTGTCTTTGTAGGAGCACAGGTGTGTGGTAAGGGAATTGGTGAAAGATGGATTCAGCAGCCATCACCTCCAGCTCCTAAGCTGCTTTTTATTTAGCTGATATCAGAAGTCCTGGATGCACAACCATATTCAGCACAACTCCACTTGATTGCACATAGTGATCATGATGAGCTCCATTCAGGGAACAGCAGGTCAGAAAAAAAATCCCTGTTACATAAATATAGTCAGTAAATATAGTCAATTTATACTTTTGTACACTGATCATAGTCTGCAATTTCCTGCATAGGATGGCACAGCAAAAGGCTTAGTCTCAGAAAAAAAGAAGAAATCTATTTGCATTTCTTTGTGTTTACATGGTTTCTCTGACAAAATATTTGGAAAGCTCCCTTCTCAGTGGACAGGGTTTTTTTAAATTTTTCATCTGATATGATTAATTACTTTAGTAATCAACTTTTCCCCTTCAGAATCTTACTATCTAAATATGTCTAAATTTATTTCTCTCTCTCTTTTATATATTTGTTGTTGTGGTTGGTTTTTGTTTTCATGCCTTCCCCTTTCCACAGTAATCTCAGTTTTAAGTCATCAGCAGCACAATTCAGCAGCATAAAAGATGCTCATATATCCTGGCCTGGTCCTTCCTGTTCATAGGCTGGCTGGAGCTGCTCAGTGCTATGTCCACTGTTCCAGGTCTGCAGATGCTGTGCTCAGCAGTGGGACCTCAAATGGCTCCTAGACAGATAGAAGTGTCTATAGAAGATGGATGACATTTGAAGGTCCCATTTGGGATGAATGCTCCATTTGATGAAGTGCCTTGCAGACCCAGATACAGTCAATTTATAGTGCAAAAACAGTCTAATAGATCACATCAAATTGTAGCCAGATATGTATAATAGTAGGCAAATATAAACAGTGCTACTTCTGTTGTGGTCTTTGTTAAAATAGAACCAAAGCCAAAGGGCAGTCACTAAAGGAAGGGAGTAATATGAGGAAAGAGTGAATATTGTGTTGCTTCCTTGGTCAAAACATGGTCAGTCATATCTGAAGGATGAATGTCAAAACAGATGAGGCAATACCTGCATTGACATGTCAGCATGCTGCACGTTTGCATGAAAAGGCAGACAGTAGAAAACGAAAAAGTGCCAGGGACCCTGCGTGTTTCTGGCATTACTTAACACACTTTGACCCTGCTGATACAGAAACAGGAGTGTATGGACAAAGCAGCCGCTACTGCGACAGCAGCACTGAAGACAAGTACAGGGCTCCAGAAGGACCACAGCTGCCTGAGACAGAGCTTCCTCAGGATGGTGAGTGACCGTGTCCCGAGAGCCATGCAGACGCAGCTGCCTGGACCAGGAGGTCTCTTCCTGCGTCAGGAAAGTCTCACTTTTTTCCTTGCCCACACCTCTGTACTGAAACCAGCACTCACGTTCAGTAATGCACAAAATGGCAGAACGTCATAGTTTCACCACTGCCACAGGGAGACGAGAGCCTAGCTATCAAAAAGTACAAGGCAAAGCTATCTACTTGTCTATTATATCATCTAACTCAGATGCTAAACTGCAAACCAACACCAAACAATGAGGAAGATTACATGTTTAAACACTACCGAAGTGTAAAACTCAGCAGAGGGGATAGGCGCTGGAGGGAAATGGAAAATTTTTAAAGCTAGATTAACGTATCCTGCAAAGCTCTTTATGCCATCTGGTAATACAAGCACTAAAAGACCAATATGGAAGAGTGAATAAGTTCAAAAAGTAATCAAGAATAAGAATCTGGCATACAAAAAAAAAAAAAAGGACAGCATCTGTTACAGAGAACGAAGGGAAATCACATCTATCTCATAGTACTCAAGTAATAGGAATTGATGGACTGAAAGCCTATTTTTATAGCATACTTAAAGCTTCTGGGAGACACAGCTGATAAATTCAGATGATAATTCCACTTTCCATCTGGCAGGTGAAAGAGCCTTCCCCAGTTCCAGGGCTAACCACCGATGGTTTACTGCCTCGTGTCACAACTAGGTCTGTCAGGAAGAATGATACCAATGTAACAATACACATGTGCAAATACTCATCAGCAATTAAGACCACGGCCCAGTTTCCCACAGCATGCTCTCCTGCCCATAGCACTTGGTGTCCCTCTCCCCCAGCAGGAGGGAGCATGGCTGGGTATCTCGGCTCTAGCTGCAGAGCAGCAGTGACAGGGAAAGCTGCAGTTCTCCTGTCCTCTCCTCACAGCTCAGGCAAAAGCTGTGTTTGAAGCCTTGCTAATGATCTGTGAGTGCGTGCTGGAGTGGGGGCGAGAAAAGAGGAGAGATGCACAGGAGAGGATGTACTGGATTCCCACTGGGTGGCCTACATTCGAGGTCTAATTCAGCACCTGATCACGGTGGGGTATGAGTTTCAGAAAGGGACCTCTCAAAGCAGGAGGACACAAGGGTGGCCAAAGGGGAGTGATGATGATTTTTCCTTTGCGTATCTCTACACAAGAAGCTTGCTTTGGAAAGGGCCATTTGTCATATCTGGATGGCTGCTCCCAAATACCACATGTATTTGAAAGAATTAACAAACATATGGTCTGATTTGTAAATGATAAAAACATACAGAATCACCCCTGCCATCCCCTGCTATGTATTCTATTTAAATCTGGAACAAGTCCCCTGACTCCCACCCAGAGTTACACAAACCAGAACAGACAAGACCAGTATCTAGTCCTTTCTTGACCAATTTCTTTTTCTGACATATTGTAGAAGGCACGATACACACAGCCATGCACATCTTTGCTTTCCCATTAGTTTGTGACTCGTCACAAATTCAGGCAATATTTGTGCCTGTAAACATGACTATCAGACCATTATCTGTAGGATCTGCAGTGTCATGAATTAATCTTGTGCGATCTGTTTGCTTTACCAGCTGTATAGGAAATTCTCATCCACTGTCTATAAAGTCATAGCACATTATGTTCTTCTGAAATTCCACTTGCACTCACATTTAAACCTTTAGCTTAGATTATCTCGTGTTTATTATAAAAGTTTCCTTAACCCTCCTTTTTTTCTGGAACAAACTCATTTTCTGTTGTTACTCTATTCCCATTAAAATAATTGATACCTCAACACATTTTTCTGCTTTCATATTCATACCTGCACCTGAAAAATCCATTTTATGTTGGCAAAGGCCTAAGTCCAACTACACTTGCTGGTTATTACATAACGTGACACGGAGATGTGTAACATCTAATGAGAAAGACAAATGCAAGACACACAGTGAAAAAGTGAAGACAGAGCACAGAGCTATTTAACAGAAGGAGCAGGTATACTAATGACCAGTGAGGATGAAGAGGAAAGTTTTAGTACTGTTGTCTTTTGTGTTTTTCAGCAATTTCCTTCCAACTGAAACCACGACCACAGGGAAGTGAGCAGTATGTTTGGAAATCAAATCACACACTTGACGTCAAGCAAGTCAAAAAGAGCCTTGTAGGTGATCAAAACCTTGTGATATCTCCCATCACAGTGCTCAAGACTTGTAGAAGCTGGCTCTTCCAGAGAGCCTGTAGAGGTGACCCTTCCTCTCAGCGATGAGAAGCTTTTAGATTCAGGTGTATAGCAGTATACAGGTAGACGTCAGTTACATCCCAATTTTCAAAAGAAATTACATCCATGAGAGAGATTTTCTTAACCTCTACATGCATATTACCGGATTTCGGAAGAAAAATTCCATTTTATTCATCAAAAATGTAGAATACAATATTTTACCTTCAATACGCAGGGAAGGCAGGTCATCAGGCAACAAACGAAATGCAGCAGCATAATGTCCAGTGCCATGGGAGTCCCGACTTCTCTGAATCTGACAAAGAACTGAAGATCAAACATCTTGTGATTATCTGTTCTTCTAAGCAAAATGGTAATTGACTGAAAAGTATACATTATGAGCAGGCAACATTCCCACAGGAGGCCCAGGATGACAGAATTCTGTCACATAATCAGCTGACGTCAAGTCCCTGCTTGATTTCTTTCCTAAAAAGGTTCAGCATGGGAAAGATCTCACCCTCCATTGACAGTACATAGTTTGTTTAGTCCTTCTGTTCCCCCTCTTCTCTACCAGTGTTTGCCATCTTTGAGTGTAACTCCATAGAATAAATATAATACAACATGAAGGACATTCTCTGTTTCTCTCCAGAAGACTACATGCTCCAAGACTATGTCCTTATAATGTTTTCTCTAATTGCTCAGAAAAAAAACCAAAACAAAACAAAACACAAAGATCTATCACCTTGTCTTGACAATGAAGTATTGCCAAAAGGCAAAGTCTTGTTTTACTCCTGTTTTTTCCTACTAGGATTAGATTCCAGTCCCCTGTCTTCAATGAGAGCCAAAGGGCCCTTTGTTTTCCTGAATAAGAACTTCGTTCTTATCTCATCAGACTTATTTTTAGAATATTTGAATAGAATATCTTTAAGTTGTTAGTTGCTACTGTATAAATAGCGGTTGCTAAGGAAGGAACAGTAGCTGTTTCCTTAAGCAACAGTAGAAAAAGAGAATGAAAGAGCAATGATTTCTTAGCAGAAACAGTAGACTAAGAGCAGCAGTTCTCTTCTATTGCAGTATTTTAAAAATGTAGAAATTCCATCCACTAAAGTACTGGTATTTTAAGTTAGAAAAATATAGCAAATCTACCTCAAATTGGCACATTTTCTGAAGAGTGTAAGGGACTGTTCCTGCTTCTGAAATTCTCATTTTGTAGCTCTTCAGTTTTATAGTTGTAGACATATTTACTCTATTTTTTAGGGTTATTTGTCTACTTCAGAGCAATTTGAGTAATTCACAACTCAAGGATCTCACATTCAGAATGACATTAAAGATTTCCAACAAGGCTACAAGTTCCCTGTAGCTGCAGAGAGCATGTATTTAGGTACATCACCATTATTTAGTGAAAGATTTATCAGAAAAAAAGGGTTTGGTTTCTTATTTTTATTCATTTATTGAGATCTAAAAGTTGCCAGATGAGAACACTGGTGCAAAGAATTTGGCTTTGGGGACTAAAACTCTTTACTGGTGCTTCTACTGAAGCCCCCATCTTAGTGGATGGATTCAGTAATTACACAGTTGGAGATTACCATTGTACTATTCTTTATCACTTTCAGAGAACAAGAGTAGTCCACTGCTACCAGCCCACTAATGAAGCCACTAGCAGCTGCATAACTGAGAGATTTTGCTGATATGATCGTTTCAGGAAACCAGCTGCCACACACTGTTCTGGCTGTAGTCACTAAGAGAAGACATTATGACAGTAGAGCTCTTCTGGGGAAAAAAAAGCTTAGGACTTGCCTACACAAGGGACAATTCAGTATGGTTTATCTGAATTAGCCAGAGATTTGATGTGGATTAGTTAGAAACATATAAAACCTCTGGGTGTATACCTTTAATCAGAATTAAATCATCCTAATTTGATTAACTTCTAAATGTTTTACACAGCTAGTGATAACAGACCAAGAGTAGAAGACATGTAAAAGTATCTAAAATTATCTGCTACTGAACACAGTCACTCTCCTCACCTCATAGCAGAACGAAGTTTCAAGAGCTGACAACTGGAATAGAAGAACCTCAGTTCAAGGATCTGACAGGCAGAGAACTGAATGTCACCATCGTCTTAAATGGTAGTTGGAGCCTGGGCACTAGCTGGTTATAGAGGTCATCAAACATGCCTGCATCACAGTACCCTTTTAGGCAACTGGAAGCTAAGCATCTTTGAAGCTGGCCTTAATGACAGCTATCTTACCACCAGCTTGTCTGGGATAGTGTTGGTCAGACACTGGGGACCGGTTTCATATGGGATAGACTGCACTTCCTAGGATTCTCTACAGAGAGAGAACAAGCTCCAGGATTAAGCAGGGAACTACATACCTAAAGCTCCTTGGAAGTGGACTGGTAAATGATGAGGTAAATATAGGCAGCTTAGTATCAAAAGCAAACCTGTTAAGAGTCATACCTTAGCATGACAACTCAGTGAGTGCTGAGGAAACAACCAGGCTTACCACACAGTCACACCTTGGCTTCCAATTCCCACCCTGATAAGAGCATTTCTGGAGTGTTCACAGTTTCCTCTTCCCAGAACATGAGGTCCAGCCTGGAAACTCTAAGGAGCTTCTTCAGCCATCCTTATACAGGAGAGGATGACAAAAAGGCAACAGACACTCTGAAGCTTTTCTTTATTTTCCATTGTGGAAGTCCCCAAAAACCAAAAGGCCTAGAAAGTGGAGGAGATGGTCAAGCGCTGAAGCCATGATAGGTCTTCATTCATTTGGCTTTCCACTTGTCCAGGTGAGAACTGGGCATCTGCTGGCTCCAGCTACAGTCATGCTTACAGCACACTACAAGGTGAGGGCCTGGTATCTTGCCTGTTTTATCTAGTTTCCCAAAAGTACTTGAGGACAGACAAAAGGTGCTGGTGCACAGCAAGGAAGTCTGGTTGCTGGGGCCAAGCCAGCTATCGGAGGCAGTGCCTGGTGAAACTGCTCTTGATATACTTGGAGGGAGGTGCCACAAGGCTGAGAGGTTTGGAGGTCTGCTTGCCCTTCCACCTGCAAAAGCTCCTGTGTGTCCCCAAGGCCAAGGCTACGCAGAGGGCCAGAGATGTATTTGATCAAAACAGACTCAGGTTATCTGTCCCTAAAATGTAGTACACTCTGCCTTCTGCATGGCAATCCTCAGAAATACCAAAAATAAACCTCAGAAGAGTATAAAAAGCTCCCTGCTAACATAATGTGCAAATGGACTGTCACACTCACTGTGATCTTGGACAGCAACAAAATTAGAAGGCAACAGCAAAGAAAACTGCAGCTGAAAAATACCAACATTTTCCTCTTTTAATACATATTGTTAAAATGAACATTTTTAAAAGCTGAAGAGATGTGAGCCCAGATGCTATTGCCGTATGTCTTATGCAGTTCATTATTATGAACAAACAGCAGAATACATATAAGGGAATCTAAAACTATATGGATACGAGCCCAGCTGGTGTCCCCATATGCCTTATGAATTCCATTTTTAGGAACATAGCAGCATTTAGCATTAGAGATACTTCTTAAACATCTCATTTATAAACAGAGTGGAGCTGTTTCACTGAAATACACACAGAAAGGTCCATGAGGATCAGAAAACCAGCTGCATTCAAAACCATTGAAATGGTTCAACCATAGTGCTTCTATTAGGAACCACTCTGCACCAGAACCCCTGAATGAGGGATGACGCTTGTTTGTCATAGGTTCCTCACCGGGATTTTGTTAAAAACAACCATGAAAAAGCCATTTTAGCCAGAAAATACCAACTTACTTTTGTTTTAGCAAACCTCCTATGTAAACTTTTTCAGGTCCAGAATGGAAGAGTGAAGGCCAAAGCTCCAGCGCAGTGAAGAGGTGCAGGAGGGGTAAATTCTTGTCACTTCTGAAAATCCATCGAAGTAGGGTCTGGAGCTTGGCTGGTCCACATTCTGGGGAGAGTCTTTCACCAACTGTCTGTGGACCCTTCTGCAATACAGCTCTTCCTCTCCTGCTTTTCAAATTCACCAGAAACACCTCTAAGGGAAGGTAGTTATCTGTGGGAATTCCTGGTTAATTGTGAAAAATATATCGCCAAATGCAGCTGACTTAAAAATCATCATTTCATTATTTGTACGTTATCAAACAAAATATATCTAGAGCAGATATCTATAAAGAATACACTACATAGGAATGAAAAATTATTTTATTTAAAAATACATTATACAGCAGAGTGTCTCTCTTTTTGTTTTCTCACTGCTGGTTCACAGAGATAATATGATAAATTTAACCCAAATATTTGACTGGGAAAGATCCTGAGAGAGAAAGAGACCAGTTACAAGCTGATGATATACAGTACACTGAAAAAGAGTCATCTCTTTTAACATAAAAGAATCTCTTGGTAATCTTATAAATCAGATATAAAAAATGCAGGTTTGCTACCATGCAAAAATGAGTGAAGATTTCATTTAAATCTGCACACAGAGAAATCATTAGTACCTTGGACCCTAAAGAGCTAGACTAAGAGAAAGGTACGTGTGCCTAATATGGTGATACAAGCTTTGGACCTACTACAATTTTGTAAACACAGTTGATAGTCTAATAAAGGTGGATTTTCAATCACCTAAGTAATATCATTGTAGCTAAGGGCTCTATTCTAGGACTTTTCTCCCCACTGATATATTTCTTTATTCCCTAATTCTCAGCTTAGCACAGTGACTTTGTGAGATACGCTCTCTCCACTCAAAGATGACTTGGCCTTGCCCTGTTTGTCAGGCATCACTTATGTATTTGCGTTTTAGTGAAAGCGGAGGCTAAAATAAGTAGTTAAAAGCAGGTATTACCTGGATGACTATGTGGGAATACTTCCGAATTAATCATAGAAAATATATACCTGATTCTACAGCCTTATGTTTCAAACATCTTCAAATGATGATTAATGACAAGAAATACACTGCATGATGGAAAATTTAAGATCTCGAATGTTTGACAGCCTGAACCGACCCTTACTATTCTCGATGTGCTAGTGTGGTATCAGCTGTTGCCAGAGGAAAACTTTCTGGCAGATGTTAAGAGCATCTTCAGCAGCTACAATACTCAGATCCATTTGGTGCTCAATTTTTATAGGACAACTTCACTATGAATAGACAAAGTTGTCTTCTGAAGGGGAGGCTCAATTTGATTATTCACAGCAGTAACAGAGATATAACAACACTGCTTGATGTTGAAGAAAAAAAATCAATTTGTCAACACTGTACAGACTGATGGGATATTTTTTGTAATAATATGGCCCTGAAACACAAACAGAGATAGAAAGATTTGAAGAGAGAAATTCTGCCTGTCCTGGTCACCTGGGCTGAAGAAAATTAATGAAGCCATTTTGTTTTTTCCATGAGTTCTCCAACATGAAAATGGAGAGTAGAAACTCATACGCACTTTTCTCACTAAGCCAGTGACTCTCTTCTTATCTTGGCACCCATTCTCCCAGCATAATATCAGGGTGTACAACAAATATGAGAAGCTGCAGGCTTCCTTCAATAATTTGTTCAAATGATTTATGAACAGCATGGCTTCCCATCAGATATGCTGAGCTAAGAATTGAGCCTTTAACTTTCCAGGGGATATCATTAGTAATAAAGAATATATCAATGATCAAACTTTCTATATTATTTTCATTTCTTTTAACCTAGATACATATATATCATCCAAGACATTCAAGAACTACAAAACAACAGTTCTACTACAATTATGTCAGGAAAATATCCAAATAAATAAACTTTTAATTATGATACAATACTTATTACAGTAAAAATTGGCATTTTTTTTCTCTTCAAAAGCAGAAGCACCAGTCTTACATATAACATATTGTTTGAATGATATCTTACATGGAATACAGCATAATACAATGTGCAAACAGCATTTTCATACAGAACATAATATTTGTCTAGTTTTTATACACTGAAATTGCCTCAAATGGAAACAAGATCATGCTGAATTAAAAATGTAGATTTTAAAAACTCAAAGTCAAATCAAAATATGAAGTACTGTTGGAATAGGTACATGAACCATTAAAAACAATGAGAAGCCAAAACAGAGGGTATTGTCAGATAAATATAATTAGTGCTCAGTTTACCCCATTCCATCAAAAAGTAAACAGTTACTATTTTTGCTTGAAAGTAAAGTGACGTTCTAATATTTAAGAATTCTTCAAAATGTTGGTATCATTTTAACAATGTAAAAATCAAGTCAGAAATAGGACTTCTAAAAATTTCTTATTTTGATACACTGCAATTATCATGTGTGGGCTGTGAAAAGAGATGAAGTCCAATGGAGTGAATACACATCAGCGTCAACATCATGTGACTTCTGCAAAGGCCGTGATGTGGTTCTACGAGTTAAAGGAAAAACAAACAGATAAAAACCCAGAAACCACACAGATAAATATCAGTGCTCTTGTGAAAATGTTTGCCTCCTGTGCTTCAGGGACAGCCTTATACTTGGAGACTATTGCAGGATGATGTAAATAAAACTGGTTTTCACTGCAGTGCTCTCTCTCCCACAGAAATTCTTTGTTAACTGCTGAAAGACTGCATACATAAGTATGCTGAACAAAGTAATTAGGTGCAATGGTTCTACAAATCTTAGTTTTCAATTGGGTTTTTAAAATTAAGTAACAATGTGAATAATTGAGTAAGCTGTACTTTTATTCCTACCTTATTCATAATTAAAAGCAAAATTCCTAGAAACTAAAGTGATACTTTCTGACAGATTATAATCTTCTATTTCAGTGTTCATACGATTTTAATGTTGCACTTTTTTAAAGATTCATTGCTCCTCATGAGTTTGATGGCACAGAATCAAATGGTGAAATGCTACAACAAAATTGCATTTAGCAGTTGAGAGCTTATACTCAAAATTTCATTTTTTCAGAATCACTGCAGTGTCCTTTTCATTTGCAATGCTATTCTCCTCTTCCCTTCAATGGGATGATTCTTATGAACTCAAAGATGTGTATCAGAATGTGGATATGCTACATGTGACTCTACACATTAAAACTGCAGCACCCCAAAGAGCTTTGCTACTTTTTCATGCTCTAACCTAAGCAAGTGCCTCTGCAAGTATTTGGTAGGTGAAGACTCAACTGCACAGTGATGTGCAGGACCCAAAGGAATGGTACATTCTCTTCAGACACACAGTACCCTTGACTGCCACCAATTTTATAAAACATGCAATGTGTAAAATTAATAAAGGGAGTCTTGACATTAAGACATGTGTTTGTTGCCCAGCACAAAAATGCACAGAGGGAAATAATACCAGGCAAAGCACTGCAGATTTCTCTGATCACCTCCCCTCCTGGAGCAGACCAAACTCAGAAGGGAGGAGGTGTAAGCTGAAGAGGAGGAGGGATGTAGATAACTCATGGACAGTAGGATAGAACTCCCTTTTTTGTCCCGCTTACAGGAAGCTGTTCTAAGTCCTTCAGAAAAATCCTGTATCACATAACATAGAAAGTGCTGAAGAGAAACAGTGGTCACCACACAAATTTCTATTTCTCAGTTCTTCTTTAAACTATCTGGATATTTGTCTATCAGTCTGTGTGGCAGGAGGCATCTTTGATTTTCCCACTGCAGAAAGGAATTTAGAAGCACCTTGAGTGGAAGCACAGGAGATCTGCCTCTTATTTCCCCCCCTTCAAACATGCTGTCAGCTTTGCCTCCTCTCTCACTGTGCCATAACTGCATTGTGCCCAGAGGAGGGGCTCTCTTCCCCCTCCCCTGTATATGCATTTTAGCTCTAGTCTTGCTTTATTTTGTGACAGCTTTCATAAGAGACCACCACCAAACAGTAGGCATCTATGTACATTCATCTCCAAACTAGAATGAATACATTTTAAGTAAATAACAATGATTAAACCACAGCCAGCAGATTTTTAATAAGCATTAGATAAAGAATCCATGTGCAACTTTCTGCAAAAATATTTTTAGTAAACAATATTAGCAAATGTCATTGTTTCCAGATTTTGATTCTGCAGGAGAAAAAGCAAAATTAGATTTTCTAATTAGAAAAGAAAACATTCACGTTTCAAAGCCTTTTAGTTGTCAGGCCATCTTCTGCCTTCAGTACAGGAAGGACAATACATTGGGCAACCTCAACGGCTCTGGAGGCGCTGTGAGGCTATTATGACATTTTCTTACACAGTGTTTATTTTCTCTTATTTTGACCTGAATATTATCCTGTCAACTTAAGCTAGCACCAGTCTAAAATTATTCACTTTGTTGATAAGTAAGATGGTTTAAAAATGAGGAATTCTGAGGAAAAAAATTCCTCGTTACTTATTCTAATAAATTCTTCCAGGTCCTGTTACATGCTATTTCTTTCTCTAAGTGACACACATTTGTCTGTGATGCAGAGAACCAAATGCTCTTTCATTTGGCATTAATTCAGGGCTGGGTAACTATTACTTAGGAAAGGAGAATGTGGTTCACACTCCTGCCACCTATACTTTCCTAATGAGCAGGTCACCATCCTTGGAAGGACATGCAGATCATGGCATATAATAACACAGAAGAAAATCCCGCTTCCTCAATAAACTCTCAGAGAGACCTACTAAGCCACTGATTGCAGAGCTATTGATTTGAACCTTAGTGAAGACTTGTCAATTCATTTTCAACAGACTCAGCAGGGTGATGCTTAACTAGGTCAAAATTAATCACTTGCTGATGGGCAAGAATCACTGATACAGATTCATGCAACTGAGTTATTCATGCTTTTTCACATGTTATCGTCTCTGACTAGAATAAGTCTTGCTGAAACTCTTTACAGGAAAAAAAAAAACACAATACACACACAAAAAAAAACACAGTAAAAAAATAAACCACACACACACAAAAAAAGCAACCAAAAGAACCACAGCAAACAACAAAACACCAACCAAACAGCATCCCTCTTGAATAACTGCGTCTCATCTCTCTTAGCATGCTCTTTTGCTTCTGCTTAGATTTACTTTGACAAAGTTCAGTGTGAAATACAAACCACTATCAGCACACAAATTCACACAGATGCAGGAGACAAGCAAAAATCCATGCACCACAGCTCAGCTCCTCCAACTCCATGGGAAATGATTTTCCCTATAGTACGCAAAAGAATTAGAATGTGCTGAGGGTCTGCTCAATGGCAGCAGTTTCACAGACAGGCATGCCAACTTTTGTACAATTCATTCTAAACTGACAGGATCAGCTTGGTGTCAGCAGCACATGGACAAAGCATGCTTCATGGCCGTGCTCTCACACCACTAACAGGACAATGAAAGCTAGAGGCTAAGCCTTGAGTGCAGATTTCTGGGGGAAAATGAGCCATACCTGTATCTCTTCTGTTAATATTTTAATTCATTGCTGTTTATAAGTGATTCTATAACGTTAAAGCATTGAAAAAAAAAATCTATGACAACTTTTTTTGTGGTTTGCAGTTTTTGCTATATATATTAAATATTTTTTACCTGACATTTTTTTGTTCTGCTCTCATGAATAAAGTTAGAAATATTCAAAAATAAGTCATCATCCCCAAAAAGATTTATCAATTTTTGAAAACGGGAATTTGAAAAATTGTTTATAGTACTCCACACAGTGGAGTTTCTTTTGTTAAAAGAAAGTACTACTGTAGTAGTTCAGGCAGATGATAATTTATCATACATTAATGTTATAATACAGGTTGCCGGGTCAGCAAAGTCTATTTTATGCTTTTACTGGATGAATGACATTTTTAGAGATAAGAGTAAGTTCAAGTGAAATTCCCCATTTAAAACATTGAAGACCTGCACAGAATGCTGTCGCCACACTGCATCTGCCCGTGCTTCAGTTCCACACACAAACACTCGTGTGCGCGCTTGCGCACATCCACTTATTGCCTTCGATGAAGATGTTCAAAACAGTCCATTCCTGATATCCAGGAGAAGAACCTAGTGATGCGTGCTTTGAGGGAGCTTTGTTGTAAAGCATCTTCTTGATTGTTACTAATACCTTGATTCTGTAACACCTAAAACATGTATATTTGAGGAGTCACACTGAATATATTGTTCCTTTTCCTATGTTTAAGTATTATTTTATCTGAATGTTTTATATGGTGATCACAGTTTGCATTCACACAGAAACAATTCTTGTACAATCCCCCAGAAGTAGATTTAAGCAGACGAGTCGACCTGAATTCAATTTCAAATGCTTGACATTCAAACAAAATTGCTTATGGTCTTTTATGAGCTGCCTCTCCTGGGTATGTGTTTCTGTGCATGAAACAACGTTGTATTGTATCTCCTTTAACATACTGTATTATCAAGGGAGAACGATTATGACAACAGAAATCTGAAAATCTCCCTGCAAGCTAACAGAAGCACACGGACTCTAGTCAGGCTGTCCCAGAGATACACATACATGCACTAAAATATGGTCTGTATGGAAACCTATGCACACCTTTGGACATCTAGCACAGCAGTACTTGGATACTTCTGATCTAAAACATTTTCAAGGAACAGAAATAGATACAAAGCCTCTCCCCTGTTTGCCTATAGTATGATGAGCTAAAACATCTCTGTGTTCTGCTCTCAGCCTGTGAGCTCAGTGACAGGCCACCAGTCTGCCTAGAGAGCCCAGGGACCCCCCAGGCCATGCTGGGTGTACACAGGTGCACGCACCACTGAAAGGCTTCTTACTACCAAAATACTTAAGGCCAAGGAAAAAGCAGTAACGCTGAGAAGTAAAATTAGGAATATCCTTTTCTGACACTGTGAAGAAACTATTCTATATCTCATGAATAATCAAGATAGAGTAAATAGAAAAAAACATTATGTACTAAAAACAGAAGGGGTAAGCTTCCCCAGTCTTAAAATACTATCAAGATCCATTGCAATATCTATACTTACTGTTGTTAAAATGTTTTATCACCACCATTACCTTTGGCATGCACACAAAAGAACCAAGAATTACAGTGTCAAACCCAACAAGATTTTTGAGACAATCAACCCTGATAGTCACTAGCAATTGGTTAGGCAACAAGAGTGTTAAATATTGTGAGAGGAATTGTAAATGCTTATCACCATTAAAAGTTAGAAATGGCTGTGCTTGACAGAGAGGAGAGACACTCTAACCTAAAGACCCTGAACTATCTGTTTCTAGTTCATAGTCATGCTGGAGAGTCAGTCCTGTGGGTGGAGTATAAGAAACCTCATTGCAACAAGGAATGGTGGCTGTGTTTGGGGACATGGTTTGGCCATTGCTGACAGAAGTAGCACTAAGCAGGAATGCCAAGCAGAGGCTTTGGGGATAAATGCAGCTTAGCTGTCAAATAGAGCACTGCGGAGAACCCACTGTGCAAATAATGTTGAACAGCTACAGAAAGTACTGATGATCTGACACAGTAATCATCTCACAGGAGACAAACCATAGTGCTTCTCCTAAACCAAACACTTCCTTCTAAAACCTCTAACCTCAGCATTCTACCTACTGCCTCAATTAGTCCTAAAATGCTCCATGTTCCCTTAGCATTTGCTTTTTTTAAAGCTAGAATAGTAATTTTTTAAAAGAGGCTAGGAGAGTCAGCAACTACTACAGGACGTGTACAAGCCCTCTGTAAGCGCTGGCCAATTTCAGGTGACTTTAGTATGAAATAACATCAGTCGACCCTGAAACAGGAAAAAATAGTTTGTGACTGCACTGGAAGAAGTTGAACTTTACACTCTTCCAGGTACCATGAGAATATTCCTATTTCCCAGTAACTCTTGCAAAAGAACAGGAATCTCTAACCTTGCCCGCGGTAAGAAGAGAGCCAGCTAACTGCAACATGAACTGTCTTGTAAGAGATGAAGAAGGCCAGAGACAGGAGAGAAAAAGGAGCAGATGGATGAGTGATGAGGTTTGTTGGCTTTCATTCTTCTCATTAATTCTGAAGATGAATGTAGTTAAGGTGAAAGCAATAAGTCTGCATTGCTGAGCCAGCTCTGGCAAGGATTCTTCAAGGAGACACTCTGTAACTATATGGCTCATTTGAGTGCATGAGAAGTGGATACCCATGCAGAACAGCTTAATCATCTGCATGCACCACAATTAAACAGAAGCGTCATGCAAAAATGATCTACCCTCATCATTAACCAGCAGCAGCTCAATTCAGAATATTACAAGTACACATATTACTATTTAAGTGCACTTCAAATGTAGCTCTTGACCTCCACCAGATCTCAGACAGTGGCAACACGGACAGCATGCAAAGCATGCCAAGAGCATTCATTCTTGAGCAGGAAAAAGCACTGGAATAGCAAGTAGCAGATCGGGAAAAGACAAAAATAAGGTGCTTGGAGGTCTGTGTGATGCACAATGTGCTTATTCATTTACACGTAAATTTATAACAAAATTGCAATGTCTGAGGTCCCCTCTGGTAGGCATTTCTAATGAAGTCATTCTTTAAGACAGCATCTTTGAATTGCTCGCTCCCAGATACACACATAGTTCTTATTTTTAAATACCAATAACAGAGTTGCATTGTTTCATGCTTGCACTGTCTTAGCCCATTATAACTTCAGTCAGTCAGGATTTGTGCTACTCTTGGTGCTAGTTTCTGACAGTAACCTGACTTTAACACTGACACAGGAGCTTGCACATTGAGAATAAGGAAAAACAGATTTAAAATAAGCCACATGTAAACATATGTGCTTTCAGAATATAGAACAGCCCTAACTGAAATGTAGTGAAAAGTAACTTGCACATGGCTAAAGTAGGCAAAAGGCAAGTATCACAGAAATTATTTAGCACCTCTCTCTCTCCAGAGAAGAGCAAAGGATGTAAAATAAGAAGGGAGTTAAAAAGAAAAAACTAAGTTAATAATTCTTGTAGTGATGGTAGTTAATTGAAATGGTTCAATTTAGACCTTTGTTCCACATAAGTATTACTCTTTGTGCCTTTTATTTAACAGGGCCCAGCTTCTATCTAAAACTTTAGTCTAAACATTAAAAAAAAAAAAAAGTCCACAAAAACTCAACATCTGAAGCACTCACAGGTAAGTAATTTTTTCATCAATTATTTGCTACTTCAAATTTAAACTTTCTGAGGGTGGAAACAGGAGAAAGCATTTCCCAACAAATAGCAAACTCCCACCTCTTCCTCTCTGTCTGGAAAGAAGAAAGGCTTTGCAACATAGACAAAGATGAACCCACACACTGAGATATCACCAAGACCACCCTGCTGGCGGTCTTCAATATAATTATCCAGAGAGAAGTTCCATGACAGCAAACAACTACCTTCTACTGCCATGCGAATATGGGTTCAAAGGAAATATGTTCTTTCATATAATAAGAGACCTTGGCAGTTCACAAATGTGAACTCAAGCAAAGCAAACATTCCTGCCACCACCTTTGACACTCTCCCAATGTTTTCCCCACAATATCTCAATCAAGCCTAGGTCAATTCTGAGAAAAAGAACAGTGTTCATCATGAGTGAGGGTGTCAAATCAGGTAGATTAAGTTAACATGATCTCTTTTTTCCCCGAAAGAAAAAAAAAAAAACAAAAAACAAACAACAGCCAGATAATGTGCATTTCTTGCCTATGATGGCTTTTGAGCCACAGAAATGGCTTCTACTGCAGGGGAGCCTAGCACATAATTAAGACATGCTCTTATTCATGTAATATGTCCTAGGCCAACTGACATCTTGTTTTGTTTTGACATTTTACAGAAAGTTTACTGAATGGATTATTTTGAAGATACACATTCATCATCTAAACACTTGTTCAAGCAAATTAGACTCTGACCTCCTTATGACAACATATCAGCAGAAGTAGCTTAGACATATTTGGTTCAAAAAGGCGTGTTAGATCATTCTCAAAAGAAATCTTTTTTCCCTTCAGGGAAAGGCATAACAAACCCCGGGCTAGCAGCCATTCTTATACAAGGACAACTCCCGCCTCTTCCAAGTGACTAAGAAAGACTGGGAAGTGGTTAAAAACATTTCTTATGTTTAATATAAAAAAATGTAAGTTATAATTTGGAGTTAAAAGAATGCCATAGAAACATACTTTTGGTCCCCTTCACAGTATAGAGTTGTTCACTATCTTCGAACATGGGCATAACATGGGAAATTTTAACAAATAATGACGAATAAAGTAATTAGAAAAAAGTTGAATTGCTTTCATACTTTGCATCAATAGTTCAAACCTTCCCCCAGTAAAAATGCCTAACATGTTTTCTTCATTTGGTTATGCTATCTATTTCAGTGTCTGTTTGCTCCCAAAATTGTTCAGACATAATCTTATCTAACACTTACATACTATAGGTTCATCTCCAAAAAACGCAACTTTTATTACAGGAAACCACAAAAAATTTTAAATACATCACAATACTTACTCATGGAAATTCAGGAGACTTACTCAGGCATATTCAGGAGACTATCACTAGCAAGTCCTAGCCCAAAATCCCATTTGCTCTGGCAAGAGATGATGGCTTTTGTGCAATTACTGTATGTCCCATGTTACTTGTTACTCTCTACTATCATCACATTCATCAAGCTGTTTGCCCCACTAGCGCAGATGTCAGATCCCCAGCATTTCCAAATGGGTGCCCTGCCCTGAGGCCAGCACGTACCTGATGATAAAAACCCCATAGTTGATCCACAAGGGACTGGACCCCACGCTCTACACTAGCCTGAGGACATACCCCAAAGCAACAGGATAAATGCCACTTGTACCTGAATGACAAAACCCTTGGGCTCAGGGGTTAGATATCCTTTCTGAGCACTTCAAGCTCCATGGACTCTCAGCCAAAGTGTTAATCAAACTTAATTGAGGAACACAAGGAAAGAGGGCCTCAGATCTACACAGCCTGACTCCATTGACTTAGCAGTGGCTACAGCAGCAAACTGGACTGATACGCAGTGACTGGTCTTGGAGGTGACATGAAGAGTCTCCCAAGGAGTGTCTGAATTCTTCCCTTCTTTTTCCTTCACTGCCATCTTTCCTTACTTTAAATCTGATTACCTTGGCACTCTTGTCGAGATAGTTTAGGATCATCCTTCCAGGAAAACTACATTTTATTTAATTGTTTTTTAAAAAGTCAGACATTACCTTTTCTAAAGGGCTTTCTACTCGGGGTATGCTGATCATGGGCATCTGGGCCAGATTATCCATATGAGAATGTTCATGTTCTGGCTGACGTCCTCTGAAGTTATTTACCACACAGACAACCTAGAAGAGATTAGAAGATAAACAGAATAGCTAAGGAACAACTCATTTTTTGAGCTTTGATCCTGTCATACATAATTAGGCAGAACTGACACCAGCTTTAGTCACAGCTCACAGCAGAAACACAGAAATGTGAAGTTCATGTTTTACAGAAAATCCTTAATTAATATTTCAAGACAAAAGATTTTCAACCAATTTATTGTTACATCCATCATCTGAGAATCAAAAACCCCTCTATCTAAAAGCAAATCCATTACCTAAGCTGAATAATAGAATACCAATTATTAGCTGTGTCATGAATAGATGTCCAGAACACGTGCAGCAGAATATGGCAACCACCTTCAATTCCTATGAAAGGCCAGTACCATCTAAACTTTGAGCAGCCAAGACTTTCTCAAATAGAGAATAAGAAAGGGAGAACAAGAAGGCAAGGATCATCCCCAAGTTTGAACTAAACTCTAAACTGCTCAGGGCAGCAGTGACTCTCCCACAAGGATATAGCAACATGATATATACCAGTTAGTGTTTCTACTAATTCAGACATACAGCCGAGCTGCAACGTTTGCCCATTGTATTTTCTTCACAACACAAAGAAATCTGATGTAATGCTACTAAAAGGAGTTTATGCAATGTTTATCACAATATATAAGAAAAATGCTGGAACATATTTCTTTTCTATTCTGTTTTCTTTTATGATTTTAGGGGCACAAACAGAATGGAAAAACTTCCTACAAATAATCAACCAAATTTATAATAAAAAATAAAAAATAATCAACCAAATTTATAAATCCTGGACATCTTGTATGGAAAGGAATATTTGGAAGTGCAAGCAGGTACATTTTACAGAAGACTGAAAGCTACAACTCACATTTCTCAGAGGAGTAAAAACACCGACCTCAACCATTACTGTGAGAGTTCTCAGCCAAGCCAAGTCTTCAGATCCAAGATCTTGAGATCAAGACCTTGAGATCCAAGAATCAAGCTCAAAAGTTTGTTCATAGGGAAAACTTTCAAAAGGTGTTTTTAGCACTATTACAAGCTGCCATGCAGACAAACCTGCAGGCAGTAAACAGCAGTGACTATTCTATGCTATAGTCTTGCACTGAAGTTACCAGTGAAGGTAATTAATAGATTAGTGGCAGCTTTATGACACAGATACTAGTCATTGTGAACTGTGACTAATGATCTGTTTTTGGAACACAATTCCAGAAAGAAAAAGGCTAAACAAGGATTTTTTGATACAGAATATCATAAAATTTCAATGCAAAATTGAATGAGAACGAAATAAATTCAATAAGGTTACTTTAAAGCCAAAAAAGAAATGCTACTTATTCTTTGATCAGTGTAGGTATTACTATACTAAATTTAATACTTTATTCTCAAAATCATAACTAGATGTTATTCTGAAAGATATAGAGTTGCTTAAAGGGGAGCTTGATGCAAAAATTATTGGTTGAAGTGCTACAATCTGGCTGATAAGGAAGCCAAAAGAGATAATTTGATCAGTCCTTTCTAGACTTCACATTTCCAAGTGTATGTAAATATAACTAAGGAAACTGATACTTAATTAGAAACAAAAATTAAAAACACCTCTTCTGTCATTTAGTTGTCTGGAAAGTCAAGGCTGACAATATTTATTTAAGAGATACAAAGTTATACACTGATTTTTCAAACAGAAGTATTAATAACATAGATATACACTTACCAAAAATACTGCTATAGATATTCCAATTACAAATCCTGCTATTACATCTGACCAGTGATTTCGATACTCTGCTACTCTGTTGATTCCAGTAAGGAAAGCCAAGCACATTAAGCCCAAACACAGAACGGGTTTTGCAAGCCTTGTTCCTCTGGCTTTTACTGTGTTGGTGATATACATCTGAAAATTAGAAAAGAAAAAAGCATAAGACTGATGGATATCTCCCACTAATTGGTGAATAAAATCTCTACATTTTGCTTGAACAGACTATGTGTATTCGTCCTTTTTTTTGGCAGGGGGGCAGGGGGCACGTAAAGAAACATGAAAAAGTGCTAGATAAAGTCATCACACCCTTTTCCTTGGGATATAGAAAAAGAATTAGACCATATAACAAAATTACATTTTATGTGAACCTGAAAAGCCCCCAAAAGAACAGGCGCATTACACAATCCTATCCTATTACTCCCAATCTATGTATTTATTAATGCATAGAGGTACAGAGACTGATCAAATTTTCACTGTGCAGTGTTGACAATAATAGAGAAAGATCTTTACCCTGAGAGGGGATACATCAAGGCCTTGTTTTTATTAGGAAATGTCTTTCTTGCTCATACACAACTCTTCTATGTGACTAACTAGAGACTTGTCAAAAAGCAGTGAAAATAGAGCTAAATGCCAGCATCTACTTTTATAAACAATGTGTGATAGTTTCAACCAGTGCTGAACCAATACACCCCTGTACTTCACAGACGGTGACTGAGAATGTTCAGTACCAGTCACTCCCAGCACATAAACCAATCTAAATGCAGAACCTTTTATGCATCAGACTCCAACAAATCAATCTGCCCTGCTTGCAGGCTGACTCTCCCAGTGCAATAGGACTGAACTAAAAGCACCGCCTGATGACAGAGCAGCTCTTCTGCCCTAAGGGTGCATTAGTGACTACTAGGTTTAAGCCAGCACTTTCCAAATTCTGATGGGTCAATGGAAGAAACGAATACCAAAGCTTTCAATTTTCATTTTGTTGAAAGTTCCCCCCCTGAAAAATCATACTTCAACTAACAAGATTTTTGAGGATAAACTATTTACTTTCTGCAGAAGATATTTCTGCAGTTAAACCACTGAAATCCCTAAACCCTTCACATTTAGATTAAGAGTTGAAGTTTTTAGATTAAAGAATACAGATATTTTCTATGGAGTTTCACTAGAGACTCCAAGTGCGTAACGCCATCCCTTTGAACTGCAAAGGGAAACAGATGAATCTGCATCAAAGAACCACTACCTTTTTGGCCAACAACTGGGCAGTCCTTTGTGGTTTTTTGTGCTGTCTGAAACTTCAGCTGAATTTACTGTGCAATCAGTTATGAAGTGCTGCAATAATCCACTCAGGAAGAAGTTTAAGAAGTTATGATAAGTGAAGGAAGTAGTGGTCAGAGCCTGTCTGAAAAGAGCAACATCTGCTAGTAATTTTGTTCAAAACACTGGAGAAAGATCCACAGCTTAGAGGACAAATCAAAGCTTAAGTTTAAAAATACTGCAACACATACATCTGCAATGTACCTTGTGTGATGAACAGTAAAGTAGTAGCAAGATTTTAACTAATCCAGACAGAGCAAAGGTTTGGAAAAAAAAAAAAAATTGGGGGTGTATCTCCAAATCATATTTTTCCTCTCTTCTTCCTAGACCATTTAAGACACAGTGTTTCTCCCTTTGCTGACTATTCTTTTAGTTTAGCTCATTATATTTTTGCAGGTTCTCTTCAATGAGTTACTCCTACCACATGGAACGCTGATAAAATAACTGTAACTTTAATTTCCAGCTTTTTAGCCCCACTGGTTTTCTTAAGCTACAGAAGGAGTAGTGCATGCTGAGTTACTCGGCAACCCTCCATTTTAGTGAGTTTCACCATACTACAGAGTACACCACCTTTATCCACATTCACACATGTGAGAATGTCCGGTGCTGGGGAAAATATTCCAGTATTTTGAATACGCAGCAAGGTCATCAAATTTTAAGTACAGCTTGGGTGAAGTTGAAACAGGGAAGTTGGCAGGAAGCTATCCTGCATTTAATTCTGCTTTGTGGCATATTACATCAAAATTACTATCAAGAAGGAAAAGTTAACTCAAAAAAGAGTGTAGTTTGCTTAAGGCAGGTCTTGATGTATTTCAGTTACCTACA